>NC_064641.1:404378585-405030370 GCF_023864345.2 Schistocerca serialis cubense | reverse complement strand
ATGCGCGCGCACACGAACAATATGAACTGCAATACTGTGCCGCGTGATCTAAATTTACGAAATAACGGCAGTGCCGTAGTTACACAGACGCTTCTGCGCATGCGCGCACTCTGTTTTGCCAACATAAGAACTTTTTCGGCGCACGCGCGTCATTCAAATTTTGTATATAATATACAGTATAATGTAAGTCATGTAAATAGTTGTAGATAACTTAGATTTTCTTGTGCCTTTAGGTGAATTGCTCGCCTGCAGGTGTGTCCTTTCGCCTCGCAATTCAGGGGGCAATATAAAGGCACATTTGCATGCCGAGCGTGAGTTTCCTCGGAAACGCGAGATATTAATTAAATAAATAATCAGTGACAAATAAATAAAGCCTATGGCACACAACTGCAGCGCTGTGTCGCTGATAAAACAAAAGTACATTTACGTTACTCGTATGTTTGATTAAAAAAAAGAAAAGAGCCCTGGTTGAAGTGGTGCGAGAAGCACGTATTTTAGTTTATTGTCTGGCACACCGCCATATTTCATGATATAGAAAATTACTGCGAGTTGCAACCATACTAGGCACTCGATTCTGTAAAGAATTTATATTTATAAAAGTAAGTAGGATTATGAACTGTAGGCTTATTCATTGAATATATCTGATTTAACTAACTGTGTAATTTTTTGTTTAGTAGACAATCACCTCTGTACGACGTTTTGGCATGGCTGGCAAATTATTGTAATATTGAGATTTAGTTTATGAGTCCGCACCTACCGCAGCAGTCTTTGGAATCGATTTAATTACGAAGTCCGATTATTTCAGTTTTATTTCACGGTCAAGTACGAGTAACATTGCCTTTACGAAAAAGCCATTGTCAAGCGTCTGATACCGAATAATCAAAACCTGACGACTCATAGGAGAGCCAATCATACAGATAAAATAATTAATATTTTATTTTATTATATTTTATTTTATTTTATTTATTTTATAACAACCATTGGCAGAGTAGTAATAATTACAGAGAGAGATCGCATTACCATAATAATGAATGTGACAGAGACAACCATAGAAACAGACAATATGGGAACAAAAGCAATTATTATCAAGGGAGACAGAAAAACTTCAGACACAACGGTCCTCCGCGCATTTACGACTCAGGGAGAAGTTCTTCACTACGTGACTGACAAGAAATTAATTACAGAAATTACCGACATGACGACAGACGATATAATCGTAACGACAGACCTGAATATCATCAGAACTGGCGAGATTCAAAGAGGGCAGGGTCTTCTCGTCGAGGTGAATTTGTAGAAGTTAGGTCTTCTAATCCCAATATCGACACGCGCCAACAAAGAGACAGACAATGACTCGCACTGCAGGCAGCCATGTGCGCTGGCTGGCTCAGAGAAAAATAACATAGACGCTAACCTTGAGAAAAATTTTAGCTTTCCTTACCGACGTATACCACATGATAATTGCGTTGATGTTGAAACTCTGCGTACTAGGAAGAGTAAAGGTTTACACCACATTTCACATGTAAAACCGTTTGTTGAAGGATAATCTGCTTTTTAACTTTGTTTTTGCTATGAAATTTTTCACTTCACGTTACTAGTACTCTTTGACACACTTAGAAACTCTTAACATTCAACTATGTTCTGAAGTTAACTATCCAGTCAAGAACCTAGAGAACGTATTTAGACAAGTAATTACAAATGCATTGTTATAGTGAACAGAGGACACAGTGGTACTGTGTGTATACATTCTTACTTGTTAGTTGCACGATTACGTAACGACTATAAGGCTTACATACTTAGAAAATATACTTAGAAAATATACTGGTACAGCTAATGAGATTTTAATGCAACATTTTGGTTTATTTGAAAAGACATTCTTTATTTGAATTGCTTTCTGTGAGATTAAAGATGACTTAGTATTTGGTTTCTTTGACAGCTACACGATTATATCACGACGCTACTAATGTGTGACACAATTTACATTTTTTGTGGTATAGCTACAATGAGACAGCCTTTTCCGTAGCACAACAATATGTTACAGTACAGTACTTTCTTCATCACGGTAATAAGCGTAATAACTACGATATCTATATGCAAAACATTTCACTTTGTTTATGATGAGGTGAGTACATTGACTTCAGCAGAACTTTGCTTACAGAGGACGATAACTACGACACTTTCACAGAATTATCTTACAGCAAGACGCACATTTAGCGCTACAGGACATGCATTTGAGTGATTAATTTTGTACTTAAAACATTTATTTTTAAAGATTTTTGAATTACAAAGAAAGTTTTCCGTGATACATTTCATTCCGTTGTTGTAATCTGTAACACCTGGGGGTATAATTACATTAATCCTCAGGGGGGTACACGCCTACTTTGTGTACCATGTGTTTGGCAAGCACAAGGAGCCATAGCTAATATGGTATTTGCTTATACAACTTTACACATTGGTACCATATTTCTCTAACACATCAATTACACAGCTATCTGACCATTTAACTGAGAGAGACAAACATTTATTTTACTACATCAGTGACAGTTGTTTACGTAATTACACAGTTGGATAACTTCACACTTACGAAATTGTATTTTGTCTGTACTTTGTGAACTGTTCATATTTTTTTCGGAACCATTGTGATACTATGAGAGCTTTGACTGATGTATTTGGTATGAGATCATAATTTTTAAAGTATGTTTGAGGTAGATGACACTATTTAAATGAGATGAGAATTTTTTTTAGGTTTTGAAACTATTGCAGAAAGCTACGACGGTTTTTGGGATTTGACTGAGGTGTTATGATGTTATTATTATGACGATGATGTGTATTATGCTGTTGAGGTATGTTTATGATCAATAAGCTGATGCTATATGTGGAATTTGATTATGCTATGTATTTATTATGATGAAATATTGTGTCTACGAATAAGTATATGTGTAATAAAGTAAGGAATAATGAGTCGTGGTTAGGGACTCTGGTTTGTGAAAAAGGATGTTGGAAACCAAGAATCGTACTTTAAGAGTTATGAAACGTGAGTATATGCGTGAATGTACCAGAATGCCGGCGAAAATTTTTTGGACACTGTTATATTTACAGGATTTTGTTTCTACACATTTGTAACACAAATTCTCGACCTGTGAAATTTTTATATGAGGCTGTCACTGTAGTGGAAACTGCTGTCATAAATATTTCGATAAAGAAGGTAGATGGCCTTGACGTAACGTGCTGTGGAGGCCCATCTGAGTGACAGTCACCTGGAAAAAAAGCCATTAGTGTGTGCCTTTCAGAGGCACAGGAGGACAAAAGGAGGCAATTATCCTCGCTATTGACATTTCTTTGTAGAAAGCATCGCAAATACGACACGCTCAAACTTGGAAATATATGATTACACTGTGGAGCTCTTAATTTATGATATTTACTAAAATGCCTAATGAAATGATGAAAAACATTTTACATCTATTGTCTTTCTAGTTGAGAGATTTTTTTTTGCCTTTGGAGACGCCATTTGCCTAGTGAATGACGTTTCATATATTGCTGTATATATATATATATATATATATATATATATATATATATATGTATATATATATATATATATTTGCTCATTTCGTTTAATATCTAGTTTCGAGCTGCACTGCAGCATTGGTTAAAATAAAATTTAATAGATGTACTAATATAGATATTTTATGCCTACAGATCCAGTAAATAATAATTTTATGATCTACTTCCAAAAAAAACGAGGGAGCACAAAAAGACATTTCCCTTCACAGGAATTGCATACATAATTTTTGTCAAAGACTGGGTAACTTGTTTTGTAGAGTAACTTATCGTGATGCCTCACTCTAGTGTTAAGATGTGACTTAGGTATTAGACATGGCCATCTTTACTGTAATATTTTTTCTGCTTGAGCCTTGTCATGTTCAGATATTAGTTATTGCATTTGCTGCTGCTGTTTGCCAGGTGTAGTGCTACTAAATTTCGCTTTGTATACTCTGTTAAGCCAGTTTTACTACTGATTTATTTTTCTTGTTTGCTGCACATTGCCTTATATTAGTTGTAATATTGCATTTGCTTTGCTAATTTAGATATACTGCTGCTTGCTTTGCCAATTTCCATTTTTTTGTCATTGCTGTTTGTGTTAATTGTTTTGTGGTGTTGCATTGCCTCGTCCCTTAGTATATATATCTGAGCTCAGTAGATTTAAGTTAGCTTAAGAGGGGGTAGACTATATAAGAAACTAACTATGACAAATAGGGAAAGAATGCATTGAGAAGTTGTATAAAAAATATTTGGGCGAAAATGAGTATTGTACATGAGAAAAATTTATTTAGAAAGAGGATATGAAAAAAAACAGTAGGGTTTAGGGACAACAGGTATAGACAGGGCCTTTTGGGAATAATGATGAATGAAGGGAGATCTCCAAGAAGTAAAGAAAGTTTTCTTTGCAAAATACTGAAGTAAAACAAACCCTGTCCTTTCCTTTTGTGTTATTCTGCTATGTGTTTGTGTACCCTTGTGTATTTGTGTTCTTCCTGTCTTTATGTGTTCAGCTGATAAGAGTTATGTTGTAGAATTTTCCTAATAATATGTTGTTTACTTTGTAAAGATGTTTAGACATTATTTATTCTGTTTTGTTTTAATGCTCACGTGTGAAGTTGATGTTGCGAAAGTTATTCTGACCTTTTATGTATTTACGTATGTCATAATTCCTGTAACACTGATGTATATGTTTATTTCTATTCTTTTGTAAAGCCTGTGTTACTACAAATGTTATCTGTATTGTTATGTTCTTTAATGATGTATATTGTACCTTTGTAATTGTATTCTTATGTTGTAAATTTATAATTGTATAGACACCAGTTCTTCAAATTAAGTTTAATTTCACTGCACAAGTTTTTGTTGCTCGTAGTATATGCACAATATGTGAGAAGTTGAGACTGTTATTGTTTGTATGTGTGTTAATAATTCAGCAAGGGACTGGTTAACAGGATTTCTGGTTCTAAGGACAATTCCAAAAACTTTGTGAGTGCACAAGTGGTGGTTTATGGACTTGCTATATTGTCCGCAAGACTCTTCCATGGTGATTGTGCTCCTGCATAGTCGCAACAGATGGCTGCTGGCCGTCTTTACAGGGACTGCAGTGGGTCTTCATCTTTGATGGCCCACCAATACCATAATTTTTACAAGGACTGTGGTGGGTCTGCACCTCTGGTGGCCCACCAATACAGTAATCTCTACCGGAACTACAGTGGGTCTGCTCTGTGATGACCTACCTACCAATATTCGTCAAAACTTCGACTGACTCTCTTGTGGGTTTGCTCTGTTGTGGCCCATTACCTGTCTGCATGTCAGGAGTCAGCACTGTCTTTCTGTCGGAAGGAAAACACTACTTCTTCAAGACTGCATGGAAATCCACTACTTCTGTGTGCATTTTCTTTTACTGCTCAGACTTTGAGGAAAACACTGTAATTTTACTGTGATGAATGATCAGGACTGTCTTTATGGAATGTGAGAAAATTTTAGCTTTTGACCAACATTGTATCAATAAGTGTGTGCATTTGATTTCTTTGTTATTGTAATTATAAAAAATTTCTTCAAATCTGTATTAGCCACTGCCCAAAACAATTTTTAAAATTTCTTGTGGGGAGCATGGGGGCTATGTAAGTAGGCTGTTTAGGTTTTTATATTGGAAACGCCACGTAGTACTCTGTATGAAAATCACTGACTGTGCTGTGTGCAGTCTGTGGCTGGTTTGCATTGTTGGAATATTCGCCATTGTAGTGTTGGGCAGTTGGCTGTTAACAGCGTGTAGCGTTGTGCAGTTGGAGGTGAGCCGCCAGCAGTGATGGATGTGGGCAGAGAAATGGTGGAGTTTTGAGAGCGGATGATCTGGACGTGTGTCCATCAGAGACAGTAAATTTGTAAGACTGGATGTCATGAACTGCTATATATATTATGACTTTTGAACACTATTAAGGTAAAAAATGAAATGAAATGTCGTGTGGCTATGGCCTCCCGTCAGGTAGACCGTTCGCCTGGTGCAGGTCTTTCAAGTTGACGCCACTTCGGCGACCTGCGTGTCGAACTATTAAGGTAAATACATTGTTTGTTCTCTATCAAATTCTTTCATGTGCTAACTATGCCTATCAGTAGTTAGTGCCTTCAGTAGTTTGAATCTTTTATTTAGCTGGCAGTAGTGACGCTCGCTGTATTGCAGTAGTTCGAGTAACGAAGATTTTTGTGAGGTAAGAATTCATGAAAGGTATAGGTTATTGTTAGTCAGGGCCATTCTCTTGTAGGGATTATTGAAAGTCAGATTGCGTTGCGCTAAAAATATTGTGTGTCAGTTTAGTGCTGATCAGAATAGGTAAAGAGCGAAATGTCTGAGTACATTCAGTTTTGGTCAGCTGTTTGAAAATCAAATAGCGTAAGAGTTTTATCAGCACAGTAATTCACTAATTTTTCTAAGGGGACGTTTCAACGCACAAACCTTCAACTAAAGTTTTGGTTTTTCATTTGTTTACTACCATTTGCAACAAATGGGCGAATTACGTTACGCCTGTTTCATGCATTGTGTGCTAGTACAGGAAAATCAAAATCGATTTTGTGGTACGTTTATATTAACTTCATATTTAAGTAACGAAGGCCGAAGTTACAAGAAACGCATTCACGCTGGTTAATTATCTCCAGGTAGCCAAACAACATTTGTCTGATATAATTCTATATTTCGCTTCCACACAGAAAGGTATCTTTGGTGGTAAAGATAAGTGGGACACCCTGCCACTAAAGCAGCTTACAGTTCTACGTGATCCGAACCACACCTGTCTGCGGCTTTGGACTAAGGAATAATGGTCGACGATATGACATTTCATGAGGACTTCCGAAGTACATGATGTGCCCAAACCGTCTTGAAGTATTTCAGTCACTGGGCATGTTTCAGCTCCCGTCCGAATAATGCACAGAACATGGGCGATATGAATTATGAGTTGTCGGAACTCTAACGGATGATGGTAACAAGATGAAACGTCCCCTTTGAACAGTTATACACGACTGTCCTTAAACTGATACATAATATTTTTTTTTTTTTTTAGCGCAACGCAATCTGACTTTCAAAAATCCCTACAAAAGTATGGCCCTGACTAACATTAAACTATACCTTTCACAAATCACTTACCTCACAAAAATCTTCGCTGCTCAAGCTACTGCAATACAGAAGCGCCACTACTGATAGCTAAATGAAAGATTCAAACTACTGAAGGCACTAACTACTGATAGGGATAGTTAGCAAATGAAAGATATTAATAGAGAACAAACAATGTATTTACCTTGATATCATCATGTATAAATATAGCAGTTCATGACAAATTACAAATCTCCGCCATCTCTCTCCCCACATCCACCACTGCTGGCGGCTCACCTCCAACTGCACAACGCAACGTGCTGTTCACAGCCAGCTGCCTAACACTACAATGGCGAGTATTACAGCAATGCAAAGCAGCCACAGACTGCACACAGCACAGCCAGTGATTTTCATACAGAGGTGGCGTTACCATAAAAAAACCTAAACAGCCTACTTACATAGAGAAAACATAAACATCCTACTTACATAGAGAAAACATAAACAGCCTACTTACATAGCCCCCATGCTCCCCACAAAAAATTTTACAAATTGGTTTGGGCAGTGCCCAATACAGATTTGAAAAAATTTTTCATAATTACAATAACAAAGATATCAATTGCACACACTTATTGATACAACATTGGTCAAAAGCTAAAATTTTGTCACAGTCCATAAAGACAGTCCTGATCATTCATTACGGTAAAATATAATGTTTTTCTCAAAGTCTGAGCAGTAGAAGAAAATGCACATGGAAGTAGTGGATTTCCATGCAGTCTTGAAGAAGTAGTGTTGTCCTTCCAACGGAAAGACAGTGCTGACTCTCGACATGCAGACAAATATTGGGTCACAACAGAGCAAACCCACAGCAGAGTCATTCGAAGTTTGGAAGAATATTGGTAGGTAGGTCATCACAGAGCAGACCCACTGTAGTCCTGGTAGAGATTACGGTATTGGTGGGCCACCAGAGGTGCAGACCCACTGTAGTCCTTGTAGAGATAATGGTAATGGTGGGCCATCAAAGATGCAGACCCACTGCAGTCCTTGTAGAGATGGCCAGCAGCCATCTGTTGCGATTGTGCAAGTGCACATTCACTATCAAAGAGTCTTGCGGAGAATATAGCAAGTCCATAAACCACCACTTGTGCACTCACAAAGTTTTTGGAATTGTCCTTAGAACCAGCAATGCTGTTATCCAGTCCCTTGCTGAATTATTAACACACGTGCAAACACTAACAGTCCCTACTTCTCACATATTGTCCATATACTATGACCAACAGAAACGTGTGCAGTGAAATGTAACTTACAAGTTACTTAATTTGATGAACTGGTGTCAATTACAATTTTATAACATAAGAATACAATTACAAAGGTACAAAATACATCATTAAAGAACATAACAATACAGATAACATTCGTGGTACAGGCTTTACAAAAGAATCGAACTAACATATACATCAGTGTTACAGGAATTATGACATAAGTAAATACATAAAAGATCAGAATAACTTTCGAAACATCAACTTCACACATGAGCATTAAACAGAACTGAACTAATAATGTCTAACATCTTTACAAAGTAAATAACATACTATTAATGCCAATTATATTCGAGGATAACAGTATTCCTCATCATAGTGAATGTAGCTCAATATTAAAAGAAGAAAAATTCTATGAAACTACACAGAGACAGGAAGAAAACAAATACACAAGGGTACACAAACACATAGTGGGATAACACCAATAGGAAAGGACAGGGTTCGTTTTCAGTGTAACATGTGGTACTGCAGTCCAACCCAAAACTTCATATATCTTTCCTCTTATTTCATCCTTTGTTTCCACCAAAAAAATTCTATCTAAGCATGCTTTCTGTATTTATATGTTCACACATTTCTTACCTCAACATTTATTTCCAAGAAAATCCTACCTAAACCTGTTTTCTGTACTTTTTTTCGTATAACTTCTGAATGCATTTCTTCCAATTCATCGCAACTCATTCTCTTAGAGGCTAAACCCTCTTAAGCTAACTTAAATCTACTGAGCTCAGATGCTAAACTAAGGGACGAGGCAATGCAGCAGCACATAAAACAATTAATATAAACAGCAATGAAAAAAAATGGAAAATCGCAAAGCAAGCTACAGTAAATCTAAATTACCTAGCAATGCAACATTACAACTAATATGAGCCAATGTGCAGCAACAAGAAAAATAAATCTGGCTTAGCAGAGTAACACAAATTAAAGTTCTGTAGCACTATGCCTGGCAAACAGCAGCTTATATCTAAACATGACATAGCTCAAGCAGAAAAAATAGTACACTAAAGATAACAATGCAGATAAGGGAAATGTATAATCACATCTTAATGTCTATGTAATTAAAGTGGTGCACCACAACAACTGATTGTAAAAAGAAATATTACCATGTACTTGAAAAGAAAATTACGTGTTACTGTTACTAGTTCCTTCTTATTGTTCTTTCCTTTCCAAGTGCTCCTTTTTTAAAGAATGTGGATCATAAAATAATTATTTAATAGATCTGTTGACAGAAAGTGTTCACATTAGCAAATGCATTTCATTTTATAAAAGCAATGCTGCAACACAGCTGGAAACCAGATATCAAATGAAATAAGCAACTATGAAAAGCAAAGCATAAAAATATCATTCAGTAGTCATGTGACATTTCATAAGTTAGTAGAAATTCTCTCAACTCTCATAGAAAGACGCTTGTCATAATCAGGTGTGCAGATGTAAAAATATTTCTTGTCATTTTATTAGGCATTTCAGTAAATATCATAAATTACGAGCTCCACAGTATGCTTTCAACAAGGAAATGTCAGTAGCGCGGACAATGGCCTCCCCTTTTTTTTTCTACCTGTGCCGCTGTAAGGCTAATGGCTTTTTTTTTTTTTTTTCGGGCGGCTGTCGCCCAGGCGGGTGCCCGCGACACATTACGTGCAGGTGGTCACTTAACTTTCTTGAGGAAATATTTACGACAGCAGTTTCCGCTACAGTGACAGTCTCACATAAAAATATTTCACAGGTCAAGAATTAGCGTTGCAAATCTGTAGAAACAAAATCCTATAAATATAAGTGTCCAAAAAAATTTTCGCCGGCATTGTGATACATTCACGCATTTACACACATTTCATAACTCTTAAAGTACGATTCTTGGTTTCCAACATCCTGTTTCACAAGTCAAGAGTCCCTACCCACTATTCATTACTCCTTACCTTATTACACATATACGTATCCATCGACACTCGTCAATATTTCGTCATGATAAATATGAAGCATAATCAAATAACTCATATAGCCTCAGCCTATTAATCATAAACATACCTCAGCAGCATAATACACATCGTCGTCGTAAAAATAACATCACAACACCTCAGTCAAATCTCAAAATCGTCGTAGCTTCCTCCAATAATTAAAAAAATTCTCTGGTAATGTCAAAAGTGTCATCTGCCTCAAACGTATTTTAAAAATCATGAATCCATACCAAATACATCATTCAAAGCTCTCATAGTATCACAATGGTTCCAAAAAAAAATATGAACAGTTTACAAAGTACAGACAAAATGCAATTTCATAAGTGTGAAGTTATCCAACTCTGTAATTGAGTAAACATCTGTCACTGACGTAGTAAAAAAAAAAATGTTTGTTTCTCTGTCAAATAATCAGATAGCTGTGTAATTATGTGTTAGAGAAATATGGTACCGAAGTGTAAAGTTGTATAAGCAAATACCATATTAGCTAGGGCTCCTTGTGCTTGCCAAACACATGGTACACAAAGTGAGCATGTACCCCCCTGAGGATAAATGTAATTATACTCCCAGGTGTTACAAATTACAGCAATGGAATGAAATGTATCACAGAAAACTTTCTTTGTAATTAAAAAAATATTTAAAAATAAGTGTTTTAAGTATAAGATTAATCACTCAAATGCGTGTACTGTAGCGCTAAACTGTGCATCTTGTCGCAACATAATCTCTGTGGAAGTGTCGTAGTTATCGTCCTCCGAAAGCTAAGTTCTGCTGAAGTCAATGTACTTACCACATGATAAACAAAAGTGAAATGCTTTGCGTATAGATATCGTAGTTATTATGCTTATTGGCGTGATGAAGAAAGTACTGTACAGTAACGTATTGTTATGCCACGAAAAAGGCTGTCTCATTGTTGCTATACCACAAAAGTTACTACTAAAACATGTTTTTCTTCCTAGAAGAATTCAGAAAACTGTGCAGATATAAAACAGATACACTGCAAAAGCAACATTGTAAATTGTCACTCATTAGTAGCGTCGTGATAACATCGTGTAGCTGTCACATAAACTAACCACTGTGTCCTCTGGTATCTCACAGAAAGTACTTTAAACCCAGAATGTATTTTCAAGTAAACCAAAATGTTGCATTAAAATCTCATTAGCAGTACCAGTATGTGTCCTAAGTATGTAAGCCTGATAGTCGTTACGTAATCGTGCAACTAACAAGCAAGAATGTACAACTAACAACACTGTGTCATCTGTTCATTATAACAATGCATTCGTAATTTCTGTTTAAATAAGTTCTCTTGGTTCTTGACTGGATATTTCACTTCAAACATTGTTACATGTTAACAGATTCTAAATCTGACAAAGCATACTAGAAATGTGAAGTGAAAAGTTTTATGGCAAAGACAAAGTTAAAAAGCAGATTATCTTTCAATAAACGGTTTTACATGTGAAATGTGGTGTAAACTTTTACTCTTCCTAGTACGCAGAGTTTCAACTTCAACGCAATTATCATGTGGTATAAGTCGGATTCTGTAAGGTCCATTGTAAACTAGAAAGAATTTGTGACTCAAGTGTTTCTTCTTATGTGACAATGAATGAGCTTTAATGAGAACTTTCTGACCAATATATAATTTCTTTGCATTTGCTTTACCGTGTAGTTCTCTCCTTTTGTCTGCTGCTGATTTTATATTTTTAAGACCCAAATCAATTATGTCTTTGTGTCGAAGTTTACGTGTATTCGGGAAAGGTACAAGCTCTCTGATTCTGTTCGGTGGTTCTTCATTCTTCAGTACAAGAGTAGGTGGTAAAGCAGTGGAATCATGAGGCATCTCATTCAGCACATTTTGAAATAATTGTAGATATCTGTCCCAATGCTGATGCTTGCTGTGACAATAAAGTCTGCAAAGCTTATTGATTTCTTTCATAATCCGTTCAGACGGGTTGCAATGTGGTGAGTACAATGAAATAAAAACAGTTTTAATTTTATGATTCCGAAGCGTGCGTGACCAAACAGCAGATCTAAATTGCGGTCCGTTATCTGAAATGACTTTAGCAACGTGACCAACTTCACGTAATAAATTTTTAACAAAGGCGTTGGATACAGATCGTCCAGTGGCTTTACGTAACGGAGTGAAAGAAACAAATTTTGAAGTAAGTTCAACAGCGACTAGAACGTACGAAAATCCATTGGATGTTCTGACAAGCGGTCCCAAGAGATCAACAGCAGCAAATTCTTTTAATTTAGAAGAAATAATAGGAAACAACGGAGCACGATGTGAGACAGTAGATTGTTTCGCCTTTTGACAAAGTTTACAAACAGACAAGACTCTTCGAATTCTTTTTTCCATATTGTTAAAATAACAAGTCGTTCGAAGAATATGATAACATTTTCGTGGACCAAAATGTGCGTAGCTGAAATGAATGTACCAAATGAGCTTATTAACAAAATCGTCAGGAATGCAAAGTACCCATAGCTTGTCATCAACAGTGCAGCGTTTGAACAGTATGTTGTTTATAACCAGATAATAATGCCGGATCTGTGTGTGTGTCTTTTCATGCCATTTGCTCTTGATGTCTTTCTAAATCGGATCTTTATCTTGTTCATGAGCAATGTCCTTTAAAGATGTGGTGATGAAGTTTTCAAAGGCGACTTTCTGAATGTAAAGAATACTGAAATTTTTCTCGAGGTTGCCTTCTGTGGTACTTTTCTCAAGCCCAGCCGGTGCGCGTGACAGTGCGTCCGCAACAATGTTCTTCTTGCCGGGAATGTAGACTATTGTGAAGCGGAATTCTTGCAGAAACAATGCCTAACGTTTTAACCTGTCATGATTTAATTTTGAAGACATAAGAAATTGTAATGCACGATGATCACTGTATACTTTTACGTGCTTACCGGAAAGAAAGAAACGGAATTTGTTAAATGCCCAAACGATAGCTAAAGCTTCTAATTCAGTAACGGAATAATTTTTTTCAGATTTTGTTAGCACTCGGCTAGCAAAAGCAATGGTTTTCTGAATGGTAGTGCCATTTTCTATGGCTTCTTGAAATAAATGGGCACCAAGACCGACTTTAGAAGAATCCGTGCTAAGGCAGAAATCTTGTGACAGATCTGGATGAGCTAAGATTGGCGCGTGAAGTAACGCTTCTTTCAAAGAACTGAATTCCAATTGTGCTTGTTCGTCCCAGTTCCAAATAGTATTTTTTCCAGTGATAGAACAAAGTTTTGGTGTAACAAGAATTTGCATATTCAGAAAACGACGGTAAAAATTTACGAGACCTAGAAAACTGCGGACTTGTCTTTTTGTGGATGGAACTGGAATGGCTCTGATTGCTTCTAACTTTTCAGGATCCGGCTGAATGCCTTCAGAAGAAATAATATGTCCCAAAAACTTCACCTTTGTCCTACCGAATTCAGACTTTTCCAAGTTAACTGTAATTCCAGATTCTGCAAAAATACGTAACAAACTGTTGAGGATGCGATTATGTAGTTCCCATGAAGCTTCTGCTATTAGAATATCGTCCACATATAAGGTGATGTGACGTTTTAAGAACTCAGGTAATATGGAATTTAGCCCGCGAATGAATGCTGCTGAAGAAATGTTCAAACCAAAGGGAAGTTTCCGAAACTGATAACAAACGCCGAAACAAAGGAAAGCTGTGGATTTTCTACATTCTGGATGAAGTTCGATCTGATAAAAGCTGGATCTGAGATCAATGGAAGAGAACACTTTTACACCATTAAAATTTTGAAGAAGTTCTTCTAACGTTTGCGGCCTGTCTGTTTCAGGAATAATGATCGTATTGATTTGTCTCGAATCTCAACAACATGTAATGGATTGTTGTATGAGCTTACTGCAGGCTCAATAATGCCCTCGTCAAGCATAGATTGTATTTCTGTTCTAACACGGTCCCTATAATGTGCTGGAATTACATATGGTCTAACACAATATTTAGTATGCTCACGAACACGAAATTGGTATTGAAATCCCTTGATTGTTCCTGTTTTATGAGTAAAAACTGTGGAATATTCTTGTAAAATCTCAAAAAGGTCCTGCCTATCAGTGTCATTACAATTCTCAATTGTTTGAATTTTATTCTGAATTAACTCATTAATTTCAAATATGCCGTCGATATCATCCCTGTCAGTTCTTGTAGAGTGATTGTTAGTGTCTAGTTCCGTAGAAAATTCCGAACTGTTGTCCAACAGAAGGTAAAGCCGATTGATTTCTTCGTCATGGTTTGAGAGCCAGTCTTCAAATTTCAAAGCTATTGACTTACCTTCCTTCTCTAAACTTATTTCAGCATCGTGAAAGTTTAAGATTGCTTTGAATTCATTCAAAAAGTCTACTCCCAATATAATTTCCGTCGACAATAATGGAACAATAAGAAAGCTCGTAGAGAAGCTGTGGCTTTGACAAAAGAATTCTAAGTTGGTTTGTTGGCGTACATCTACACTTTTTCCAAAGATTGCACCTTGTAATTTAATCTTACGACACGGAAGTGTGGGGCAATCGTTCGATTTGTTGCATTTGCTAAAGGCTGTTTCACTAATTACTGAGATGGGACTGCCAGAGTCAAGTACTGCCGTAAATTTTACGTCATTTACAGTAATGTGAATCACAGGATATGCAATGTTGTTAAGTTTTACGTCGTGTCCCTAGAGTAAGATGTCCCTAATGTCTTCCATTTTTACGTAATTACTAGCTACGGCAGCTGCGTCATCAGTTTCATAAATACGTTTTGTTGCTGCCAGCGGTGTGAGTCATTGCCTGTTGCCTCTTTGTTGGCGCGCGCCGTTATTGGGATTGTGAGACCTAACTTCTACAAATTCACCGTGACGAGAGGGCCCTGCTCTGTTTGAATCCCGCCAGTTCTGATGCAATTCAGGTCTGTCGTTACGATCATATCGTCTGTCGTCATGTCGGTAGATTCCATAGTTTCTTTCTTGTCGGTCACATGGTGGAAAATTTCTCCCTGAATCGTAACTGCGCGCTGGTCCGTTGCGTCTAAAGTTATTCTGTCTCCCTTGATAGTATTTATTTTGGTTCCCATATTGTCTGTTTCTCTTATTGTCTCTGTGATAGTCATTACCACGGAGAGGTGATCTTTCCCTGTAGTTATTACTACTCTGCCAACGGTTGTCATACGGGTGGTGTCTGTTTTGGTCACTATTTGTGTTGTGAGAATAGCCTTGTCGTGTCAAGTTATTACTTCTTTCATCGCGGAATTGCGACGGATGTGACCTGTAATTGTTGTGTTCCTGGTTTCGCGTTCCGCGATTGTCAGTGTCAATTTCTAATTCTTGTAAGAGTCCCTGAAATGCTTCAATGTCGTCTTTGCAACGTCCTGCCAAAATAATATGTCGTAAATGTTCAGGCAGTTTGATTAAGCAAATGCGGATGAGTTCTGAGGGGCTGTATGGGTTTGAAAGATACTGATTCTTATGCAACATGTCTTCAAAATATTTCATAAGACTGGAAAATTCAGATTGTTCGAAACGTTTCATCATTATGATGCTATGTTTTACTCGGTCTTGTGTGGCTTGAGACCAATATGCTGAGAGGAAGGCATGGTAAAACTCTCCTTCACTGTGGCAATCGTGAATTACCGATCCCATTCTTACAGCTGGTTCATTCTCCAAGTAGCCACACATAAATTCTAATC
Organism: Schistocerca serialis cubense; assembly: GCF_023864345.2. NCBI lineage: Eukaryota > Metazoa > Arthropoda > Insecta > Orthoptera > Acrididae > Schistocerca > Schistocerca serialis. The sequence continues at coordinate 405,014,319 of NC_064641.1, read as the reverse complement.
TGTGTTCTAACGACCAGTTGGGAGGAAAACAATGCGAGAATTGATGGAGCCATGCTTGTGGATGAATGTCGTTGCCAGAATTCTTAAATGTTTTGAATTTACGTGTAGTAATGAACAGCTTATAGTCAAAATCATCATGTCGGCGAGTCGCATATCGGTCATTGTTAGGTCGTGTCGGCCGTTCCATCTCAAAATTCGGTGCACATTGCCAATTTCTTTCATAACTTCCGAAATGCCCTGTGTTATTATTTTGTGGCTGTTCCGTATTTCTGTGTCCCTCTTCCCGTATTGGGGCTCGAGTATCCTCTGAAATACGTAATTCTTGTATTATCTGTGTCAACTGATCTTGTACTTCCCGGATTTCTCTTTTGTACTGTGTATTGATTTGATTTTGATTCTGTTTGAATTTTCTAATTTGTTCATACTATTCTGTGTCAGTGAAGGCTACAGGTCTTGTGTCATTCAGATCATCATCTACCTTTGTAGATAAGTTAGTAACCTGATCCGAAAGTTCGGCTACTTTCTCCGATAGTGAACACATTTCCTCAGTGTGTTTTTCTGAACCAAGTTTCAGACTGTCCATTTGTGTTGAAATCGAATCTACTGTGTCCTTTAAGTTTTCCTGAGTTTTTGCAAGTTGCTTAACCGAATCGGTAGATGCAACTGAGTCAATTTTAGCCCACAAGGTCTCATGATTTTCATGAACAATGGTTTGCAGTTCTTTTATGGCTGCTTCGTGATTCTGTAATGCATTTTCATGCCGCGAAAAAATAGGTTGAAAATGCTCACAAATTTGTGTTTTTACGTCATTACAGACTTTTTGACATTTCGATTCAATGTTATGTAACTCAGTAGTTAAATCTTCACGTGTTTGTTCAAGTGTTTGTTCCAATGAGTCTAACTTTTTAAGATTTTGTTCCACTGTGTCTAACTTTTGAAGCTTTTGCTGTGTTTGTCTCTGATTTTGTTCCATTGTGTCTAACTGTTGCTGTGTTTGTCTCTGATGTTGTCCCATTGTGTCTAACTTTTCAAGCTTTTGTCCCATTTGTTGCATTAATTGTAATAACAATGCACTGGTGTCTGAAACATGTACCTCAGTGCTTTTCGGCAGTGAATTTGCACCGGAAACATTCACATTTTGACAAGCAGAAAATGTATCTTGACTTATTTGAGAAAACGGTGAGGATCCAAAACCTGAATCTACAGTATTTGCGAGATCGTGTCGTGTCATTTCGGCTTCCTGAGGCGAGCTATTGCCGACCGATCGATCGATAATGCTTCCCTCTTCACTAATTGTTTCACTGTCCATGCCATTGTTTGACGCCCGCTCCATTTCCCTGTGCACAGTTACCATATTACTACTTTGAACATTAGTAAATTCATTACTCTGCGGCGCTGATAAGCTACGCTCGTCGTCACTATTATTTCTCAGTTTAGTTTGGAGCCTAGTGTTACGTTTTTCACACGCCATAATTGTCACAATATTTCACACGATAACACAGAAAAGCACAATTTGAAGTGCAAAAATAGGAGAACACATTAACATAGCACTGAAAATAATATCTAGTTAATTGCAAGCGTAGCTGCGAAATACTTGGTGCAAATCTACATGCAAGCCACAACTGTTTTACTGTACAACAATGAAAGGCTACAACTACAAAGGAGATTCTCTCTACAATTACGCGCTAGCAATAAACAAAAGCTACACTAAATACACAACCTAAAAGAAAAAATCAGAAGATTCCAGTGAGGTATCCTAGGCTAAGGGTCGACATATGAAACGTCCCCTTTGAACAATTCTACACTACAGTCCTTAACCTGATACACAATATTTTTTTTTTAGCGCAACGCAATCTGACTTTCAAAAATCCCTACAAAAGAATGGCCCTGACTAACATTAAACTATACCTTTCACAAATCACTTACCTCACAAAAATCTTCGCTGCTCAAGCTACTGCAATACAGAAGTGCCACTACTGCCAGCTAAATGAAAGATTCAAACTACTGAAGGCACTAACTACTGATAGGGATAGTTAGCAAATGAAAGATATTAATAGAGAACAAACAATGTATTTACCTTGATATCATCATGTATAAATATAGCAGTTCATGACAAATTACAAATCTCCGCCATCTCTCTCCCCACATCCACCACTGCTGGCGGCTCACCTCCAACTGCGCAACGCTACGCGCTGTTCACAGCCAGCTGCCTAACACTACAATGGCGAGTATTACAGCAATGCAAAGCAGCCACAGACTGCACACAGCACAGCCAGTGATTTTCATACAGAGGTGGCGTTACCATAAAAAAAACCTAAACAGCCTACTTACATAGAGAAAACATAAACAGCCTACTTACATAGAGAAAACATAAACAGCCTACTTACAAAGATTTTACTTAAAGCGCTTAATAGCGGCGGTATGTCCCGTTGTTGGGTTCGTTGCCAAATGTTATTTGCCAAGAACGTTAGGGTAATACTCTTTGACATGTCTGCTGCAAAGTGCTGTAGTATTGTCTTGAGATAATTGATGTTTGCTCATAACTTGTTAAGAACTTTCAAAATCAAGATTGCATAAATAAATCTTTATTGAAACAACCGGTTTCGACAGACTATGCTATCATCTTCAGGTCTTACAGAAATATTTTTGTTACGAAACATTTTCATTTTAAGTTGGACCTTACGCCAAGCTGTCACGTGGAAAAGAAACAGCACATTATACAAGATTTGTCACAACTAAAATATTTGACAACATATATACAGGTTGATTATAATCAAAGTTAAACTTTCAAACCGCTGTAGAGATAACACTGCCGACCGGAGTGGCAGTGCGGTTCTAGGCGCTACAGTCTGGAACCGCGAGACCGCTGTGGTCGCAGGTTCGAATCCTGCCTTGGGCATGGATGTGTGTGGTGTCCTTAGGTTAGTTAGGTTTAAGTAGTTCTAAGTTCAACGGGACTCATGACCTCAGAAGTTAAGTCCCATGGTGCTCAGAGCCATTTGAACCATTTTTTAGAAATAACACCACTGGTCGGAATGATGTCAAATTGCAATGGAATATTATCGGAGAAGTGGCAAATGTATGGCAGAGGAAAGAAAAATAGTGTGAAAATTGATCAATAGATGTGTCAGAATACGTAAATGAAAACACCTGTCATGATTACATTGAAGTTGGTATAAACAAGCCGGGTACACGGATTTTCCTCCGTTAGCGTCTGCGACGTTCGCCATGACTGTCTCAATGCAGGACTGCGCTCTGCTTGTAAAGCTGTATTACAAGAATAATGACTGTGCACACGTCGCTCTGCAGAAGTTCGGACACTGAAGGGTTGGTCCGATGACTGCCGTGGGTCTGGAGAAAATGATTCGGAAATTCGAGAAGACCGGTTCTGTTGGTGTCCAACTTGTTTGAGGGAGGAAACGAATTGATTCGACGTCAGTGGAAGCAGTGGCCACAAGAATGCAGGAGGAGACGAGTGTTGGTGTGCAAGCGAGTAGTGCACGGAGAACTGCCAGAACATTAGACAGGCCCGTGAGCACGGTGCGTAAAATCCTGCTAAACATCCTTCTCTGCTATCCATTCAAAATTACCCATGTGCACGAATTGCTTCCTGTTGACCTGCCAGCAAGGCAGACCTTTTTGTTTAGAATTTTTTGCTCGCATGGAAGTGGACAATGATTGGCTGTGGAAGATTTGTGGACAGACGATGCCCACTTCCATCTGACAGGATATGTCAGTACACAGAATTATCCAATATGCCGACGGAAAATGCACTCGCAAATCAACCAGTACCACCCCATCCTGAAAAGGTCACTGTGTGGTGCGTGTTCAGGGCATCAATTATCATAGGGCCATATATTTTCGAAGAGACAGGTGCTTCCTGTCCTGTTACCTGTACCGTCACTGGTAAGCGCTATGAGTTTCTTTTCCGCAACCACGTCATTTCAGCTCTCCAACAGCGTGGATGTGTGGATAGGGTCATTTTTACGCAAGATGGCGCACCTCAGCACATTGCAAATCCAGTTAAGAGGCTGCTGAAGCGCCGTTTCGGAAATGCTTGAATCGTCAGTCGCCATTTCCCTACAGCCTGGCCGTCCCGATCACCTGATCTTAATCCATGTGACTTTTGGTTGTGGGTCTATCTGAAAGATGTTGTGTTCAGTGTTCTGATTGCAAACTTAGCTGCACTGAAGGCATGCATTGCGCAACACACTCTGAATTTAACACCGGAAACATTTCGATCAGTTGTGGAACATACTGTTTCTCGATTTCAACTTGTTACAGAAAATGGTGGACAGCGTATTGAACGTGTTTTGCGCCAGTCACACGGAAAAAACAATTCGATTTTATTCTGATTGATTCTTTTTATGCGGTTTTTGGCCTCAGGACAATTAAAAACCGACGAAATTGATGCTTTTTATGTGGTTTTTGGCCTCAGTAAAATTAAAAACCGATTTTTTCCACCCGATGTGACCTTGATGCGATGTATGGGCATATGTAACTAACAGTATCACACCTGTACACTCACGCACACTGAGTAGTACAGTTTGTTTGATTTCAAACGTACACCTTAGGATTGTTGTATGATTGATTTGTCATTTGTAGTCGACCACTATTAAATTATTAAGCTTACAGCGTCATCTATTGCTACATTTTGTAAATATTTATTTTTCTTCTGCCAATCACCCCATACATATATCGCTTACAAATGATTGGTACGTCACAAAAGCACAGTATACAGTAGCACCTCTGTTTACATAAGCTGGACGTATTCTACAATATGCTGTTACATATTTCAGTTATGCGAAACCTTTTACAATGTGCTCTTTTGACTTTGTCGAGTGGTCCAACTGAAAATGAACACCTTTCACAACAAAGCGAATTTTTAAGGCCTGAGGATGACAGCAAAGTCTGTCGCAAACAGTTGTTTTAAACAAAGAAATATTTATGTGATCTTGGTTTCAGAAAGTTTTTAGCAAGTAAAACAGATCGCACCTTCTGTCTTTTCAAAATTCGAAAATTCGATTATTGTTTAATTTGACTTTGACAACTCATGACCCTGAATGTATGACTGAAGAAAATTTCTGACATTAGGCGCGACAAGCTCATTTATTGTTCTGCGCATAGAGAAAATGTCTCACCCTCTAAATAAGGCATCTAAGAAGGGAGAGGTCACGGTCTCTATAAATACCTGTTGCGGCGAATATTTTAAGAAACGAAAAAAGAAGCACAGTCTGAGAAGTTCACTGTTAGCTATGGATGGACAAAACGAATGCTGAACAGAGACGATCTAGTCTGCTGTCATGTGAGTCCATTACTAAATCCTTGTGTCAAAAACGCGGCAAAATCCCGATGTCAAAATCCTCATTCCATTGTACTGTAGCGGAACGCTTGTCAAAACAAACGACGCAGCCCATTGATGAAGTGAAGTATTGTGCATATGACGAGAGAAAGCGCTGCAGATCTTCATATTGAGTTGGCGAAAGTGTTCGACTACAACGTCCACTAATATGACATTATGAATAAGAGAATCAAACGCTTCCATTATCGTCAAAGTAGCCTGAATGACATAAAATGAAGTGACAGACGATCTCTCTGTGAAGAGTAGCGAACGGCATGAGGAGTAGAAGCCGTGTTGGTTATACGACAGGCTTGTCCCAATCGAGGTGATAGTGGAAAAAGAGAAAATAAGTCATGGATCAGAAGTCAACTTCTGTAACTCATTTCGAATATGACAAAGGTCTCTACCCGCTGGGTGCTGGTACTGAGTTTACAGCCATTCAAAAACCCCGCCGAACAGAGGCTGCAGCGGAATTGCAGTAGAGCAATCCAAATGACTTACTTGGCCGTAAAGTAAACACGGACGGATGGCGATTGAGTCACTGTGACCACGAGGCACAAAGAAAACAGTGGTAGCATGAAAGGAAGAGCCAGCTATGGCGGGGAAAGTGGCTATTGGGGTCTTGGGGGCTATGAGGCGATGGCATGGCGCGGGAAATGAATTATAATAATTTTTGTGAATTTGAGTTATCCTGATGTAAGGTAAATGGTTAGTTTGTATATTTACTGTGGAGAGGGAACAGGACTTAGGTCGTTTTAATGAAATTGAGTACAAAGGATAATTTGCTTGCTGCATAATCTTACTTTAGTTATTGAAATTTCAGAAATGGTATTACAGGGTATACATCTTTTGTGTAATGGCATCACTACAGGCAAACTGGCCATCTTTGCGATGGCTTGTGGCCAGCGATTTTTACAGCATGCCCTTATAAGAGTGACCTAGAAGGAGCAAATAAAGAAACGGACTAAAAATAAAAGAAGAAGGAAAAACGGGAAGCAGCCGAACACAAGAAAGGCAGTAAGAAGAAGAGTGCAAAGAGTAGAAAACCCAATATTGAAAGACTTCTTTGTTACGACACTGATGAACGCAGAGTATGCATGTACTGCGAGGAAAAATTTTCAGGTTCAAAGCCAGAAGAACAGTGGATTTAGTGCCAATTGTGCTCTCCCTGGACCCACGAGCTCTTGGCTCAAGAGTTCAGGACATCTTTGTGAAAAAAATGTAATTCTAATCATATTTTACAATAAAATACATTTAGATCTTCGTCAAAACAGGTTTTTTATTCCTTATTTTTGAGTTTAAAAGGGGCACCTTTCCCGCTCACGTCGAGCAATGTAGCCATTTTGCCAGTTTATGAAACGTGAATTGTTTAAATAGCTTAAGGTGGTGCTAAGGTAATTAAACTATTCGATATTATACTTCCATAGTTGCATCTTGTAATCCATTTCTATGCATTTCCGTCTACTGCTATACAGATAAAAAAATAGAGGTACCTTAGCCTGGACACTTTTTCAGGCTCTGCCTTAGATTCGCCATTGGATAAGTTGCCATTGGATAAGTGATGCTGAGTCTTTTTTTGGTTTGGCATGATTTTAGGTTAGAGTGTCTCGAGAAAGTGAAGAAAGGGATTCAGTTTCAAGGGGGCAGGACGAACGATGGAAGAGGGCAGGCATAGGAACAACGTTGGTATGTTGACGACTCCCAAAGATTGTGTGTCTTTTAATTCTTAGGTTCCCTTGCGGATTTTAACGTTAGCTTCGTCCTATCGTACGTGGATTGCCATGTGCTGTCCAGGGTCGTCTTTTGACAGAATTTTGGAGGTGTTTTACTGATCATGCATGGCTCCGATCGGATGCCTATCTGCCATTTCATCCAAGGTTTTACCGTGGGGTGACATGTCTTTGTGCGCACTTGCACTTTGTTTGATTGCCTTTCACATTTTGCACAAATTCTTCAGTTGTGGTTCCCAGACCTATACGGTTACTTGTAATTAATATTGTAGTTATAAACTATCGTAACTGTGTTGGAAAAGAACCATAGCGCCAAATGCTAGTAGAAAGCAATGAATCTTAAATCGTTATAGGTTCGGAAAGCTGGCTAAAGCCTGAAATAGCTTCAGCCAAAATTTATGCAAAGGATCTAACTGCATTTAAAAAGGACAAATTAAATAATTTTGGTGGTGGAGTATTTATTGCTGTCATAAATAGTTTATTTGTAGTGAAATACAAGTAGGTAGTTCCTGTGAGTAAGTATGGGTAGAGGTTATACTTGGCAACCGGAATAAATCAGTAATTGGTTTCTTTGACCGACTCCTCGACTTAGATGATACAGTTGTGCAAGAGTTCAAATAGGTACTACACTCACACAATTATAGTTGGCGGTGGCTTCAATCTATTTCGAAATGTTGGCGAAAATACACGTTTAAAGTCGATGGCAGGCGTAAAATGTAATTCGAATAACTCGAAATCTTGCTGAACGCTTTCTCAGAAAATTATGTTATACAACTTCTTCATGAACCCATTCTAAGTATAAATGGCAGCGAAGACATTCTTCACTCTTAGCAACAAATACTCCATTCTGAATATGGAGAATAATGACAAATGTTGAGATTAATGACCACAGGACTGTTGTCGCTACACTAAATACCGTAACATGCAAACCCGCCAAAAATAAAAGCAAAAGACGGCTACTGAAAAAAGTTTGTTTGACAACTTCCTAATAGACAATCTCTACTCGTTCCAAGCTCGTTCTTTAAGCGAAGACCCGATGTGGTTTAAATTCAATGAAATAGTATCGACGGCAATGGGGGAAATACATCACATAATAAATGGTTCAAATGGCTCTGAGCACTATGGGACTCAACTGCTGAGGTCATTAGTCCCCTAGAACTTAGAACTAGTTAAACCTAACTAACCTAAGGACATCACAAACATCCATGCCCGAGGCAGGATTCGAATCTGCGACCGTAGCGGTCTTGCGGTTCCAGACTGCAGCGCCTTTAACCGCACGGCCACGTCGGCCGGCCATAAATAAATAAGAGATTGTACTGATTCCTCATGGTACACCAAATAAGTCAGAACACTATTGCAGAAGCAACAAAAAATGCCAAATTTAAAAGAGTGCAAAATTATCAGACCGTCAAAGTTTTACAGAAGTTCGAAACTTGGCGCGAACTTCAATGCGAGATGCTTTTAATAGTCTCGAAGTCTGGGAGAAAACCCAATGAGGTTCTGCTCGTATGTAAAGTACATCAGTGGCAAGACGCAATCGATACCTTCACTGCGCGATAACAGTGGTGACGTTATTGATGATAGTGCCACTAACGTTGAGTTACTAAACACGGTTTTCCGAAATTTCCTCACAAAACATGAAGAAGTAAATACTCCAATCAAGAACAACTGACAATATGAGTAATTTAGAAGCACTTAAGAAAGGCAAGCCTTGTGGACCACGTTGTACCAGTCAGGTTCCTTTCAGCATATGCTAACATAATAGCTCTATACTCAGCAATCATATACAACCTCTCGCTTGTACAGAGATTCGTACTCATAGACTATAAATCTGCACAAGTCACACTAATATCCAAGAAAGGAAATAGCAGTTATCTGCTGGTTACATTCCCATATTACTAACATCGATTTGCATAAGGATTTTGAAAGATGCACGATCATTATGAATCACCTTGAAGAAAACAGTTAATGTCGTTTTTGTGAAACACAGCCAGCTCTTTATTCTCACGAAGTAATGAGTGCTATCGACAGGGGACGTCAGATTGATTCCATATTTTTAGATTTCCAGAAGGCGTTTGACACAGTTTCTCATAAAGACCTCTATGAGTCGTGCACGACTCGTGTTCATGCCATTTATTGTTTGTCATCTTCTATTACGATACTGCCGCCTCGTTTTCGTATTACATTTACTGGCGTCACTTACTTCCTGCCTTATTTGCGCGTGAGTGGCAGCAGCAGCGTGTATCGATAAGTGCACTGTCGTACCATCTCTGGAGCGACCGATAGTATTTCCGGTTCGTCGTGTGTCTGGCAGTCAATTGGAGACGGACCAGCAGTGCAGTCGGGACGCATCATCAGTGAAGTCAGGGAAGGAGCGCCGGTGAGGCGCTGACAGCCAGTGCTCGCCGACCACTGGCGACACACATGAACTGTCCGACAGAGTGAGATTGGAGTGGGACGACCACTGGTTGGTCGTTCAGTTGGTCGTCTCCTCGGCCGACGTATATTTGGTCCTTTCACCGTTTCCAGGCCTGGGATTTGATCGGTTGGGGTGGAGCAGCAAGGAAGTCTCCGCGACGTGTAGTTTGGCCGGGCCCGCTGGCAGCCTCTGTGCGGTGTCGGAGTGTGTGATGCTGTTTCCATTGCTACGAGGATCGTGGCTTACCAATCCTGGACATATAAGTTGAGTTTTGACTTAATCTACCAGCAAGTCACGACTGTTCACATTGTGTCGTTTGGAGTTCGTTATCAGCTGTTGGGATATTCCTGCGAGCAACAACGTGTGTTTTCAAGTTGGCAAATTTTAGTCACCCACCAATGGAGTTTAACTGTACTTGATTATTTGAATTGATGTGCACCAGCGGAATCTTCTGCCCTGTGGCTGTTAACGTTCCAGTTACCTGCCCTGGCAGTTGAAGTAAATTCAGGCAGTGTATTTTCCTCATCGTGTTCTTGCTGTCCAGTACGGTGTGTAGTTTGACAGCTTAATGTATATTTGGTTGTGGGTGCCAATACCTTCTACATTGTTCCATTGAACTCCTTGTTGTGTGCTGGTCAGGTGAAGTGGAGGTTAGCTTGCCGGTGGGTCATTTGACTGTCAGTCGGTTGGGTTGTCATCGGATCGACAATGGTTGGGCCGACTGCCTGTCTCACCTAAGTGAGTGTTGGTGTTTCAATCCCACGCCAACCCTCGGGACCTCTGAGTGCCCTTAGGTGAACTGCCTTTTCTTGTTCGTTCTTGTTGTTTCTACTTGTATGGCTTCTAGCTGATTTTTAGATTAAGGTTGTTTTGCCCTTAAGGTGTTAGATGGCTTGGGCCTTCAGCCTAATTTAAGAACTGCTTTACGTAAAGCCTTCGGCATTTTTTTTAAATTAATGTTCTTGAGTCTTAGGTGATGGGCCTTCATCCGAGTTTACTTTTTTTGCTCTTAAAGTGTCAGATTCTTTGAGCCTTCAGCCTAATAAAGGAACTGTTTTAAGATAAAGCTTTGCCTTTTAAATTTCTGATTTTGGTTGAGCTTTAAGTTATTGGCTTTCAGCCGTTTTTAAATTGGAGTGGCCTTGCCCTTAAGGCATGATATTTTACGGCGCATTCAGCCGCTAATTAAGTTCCAAAACTAAAGCTGTGTGTGTGTGTGTGTTTTTTTTTAAGTTTCTTGGCTCTTGTAACGTTAGATCAAATAAAAGGGTGTATGTTCGAGAGTAACCGACAGACGCTTATTTTGGCTCCTTTTCACAACTTAAACTACCTGTACCGTCCTGCGGGTTTAGCAGGGCGTATCACTCTGTTTAAATTGCGCGCCTATGGATTATCGTCTTAGTTGTATGATTGGATTCGTAATTTCCTGTCAGAAAGGGCACCGTTGGTAATAACTGATGTACAGTCACCGAGTAAATCAGGAGTAATACCTTGCGTTCTCCAAGGAAGTGTTACAGACCTTCTGTTGTACGTGATCTACATAAATGATTTAGGAGACAATCTGAGCAATCATTTAAGTTGTTTGCAGGTGATGCTGTCATTTATCGTCATGCAAAGTCATCACATGATCAAAACGAATTGCAAAATGATTTAGTCAAGATATCTGTAGGGTGAAAAAAAAGGCAGTTAACTCTAAATCATGAAAAGTACAATGTCATCCACTTGAGCGCTGAAAAGAAGGCGATAAATTTCAGCTACGCGATAAATCACATATATCTAAAGGCTTTAAACTCAACTAAATAGTTAAGAATTACAATTACAAATAACTTAAGCTGGAACGATCATGTAGATAATGATGTGAGGACTGGAAACCGAAGTCTGCAATTTCTTACACTACGTTTTCCCGCCCTCTTCTGGACTATTGCTGTGCGGTGTGGAATCCTCATCAGATAGGATTGACGTAGGCCATCGAAAAATTTCAAAGAAGGGCAGCTCGTTTTGCATTGTCGCGAATTGAGGGAGAGAGTGCCACCGATATGATATACGAATTAGGGTGGCAGTCATAAAAACAACAGCGTTTTTCGCCGCGGCAAGTCCTTCTCATGAAATTCCAATCACGAAATTTATCCTCAGTGTCTGAAAATATTTTGTTGGCATCAACCTACATAGTAATAAATGATCATCTTAATAAAATAAGGAAAATCGGAGCCGCCACGGAAAGATTTAAGATCCGTTCCCCCGCGCGTTTTTCGAGGGTGGAAATTTAAGAGAAGTAGCCTAAAGGTGGTTCGAGGAAACCTCTGACAAGAACTTAACTGTGAATTGCAGAGTAATCATGTAGAGGTAGATGACGTTCAAATAGATCACTATATCACGTCGCGGGTAGCTGTCCATGGTGGCGTTTTGTAAGAGGTATGCGATGTATGCGCTGCCTGCAACAGGCAAGACTAAGGAGAGTCTCTGACCAGAGAGTAGTATGTAGTTAGTTGTTGCTTGTCGCTAGTCGGCAGTAGTCTGCATGAGTCGGCAGTAGTGTGCAGTAGTCTTCAGTAGTCTGCAGTAGTATGCAGTAGGCTGCGTGAGTCTGCAGTAGTCGGCGCGTGTGTGCGCGTGTCTGCGCTTGTCTGCAGTCTGCCCTGGTCGGGACTCTGGAGGATGAGTGTTATTGTAGAAGGTAAAGAAGCAGCCTTGCGCATATCTAGTAATGTATGTTAACTGTCATCCAATTTCTTTAAAAAAATGTTCCAATAATAATTTTTATAATATAAAGAATTTTTTTAAAAAAAAGCATTCATTTCAATTTAAAGATTTTATCCAATCCATAATCATTCCTTTCACGAATCACAAAGCATAGGCCAGCATTACACGGAGCTGTGCCAAAAAAAAAAAAAAAAAAAAAAAAAAAAAAAAAAAAAAAAAAAAAAAAAAAAAATTTGGTAAGAGCAGATATATTCGCAGTTTTTATTGAGGTAAGAATTTTTGCTTTTTTTTAAATTCAGAATACAGGGCCGAGGCGCAGCGCTGCTGTCGTCATAAAATTTACCAGGTTACTGAATTTTTTTTATCATTTTGGTGTTTAGGAATTTTTCTGTTTCGAAGTTAACATTAAATGAGAAAAGAATTTTGTGGGTACACTAAATGTGAATGCATTTCTGCACGGAGATTATAAATGGGAACCAATTTTGTTGAGAGGTTACAATATTTAAAATTCATTTAATTATTATTTTTGTAGGGAGGTTACACTTGGTTCATTTTATTATTTCTGTGGGGAGGTTACACTTGGTTCTTTTTAAATTATTTTGTGGGGATGTTACACTTGGCGACATCCGGCCAGGATCGTATTTCTTTGTGAATCTTCTGAGAAATAGTCATATATCAGCTCTTATTTACTCAAACGTAGTTTGCATCTGGCGCAACGCATTTACTAATTTGTCACTCTTGCTTTCACAGATCATCAGCAATTTGTTGCTCTTTGTTGTAACTACGTTTGTTGCATTTTTGCATTGTCTTTGTTTCATTTTTGTGCTTAATTTTGATTTGTGTAAAAATGCCGCGAAAAACTGTTAACAGTACATCGCGATGTGCAATGAGTGAAATAGCCGACTCTAATAATTTGACCGATAATACCTGCGACACTCAGGGTCTTAATGATAGTCCTCTATTTACTGACAATTAGTGTGTACTGATCACTAGTGATGATTTTGATCCTAATGATGAACAAATAAATTCAATTGTGTCTTCAGTTAATTTAACGACAATTGATGACGCGGGTCGTTCTGTTACAATGATCGGTGCCCAGTTCGACACGCCCGATTTGCAAAATTTGAATTGTGAACAGATGAATTTTTCTAACGAAAATGAACAGCGTACTCAAAATACGACAGATTTATTTGATTCCGAGGTAGTGACTAACAGTGCATATCCGATTGGGAAACCTTTTCGAGAATCACAGAATGATCAAATGGTTACACAAAACGGGACAATTGCAGGTACGCCATCAAACAGCACAGAGAATAGAGTAGGTAATATTGGCTTGGATCAAATTATGGCAGTATTGCTACAACAGAATGAAAATTTCAAACAACTTAATGAAAGACAAGACAACAATTACAAACAACTTAGTGAACAGAATAAACAGCTTAGTGAACATATTACAGCCGTTGCCGCGCAATGTCATGATACTAAAGAACAATTACATGAGGAAATTAAGGCTTGTGCTAGGAAAAGTGGTGAAGAAATTAGATCTGTTGCCCAAGAATTAAGGAATACGCAAACAGCTACAACAGAATCACTTAGAGACGAAATTAGTGCAGTCGCTAAACAATGCTCTGAAAACGCAACACGGTTACGCGACGAGTTTAAATTAATGTCAGCAGAACTTTTGCGCATACTGGATGCAAAGGTAGACGCGAAATTTGAACAACAGAACAGCCAAATTGACGAACGTTTTAATCACCACCTACAAAACAGTGAAACGCGTTACCGTAAATTCATACAGGAACAAAATAAAGTAAAACGACAAGTCATGGAAACAATTACTGCACAGAGACAGGAAGATAAACGTAAATTGTTTACGAAAGCAAAAACATACGTAGACGACAATATTGCTACAGTATCAGACGAAATTAATACTATCAAACACTTGAACACCGAATTGCGCGATGAAATTTCCGATCTTAAATCAAAAACAGATACACACAGTAGACTTTCAGACAGTGACCGATAGACTTGAACAATTACAACTAATACAGGATTCCGATGTCATCAAAACAGACGTTAAAAAATTGAACGAAACCACACGTAAAATACAAAAACAAATTAATGCTTGTGACACTAAAAACGATGATCAGGTAAAAATACTGACTGAAAAATATGATGAATTGGCCAGTCGTATTGATGTTATCGAAAGTAATAATGACAGCAAATCAAACGATACTTCACCGATTTCGTTTAATCAAACACCTGAGTTCCAAAATTTACAGCAGACGATCAGTGAGATAGATTCGTCCAATAATACATTACATAGAAAATTGTCAACTTTACAGCAAGAAGTGACAGAGATGAAAAATGTTTCAGTCAATAGCACGTCACAGCATACGGCACATTCCGAACATATGTCACACTCACACAGCCAGTATAATTTAGGTAATTTACAGAGAGTACGTGACTTAGATTCTGAACAATCACAGACAAATAGATTCTCATACAATCCTGAACCTGTTCAGACGTACAGAGACGATAATTTTGATTACAAACATTTTCTATCAGTGAGAAAATTTAAAGTATTTAAAAATGACAGACCACAGATTCACCCATTGGATTGGATACAACAATTTAGCTTTGCTTTTCCACCGGCTTGGCCCATAACACATAAACTTGAATTTATTTGCAGTTTTTTGGAAGGCGAACCGGCAACTCGTATGAGACCGATCGCGAGACAATGCTACTCGGTAGAAGAATTTCAGAATGCTTTTCTGTCAGCGTATTGATCGAAGACGACACAGCGCCGAATTAAGGATCAATTAATTAGTTTACTGAATTATGAAAACTCAAATTTTTCCACTGTCACGCAATTTTTTGAACACATGGTCCAACAAAACCAGTACTTAAGTGAACCATACAGTGAATCTGCACTTATTCAATTATGTATTCCTAAATTACCACAATCATTAAGAGTGTCACTTTTAATGGGTCAGCAGAAAGAAAATATTTCGTCATTCAGAGATCAGTTACAGCTTTTGGAAGAGCAGCAATCGGGTTATTCCTTTATAAACAAAAATTTTTCATATAATAACAAAATTCAACAAACATATAGCAATCACGATCAGCCACGCAATTTCAATAGCAAAGGTAATAGACGGTTCAGGAACGACAACCACCAGAACTTTAATGACAGACAAAATTTTAATTATCAGTATCGTCAAAACTATCAGCAACAGGAATCACATTTTGGTAACAATAGAGTTTTTTCCCAACAACAGCAACAAAACCATCCGGTTAGCATACCTAACCAACAATGTAATGTACAACGTCAACCAAGCTTTAATGTTTCGCCGCGTACGCGTATAGCGTCGGCCCCAACAAATAGTAATGCACAGCAACAAGGAAACCAGTACGCACAGAAAACACACCATTTCAATTACTATCGCAATGCACTGTATAGAAATGACTATCATGACAGACGTAAAGGTAATGAGCACAATTTTCAGCGTAAGTTTAATAACAGTCGGTCTTACCAGCAGCAAAATCATCTGCAACAACATACACTCCTGGAAATTGAAATAAGAACACCGTGAATTCATTGTCCCAGGAAGGGGAAACTTTATTGACACATTCCTGGGGTCAGATACATCGCATGATCACACTGACAGAACCATAGGCACATAGATACAGGCAACAGAGCATGCACAATGTCGGCACTAGTACAGTGTATATCCACCTTTCGCAGCAATGCAGGCTGCTATTCTCCCATGGAGACGATCGTAGAGATGCTGGATGTAGTCCTGTGGAACGGCTTGCCATGCCATTTCCAGCTGGCGCCTCAGTTGGACCAGCGTTCGAGCTCGACGTGCTGACCGCGTGAGACGACGCTTCATCCAGTCCCAAACATGCTCAATGGGGGACAGATCCGGAGATCTTGCTGGCCAGGGTAGTTGACTTACACCTTCTAGAGCACGTTGGGTGGCACGGGATACATGCGGACGTGCATTGTCCTGTTGGAACAGCAAGTTCCCTTGCCGGTCTAGAAATGGTAGAACGATGGGTTCGATGACGGTTTGGATGTACCGTGCACTATTCAGTGTCCCCTCGACGATCACCAGTGGTGTACGGCCAGTGTAGGAGATCGCTCCCCACACCATGATGCCGGGTGTTGGCCCTGTGTGCCTTGGTCGTAAGCAGTCCTGATTGTGGCTCTCACCTGCACGGCGCCAAACACGCATACGACCATCATTGGCACCAAGGCAGAAGCGACTCTCATTGCTGAAGACGACACGTCTCCATTCGTCCCTCCATTCACACCTGTCGCGACACCACTGGAGGCGGGCTGCACGATGTTGGGGCGTGAGCGGAAGACGGCCTAACGGTGTGCGGGACCGTAGCCTAGCTTCATGGAGACGGTTGCGAATGGTCCTCGCCGATACCCCAGGAGCAACAGTGTCCCTAATTTGCTGGGAAGTGGCGGTGCGGTCCCCTACGGCACTGCGTAGGATCCTACGGTCTTGGCGTGCATCCGTGCGTCGCTGCTCTCCGGTCCCAGGTCGACAGGCACCTGCACCTTCCGCCGACCACTGGCGACAACATCGATGTACTGTGGAGACCTCACGCCCCACGTGTTGAGCAATTCGGCGGTACGTCCACCCGGCCTCCCGCATGCCCACTATACGCCCTCGCTCAAAGTCCGTCAACTGCACATACGGTTCACGTCCACGCTGTCGCGGCATGCTACCAGTGTTAAAGACTGCGATGGAGCTCCGTATGCCACGGCAAACTGGCTGACACTGACGGCGGCGGTGCACAAATGCTGCGCAGCTAGCGCCATTCGACGGCCAACACCGCCGTTCCTGGTGTGTCCGCTGTGCCGTGCGTGTGATCATTGCTTGTACAGCCCTCTCGCAGTGTCCGGAGCAAGTATGGTGGGTCTGACACACCGGTGTCAATGTGTTCTTTTTTCCATTTTCAGGAGTGTATTATCATGAATGAACCAGACAGTAGATGTCATCCCGAACGTAATACGTCAGGAAGAAATAACAGAACAGTTCAAATAGTAGAAATGCCACAGCATCCTCCCGAAAATAATAGCACGTCAGATAGAATTTGACTAAATACAGTACAGATTGCATCTTCCAGTAACGCAAGCAATACTTTTGACACAGAGAATCTTGTTCACGAAAATGTTATTACTTTTGACGACATCTGAGACACTCTTTTGCAGGAAAGACCAGTTATTCAAAAAACCATTTCTCACCCTGTCATCGAAGTAAAAATTGGATCATCCAAATTTTCAGCAGTAATCGATTCTGGATCTCCTATGTCAGTCATAAATGAGGAAACTTTCAACGAATGTAACAAAGAGAATACTTATCCCACGTTACCATTAGGCAAAACTAAAGTAAAAGGAGCAGTATCTGGTAAAGGAGTAGATGTAAAGTTACAGACACATTTATCATTTTGTATTGCAGGACATACATTTCACTCAAATTTTTGGATTGTTCCCTTATTGACGACAGACGTTATTTTAGGTACGAATTTTCTGGTACAACACGACGCAATTATTGACTTTCAAAACTCCTATTTAATGTTAAAGGATGAAAATGTACAACTGGCTTTAGAATTTCAGCACTCTTTTATCTGCAGAAGAACAAACAATTAATCGTACAGAGGTCATTCCCGCATCACGTGACATAGACTGTCATTCCACATTGTTCACAGATACGTACGTACACAACTATCATACTCCGGACGAAGCTGACTATGACGTTATACAGATGATTTCTGATAAAGTTAAACAGAGCAGTGCAAATACAGACGACGAACGCACGCAACCACGCAAAATTCTTTTACAGCAAGTTCCAGTTTTTGACAACGTTCCTGGTACTATGTACGGTTTTATGTATGAATTTCAAGTTAAACAGCACGACACATTTAAAGCCAAACATTATCCCATTCCATATGTTCACAGAGAACAAGTTAAGAAAGAATTGCAAGATATGCTTGACCAAGGAATTATTGAACCGGCAGTTAGTCCGTACATAAACCCGCTCCATATTGTTAAGAAAAAGGATGGTTCACTTCGCCTCGTACTTGATTCGCGTCACATCAATGACATTATTATTAATGAAACAGATCGCCCACAAACACTAGAAGAACCTCTACATAAATTACATGGTACTGCTCTTTATTCCACATTAGATTTGAAATCGGGATTTTGGCAAATTCAACTCCATCCGGACTGCAGAAAGTACACGGCTTTTCCCTGTTTTGGTGACTGTTATCAATTTTGAAAATTACCGTTCGGTTTAACTATTTCTTCAGCAGCGTTTATTCGTGGTTTGAATACAATACTTCCGACAGAACTTAAAGACAGAATCACAACGTATGTAGACGACATTCTTATTGCAGAAGCTAACTGGTCTGAACATAATCTGATTCTGGAACAACTGTTACGAACTTTTCGTGCACAAGGACTCACAGTTAATCTCAGTAAATCGCACTTTGGAAAAACTTCTATAAAATTTCTTGGACATGTAATTTCAGCAGAAGGCATTGCGCCTGATCCGGAAAAACTTCAAGCTTTACGTGACATTACTGTTTCTATGACGAAGAAACAACTACGCAGCTTTTTGGGTTTAATTAACTTTTTTCGTAAATTTATTCATTACTCTGCTTTAGACACCCCTAGATTATGTCAACTACAGGTAAAAACACTATTTGGTCCTGGGATAGGCAAGAACATTCTGAATTTGTGAATCTGAAGGAAGCTTTGTTGAATGCACCACTTTTATCACATCCAGATCTTACTAAAAATTTTTCCATTGCCACCGACAGTTCTAACACCGCTTTAGGCGTACACATTTTTCAGGAAATTGGTTGTACAGTAATTCAGGAAGATGATTGTCAGTAGTTAAGAACATAGCCTTTGCGAGTCGCATTGTGTCACCTGTTGAACGCAATTATTCTGTTACAGAACTTGAAACATTATGTGTTGTATGGGCATTTACGAGATTTCGTCATTTCCTTTATGGAAAACATACGACCGTTTACACAGATCATAGAGCGATACATTTTTTACTTTCCGCTAAATTTACACACGACAGATTAAGTAGATGGAAACCTTGTTTACAGGAATTTAATTTTACAATTGTTCACATTCCCAGTGCACAAAATATTGTGGCAGACGCACTATCCCGTTCTCTCAGCAACAATCAGCAAGACATCGCAACCAACTTCTGCAAAGCAAATTTCAGCGTCATGTACATTCAACAAGTTGCATTTGAAAATTTCATTTCGTCGTCATTATGAGACATAGCACAAGAGCAGAGTAAAGACAACGTATGGAAAGAAATTAAACACCTTTGGCAAGATAGGAATAATGTTACCATTAGAAACCATTACACTGTACGCAATAATATTCTGCTTCGCCGCTCTCACCCTGACAGCAACAATTGGTTATTATGCATTCCTGACGAACTTGTTAACAAATTAATCTGGTACACTCATTTAAGTTACGCACATTACGGAGCCGGAAAGTGTTTTCTTATACTGAGACAGAACTGTTATTTTGCCAACATGGAGAAACGTATTCGACTAGTTTTGGCGTCATGTAAAATCTGCCAGAGGGCTATGTCAGATGCGACTTCACATATTCCTCCATTACATCCCACTGTGCCTGTTAAATTGAGACACATGGCCGCTGTAGACATTTTTGGTCCGATTCCCAGAGCTAATGGAGGTTTTTTTCTATATCTTTGTCGCTGTTGAACTCACTTCAAAATTTGTTACCTTCACTCCGTTACGCAAAGCTACTGCTAAAACTGTTTCGAAAGCATTTGTAAAACATTTTCTATTTCATGTAGGGCATGTATTGAAAGTAATTTCCGACAATGGATCACAGTTTCGATCTGCTATATGGACACGTATGTTACGAGCTAGAAACATTTCTCCGATCTATATATCCTGGTACCATGCTTCTTCGAACCCTTGTGAACGACTAATGAAAGAAATTGGTAAACTATATAGAATATACTGTCATAAAAAACATATTGATTGGGACACACACATACTCTCATTCCAGGATGTAATTAATTCCATACCAAATGAATCTACTATGCTATCTCCGTCTGTTATACTGAAAAATTAAAGAATTAGTAACCTTTCCTACATCTCGTCGACTACGACACCATGAAATAATTGACATTGCGCTGAACGACATCAAACGTGCCGCAGAGCGCCGGTGAAGACAGCAAAAACAGGTTTGTACATGCCGTGACTTTCACATTGGACAGAAGATATTAGTACGCACACATTATTTATCTAACAGAGGAAAAAGTAGATGTAGTAAATTTGAGCTCCTATATGCAGGTCCATATCGAATTCGCAGCATTCCTCACCCCAATGTAGTACACGTCGAAACTCTGAGAACCAGAAAAACCAAAGGGAATCACCTTATCTCCAACATCTAACCCTTTATTGAATGAACATACTTTATGATTTATCACACTGTAATGCTATTTCCTGATTTTTTTTATGACCACTTATGCAATTATATTCACACGAACACTTACTGATGATTATCGTATATTTTCTTGGCAAGTGCCCGGCAAGGTAAGGTTAGCAGGTCGCTTTTCTTGTCGTTACACATGAGACCGTGCACATTTTTCCAGATGAACTTACACATTTTATGACCACTTATGCAATTATATTTATGTGATTACTTACTGATGATTATCATATTTTTTCCTGGCAAGTGCCCAGCAAGGTAAGGTTAGCAGGTCGCTTTTCTTGTCGTTACACAGAAGACTGCGCACATTTTCCATTTTTTATGTATGTATGATTGTTTTCCTGTTTTGTTTGTATGCACAATGAAATATTTAAGATGTAACAAACACTAGTTGACTTTGACATTTTGCCTTATGATATCTCAACATCGTGACTATTTTACATTTTTTTGCTGCTGCATTGTGATACTCTGTGTACATTTTTGCACCTGTACACTGTCTATGTTTTTGACATATTACGTTTTCTGTCATGCTATGCTGTATGCTTAATTATATCACTAGAAACCAGTTTTTATTTAAGGGGTATATGATTTAAATGCAAGACATTAATCATTGTTCATCATTTTCAGAAAGAAATAACGTGTAAAAGAAATAAATTATGGGAATTTCACCTTCGCAATGAACGAAAGAAGATGCAATACCTACTCATGAAGAGTAAATGGATCAGAATTAACAAGCATTGACAAGAATATACCATACATATCGTATGATAGCAGCCTTAACTAATTTTTTCTTTCAGAATACGAGGCGATTTTTGTAGACTGTCAGACAGAACTACACATCTTAGTTTTAGTGCGAAATATGCTAGAAATAAGGAACTCTATACTATGAATAGTTGTATAATGAATAATGAAGTGACTTTTTTGCAGATGATAATGAATGATGATGAATAGTGATGCAGAATATGCTAATATAGATAATGAAGTTTTTCTTTACAGGTGATGATAATAATGGAATTATAGTGATATGTATAATGAAGTTTTTCTTTGCAGGTGATGATAGTAATGATAATGAAGTTTTTCTTTGCAGATGAAAATAATGATGAAGTTTATATATTTGCTGTTAGTTAAGAAATGCCATGTAGTTATTTAGGTATTTGTTGCAGTTCATTTTGACAGTATGTCTTACGTCGCATGGTATAATGACTGAAGGTTTTGGAAAGGACAGCTAGAGAACATATATATTTGACACACATTTCATTACCTGTTAATTCGAAGTTCACTACTTTTCAGCATAATATGCGTTTCTTCTTTCAGCTTAATAATCAATTTTGTACTTTTTGCAGGAGAAATTATTCACGAAATTAATGTGCTATAAGCAGTTGGTCATTAAACCTGTGTCATTCATGAATGTGATCACATATACTCTATTTGTTTCATAACCTTGCTACAGCTGACTAATGACGAATGACGTTACACATCTTCATTTGCAGCAATAAGTCAAATGCAAATATTGTTATGCCCCAGCAATTAATTATCGATCCCAACACAATGCATTGCTAGCACAAAAAAAAAAAAAAATAGATTACCAGTCCCAAATAATACTACCAATTTAAAAGAGTTATGAGTAATACTGAATGATGTTTTCTAATCACAGACTTTGAGTGATAGTTACAGAGTGTTACATTTTAATTATGTCTTATGTCACTTGAATGATGAGTTCTGAGTAATAGCGAATGATATTTTGTAATAATGCATGTATGCTCTACACTCTTTAACTCCTGTTTTGAATGATAACTTCTGATGTTTTGTAACTGGCCAATGAGTGCCAATAATTATTTTTAAATATGTCATATGTCACTTGAATAATGAAAAATGTTTTGTAATATTTAATACTTATTGGCCAATGAATGCCACTGTTTCTTATATTTTAAATTTATATTATGCCACTTTCATACTATATATATGAATACCAGTAGCTTGATGCTACACTCATTAACTCCTGTTTTGAATGATGACTTCTGATGTTTTGTAACTGGCCAATGAGTGCCAATTATTATTTTTTTTACATGTAATATGTCACTTGAATGATGAAAAATGTTTTGTAATATTTAATACTTATTGGCCAATGAATGCCACTGTTTCTTATATTTTAAATTTATATTATGCCACTTTCATACTATATATATGAATACCAGTAGCTTGATGCTACACTCATTAACTCCTGTTTTGAATGATGACTTCTGATGTTTTGTAACTGGCCAATGAGTGCCAATTATTATTTTTTTTATATGTCATATGTCACTTGAATGATGAAAAATGTTTTGTAATACTCAATACTTGCTGGCCAACGAATGCCACTGTTTCTTATATTTTAAATTTATATTATGTCACTTTCATACTGTATATATGAATACCAGTAGCTTGATGCTACACTCATTACCTCCTGTTTTGATTGATGACTTCTGATGGTTTGTAACTGGTCAATGAGTGCCAATGTTCTCTGTAAACAGATTACTTATGAACATTATTCTGTAATACTTCATACATGGTACAGAAATGTTCAGCAACTGGGCGATGAGTGCCACCAATTACTCAAATCAGTTGCTAGACTAGTGTAATTCTCAATGAAGAGCAGCATGTGACTTAATATCCTTCACCTTCTGACCTAATTACCAGAAATTACTGCAATATCCGTTCGTCCTGTCTATCCTCATGATCATGGAGCACTATATTTGGTTTTTGCACTAATTCTACGTTGGTGTACCTTACAAAAACGTGGTGTTGACACGACATGCTGTCCACCACCTTGAGCAATGGAGATGTTATTATGGTCCCACTGTTTGGTGTACCTAATGTACTACCAAATGATAACATAGAATATTACTACGACATTTCAGTGTCTTGGCTACACTGATTAATACATCAGGGAAAAGAACTTCAGATTGTCTCAGTTGGTGTTGTACTTCTGTAGAAAGATAAGGACTTTCAATGCAGCTGCGTGCAACCTAATGTGCTACAACCATGATGCAATCCTTCCCTTTGCTATCCTAGTTCTTGTAAAATAGGATAAAAAAACTACAGTGTGTGTGCACTTTATGTCATTTGTTAATATGATTTGTATCCATTGCGTATACATTTTGTGATTTGCTGATATATTCTGAACTACAGTGCATGTGCACTTTGTCATTTGTTAATATGATTTGTATTCATTGCGTATACATTTTGTGGTTTGCTGATATATTCTGAACTACAGTGCATGTGCACTTTATGTCATCTGTTAATATGATTTTTACTCATTGCCTATACATTTTGTGATTTCCTGATATGTTCTACACCATAGTGCGTGTGCACTTATGTCAGTTGTTAATATGATTTGTATCCATTGCGTATACATTTTGTGATTTGATGATATATTCTGAACTACAGTGCGTGTGCATTTTATATCATTTGTTAATATGATTTGTATTCATTGCGTATACATTTTGTAATTTGCTGATATATTCTGTACTACAGTGCGTGTGCACTTTATGTCATTTGTTAATATGATTTGTACTCATTGCCTATACATTTTGTGATTTCCTGATATGTTCTGCACTACAGTGCGTGTGCACTTTTGCCATTTGTTAATATGTTTTGTACTCATTGTACACATTTTGTCTTTGCTTGATATGTTCTGTACTCGGTGCATGTGCACTATATTTTATTTCATGTTCTGCACTTATATATATGTATATATTCTGTGATTGTAAACTTAGTTAATTAGGAAATATTTGATGCTCACGGCAAGTCCAA
The DNA here is from genome assembly GCF_023864345.2 of Schistocerca serialis cubense. Classification (NCBI taxonomy): domain Eukaryota; kingdom Metazoa; phylum Arthropoda; class Insecta; order Orthoptera; family Acrididae; genus Schistocerca; species Schistocerca serialis. Next base: position 404,989,819 of record NC_064641.1, on the reverse strand, counting down.
TCGAGTCACCATCGCTGCCAAATTTTTGCACCCCCCCCCCCCCCCGCACCAGTTGAGGGTTATGTAAGAGGTATGCGCTATATGCGCTGCCTGCAACAGGCAAGACTTAGGAGAGTCTCTGACCGGAGAGCAGTATGTAGTTAGTTGTTGCTTGTCGCTAGTCTGCGTTAGTCCTCAGTAGTCTGCGTGAGTCTTCAGTAGTCTGCGTGAGTCGGCAGTAGTCGGCAGTAGTCGGCGCGTGTCGGCAGTCTGCTCTGGTCGGGACTCTGGAGGATGAGTGTTATTGTAGAAGGTAAAGAAGAAGCCTTGCGCATATCTAGTAATGTATGTTAACTGTCATCCAATTTCTTTAAAAAAATGCCCCAATAATAATTTTTATAATATAAAGTAATTTTTTTTAAAAAAAGCATTCATTTCAATTCAAAGATTTTATCCAATCCATAATCATTCCTTTCACGAATCACAAAGCATAGGCCAGCATTACACGGAGCTGTGCAAAAAAAAAAAAAAAATAATAGGTAAGAGCAGATATATTCGCAGTTTTTATTGGGGTAAGAATTTTTGCTTTTTTTTTTATTCAGAATACAGGGCCGAGGTGCAGCGCTGCTGTCGTCATAAAATTTACCATGTTACTGAATTTTTTTATGATTTTGGTGTTTAGGAATTTTTCTGTTTCGAAGTTAACATTAAATGAGAAAAGAATTTTGTGGGTACATTAAATGTGAATGCATTTCTGCACGGAGATTATAAATGGGAACCAATCTTGTTGAGAGGTTACAATATTTAAAATTCATTTAATTATTATTTTTGTAGGGAGGTTACACTTGGTTCATTTTATTATTTCTGTGGGGAGGTTACACTTGGTTCTTTTTAAATTATTTTTTGGGGATGTAACAGTTTTCACTCCAGGGCAAGATCCAAGCTCATTCTCAACTGAACCCCGTCGCACATGCTGCTTCCTTGGCCTCTTCTCCCATATTCTGCTGCGATGGTACCCAATGACTTCTTCCCGTTTCCTCGAATGAAGAAACCATTGTATGAGAGGCGTTTCTAGAATGACAGCGAGGCGATTTCCTAGGGGGTATGTTTCATGAACGATAAAATGCAGACTTCGACGACCAAGATCTCAGATAAGTCATCCACTATTGGCAAAAATATGTCGCTTGAAGGTGTGAATATGCACGGAACGACCAAATTTTTTTGTCCCAACTTGATTTTTATCGAGGTGATGACTGAAAATTTATGGCGAACGTACTTAACCTATAGTCTTTGCGGCTCGTCGCTCGCAATTTGAAACTTAGTTCAGCATACAGGTTTTCTCGTCGATGGCTCGCTGCAACCTGTAACACAAACCTTTTGAATAGGGCATACGCAGACACACACACACACACACACACACACACACACACAAACGAACGACAGTTAGACATAGGCGGGTAGTTGCACACTCTTCATTTTGTTTTACAGTACGATACGCACTTTCGTCTCGTTCTTCTTCTAGCAACGGTCTCTTTCTCACCTTGTCGCTCAATAATTCCTCTAGTGCTGTACCTATGAACTCTCGAATCACTCTGAGGGGTGAGGTAGGGAGGGAGGGGGGTGGAGAAGAAATCGATAAAGGGCGCTATTTTGTTTGGTTCATCAGTCTTCTTCCTGGTTTGATGCAGCCCTCAACGAATTCCTCTCCTGTGCCAACCTTTCCATCTCAGTGTGGCACTTGCAGTCTACGTCCTCAATTATGCACTGGGTCCTCAATTATGCGCTGGATGTACCCTAATATCTCACTTTGTCTACAGTTTTTACCCTCTATAGCTCCATCTACTACCATGGAAGTTAACCCCTGATGTTTCAATCGATGTCCTAACGTATTGTCCCTTCTTCTTTGATTAGATTAGATAAGAATTAGATTCAGTTTTCGTTGAGTAGATCCAAAAATGAAATGATTCTCATGGGTGTGGAACAAGTCATAAAATATAACATAAGAACATAAAACATTTGAATATAGTTCTCAGTATCCTGATCATCTGTCAGGAGATTGTCAAAATAGGTGAACACATTACAGGAAACTGTAACTGGTAATATTTACAGACATAATATACTATCAGAGTGAAACATAGTTATACACTGTTAATACATTTATCATATACAAAATACCTTGACTGTTTTCATCAAGTGGTGTCAAAGCTGCAATGTAACAGACATTTTTAGTTAGGCTGATCGAACAGTCCCTGTTAAGATATTCATCGAAAGAATAGGAGTATTGCTTATCAAAAAGCGTTTCAAACTCTGTTTACATTTATCTGAAATCATGTTTTTAATAATTGCTGTAAATTTATTGAAAATGTGCGTTCCTGAATATTGGACCCCTTTCTGGACCAAGGTAGGTGCTTTCAGGTCTTTATGTAGATTGTTCTTATTCCTAGTATAGATATTGGTTAGAAATAAAGATACATTACCTGCAACAAATTTCACTCAGGAAAAAAATATACTGAGAAACAGTGGTTAGAATACCAAGTTCCTCAAACAGGTTTCTACATTATGTTCTTCAATTTTCACCATCAATGAGTCTTATTACATGCTTTAGCACACTAAAAAATTTTCTCGGTTTCACGAGGTACCCCAGAATATGATTCCGTATGACATAATAAAATGAAAATAAGGAAAGTATGCAAGCAATTTTATTTATATCTCTACATCTGACATCATTCTCACAGCAAATACAGATCTGTTTAGGCACTCTAGCAATGCCCTTCCCAACTGAATTTATTAACGAATTGTAAACCCAGAAATTTCGCACTGTCAACCTCTTCGATCTGCTTATCTTCATGTGTTATACATATGCTGGAAGGAGATCTCTTACACGTCCTGAACTGCATATAGTTAGTCTTTTCAAACTTTAATGACAATCAGTTAGCTTTAAACATTTATTAATGCCAGTGAAAACTTGATCAGAAGCCATTTCTAAATCTGTACTTTACTTGTTACTTTTTGCAATATTTATATTATCTGCAAACAAGACAAACTTAACAACTGGCAAAGCAACAGATGAGATATCATTAACGTACACAGGAAAAAGCGAAAAAGCGACGGAGCCAGGATGGAATCTTGAGGAACGTCACATGTGATTTATTTCCAATCAGACGAAAACTGATTGCTTACTGCACAGGTATTTCGCAACAGCACCCTTTGTTTCGTGTTATTTACGTAAGACTCAAACCATTTCCTAGCACTGCCGGTGACACCATAATATTCTAATTTACTTAAGAGAATGCTGTGATTCACACAGTCAAAGGTTTTGACAGGTCACAGAAAATGCCAGTAGCCTCTTGTCAGTGTTTTCTATGTATTCCTTTCCCTGTCGATTATGCCGAGAACGTCGTCATTTCTTTCCTTATCAGGTAAATTTTTGAAAATTTGTGTAAGGTCCTATGGGATCAAACAGCTGAAGTCATAGGTCCCTAAGCGTACACACTACTTCATCTAACCTGAACTAGCTTACGCTATGTACAACACTCACACCCATGCCCGAGGGAGGACTCGAACCAATGACGGGGGGAGCTGCACGGACCGTGAGAAGGTGCTTCAGACCACGCCGCTACCCCGCGCGTCCCTTATCAGGGCACATAACTTTTATTCTTGTCTAGCATCACATCTCAAAATCTTCGATTCTCTTGTATCCTGATTTTCCCACAGTACATGTCTAATTACTATACAGTGCTGTGCTCCGGTTTCACATTCTCAGAAATTTCTTCCGTAATTTAAGGCCTGTGTTTGATGCTAGCAGATTTCTAGTGGCAGATTTCTCCAGTGCTAGTCTGATTTTCATATCTTCCTTCCTCCGTCCATCTTGGTTATTCTGCTGTATAGGTAGCAAAATTCCTTAACTTCATCTACTTTGTGACCCCCAATTCTACTTCTAAATTTCTCGCTGTTCTCATTTCTGCTACTTCTCATTACTTTCGTCTTCCTTCGATTTAACGATTTAATCTCAATATTCTATTCTATACTGCACCACCCCCCATGAACCATGAACCTTGCCGTACCGTGGGTGCAACCACAACGGATGGGTACCTGTTGAGAGGCCAGACAAACGTATGGTTCGTGAAGAGGGGCAGTAGCCTTTTCAGTATTTGCAGGGGAAACAGCCTGGATGATTGACCGATCTGGCCTTGTAACACTAACCAAAACGGCATTGCTGTGCTGGTACTGCGAACGGCTGAAAGCAAGGGGAAACTACAGCCGTAATTTTTCCCGAGGGCATGCAGCTTTACTGTATGGTTAAATGATGATCGCGTTCTCTTGGGTAAAATAGTCCGGAGGTGAAATAATCCCCCATTCGGAACTCCGGGCGGGGACACACAGGAGGACATTGTTATCCAGAGAAAGAAAACTGCCGTTCTACGGATCGGAGCGTGGAATGTCAGGTCCCTTAATCGGGCAGGTAGGTTAGAAAATTTAAAAAGGGAAATGGATAGGTTAAACTTAGATATAATGGGAATTAGTGAAGTTCGGTGGCAGGAGGAACATGAACTCTCGTCAGGTAAATACAGGGTTATAAATACAAAATCAAATAGAGGAAATGCAGGAGTAGGTTTAATAATGCATAGGAAAACAGGAATGCTGGGTAATCTACTATAAACAGCATAGCGAACGCATTATTGTGGCCAAGATAGATACGAACCCCACACCTACTACAGTAGTAGAAGTTTATATGCCTACTAGCTCCGCAGATACGAAGAGATTGATGAAATGTATGATGAGATAAAACAAATTATTCAGATAGTGAAGGGAGACTAAAATTTAATAGTCATGGGTGTCTGGAATTCGATACTAGGAAAAGGGAGAGAAGGAAACGTAGTAGGTGAGTGTGGATTGGGGGGAAGAAATGAAAGAGGAAGCCGCCTGGTAGAATTTTGCACAGAGCATAACTTAATCATAGCTAACACTTGGTTCAAGATTCATGAAAGAAGGTTGTATACATGGAACGAGCCTGGAGATACTACAAGTTATCAGATAGATTATATAACGATAAGACAGAGATTTAGGAACCAGGTTTTAAATCGTAAGACATTTCCAGGGGCAGATGTGGACGCTGACCACAATCTATTGGTTATGAACTGTAGATTAAAACTGAAGAAACTGAAAAAGGTGGGAATTTACGGAGATGGACCTTGATAAACTGAAAGAACCAGAGGTTGTAGAGAGCTTCAGGGAGAGCATTAGGGAACAATTGACAAGAATGGAGAAAAGAAATACAGTAGAAGAAGAATGGGTACCCTTGAGAGACGAAATAGTGAAGGTAGCAGAGGATCAAGTAGGTAAAAAGACGAGGGCTAATAGAAATCCTTGGGTAACAGAAGAGATATCGAATTTATTGATGAAAGGAGAAAATACAAAAATGCAGTAAATGAAGCAGGCAAAAAGGAATACAAACGTCTCAAAAATGAGATCGACAGGAAGTGCAAAATGATTAAGCACGGATGGCTAGAGGACAAATGTAAGGATGTAGAGGCACATATGAATTGGGGTAAGATAGATACTGCCTACGGGAAAATTAAAGAGACCTTTGGAGAAAAGAGAACCACTTGCATGAATATCAAGAGCTCAGATGGAAACCCAGCAACGAAGGGAAAGCAGAAAGGTTGAATTAGTATATAGAGGGTCTATACAAGGGTGATATTCTTGAGGACAATATTATAGAAATGGAAGAGAATGTAGATGAAGAGGAAATGTGAGATACGATACTGCGTGAGGAGTTTGACAGAGCAAAGAAAAACCTTAGTCGAAACAAGGCCCCGGGAATAGACAACATTCATTAGAACTACTGATAGCCTTGGGAGAGCCAGCCATGACAAAACTATTATCTGGTGAGCAAGATGTATGAGACGGGCGAAACACTCTCAGACTTCAAGAAGAATGTAGTAATTCCAACCCCTAAGAAAGTAGGTGTTGACAGGTCTGAAAATTACCGAACAGTCAGTTTAATAAGTCACAACTGCGAAATACTAGTGCTCTACCATCTTTGTTTTTTTTCAGATCATGTATCATACTAATTTATGTGTTTTTATATATTCGTTGAGATCACATGGAACGCCTTCCAGGCGAAAAACAGTTATGTGTAATTACCACCAGTAACAAACAAAATAAAAAGGGAATTACAGAATTTAAAGAAAACGCCCTCCTGACAGAAGAGACCGAATGGCATCCGCATCCCGCCAACTTGTGGGCAGACGCACACTGAATCTTAAGGCAGTCATGCATGTTCCAGGCACGTCTTCACGAAGAATATTGCATTTGCCGATATATTGGATCGAGTTCTGGTATTACACAATCTCTCTGAAATTACCTTCTCATACCTGGGACACCCCAGCTGCAGGTGGGATCGAAGAAGGCACTACCCAAAATGTTGGCATAGTGCTGATGGTGTCGCGGATGGTGCACGAGAAAAATAAAGCGATCTTGCAGGAACGTTCAAAAATCAAGAACACTCTTATCACCTTCACGGAACAAATAAGAGATCGAGAAGGCTTTTATCCAGATCACAGCGTTGGTCTTCAAAATGGTTCAAATGGCTCTGAACACTAAGGCACTTAACTTCTGAGGTCATCAGTCCCCTAGAAAATGGTTCAAATGGCTCTGAGCACTATGGGACTTAACTGCTCAGATCATCAGTCCCCTAGAACTTAGAACTACTTAAACCTAACTAACCTTAGGACATCACACACATCCATTCCCGATGCAGGATTTGAACCTGCGACCGTAGTGGTCGCGCGGTTCCAGACTGTAGCGCCTAGAACCGCTCGGCCACTCCGGCTGGCGTTGGTCTTCGTAGATGGGAAATATGTTACGTGGGAAATATGTCTCATCTGGGAACAGAAGAGATCGCGGTGGAATGGCATGGGGAGCCGTACGTAGAAGAAACGCAAGCATCTCCTGAATCAGCTGCCACACCTCTGCAGAAGATCCACACATCAGTCGATGTTCGTCCGCATCATGCGTGTGACAACGAGGACACAGCAGCGGATCTGTCATTTTTATAGCATGTACGCGAAGTTGTGTCACGTATTTACCATTAACGACCAGATACCAGGTCGCACCATCGCTCGTGTCGACGAGTATATGGTGCACAGAACGCCAAACCACAGGCCATGCAATGTCGGCTTTCCACAACATTCCTAGTGTGATTTCTGATCTTAGGCGGTAAACATCACGTGCGGTAGAGTTTCTGGTACTAGACAAGTCGGCATGGACATAACCGTTTTCGGTGAAAATGGTCCTGACATCCGAGAGGGAGGAAGAGATATGGGCTGCTGCAACAGGTGCCACTCGAAAGAAAGGGGCCAGTTTGTCAATCAGGCTTCCCGACAATCCGGTTCGTCGGCGGTCCACGACTTAACCATCGTACTTACATAAAGGGCAGCTGCTCTCGCTTGGACGTTGACAAGGCCGAGGCCCCCATCTCGGGGGGGAAGTGTAAGCATGGCGTAGCGGACTTTGAGGATAAGACCCGCGCTTACAGAGTAGCCGAACGCCACCTGAAGTCTGTGTGCCATTGCCTTTGGCTTCTGTAAAATCTCTGCTAAATGGGGCATTCGCGAGACGAGATGAGTGTTAACAAAATCCACCCTTTGTAACACGTACAATGCTCTCAGGAGGTTGCCACGAACGTTCGCGCAGATAGCTTGAAGCAAGCGTTTATAGTTAAATGAGATCGTGCGCTGTATATCACGCGTGAGGGCGATCCCCAAACATTTGAGCTTGTCCACTAATGGCAATGGAGCCACATTCTCTGATGGAAGACCTATACCGACGGACATAGCACTAGATTTCGTCAGGTATACACGGCTACCCGTAGCAGTCCCGTACAGGTTGATTCGTGCCAGTGCCTCTCGCACTTCATCCTCCGATAGAACCAAGAACACCACATCATCTGCACAGGCGCGGCAGATGAAAGCATTCCCCATCATTGTTACCCTGTGAGCCGGCTCCTCAAACCGTGCAACAGTGGCTCAAGGGCGATGGCGAAAAGCAGCATCGACAGCGGACCGCCTTGACGGACCGACCGCATGACATTAATAGGGTCCGCCACACGGCCATTGACCAGCATTCGCGACGTGGCACCTTGGAGGAGCCGCGAGACGATGTGTATAAACCTGTGGGGAAAGGCCATCTGTCTGAGAACGTTTACTAGAAATGCATGACTCACTCTATCAAAGGCGTGGTCGAAGTCCACTGTCACTAAGGCACCGCGACGGCGGCAGGTCGTGGCAGTGCTATGGCGTCACGGTAGCCGCTGAATGCCGTCTGAATGTTACTGTCACCACCAAAGCACTTTGATCCAGAGAGATGACTTAAAGAATGACGCGCCGAAGGCGAGCGTCAAGAATCCGGGTAAAAATTTTGAAGTCACAATTTAACATGGTCAGCGGCCGATAATGCCCAACTCCCCGACCTCCCGATGGCTTGGGGACCGGGATAAGCAAGCCTTCTACGAATTCGGGTGGGAGGGGAATGTAATGGTTCATCAGTTCTTCATATATCGCAGTCCAGCGTGAGCCCCTGATGTCGTGGAATGTGAGGTAAAACTCCAGCGGGAACACATCTGGACCTGGGGCTTTATTCACCGCACCCTAATGAAGAGCATCGGCGACGTCATCAGACGTAATTGTCGCTGTGAGAATCTCCGCAGCAGCCTCATCCAGGGTACCCGTCAAGGAACGAAGGACGTCAGTCGCTACCGCTATGTTCTGGTCCTCTTCTGCATAGAACTGGTTGTAGTGATCCACAAAGGTTTTTACGATGTCATTTTCGGACGTCAATCGACGACCATCTGGCATATCGAGGGCGTTGACACGCTTTCTCCGACACCGCTGCTTCTCTCGGATAATATGATGCATGGACGGGGGCTCTCCCAGTACACAGTCGTGACATTTTGCGAGTACTATTGTGCCTTCAAGGCGGTGACCCATAAGACAAACTATCTTCGCCTTAGAACGTTGAATTTCAACCTGTCGTTGAACAGAGGGGGCATGGTTTGAGAGTTCCCGGAGAACTGTGAAATAGTATTCCATGGTATGTCGTTGCCACAGCAATTTGCCGCGACCGTAATTCATCATCGAACGACGTAAAGCAGGCTTGGTGCAGTCGAGCCACCACCGGAGTGTTGAAGGCTACGCTGGAAGGCGTCTCACACAGTTGTTCCTCGTCGTTTCTACGACCTGCCTGCATTCCAGATCCTTGAGATGGACGACATTCAGCTCCCACAGGCCTCGACCGCGCCACACCTTCTGCCTCTGGAGCGAAACAGTGCAAATGTAGGCGATATGGTCGGAAAAGGCGGTAGGCCATACTCAGCGTCGAGCGTGGCAGTTACGAGTCCTTGGGAAACGTAGATACGGTCAAGACGACTTGCTGAATGGCTGGTGACGTAGGTATAACCAGGCCGATCACCATGTCTCAAGTATCGATGAGGTTCAGTTCATGCACGAGCAGCTTGAGCTCCTGGCATATGGTAAAATGAGGATGTTGGTCCTTCTGGGATAACACACAATTGAAGGCGCCACCAAGAATGATATGGTCGTAGCTGCATACAAACAAAGGAGCGACCTGTTATGAATAGAACACGACCATTCCCGTCGCTTGGCCGTGCCCGAGGGAGTGTAAACGTAGATGACTCGGTCTCCGTGGGAAGTCACAGCAAGACCCCAAGCCGATTGTAAGTAAACCACGTCGTCTACCTCAATACTGTTTCACAGCAACTGCAGCTGCGTCTTCAGGTGTAAATTGCAGTGATGTTATACAGTAATCACAAACTATCCCCTCGCAGAAGCTGCTTTATTAAAGGGTACATTATCACTATATCCGAACAGTTACTCCACTGTACACAATACACAATGTGAAACATTCGTTCACACCAATTCGCTTATCGATTTATTTAGTGAAAAAAAGAAAACGCTAACCACGAATAACAACCCCATACCGTAACCGACTTTCTCTGTACTACTACACATCATGGCAGGCAATGTTCTCCTGGCAAACGCCAAACCTAAACCTCCATCGTATTGCCATAAGACACTGAGTGACTCATCACATCAGATCACTCGTTTCCAGTCGTCCACTCTCTAGTGGCGTCGTTCTTTACGCAACCTCAAACGTCGCTTAGCACTCGCTGCAGAAATGTGTGGCTTATGAGGAGATTTTCGATCATTGTACCCCATTCCTTCAATTCTCTAGGCACAGTCATTATGCTAACTGCCGTACGCACAGTTATCATGCTGACAGCAATACTGGTAGCACTTTTAAAGTCAAGAGTGATTCCTTCCTTGCTAATTTCATGCGATTCTGTGCAACCACCATGCGCTATGCTTGACGGTCCCTGTCCTCTAGTGCTTCAGGTCTGCCCGCTTTTGGTTTAGCTATGTTTGCTCCTCCGCTTTTACAGTTCACTGTCACGTCACGAACAGTCGACTCGTGCAGCCTCAGAGGGGTGGGAAATGTTCCTGTTGGATTTCAAATTCACTGAGCTCTTTTGACAGATTCATTCTGCTGTTACTGCTTGTCTACTAACAACACCTTACTCCCTGCCTCGTTTTCTACCATCGATACCCCGCAAACCACAGTGAGATGCGTGGCGGAGGGCGAGGGTGAAACGACTGTCTATACGCCTCCTTATGAGCCCTAATTTCTCGTATCTTATCTTCAGTATCCTTACGTGCAGTGGATGTTAGAGGTAATGGAATCGTTCGGCAGTCAGCTTCAAATGACGGTTCTCTACATTTTCACAATAGCATTTCTCGATAAGAAGGTCGCCTTCCCTCCAGGGATTCCCATTTGAGTTTCGGAAGCATCTTCCTAATACCTACGTGTTGTGCGAACTTACCGGTGACTAATGTAGCAGCCCCCCTGTGAATTGCTGCGATGTCTTCCTTTAATCCAGCCTGGTACGGATCCCAAACACTCAAGAATAGGTCGTGCTCTTGTCGTATACGGGGATCTCCTTTGCAGGTGAACGACTCTTTCATAAAATTCTGCAAAAAATTCTCCAGTTTATACTGATGGGCTCGCCCCTCGTTAATGGTCAATTCCGCCTTCCATAGGGGCATCGGTATTCATTTCATGAGACAGTGTATTTGTAGATCCTGTGCTTATAAATTTCAGTAAATTAAATGCCACTTGGATAACACTATAAAACAGATACAGAACTGAAACCGGTACCAGTCTAACACTGATACTTGCATAAAAATTTCATTTTACGAATGACTATGAATTTATAAACCCTTTTAATGGTGTGAATGTTCAATAAAATTAGAACCAGAGTCTAATAAGACAAACATTTTTCTAATTTATGTTGCTTCTCTGCTCTTTGCATATACCTGTCGTATGTACTTTTGAACGAAACAGCAATCGTCATTCGGAGATTGGGTTACTTTAGGCAGTAGCTCCGTTTTATTCGTATCTATGTATCCTACTTATATGTTGTTAATAGTGACTAATTTCTCTTCGCTTGAGACCAGAAGTAAGGAAATCCGGCTGATGTAATAAGTGTATCAGTGTCTGTCAAGCTGATGATCTGATCACACACAGTCTATTACATCCTTTGTTTAGCGATCATAAGCCAAGAATAAATGCAGTGAGGAAGGAGAATTAATGCGGATGAAAGGTACTGCACTTTCTACGCAAATTATCAGCACATGCGATTGCCCTTAATGTCGCTGTGGTCTAGTATTCATAAAAAGTGCTAAGATGGTGGAGATTGTTCCATTTTGTAAGACTGCGTAAGATCTCCTACCGTTATTCCACGTCTGCCTTCGTAAGCGCCAGCAGTGTACTTACAGAATCGATACATACAATTATTTAATAGAATCTGAGGTATTTTCATATAGTACAGTCTGCCTAATACCTTATAACTCAATGTAAAAAGAAATATATCAGCAGTAGAATGTATGCTCTCTGAATAACTAACTCCTCGGTGTATGAAGCCTTCAACAAGAGATCTGGTATTTTTGAGCTGTGGGTAAAACCTAATGCCAGTTTCCAAGGAGATAGTATTTATACAGTTCGCACATTTTTAAACGTTATTTCGTTTATTAAATTTACCGTCAAGAACTGTATAATAAACACAAGCCAATATAGCGTTTGCTTGGCACCAATAACAAGTTGTCAGTAATATTTTTTATATCTAATGAATGATAATGACGATTATGATGATAACTTTCTAAATCGTGAAATGTCTTCCCTTTTACGTACTGAAATGCTTTATGATCTATGAATAGCTCTGCATTGTTACCTGCAACAAGCACTTGGGAAGACATTTCAGTTTTCGCAAGGACTGCCGCGTTCATTAACAGCATTACTGTGGGATCGGCGTTGTTGACATGCCTTTGCCTAATTTTAACAACGGAGCTATTTAAGGAATTCAGAACTAATCAGTATGAGGCAGTGAAGCACCATAGTTACAACAACCCCAAAAAACGCGTTTCAAATTGCATTTAAATGATGAAGCAAGATGTGTTGCCATAAAAGTTTTGCTTTCAACACATGAATTCAAATCAACTGTACGATGGCATCTGTCCTAATGTTTACCTTTAATTCACAGATTAAAATTTGGGATTGTCAGGAACAACAAACGATAAAAAATGAAGCCGGTATAGAAGAAATAGTCTTTAAATGCGTGCAGTTGGAAGTTTCGTATTTGGGCTCTGACTGTGGCACTTCTGCCTTGTATACAAAGTTGTGAAAGAAAAGCTATGACAATTAAACAACACAAACATTTCGCAAACGTTTCAGCATTTTTTTTTTTAGAAATATCTTCTTTCGGTTAATGCATTACCTTCAAAATTGCTCTCTCGAATCGACCAAAGAGAAACGGATTTCCACAATCACAAGAAAATGTAACATGACTTTTATTCCTCTCAGATCTGTTACAGCTGACACGTTCTCCTACATTTTATCTTGGATTTCTACTTTAGCACTTAAAAGTTTTTGAGTCTGAGATCGTCCTTCGTGGGCTTCTTCGTACACGTTCCATAATGCAGACTGAGAGAAAGAGTAAAATTTAGAAATGCCCGTCAAAGGAAGGAAGTTTTTAGCCGAGGTTTCCCATTAATACTGCATTACTTTACTTTAGTCGTATTCAACGGATCCTACGGAAAAATTCTTTTGTGTATAGGAAACGTCACGAACGTACGTTCTATGAAGTGCACTGAAATCATTTAGCATTAGACGTACAAAAACTATTATATTTCAAGTGCTAACAATAATTGCGGCATAACCTAAAATATCACTCGCAAGAGTTACTGTCAAGATGTTAACTAAATTTAAAAAAAAACTTTCATTCGTGCAATGTCTTCTTCTCCCAATTCTTCTACATTACCCATAATACGTTTAATATGCTGCGGAAGATGGTGGAAAATAATATATGTGCCTATGCAAGTGACTTTTCTGTACTAATATTAATTCTTTGATGTCTTTATTTAGGGTGTATGTATTTATGATTTCCTCTATTTTTTTCAGGAAAAAGTAACAGTAAAGGGCGTTAATAAATATATCTGGTATGAAATATTTTATGAAGAGGTGTCAGCAGGAAGTTGTGGAATTAACTCCAGGGATAATTGTTGCAATACAAGCCTGTATTATGAAAATATTATTGTTCTTCCATTAGTTTCCCAAATACACAGCTTTAAGACGTTGTGCCATGAAAATATGCAAATTACAATAATTTCTTCATTTTTAAGTCGCCTGTAGTGTTAATAAAAGTACGTGAACTTCGGCATTTCAAGAATACTTAGTTGTAGTTTTTACAATTGCACCAGAAAACTTAAGAATATCTACTACCTTTATTCTATTTCGTATTCTGGCAATAGACGTGCAGTATCATTTACGTAAGATGAATGTAGCAAATAAGGTCCGGTTTTAAATAAAGACCAAAGCTCGTAATTCCGAAAATATGAGCGAGAATTTCTGTAAGTAGTAGTCGACTGCGCTGGTAACCCATTTCAGCTTTAACTTGTTAAACTTTATTTCGTATTGTTTTGCTTTTGAGTGCTATCTATTCCCAGCTTCGGAGAATACGACTTTTCCAAATAACTGGAGTAATTTGTAAGAAATCTACTTCGTGTTTATACCTAGAAATCTCTTTTATTCGTCTTTAAATTGTGTAATTAAATTTGCAGAGTTATTAGTTGTATGGAATTAGTCAATAATTGAAGGAGGAAAAGTGGGCGGTCTGTAATGAAGCCTAAGTACGCCCTGTCTATTACAGTTTACTTTATTGCTCTCTGTCGCAGTTAAGCATGGTTTACGTGAGAGTTAGCACATGCGACCACCTCTCTCCCTGAACGTTCTGCGAAGAGTAGAGCTGTCGATTTTAATTTCAGGTCATGAAATAACTAAGCTAAAGTTAATAAAAATTTCAGATAAAAACATGTTTCATAACAACATAGCCAAAAAGCGGAGACAAAGGCCAAACTAGATTCTAGGAAACCCATTACATCCAATTCTATATGGAATGAGTGTGAGGACCACTGCTCAGGAATTTCGAATTCATCGAAGTCATATTCAAAGCTACAGCCGTTTACAAAAAATTGATACACCAACTATATTAACAAGGGAAAACAAAGAGGAACTTTGTGGCAGAATATTTATACTGAATGACATTGGTGAGCCCCTGACCAGAAAACTTTTAAAAAGATTAGTGTTTAATTTTTGCGAAATGAATGATATTAAAACACTCTTCAGTGAGACAAATAAGCTAGCCGACAGCATCATCATCTCCAGTGGTATCGCCGGCCGGAGTGGCCGAGCGGTTCTAGGCGCTACAGTCTGGAACCCCGCGACAGCTACGGTCGCCGGTTCGAATCCTGCCTCGGGCATGGGTGCGTGTGATGTACTTAGTTAGGTTTAAGTAGTTCTAGGTTCTAGGGGACTGATGACCTCAGCAGTTGCGTCCCATAGTGCTCAGAATCATTTGAATTTTTTCCAGCGTCATCCTGACGTTACAACAACAGGATGTCAAGTAATGAATACAGGCACAGCATTACAAATAATCAAATCTATCTTCCCACATTACTTTGAAAAATAGAGAAAAGTAATTTCGATAACGACATCATTGGAAAACCCAAAAATATAATTATACACACATCAAAAAATGTTTTGCATCACCTCGGTTCCGAGAGATCCGGAACCTGTGCAGAAAAATGGAATAGAGATCAACATAAATATCATTTCCTCCCTTTTTATTGCTCATTAAAACCACTCATCAAATGTTTGCCACCATACAGTGAGACCATCAGAGGTGGTGGTCCAGATTGCTGTGCACACCGGTACCTCTGATACCAAGTAGCACGTCCTCTACCATTGATTCATGCCTGTATTCGTCATGACAAACTATCCACAAGTTCAGCAAGACACTGTTGACCCAGATTGTCCCGCTCCTCAACGGGGATTAGGCATAGATTCCTCAGAGTGGTTGGTGGGTGACGTCGCCCATAAAAAGCCCTTTTCAATCTACCCCAGGCATGTTCTATAGGTTTCATGTCTAGAGAACATGCTGGATACTATAGTCGAGCATGTCGTTACCCTGAAGGAAGTCATTTACAACATGTGTACGATGGGGGCGCGAATTGTCGTCCATGAAGACGAATGCCTCGCCAATATGCTGCTGATATGGTTGAACTATCGGTCGGAGGATGGCATTCACGTATCGTACAGCCGTAATGGTGCCTTCCATGACCATCAGCGGCATACGTCAACCCTACATAATGCCACCACAAAACTTTAGGGAATCTCCATCTTCTGAACTCGCCGGACAATGTGTCTAAGGCGTTCAGCCTGACCGGTTTTCCTCTAAACACGTCTGCGACGATTGTCTGGTTGAAGGCATATGCGACACTCATCGGTGAAAACACCGTGATGCCAATCCTGAGCGGTCCATTCGGAATGTTGTTGGGACCATGTGTACCGCGCTGCATAGTGTCGTAGTTGCAAAGATGGACCCTTGCCAAGGACCTTGGGAGTGAAGTTGCACATCATGCAGCTTATTGCACGCAGTTTGAGTCGTAACACTACGTCCTGTGGCTGCTTGGAAAGCGTCATTCAACATGGTGGCGTTGCTGCCAGGGTTCCTCCGAGCCATAAGCCGTAGGTAGCGGTCATCCACTGCAGTAGTAGTGCTTGGGAGGCCTTAGCGAGGCAAGTCAAATGGCTCTGAGCACTATGGGACTTAACATCTATGGTCATCAGTCCCCTAGAACTTACAACTACTTAAACCTAACTAACCTAAGGACATCACACACATCCATGCCCAAGGCAGGATTCGAACCTGCGACCGTAGCAGTCGCGCGGCTCCTGACTGAGCGCCTAGAACCGCTAGACCACCGCGGCGAGGCAAGTCATCGACAGTTCCTCTCTCTCTATATCTCCTCCATGTCCGAACAACATCGCTTTGGTTCACTCAGAGACGCCTGGGCACTTCCCTTGTTGAGAGCCCTTCCTGGCAGAAAGTAACAATGCGGAAGCTATCGAACCGCGGTATTGACCGTCTAAGCATGGTTGAACTACAGTCAACACGATCCGTGTACCTCCTTCCTGATGGAATGACTGGAACTGATCGGCTGTTGGACGCCCTCCGTCTAATAGGCGCTGCTCATGTATGGTTGTTTACATCTTAGGGCGGGTTTAGTGACATCTCAGAACATTCAAAGGGACTGTGCCTGTGATACAACATCCACAGTCAACGTCTATCTTCAGGTGTTTTAGGAACTGGGGTGATGCAAAACTTTTTTTGATGTGTATATAATGTGCCCTCCCCCCCCCCCCCCCCAACCACCACCACCCATGAAGCACGGTCATTGCCGTTGGTGGGGAGGCTTGTGTGCCTCTACGATACAGATAGCCGTACCGTAGGTGCAACCACAACGGAGGGCTATCTGTTGAGAGGCCAGACAAACGTGTGGTTCCTGAAGAGGGGCAGCAGCCTTTTCAGTAGTGGCAGGGGCAACAGTCTGGATGATTGACTGATCTGGCCTTGTAACACTAACCAAAATGGCCTTGCTGTTCTGGTACTGCGAACGGCTGAAAGCAAGGGGAAACTACAGCCGTAATTTTTCTCGAGGGCATGCAGCTTTACTGTATGATTAAATGATGATGGCGTCCTCTTGGGTAAAATATTCCGGAGGTAAAATAGTCCCCCATTCGGATCTCCGGGCCGGGACTACTCAAGAGAAAGAAAACTGGCGTTCTACGGATCCGAGCGTGGAATGTCAGATCCCTTAATCGGGCAGGTAGGTTAGAAAACTTAAAAAGGGAAATGGATAGGTTAAAGTTAGATATAGTGGGATTTAGTTAAGTTCGGTGGCAGGAGGAGCAAGACTTTTCGTCAGGTGAATACAGGCTTATAAATACAAAATCTATTAGAGGTAATGCAGGAGTAGGTTTAATAATGCATAGGAAAACAGGAATGCTGGGTAAGCTACTATAAACGGCATAGCGAACGCATTATTGTGGCCAAGATAGATACGAAGCCCCCCCCCCCCCCCTTAAAACAGTAGTACAAGTTTAAATGTCTACTATCTCCGCAGATACGAAGAGATTGATGAAATGTGTGGTGAGTAAAAACAAATTATCCAGATAGTGAAGGGAGACTAAAATTTAATAGTCATGGGTGTCTGGAATTCAATACAAGGAAAAGGGAGAGAAGGAAACATAGTAGGTGAATATGGATTGGGGGGAAGAAATGAAAGAGGAAGCCGCCTGGTAGAATTTTGCGTAGAGCACAACTTAATCATAGCTAACACTTTGTTTAAGAATCATGAAAGAAGGTTGTATACGTGGAAGAATCCTGGAGATACTGACAGGTTTCAGATAGATTATATAACGGTAAGACAGATTTAGGAACCAGGTTTTAAATTGTAAGACATTTCCGGGGGCAGATGTGGACTCTGACCACAATCTATTGGTTATGAACTGTAGATTAAAGCTGAAGAAACTGCAAAAAAGTGGGAATTTAAGGAGATTGGACCGTGATAAACTGACTAAACCAGAGGTTGTACACAGTTTTAGGGAGAGCATAAGGGAACAATTGACAGGAATGGGGGAAAGAAATACAGTAGAAGAAGAATGGGTAGCTTTGAGGGATGAAATAGTGAAGGCAGCAAAGGATCAAATAGGTAAAAAGACGAGGGCTAGTAGAAACCCTTGGGTAACAGAAGAAATATTGAATTTAACTGATGAAAGGAGAAAATATAAATATGCAGTAATTGAAGCAGGCAAAAAGGAATACAAACGTCTCAAAAAGGATATCGACAGGAAGTGCAAAATGGCTAAGCAGGGATGGGTAGAGGACAAATGTAAGGATGTAGAGTCTTGTCTCACTAGGAGTGAGATAGATCCTGCCTACAGGAAAATTAAAGAGACCATTGGAGAAAGGAGAACCATTTGCATGAATATCAAGAGCTGTGATGGAAACCCAGTTCTAAGCAAATAAGGGAAAGCAGAAAGGTGGAAGTAGTATATAGAGGGTCTATACAAGGGCGATGTACTTGAGGACAATATTATGGAAATGGAAGAGGATGTAGATGAAGATGAAATGGGAGATATGATACAGCGTGAAGAGTTTGACAGGGCACTGGAAGACCTGAGTCGAAACAAGGCCCCGGGACTAGACAACATTCCATTAGAACTACTGACAGTCTTGGGAGAGTCAGTCCTGACAAAACTCTACCATCGGGTTAGCAAAATGTATGAGACAGGCGAAATATCCTCAGACTTCATGAAGAATATAATAACCCCAATCCCAAAGAAAGCAGCTATTGACAGATGTGAAAATTACCGAACTATCAGTTTAATAAGTCACAGCTGCAAAATACTGACCCGAATTCTTTACAGACGAATGGAAAAACTGATAGAAGCCGACCTCGGGGAAGATCAGTTGAGATTCGGTAGAAATGTTGGAACACGTGAGGCAATACTGACCCTACGACTTATCTTAGAAGAAAGGTTAAGGAAAGGGAAACCTACGGTTCTAGCATTTGTAGACTTAGAGAAAGCTTTTGACAATGTAGATTGAAATACTCTCTTTCAAATTCTGAAGGTGGCAGGGGTAAAATACAGGGAGCGAAAGGTTATTTACAATTTGTACAGAAAGCAGATGGCAGTTATAAGAGTCGAGGGGTATGAAAGGGAAGCAGTGGTTGGGAAGGGAGTGAGACAGGGTTGTAGCCTGTCCCCGATGTTATTCAATCTGTATCTTGAGAAAACAATAAAGGAAACAAAAGAAAAGTTTGGAGTAGATATTAAAATCCATGGAGAAGGAATAAAAACTTTGAGGTTCGCCGATGACATTGTAATTCTGTCAGAGACAGCAAAGGACTTGGAAGAGCAGTTGAACGGAATGGACAGTGTCTTGAAAGGAGGGTATAAGATGAACATCAACAAAAGCAAAACGAGGATAATGGAATGTGGTCGAATTAAGGCGGGTGATGCTGAGGGGATTAGAGTAGGAAATGAGACACTTAAAGTAGTAAAGGAGTTTTGCTAGTTGGGGAGCAAAATAACTGATGATGGTCGAAGTAGAGAGGATATAAAATGTAGACTGGCAATGGCAAGGAAAGCGTTTCTGAAGAAGAGAAATTTGTTAACATCGAGTATAGATTTAAATGTCAGGAAGTAGTTTCTGAAAGTATTTGTATGGAGTGTAGCCATGTATGGAAGTGAAACGTGGACGATAAATAGTTTAGACAAGAAGAGAACAGAAGCTTTCTAAATGTGGTGCTCCAGAAGGATGCTGACGATTAGATGGGTAGATCACACAACTAATGAGGAGGTATTGAATAGAATTGGGGAGAAGACGAGCTTGTGATACAACTGGAATAGTCGAAGGGATCGGTTGGTAGGACACGTTCTGAGACATCGAGGGATGACCAATTTAGTATTGGAGGGCATCGTGGGGTGTAAACATCGTAGAGGGAGACCAAAAGATGGATATACTAAGCAGATTCAGAAGAATGTGGGCTGCAGTAGGTACTTGGATATGAAGAAGCTTGCACATGAGAGAGTAGCATGGAGAGCTGCATCAAACCAGTCTCAGGACTGAAGACCACAACAACAACATAATGTGGTCGGGTAGGTTTGCCCCTAGGCTGTTCACAGGTAAAAGGAAGTGTCTGTGCTCAAGCCCACAAGGAAGAAGAGATCACATTGTTGCTCCTGAAGCTTAGGTTGTAACAATAGTTGGATGTGGAAATGCTGCAGGTCAACGCATCCATCGCACTATCCTATACAAAAGCATGATTAGATGACAATTTATAGTTCCGAAGAAATGGAAAAATGTTTGATGACAGCCAGCTTGTTTGTAAATTGGATTGATCATTGTTTCTAAACATTAAGAGTCGTGGCAGAAACCTTCTCATTTTTGACGGAGCTAAATTGCTTCTTAGCTGCTGGAGACAACAACATAATATTCTCGTCTGCCTACTAAGCATTTTTATACATGAGCTTCAGTCACTTGACAATAGTGTTTCCAAACGAACTGAGAGATTTTTGGGAACAGGCTGCGCTAAGATACTGGATGGCCGTGGGAGTGATAAATGTTACATGTGTTAATTTCGCTAAGCTAATCAGACATCAACTTTTTTGACTCTGGGTTTCGATGAAACAGAAAATTTTCCCTTCAGTCCACAAGCAAATCTCCGAATCTGCATTCGCATCTTGAGTTTATAGTAGTGTCCCACTGAAGTAAATTGCAGTTATGGTGTACGTGAACTATCGCTTGACGGTTGAAGCATCTGACAGTCCTCATGAAGTTAATGATCTAGTATCACAGAATTAAAGTACAGAAGTTGCCTATACTTAAGTGTGCCTTAACTGATGCACCTACCTTATAATAGAAATAACAGAAAATACGTAAAACATCACTGTACTATAGAAAGTCTTATTTTATGTGATTGCTTCAATTACTGAGAGCTGTTGCTAAGTGAGAGACATGAAATTAATACACTCTGCTCTTTTTCGTACTCGTAAGAAGTAACCTATGAATCTGATGGGTGTATTATTCAGTAATAACTTTACATTACTCTGTCTTTATGGTTCTCTCTTCTTTATTTCTGCTTACACTCACGTTTGAGAATATAAATATTTTATTTTTTTATTTTTTGCAGCGGATGGTAATTATTGAAACATCAGGAATCACAGTTGTTCTCTGGGCTTATTCTTGCTGATCGCATTCGTATTTACGTGATTTTATTGTGACTACTTTGTAAAATAAGATAATTACCTTTTTTGTAATACCTCAAGGTGCTCTAAAGCACCACAGGGAACCAGCTAATCTGAAACGAAATATTTACACTTTTGCCAAGAGTGTTAGATCGAATATGATTCAATGGGAAATGGAATGGTATTTTTTACGTATTAAAAAAATGAATAAATAAAATTCTCCATCAGGTTGCCTTCCATTCAGAAGGCTGTTGGACTCAGCGACTGTTATATTAGCTTGTAAATAAAAGATTTCAGCTATCAGTCGTTCTTTTTAAATTTTATTGGCAGATCTAGATTTCAGCTAGAAACCCGCCATTCTCAATTCACTATCATTTTTTTATCCAATCATGTAATCCCTGTCTGTCGGGCTTCATCCACAGTTCATTGTGTATTCAAGGAACTGTGGATGAAGCCCGACCAACAGGCATTACATTCATTGATCAAATATGATAGTGCATTGAGAACGGCTAATTTCTAGCTGAAATCTAGACCTGCCAATAAAATTTAAAAAGGATTGAGAGCTGAAATCTACTATTTACAAGCCAAATAAAATTCTCACTCAACTTTTTCGGGGCTAGCTGGAGCGTGGTCGGCCTTCTGAAAAATGAACTCCGACGCATGCGTTTCTCGTCCTATGCTAATTATTATATGTATCGAAAATTCAGCGTACGAAGTGGTCTCACTGTCGAAGAGAACTTGCTGCGTTTAACTTTCAAAAATTGTTCAAATGGCTCTGAGCACTATGTGACTTAACATCTGAGGTCATCAGTTCCCTAGAACTTAGAACTACTTAAACCTAACTAACCTAAGGATATCACACACATCCATGCCAGAGGCAGGATTCGAGCCTGCGACCGTAGCGGTCGCGCGGTTCCGGACTAAAGCGCCTAGAACGGCTCGGCCCCCGCGGCCGGCCGTTTAACTTTCTTTAATCACTAAAAGAGTGATTTTACGAGATTGTACATCGGGCGGAATAGAAATTCGTTATTTTTCTAAATGATTGCAATAAATAGCGTCTGGCGCGAGATAGATCTGTGCTACATCGAACGCTGGCACCGGGCATCCCTCTTACTTGTAAATGTCAAGTGATGCACATATTCGGCTGCAACAAGTGAAAAAAACCCTCAGAAAAGAAGGAAGCATAAGCCAGCGTAGAGTACGTACTGGCCTGTGTTGGTGCAAAGCATTTTTTACAGAACGCAGTTATCCTTAGTTACTGCTCGTCTATTATAATATATCAGGTTAAGAAGTCACTCTGTCACCGTTTCGCAACCCATTCCTCACCACCCGACCGATAACCTCCAATCCGATCTTAATGGACGTTACATGTTTCCTCAACTCCATGAATGAATTGTGCTTTTGCCTCGGATATTACCTAAATTTCCATAAGGGTTTTCTTCTTTCTCTTGCACCTTGATTTTAATGCTACCTGGTAGTAAAACGATATCAGATAGTATCAACTCCAAGAACAGGAACACTAAAATTTAAAAAAAACTATGCATAACATCTTGTACACATTTGTGCACATGGTACTCCACTCACTCTCATTCATTTGTAGTGCAGGTTAAGCAAGCTGGTGCTGCTCCTGAAAACCTGACATCTGACGTCGATTCGGGTGGATAGACATCAGTGGAAAGGGTCGTTCAAAGGGTGAACATCAGAGACTGCAGGCGCCAATCACGACCAGCAGGTACGGCCTTTGCTAGGGCACTGGAAGCTGAACCTGATGTTCCAGGTGTCAGATGGGGATGTTATCGGACCACTGCACCTCCTCGCACGAAAGGTGAGACGTCTGAGGAAGTGGTCCGGCAAGTGTGGAATGCAGGTGTCGACGCCATGCTGGTGGATGGTATAGCCTCGCCAGATGTGCTTGGGAACTGCGTCGAACTATCTCCTTGATAAAGGTTTCTTATGATCATGGTTTTAATGGGTACAACCGACATATGCACCACTGTTGAGCATAATTCACATTAAAAACGTAAAAATATGTATTTCATTTGGTATTACCGTAAATGACGCTACAACTTACTCTCACAGATGTCAGCGTAAGTTATATCCTCGCTCGTCAACCTGACACAACACTTGGAAGACACAGACCTTCGTTCCATACATGTATTACAGCAGTTTAATGTCCAAAGCACGCTCTACTACGTTTTTGAATGATGTCCTCTATTGGAATTTGGCTGTTTCTTTGCTTCCCACACAAGTACTATACAGCTTGCAGCCTCCATCGCCTCCATCACTTTGATAAGTTAACATGTCTCCGTTATAAGTATATTTCACCTAACGAGTTTTACACCATTGCCCACGTACCTCCTGCAGTATGGGAGAAGCCACCTACCTGGCCGCCCACCACACCTCTCAACTCTGTAACGCCTCCTACCAAAGTCACGTGAATCTACTGGTCGAGTAGTGTAACACGTGCAAATTACAAATAAATCCATAGAAAAGCTAAGCCACCACGACTGGTCTCACCAGTTGGCGTTTCCATAGCCCAGATCCCCATTTCTCTGTCTACAACCAACCCATCCGACTAACGCAATACTTTAGGATTAACCCTCGACAGAAAACCAATACGGAATGAACATCTCCTTGCCATCAACAGAAGGCCTGAAACAGGCTAAAACTACTAACAAGCCGCATCTAGGATCTACATGCTTCGACCATCATTCTCACTTATAAATACGCCATCCCTACCTACGTCAAAGTTTCTTCGATTTCCACCTTGGGGTGCGTGGTAGAAGGGTCGGTCACTTTCCTCCTTCATATTTCTGCGAACTAAAGAGCGAGCAGGCGATTCCCCACTCTCTTTATGCATTACATTCCCAGAAAAAATTGCAGGTTGATTCACGAAGTTTAAAGCGACCATTCGCAGCATGTCTTAAGAATGACTTGAGATGCATTGCACAGACATGCCTTAGGGGAGAGAGGGAGCTGTTTATTTCATAAAGCACATTAAGATAACATGGAATACAGGTGTGAGATAATAATAATATTAACGCAAGAAACGCATTTGGTCAGCATCTCTGCGCACTGTTCTAAGTCGCTAGGGGGAAATTGATTCTTAGTCATGTTGTACAGCGTCTGTATCTTCCTCCTGCTCGCTTTTCGCATAGCAGACAGACTTTACCTCTGCAGTGTTTCCTGCCCAGTTCTCTTGCTCACACGTGAGTAGACAAAGTACACTGTCCAGTCACATCAAGGTGACCGCTGCCCGTATTCGACGTCAGTGTACAGTAGCAACTCACAGACGGCAGGTGGCGGCAAATGTTCAAAACTGTTCAAACGTGTGTGAATTCCTAAGGGACCAAACTGCATAGATCATAGGTCACTAGGCTTACATACTACTTAAACTAACTGAAACTTATGCTAAGACCAACACAAACCCATGCCCGAGGGAGGACTCGAACCTCCAGCGGGAGGGGACGCGCAGTCCGTGACAGGACGCCTCAAACCAAGCGACCATTCCGCGCGGCCAGGTGGCAACACCAACAGTGGAGGGTATGGTGGTATGAAATGTGTGAGGGATAAGCGAAAAACAGTGCAGTCGTTGTTCAAAAATGGTTCAAATGGATCTGAGCACTATGGGTTCAAATGGTTCAAATGGCTCTGAGCAGTATGGGACTTAACATCTGTGGTCATCAGTCCCCGAGAACTTAGAACTACGTAAACCTAACTAACCTAAGGACATCACACACATCCACGCCCGAGGCAGGATTCGAACCTGCGGCCGTAGCAGTCGCGCGGTTCCCGACTGCGCGCCTAGAACCGCTAGACCACAGCGGCCGGCATGCAGTCATTGTCTTAATGTGGCTTTTCGAAACTGTTTGAGTGACCGCCGTGGTTAGAGCATATAGTGTATGGCAAAATGGTGCTTTCCAAACCTAGAGCCGAGGTAACTGATGTGTACCACGAGCCAAAATAGATGTCAGGGGTGAACCACAGCTGCATAGATGTATAAATACGAACTTACCTGCAACAGGTGAACAACTGACTACCCAGATGAACCAAGCAGCTACCAACATTGTCTCATCAACAACCGTTCAATGAACTTTGCAGCGTATGAGTCTCCGCAGTAGGTGCCTCCATGCAACCCTGCTGACTGCTATTCACTGGCCACGAAAGATGGAATTTGTACGCCAATAGCACAATTGGAAGTGAGTTTTAACCAAATCACGTTCTATGATGCATCAGACAGATGACTGTTGGATCATGGAAGGATCCAGGCTGGAGGAGGAATCGTTATGGTCTGGGGAATGTGAGACCCCTGCTAAACCCGCAGGACAGGACAGGTAGTTTAAGTTGTGGAAAGGGGCTAAAACAAGCGGCTGTCAGTTACATTTGAACATAAAATCTTTTATTTGATCAAACATTACAAGAGCCAAGAAATTTTAAAAAAACACACAGCTTTAGTTTTGGAACTTAATTAGAGGCTGAATGGGCCGTACAATCTCATGCCTTAAGGGCAAGACCACTTTAATTTAAAAACAGCTGAAAGCTAATATATTAACGCTCACCCAAAATCAGAAATTTAAAAGGCAAAGCTTAGGCTGAAGGCCCAAAGAATCTGACACTTTAAGAGCAAACAACTTACATTTAAAATCGGCTGAAGGCCCTACACTTAAGACGCAATATCATTAATTTTAAAAATGCCAAAGGCTTTACGTAAAACAGTTCTTAAATTAGGCTGAAGGCCCAAACCATGTAACACCTTCAGAACAACTTTAATTCAAAATCGGCAGAAGGCCCCCAGAAATCTGACACTTTAAGACTAAAACAACTTGAATTCAAAATCGGCTGAAGGCCCAACACCTAAGACTAAATAAACATTAATTTTAAAAATGCCAAAGGCTTTACGTAAAACAGTTCTTAAATTAGGCTGCAGGCCGAAACCATCTGACTCCTTACGGGCAAAACAACCTTAATCTAAAAATCGGCTGGAAGCCATACAAGTACAAACAACAAGAACAAACAAGAAAAGGCAGTACACCCAAAGGCGCTCAGAAGTTCCGAGGGTTGGCCTGGAATTCAAACACTACCGCTCGCTTAGGTGAGACAGGCAGTCGGCCCGCCCATTGCCAATCTGATGACAACCCAACCGACAGAAAGTCAACGGACCCACCGACAAGATAACCTCTGCTTCACCCAACCAGCACATAACAGGGAGTTCAATGGAACAACGTAGAAGGTATTGGCGCCCACAACCAAATAAACATTGAGCTGTCAAACTACACACCATGCTGGACAGCGACAACACGATGAGGAAAATACACTGCCTGAATTTACGTCAACGGCCAGGATAGGTAACCGGTAACCGGAACGTTAACGACCACAAGGCAGAAGATTCCACTGGTGCACTTCGATTCAAATAACCAAGTGCAGTTAAACTCCACCGGAGGGTGGCTAAAATTTGCCAACTTGAAAACACACGTTGTTGCTCGTGGGAATATCCCAACAGCCGACAACGAACTCCGAACGACACAATGTGAACAGTCGTGACTTGCAGGTATATTAAGTCAAAACTCAACTTTCATGTCCAGAATCGGTAAACCACGACCCTCGTAGCAATGGGAACAGCACCACACACTCCAATACGGCATAGAGGTTGCCAACGGGCCAGGCCAAACTACGCGCCGTGGAGATTTCCTCGCTGCTCCACGCCAACTGACGAACTCCCTAGGCCAGGAGAAGGTGAAAGGACCAAATATACGTCGGCCGATGAGACGACCAACCAGTGGTCGCCCCGCTCCAATCTCCTTCCGTCGGACAGTTCATGTGTTTCGCCAGTGGTCGGCGAGCACTGGCTGTCCGCGCCACATCGGCGCTCCGTCCCCGACTTCATTGCTGCTGCGTCGCGACTGTACTGCTGGTCCGTGTCCAACTGACTGCCAGACACACGACGACCCGGAAATACTATCGGTTGCTCCAGAGCTGGTACGACAATACATTTATCAGTATGCGCTGCTGCAGCCGCTCACGGGCAAGTAAGGTAGGAAGTTAGTGATACCAGTAAATGGAATAAGAAAACGAAGCAGCAGCACCGTAATAGAAGATGACAAACAATAAATGGGATAAACACCACCCGCGCACGGCTCAGAATCTTTTGGTGACATTCCTTGGGATCTCGTCAGTCGTAATGGATCAACACAAGTGCTGTACAAGCTTGTGAGCCTTTCCACTCCTCCTCGACTCGAAGGGATGTACAAGCAGGACAACGCACCCCGTCAACAGCTCGTAGTGTAAGAGCGTGGTTCAAAGAGCACCAGGGTGAATATGCTGTACTGCCCTGGTCACCGAACTCTCCGCATTTAAACTCAATCGAAAATCTGTGGGACTTGGATAGGTGTGTTCGTGCCGTGGATCCTTAAGCATGAGACCTAGCGCAGATGTCCGCGACACTAGAGTCGGCATGGTTCCACATCCCACTCGGTATCGTTCCGAACCTAAACGACTCTCTTCCTGCACCTCGCACAGCTGTCCGGGCACCAAAAGTGGTTATTCAGGCTTTTGTCAGGTGGTGATATTTATGAGACTGGACAGTGTAACTTGAATGAGTTCGTATTTATAGAGAGGAATTATTTTCAGTTGATTAAATGACTACGTGTCTTTATTTATTATCAGTCATTAGGTGAGCTGTTATGCAAAAAATTTCAACACCTGGAGCTGTCAGAAGTCTGGCACTCCAAAGAATCTGTTCCATGTGTAACATGCTGTCGATATATATTCGGAAATGTCTAGTTCTTTGCCTCCACTATCACTGACTGAAATACTTCTCACAGCATGAGAGCTATCTAATGTATCACCACAGCTTGAGCTCTTCCAACTTCTGAAGGACCTAGAGGCTTAAAATGGCTCCCCAGGTGTTACGGAACTTCAAATATTTCACCGAAAGTCGAGCAAAGCATTACAGCAGATTAGTGTTCTAGGCTGGAGCATAACCTTTTCCATTCCGCCACTCCTAAACATATCCACCTTGGATGACATACTGTAGACGTTTTGGAAGAGCATAAACTCAGTGAGGCTAACTCTATACCTGATAGCAATTGCTGAATGGAAGAGATTCATGCAGTGTGCCGGTAACACAGTATTAATGAAAGAAGTGCAGTAAATTTGTGGTCATTCGTTAATTCAGCACCAAGTGACTACAGGAGAAATACATGGCTTCACAATATGGTGTGGACGATAGACAGCAGCAAGGGGCACATTCGCTTTCCCAGCAAAACTACAAAGGCTACTGACATCACACTTGCAAATTATACACTTCTCGGCAATGCTTATAGGAAAGTATTCATAAAAGGTCACTCAACATCTACTAATAACACATTTAAAAGACTGAAAAGAAATCCCCTACATAAATACAAACTCAGAGATGTTATTTTGACTACTAGCGTAAGAGAAATGATAGGAAATGTTGGGGAAGTATGATCTGTTTGCACACTAAGCAGCGGAGGAGGGAAGTTGCCTTTTCTGGAAGAACGCCTCCGATGCTGTAAAGGATGACTAAGAATCGATTTCCTCTGTAGCAGTGCAGAACAGAGTGCACAGATTTACTTAGATTATGCCAAATGTGTTTCTTGGGTTAGTATTATACCTCTTGTCTGTATTAGATGTTGCGCCAACGCACTTCGTGCAAAGCGGACGCTCCCGGGCATGTCTGCGCACTGCGTAACCAGTGATTCTTAAGCCACGCTGCGAAGGGTCTGTTTAACTTCGTGGAACAACCTGTAGCTGTTTCTTATGACGTAGTGGGATAGAAGGAGTGGGAAATCGCCAGTTCGCTCTTCAGTTTGCAGACCTATTAATGCATGTGCACAATCCCGCGACCTACTTTCCCGTGCACTTCTACCATCCACTCTCGCCCTCTCGGTACTGTTACACCCACAGAAATTAATTTATCCCTTAATACGGATGTACTGCACTTAAATCTGGTACGCATGTTTAATATTTATTGTTAAACCATTACCGTTAAGAGTAACTTCTAATTTTATATCATTAAAAGATTATTTTTAATAGTAACCTGTAATTTTACATCAATAAAATATTATTTTTAATAATCAGAAATTTTTTCATCCCCTGCAACGTGGAAACTATTTGTTCTAGAAAAAAAATATTGATAGGACTTTTATGTAGGAAATTCAATGTCGATTAAATTTGTTCCGCAAAAATTTGCGCTACAAGCCCTGGTTTTCCAGCTATTAAATAAAAACATCAAGCCATGACCCTTAAACCCCCATCCTGACAAGCTCATAGCTCATCAATGATGATTTTAGTACGTTGCTCATGCCTCTCCCACCTACCAGTGTACAAAAAATTTCATTACAGAATTTTGTCTCCTAATTTTCGTTGTTCACCGGTCTACGTGGATCCTGATATATCATGTTGCCTTTACGCTCCCGCACCTTGCGGCATTTCAAAACTAATTGTTGCTGCTTCTGTTTATAGTAATATCACATTAAAAGAATGAAACTCTTCCCAAATTTCTTAAACTTGGTTTTGGAAACCACATCGCCAACTACAAATATACTAGGGGCGTTCAATTCACAACGCAATACATTTGTTAGTCGGCCAGTTTTGGTTGAAAAAGTGTTGAATTTGTTGTGTGTCATTGTGGAATATTACAGCTAAATCCCTTATACTTTCATGATGTTGCGATAGGTGGTGGCGCCATATATAGCCTTCAAAATGGTGTCTGTAACGGAGGTGCGTTCCAGGTAGAGAGCTGATAGGCTGTTGCAAAACATCTACGGAGACCTGACAGTGAACAAAAGCACGATGTGTCGTTGGGCGAGGCGTCTGTCATCCTCGTAAAAAGGTCGCGCAAGCATACCCGATCTTCCGCGTACCGGCCAGCCGCTCACAGCTGTCAATCCTGCAATGTTAGATCGTGCCGACACTCCTATTCGAAATGATTGGCGGTTCACAACCAAACAATATTCTGCTCAACTGGACGCCTCTGTTGGATGTGGTGATACGCTCGTCCACCATTTGGGGTACTCAAAGGTGTGTGACCTTTGGATTCGCCGGCCGGTGTGGCCGTGCGGTTAAAGGCGCTTCAGTCTGGAACCGCGTGACCGCTACGGTCGCAGGTTCGAACCCTGCCTCGGGCATGGATGTGTGTGATGTCGTTAGGTTTAAGTAGTTCCAAGTTCTAGGGGACTTATGACCACAGATGTTGAGTCCGATAGTGCTCAGAGCCATTTGAACCATTTTTGACCTTTGGATTCATCGCTGCGTAACAGAATATCACAAAGAGTAACAACGGAATTGCTTGTTTTTTACTAGGTTAGTCCTGACAGTTTTTTGTCGAACGCTGTCACTGGCGATGATACACAGGTACATCACTTCGAGCCGGAGACAAAACAGCAATCCATGCAGTGGCACCACAACGCCTCTCCTCTGAAGAATAAGTTCAAAGCGGCATCCTCGGCCGGTAAAATCGTGGCGACGCTCTTCTGCGGCTCTGAAGGGGTTATTCTGCTTCTTGTCATCCGTCATGGTGGAGCTGTAGACTCTGAAGTGTATTGTGGTACTCTCAGGAAAGTTAAAAAAAAAAAAACGACTTCAGGGTGTTTGTCACCACAAAAATGCTAACGAACTTCTCCCACTCCATGATATGACAACACAAGGCCTCACATAAGTCTGCTCACTTGAGATGTGTTCACAAAACTTCATTGGATTGACCTTCTTCATCCATCCTGCAGCCCGGTGTATTTATGTGTGTGTGAAATCTTAACTGCTAAGGTCACCAGTCCCTAAGCTTACACACTACTTAACCTAAATTATCCTTAGGACAAACACATACACACGTGCCCGAGGGAGGACTCGAACCTCCGCCGGGACCAGCCGCACAGTCGATGACTGCAACGCCTGAGACCTCTCGGCTAATCCCGGGCGGCTGCAGCCCGGATCTCGCATCTTCCGACTTCCATCTATTTGGCGCAAAGAAGGACGGACTCCACAGGAAACAGTTCACGGGTGATGAGGAGGTTACTCGTGCACAAGACGTTGCCTCCGACGTTCACCAGTAGAGCGCTACCATGCGCTAGACAGGCCCTCCCAGTAAGGTGGCGTAAGGCCGTCGCATTGAATGGAGATTATATTGAAAAACAGCGTTTTGTAGCCATATGAATGGACTATAATATGACATACTGAAAGCCTGAATAGAACCAACCTGATTACAGAAAAAAGGTGTTGCTTTACTTATTGAGCGCCCCTCAGGGCACATAGTTTCAGTTGTCTCAGCTGTGTTGGTAATAGCGTATGTTGTGTCATTAGCGTGAGCTATGCGCTGCGAAGGAGTCGTTGTGTGTGTGTCGCGAGAGGCAGCAACTCGAGGGCTGGTCCGGTCGATCTCGGCACGGCTGGATGGGCCCGGAGAGTACGCGGCGCGGCCCGGCGCACCACGTCAGCGCAATTTGCCGGCCGCCCGCTCGGTCCGTAAACAGCTGCCGCCGCACCTCGGACCGCCCCTCCCCTGCACCGCTTCTGCCAGACAACAGCCAGCAGGCAGCAGCTTCCGCCCATCGCTAGAACTCGCTACACCTGCTCTCACGTACCGCGAGCCGAGACTAACTGTGAGGTTGCACGGTTGTTTCAGGCCCTCACAGTTTGAGGCAGTTGTTACGTTGCTCATCTACAATGCTATTTACACAAAATACAAGCGTTAAGTAATAAAGCATCAACAGTTCGTATTTTTTGTGATCTTACGAAGGCGTTTATAGGATAGATCATGTTACTATCTTAGAAAAACATAATTTTATGGAATCGATGGCTTTACAAAATGGCTCTGAGCACTATGCGACTTAACTTCTGAGGTCATCAGTCGCCTAGAACTTAGAACTACTTAAACCTAACTAACCTATGGACATCACACATATCCATTCCCGAGGCAGGATTCGAACCTGCGACTGTCGCAGCAGCGCGGTTCCGGACTGAAGCGCCTAGAACAGCTCCTCCACAGCGGCCGGCAGAGAAGTAATTGTTAATTTCTTTCTCAAAGTGTTATGAAGTGGTTTCCTAAATTTTGAGAAAAAATACTGTATTCAGTTCTGTGCAACAAATAGAGTCATATCATGCAGCACTTTAACAGAAACGCCATCCATACCTACAAGACAAGAGGAAATAAACAACCTTTATTATACAACACCTACCAGTGGATTGGATTGTTTGAGGGAAGAGACCAAACAGCGAGGTCATCGGTCTCATTGGCTTAGGGAGGACGGGGAAGGAAGTCGGCCGTGCCCTTTCAAAGGAACCGTCCCGGCATTTGCCTGGAGCGATTTAGGGAAATCACAAAAAACCTAAATCAGGATGGCCGGACGCGGGATTGAACCGTCGTCCTCCCGAATGCGACCTACCAGCGCTCAAGTAACAGTTCAAGTTGCATTAAAAAAAGACTTTTTTTCTCTTTTGCCAAATATCGTAAAATCTTTGTCACGTAGGCCAGCAAATTTTAAATCAAACGTAACAGCATTTCTTCAGTACCGATTTTATTTCCTGAAGAATTTTTATTCAAAAGCCGGCCGCGGTGATCTCGCGGTTCTAGGCGCGCAGTCCGGAACCGCGCGGCTGCTACGGTCGCAGGTTCGAATCCTGCCTGGGGCATGGATGTTCAAATGGCTCTGAGCACTATGGGACTTAACTACTGAGGTCATCAGTCCCCTAGAACTTAGAACTACTTAAACCTAACTAACCTAAGGACATCACACACATCCATGCCCGAGGCAGGATTCGAACCTGCGACCGTAGCGGTCATGCGGTTCCAAACTGACGCGCTTAGAACCGCACGGCCACACCGGCCGGCGGGGCATGGATGTGTGTGATGTCCTTAGGTTATTTAGGTTTAAGTAGTTCTAAGTTCTAGGGGACTGATGACCACAGCTGTTACGTCCCATAGTGCTCAGAGCCATTTGAACCATTTTTTTAAATTCAAAAACCGATGTTTTGAAGTGTAGTTCCATGTGTAGTTTGGTATCACATATCAGTACCACCCCAAGAACGTCTTAAAGTTGGCAACAGATTTGCAAGGTTCTGTCAGACACGGACAGTGATCGTGAGGGATCCGACGCGCGGCCACTGACCCACGCCCCCAGCGGCTCCGTACCCCGAGAGCCCTCTGCCACCGCGATACAGGCAGGCCGGCGGCAGCCACTCAGCCCACTGGCACCGGAGGCCCTTTGCTACTTTATGATACGCAGAGGACGCGCTTAGTCACAACTCCGACACCATCGTTGTTCATTAAGCCTCATCCTTGTTGGACTTTATTTCTTGCTGCAGTATTTGTAATAAGACTTCGTTCTCTTCGAGAAGTACAAATCAAGTAAATCTTGTGTTTATTGTGTTTTTTCACTCATCATTTCTGCTTCTACCCAACTTTCCTACAATGACAGTCGCAGCGCCAGTCTATAATCCACATCTTCTTACAGTTGTGTACCAAGTTATACACAACAGGTAGGACTCAAGAATAATCTCTTAATTAATTTTAAAATTAATAATGTATACATATTCTGAAAAACTCGTTCCACGTAATTTCCATAAAGAATTCGGTCACGTGACCTGTGGAATTTGTAACTATCTAGTTAACATCCATGTATGTAATATAGCTCACTAATGTGATGAATGTCCGCCACTGGTAACTGAGTGCAGCCGGCACGGTAGCTCAGCATGTTCGGTCAGAGAGCTGGTTGGCCTTTGTAAAATAATAATAATAAAAAAGAACTAAGTGAATGGATCAATAACGAACTTTAACGGATGTCATGTGAGTCCGCAACGACCAAACACAACGAATAAAATGCAAAAAAAAAGGAAAGAAAAACTGGTCAGCGCGACAGAATCTCAATCCCAAGGGCCCGGGTTCGATTCCTGGCTGGGTAGGAGATTATCTCCGCTCAGGGACTGGGCGTTGTATTGTCCTCATCTTCATCATTTCATCCCCATCGACGCAACGTAGCCGAAGTGGCGTCCAATCGAAATACTTGTACCCGTCGAACGGTCTACCTGAAGCGAGGCCCTTGTCACACGACATTTATTTAATCTGATGAATTAGGCTTTAAGCGATATGTAAATAGGGAATAACATTTCTTTGTACAATTTGTTGTTTACCTGTCAACTGTTTATGTAGTCCGATTTAAAGCAGTTGAGATTTAGCAGCTAGTGGACTAACTGCTATGGCCGCCACTACGCCATTGGGAGTCTGTCGTTGCTGGCTCCCACTATGTTCCTACTCCCGCTGCACAGATCATCCTGGCCACCAATTCTCAAATAAGAAAATTATCCAGTAGTGAAAATTTCACGTTTTTCAAGAAAAGATGTAATTCAGGTCTAAATTAAAATTAAGAACAGATTTTTAACGATCTTGGAGAGAAGTTATAGAGATCCATAACATGCGCGAATTTCAGAACTTTTACGTAACTTTTCTAGGAGACAGGACCTTAATTAAACTTCACACTTTTTACCAGTTAAAAATTAATAAAATTTCGGTAGAGCTCCATCTTACGTTTTTATACGTACGAAACGTAGTGAAAGATCCAACGAGCAAGATATTTTCGTAACCAAGGAAAAAGAATAATATTTCAGTCAATTCAATAGTTTTCGAAATCTGATGTGCTAAATTTGTTGCTGTTTCTCACCGGGAAACTTTCACTAGTTTGCAAAGACTAAGGTAACCCTGGTATAATTGAAACTATGATCAGATCTCTGACGTGCTTGAAGGCACTAGAAATCACAACTGTACTCAGATTTCTTAACTCTATTTGATATTTGTAGAAAGTTGAGACTAACGTAGTGAAGAGCGGCTAGCCGTGCAGCCAGGCCCCAGACTTTGCATCTTACGAGTTACACGTCAGGTATCCACAAATTTAATACAGGGCATTATACTGAAACGTAGGATATCGCAAACGTTACACTGTTCATTATATACTACCTGATCAAAAGTATGCAAACACTCCTACTTAATGCAGAAATGACCAGTAGATATCACGAAAGACGGTCCTGGGAGTATAAAAAGCAGCTGCGTGTATTGTCAAGTTTGTTTGCGTGGCCATCCAACACAGCAAGCACAGAAATATTTTCTTTGTAAATAAAACCACCTTTTCTCACTGCAACTGTAATTTATTTTTCCTATACGCAGAACATTTGATGTCAGATACAAAGAACACATAGGAGCCTTTTGAAATATAGGAGAAATCACTCCACATTTGCTGAACACCTAAAAACTCATAATCACAAACCAACCATTAGAGAAGAAGACATAAAAATTATTAGAATCAACAATAAAAAAACACCTCCAAACCCTGCAAGGAATTATCACATACAGAAAAGCAAAGCAAGATTCATTGTTTATACTAACAGATAAAATAATAGAACAACGCTCCAAAAGAGGACTGTAATTATAGAAATTGAAATGAAGTCCCATGCTTCTTGACATAGCGTAGGGGAATTTTTTTTTTGTTCGGTTTAAGGGCGCTCAACTACTGAGGTCATTAGCGCCCAGTCACTGTTGTTAGAGCACACGGAATCTAGTAAAACTCAAAGGGATGGGGGGGACACCAGAAGGACCTGACAAAGATGCAGATAAAATAAGTAAAAAGGTTAGATGTCTTTGGACAAGCCAGTCAAAGTTATAAAACGCAGAATACGAGCAGCTGCTCGAGCGTCATCAGCTAAAACATCTGGTAAAGTAGATGGCAGGGACAGGACAACACGAAATTGACTAAAACGGGGACACGACAATAAAACATGGCGCACTGTTAATGCCTGACCACAAGGGCACTGCGGGGCTGGGTCACCGGAGAGCAGGTAGCGGTGGCTAAACCGGCAATGCCCAATCCGCAACCTGGTCAGAAGGACCTCCTCTCGCCAAGATGGTCGGGAGGAGGTTGTCCATGCAGTTGGGAGCGGTTTTACTGCCCGGAGCTTGTTTCCTTGGAGGGATGACAAAGCATCCCACCACAACGACACAAGCCTCTTACATACATCCCCACGAACGTCAGATGACGGGACACAATGGGAGGCTGGTCGAGGCAGGAGGACTGCAGCCTTGGCTGCAGCATCCGCAGCCTCATTCCCAGGCACTCCTACATGTCCGGGAACCCACAGAAAGCTGACAGGAGAACCATTATCAGCGAAAGAATGGAGGGACTGCTGTATCCGTTGAATCAAGGGATGGACCGGATAGGGAGCTCCAAGGCTCTGAAGAGCACTGAGTGAGTCAGAGCAGAGTACATACGATGAATGGCGGTGGCGGCGGTCATACTGAACGGCCTGATGGAGAGCAAAAAGCTCGGCCGTAAAGCTCGAACATTGGTCGAGGAGCCTGTATTTAAAGGTGGCGGCCCCGACGACAAAGGCACAGCCGACACCATCGTCAGTTTTGGAGCCATCGGTGTAAATAAAGGTGTGACCGGCAAGTCTAGCACGAAGTTCGACAAACCGTGAGCAATACACTGCAGCCGGACTACCCTCCTTCGGGAGTGAGCTGAGGTCGACATAAATATGAACCGGAGCCTGGAGCCAAGGTGGCGTCGGGCTCTCACCCTCTCTGAAGGTGGTAGGGAGGGCAAAATCCAATTGTCGAAGCAGGCGACGGAAGCGGACTCCGGGGGGCAGCAGGGCAGACACATACAACCCGTAGTGACGGTCGAGAGAATCGGCGAAGAAGGACTGGTAAGAGGGGTGGTTGGGCATAGACAACAGCCGGCAGGCATACCGACACAGCAGTACGTCGCGCCGGTAGGGCAATGGTAATTCGGCAGCTTCAGCATAAAGACTCTCGACAGGACTAGTGTAGAAGGCTCCAGTCGCAAGACGTATCCCCCAATAGTGGATGGAGTTGAGCCGGCGTAAGAGGGATGGCCAAGTGGACGAGTAGACGAAGCTCCCATAATCCAGCTTCGATCGGACAATGGACCGATACAAGCGAAGCAGGACAGTGCGATCCGCTCCCCAAGATGAACCGCTAAGCACTCTGAGGATATTAAGGGAACGTGTACAACGGGCCGCCAAATAAGAGACATATGGAGACCAACACAGTTTCCTGTCCAACATGAGCCCTAGAAACTTAGTTGTTTCCACGAATGGGAGAACAACGGGACTGAGATGTAAGGATGGCGGAAGGAACGCTTTATATCGCCAAAAGTTGATACAAACCGTCTTCTCTTCAGAAAACCGGAAGCCATTTGCCACGTTCCATGAGGCTGTCTAGACAACGCTGAAGGCAGCGCTCCAGGAGGCATGTTCTCTGGGCACTGCAGTAGATCGCGAAGTCATCGACAAAGAGAGAGCCTGAGACATTTGGTGGAATACAATCCTTAATTGGATTGATCGCGATGGCAAAAAGGGCTACACTCAAGACGGAGCCCTGAGGCACTCCGTTCTCCTGGAGAAAGACGTCGGACAATACGGAACCCACACGTACCCTAAACTTTCGATCCGTTAAAAAGGAATCAATAAAAAGTGGCAGGCGACTGCGTAGGCCCCACCTGTGCATAGTACGGAGGATACCTCCTCTCCAACAGGTATCACAAGCCTTCTCCAAGTCGAAGAACACGGCTACCGTTTGGCGCCTTCGCAAAAAGTTGTTCATGATGAATGTTGACAAGGTCACAAGGTGGTCAACAGCGGAGCGGCGGCGACGAAAGCCGCATTGGACATTAGTAAGTAGCCGTCGTGATTCAAGAATACAGACTAACCGAGCATTAACCATAAGTTCCATCACCTTACAGACACAGCTTGTAAGAGAAATGGGGCGGTAACTAGGTGTCTATCCTTCCCAGGTTTGGGTATAGCGACAACGACAGCGTCACGCCAACGCATGGGGACCTGACCTTCAGCCCAGACGCGATTGTAGGTACGAAGAAGGAAGCTTTTGCCCGCCGGAGAAAGGTGTGCCAGCATCTGAACATGAATGGCATCTGGCACCGGAGCAGAGGTCCGGGACAGTGCAAGCGCACATTCGAGTTCCCGCATAGTAAAGGGGGCATTATAAGTTTCCAGATTCAGCGAGTGGAAGGAAGGTCGCCGAGCCTCTTCTCCCTCCTTCCTGGGAAGGAAGGCAGGGTGGTAATGGGCGGAGCTTGAAACCTCCGCGAAAAAGCGGCCAAAGGCGTTGGAGACAGCCACAGGATCAACAAGGACCTCATTACCTGAGGTCAGGCCAGGTACCGAGGAGTGGGCCTTAATGCCCGACAGCCGGCGCAGGCCACCCCAAACGACGGAAGAGGGAGTAAAACTGTTAAAGGAGCTGGTGAAAGAGGCCCAACAAGCTTTTTGCTGTCTTTAATGACTCTACGGCATTGCGCTCGGAGTCGTTTGTATTCAATACAATTCGCCAACGTAGGATGGCGGCGAAAGGTGCGTAAAGCACGTCGTCGAGCACGGATAGCGTCCCTACAAGCCTCGTTCCACCAGGGGACGGAAACGCGATGTGAAGAAGAGGTAGTAAGAGGAATGGAACGTTCGGCAGCATTGATGATAACAGCCGTGAGGTATTCGACCTGACTGTCACAACTGAGAAAATCGTGGTCCGTAAAGGTCGCCAGGGAGGAGTAAAGTCCCCAGTCAGCTTTCGGTATGTTCCAGCGCGAAGGACGTGGGGATGGGGTGTGGTGCAGGAGACGAACGACACAGGGGAAGTGGTCGCTCGAATAGGTGTCAGAAAGGACATACCACTCGAACCGACGGGCAAGAGTGGGAGAACAGATCGAGAGGTCCAAGTGGGAGTAGGTATGAGTAGAGTCCGAGAGGAAAGTCGGGGCACCGGCATTGAGGCAGACAAGATTGAGATGGTTGAAGACATCCGCCAAGAGTGAGCCTCTTTGACAGGATGCAGGAGAGCCCCAAAGGGGATGATGGGCGTTGAAGTCGCCAAACAATAAAAACGGCGGGGGAAGCTGAACGATCAGGTGCATCATGTCAGCCCGACTAACAGCAGATGACGGTGGAGTGTAGATGGTACAAACTGAAAAATTGAAAGCAGAAAGAATAATACGGACAGCTATTGCTTGGAGTGGGGTGGTCAATGGGATGGGATGGTAATAGACATCGTCCCGAACGAGTAACATGACCCCACCATGAGCTGGGATACCGTCCACAGGGGTGAGGTCATACCGCTCTGAGGTATAGTGGGTAAAGGCAATATGGTCAGTCGGGCGCAACTTCGTTTCCTGGAGACCAAGGACGAGCGGACAGTGCAGGCAGAGGAGCAGTTGTAATTCCTCCCGATTAGATCGAATACCTCTTATGTTCCAATGCAACAAGGCCATCGCTAGTCAAAAAGTTGAGGGAACGAGACGGGGGAAGAGCTGGTCACCTCGACGGCTGCGGAGGGCCAGGTTGCGAGGGAACAACGCTACAACCGGCGGGAGGCGGATCCGGTTCCATCGAGTCGTCGCCAGCTGCGGCCGCTGTCCCTGGTTGTGTAGGAGGGGCAGCATCACTTGCCGATGAGAGGCCAGCTGAGCGCCTGGCAGCAGAGCGTCCCGGCGAAACTGAGGACGGCCGGTAGCAGCGACTCACGGATGGAGCGTCAGACGAAACGCGCCGGGGTGGAGAGGGGGATAGAGATTTCTTCATGGAGGTCTTCTTGGAAGGCCGAGGAGGCACAGGGATGGTGGACTGGACCCGAAGAAGGTCCTCACGCGCGGGGTCAGTTTTGGAACGCCGGACCTCGGAAGCTGGGGTCCGGAACATTTCCCCGATGGACGCCTGAGAAGAGGATCGCTTCTCAGGTGGCGGGGGGAGAGGAGGAGGAGGAAGGATGGCCCCTGGGGCAGAGGGGGCGGGGGTCACGAGGGAGGAGGATTTTTGACGGGAGGGATTTGGAAGGCGGAGGCTGAGCCCCCTGAGGGGCAGAGCAGGTGGAGGGGGGACAGGATAGGGGTGAGGATACCGCGGAAGGAGTGGACACAACTGAGGCAAACGAAGTGGTCAATGGCATGGGATGGAGGTGGTCATACTTCTTCCTGGCCTCAGGATAAGAGAGCCGATCCAAAGTTTTGAGTTCTTGTATCTTCTTCTCCTTCTGATACGCAGGGCAGTCAGAGGATCTAGGCGAGTGGATGCCAGGACAATTAATGCACTGAGGTGGTGGGGTGCATGTATGTTCCTCACGAAGAGGACGTCCACAATCGCCACAAAGGGGCTCAGCCTCACACCGTGACGACATGTGCCCAAAGCGCAAACACCGAAAACAGCGCATAGGGGGCGGGACGTAAGGTCGCACGTCACATCGGTAGCACATCACCTTTACCTTCTCTGGGAGAACGTACCCCTCGAAGGCGTGGATAAAGGCCCCGGTGTCGATGCGACGGTCTTTAGGGCCGCACTGGACTCGCCGGACGAAATGCACGCCTCGGCGCTCCAGGTTGGTCCTGAGCTCCTCATTAGATTGTAGCAGGAGGTCTCGATGAAAAATTACCCCCTGCGTCCTATTTAGTGCCAGATGCGGGGCAAAGGACACTGGGATGTCCCCTAGGCGGTCGCACGCCTGTAGCGCCGCCGACTGTGTGGCGGAGGTGGTCTTGATAAGAACGGGCCCTGAACGCATCTTGCTGAGAGCTTCGATTTCCCCGAAGATGTCCTCAATGTGCTGAACAAAGAACATGGACTTGGAGGTGGCGAACATCCCCCCATCGGTTCGAGAACAGACCAAATAGCGGGGGAAGTACTTCGCCCCAAGCCGGCGGGCCTGTCCCTCCTCCCAGGGAGTGGCCAAGGGGGAAAGGGCAGGAGAACCAGAACTAGAAATGGTACCTTTTCTTTTGAAAGACTCGGCCGCAGAGCGACCTGATATGTGTTGACGTTTCATCTGCAAAACGTCCGCCCCGATACCACCCACTCCGACCAGGGGCTCTCCCCACGGGCGCCACCCAGCCTCAGCAAGGGCCACCTGGCAGGATGACCGTTGCCAGGAGTCCTGATGCCGCAAGGAGACGGGCATCTACTCCTTGGCCGACGTGGGGAGGGTGCAGCTCAGGTATCGGCGGTACGATCCCTGTGTTGTCAGGGGGCTACAACCTAGAGGGTACATGATGACCCCACCACAACGGTCTGGCTACCGTGCTGGATTTCTGGTGCCATGGAAAGTCCATCATGATCGCTGGTGCAGATGGGGACGCACTATGGGCGTAACTTGTACAACCCATCAGTCGTTTAGGCCCAATTTGAGGAATAGTGGGTATGGTTACAACGCTGGTACAATGCTGAGTGCCAAGGTCTTAGTGCACTTAGAACCAGTGGTACACCACGTAAGGTGTTCTTCCCCAAAAGCTCGTACTTCTGTAGAATTTTGAAAAATGGAGGTCAAACCCCAAGGGGGACCATCACATGGAAGGCCGAAACGGTTGAAACTCCTTTTAGTCGCCTCTTACGACAGGCAGGAATACCTCAGGCCTATTCTTACCCCGGACCCGAAGGGGGAGCGTAGGGGAACGATGCGAGAGACTCGCACCACTGTACTGGGCAAGGTCGTAATGGAGGTGGTTTGTCGTTGCCTTCCTCTAAACGTAATGGTGATGAATGTTGATGAAGACAACACAACAACAATCAGTTATCTCGGGGAAGGTGAAAATCCCTGACCTCGCTGGGAATCGAAACCGGGACCCGTGTTGGGAAGGGAAAGCGCTACCGCGAGACCATTACCTGCGGACAATAATAATAATACAAACAATGATAATGATTCTAATACCACCCAATACCTCTTCACTCACTTCTCCATGAACCCCACCACAGAACATTTAAACCAAAACACGAATCAGCTAATCACCAAAGCTTTCAACCACTCTTTAACAGCTGTTACATTCATATTCAACACTCTACATCTCAAACCACTAACCCTCCCACCCCCACCTCGCATACACAAACACACACACACACACAAACCATATACACTCTCTTCAGCTCAATCTCTCTCTCTCTCTCTCTCTCTCTCTCTCTCTCACTCACTCAGTCTCATAACACACAAAGAGATATAAACATCATGAATAGACGTTATTTTTCAACATAGATTTCGATAGGTTGGGTACGTGTGGATAAACTGACGAAACAGAGGGAAACATATAATGAGCTCACAATAATTACTTCGTTAAAAGCAATTTTCGAACAAATAGCTATAACTAGTGGCAATCCACCCCCGGTAGCTGAGTGGTCAGTGCGACAGATTATCAATCCTAAGGGTCCGGGTTCGATTCCCGGCTGGGTCTGAGATTTAAACCGCGCAGGGACTGGCTGTTGTGTTGTCCTAATCATCAACATTTCATCCCAAGTCGCCGTAGTGGCGTCAAATCGAAAGACTTGCACCTGGCGAACGGTCTACCTGACGGGAGGCCCTAGTCACACGACATTTCCATTTCCACTAGTGGCAAAAGAGTAACAGTGTACCACCAAAATATGGATAAACATAGCGAATAATGTAAAAGAAAAAGTTCAGAACATAAAAATATGCTTATGTTTCGGAAATGAAGTTGTAGTGCCACCTCCAAATCAGATGACAGGAAACGCAGGTGCCAACAAACTGTAAGAAATTGCTTATTTACATAAAGAAAAACGATCTCAACTGTTTGAAATTCTAAAAATAGCACATATGACAACAAAACTGTATCGTTCTACGTCTCATTGAAAATGCCTTAGAATAAAAAATGACGGCGAAGCACGTCTGGGAGAGATAAGTTACAGTTACAGCAAGAAAATACGGTTTTA
Organism: Schistocerca serialis cubense; assembly: GCF_023864345.2. Taxonomy (NCBI): domain Eukaryota; kingdom Metazoa; phylum Arthropoda; class Insecta; order Orthoptera; family Acrididae; genus Schistocerca; species Schistocerca serialis. Next base: position 404,946,877 of record NC_064641.1, on the reverse strand, counting down.
TTTACAAAACTGATATTGCAAGTATTGTGTTGTTACTAGAGAATTAGTAGCAGCAGAGTGGATCGGTCAGGAGGGCTCAGCGACTTTGAACGTGATGTCACCTGAGTGAGAAATCCATCAGGGACAGTCGGAGGTTCGAGTCCTCCCTAGGGCATATGTGTGTGTGTGTGTGTGTGTGTGTGTTGTTCCCGATAATCCCGTAAGACCTTACCACAAATTTCCAAAAATTTCCATCAGAGAAATTCCAATCCCTATAAAGCTGCCCACGTCGACTGTTGATGTTATGACAGTGAAGGGAACAACTACAGATAAACAGAAACCAGGCAGACTTCACGTACTGACGAACAGCGACCCTTGAGAACTGCGGAAGTGGTAGTGAAAAACCGCATGAAATAAGCGGAAGAACTCACTCGTGAGTTCCAAAGTGCCCCAAGCAGTCCAGATGGCAGAATGACCATGCTTAGGGAGTTAAAAAGAATGGGCACAATGGTCAAGCTGCTCCTCACAGGCCACACATTTCTCTAGGCAATGCTAGTAGACACTATTAGAAAGTGGATCACTGGAAACGAGCGAGTTGGCTTGATGAAAATCACTCAACATCCTGTAACACGGAACGGTATGGGTTTGTTGATAATCTGGAGAACGCTACTGCCATCATGCGCGGCGACAATAGCGACAAAAGGGAAGTACACATGTGTGTGTGCGTGTGTGTGTGTGTGTGTGTGTGTGTGTGTGTGTGTGTGGAGGGGGAGGGAGGGGGGGTTCCGGTTCAAATGGTTCAAATGGCTCTGAGCAATATGGGACTTAACTGCTGTGGTCATCAGTCCCCTAGAACTTAGAACTACTTAAACCTAACTAACCTAAGGACATCATACACATCCATGCCCGAGGCAGGATTCGAACCTGCGACCATACGGTCGCGCGTTTCCAGACTGTAGCACCTAGAACCGCTAGGCAACTCCAGCCTGCTGGGGCTCCCGGAATTAACGGGTGACCCCCATATTACTCTTAAGAAAACTCTAGTAGCGGCAGAATATCAATGCATATCACAGCATTGTGTACCGTACGCAGAGACGATGAGTGTACCAGCATGAAAAGACACCTTGTCGCAAAGTAGCATGTGTCAAGCAATGACTTGTGGGCAATAACATTCCTGTAATGACCAGAGACCGGACGTGAACCTAATGGAACACCTTTCATGTGGAACTTCGAGTTTGCTCCAGACTGTAGCTCCAACACCACGGTCTCCTCTGGTTTCGGCTCGTGAGAAAGACTGGGCTGCCGTTCTTTCATAGACTTTCACACGTCTCACTAAATGCTTCCCCAGCAGAGTTCCAGTCATCGCTGAAGAGAAATTACACTTACACCACATTAATGTCCAATAACAAGTGTTCTTCCAGAGGCATTCAGACACCTCACTGCAAGCGTCCCAAGCAGACGAAATGAAGGGTGGACTTACATCGCATTAATTCCACTCACAGGTGAACCAACACTTTTGATCAGATAATATACAACACTGTAATAAATGCGACGCTGAACAGTTCTACTCATTTTCACTAACCAACTGAATGCTGAATGTGGAAGTACATTCGTTCCTCGAAGTACTCATTTCTGTTCAAAAATGTTCAAATGTGTATGAAATCGTATGCTAAGGTCATCAGTCCCTAAGCTTACACACTAATTAACCTAAATTATCCTAAGAACAAACACATACACCCATGCCCGAGGGAGGACTCGAACCTCCGTCAGGATCAGCCGCACAGTCCATGACTGCAGCGCCAAGACCGCTCGGCTAATCCCGCGCAGCAATCATTTCTCCGGTAAAGAAATCGAAGGGTGTCGTTCAGGTTCCGAATGGTCATTACCTCTGTGCGTCTTTAGTCGTATCTGCGACATAGTGTGGGCCCGCCAACATAATATGTTATTGAGATTGAAACCTTTTAATGTTTTGGCTGCATTGACCTCAAGGCTGTAACAGCTTGGGCCTGATCTTCACCATTTCTTCTCCTCTTTGCATAGCTCTATATCCCCACCTCACTCATAACAGTGTTGTGCTGACTTAAGGTACTTAATGTTGAGTCGAAATCAGGTAACATATAAAGAAACAGAGGGGTGAAACCCACACTTCCTGATCACCAAGCTCTTCCAACCAAAGTATGAAAGCTTTAAACTATAGCAGTGGAAAGACACTCGAAACCGAGAAACCATGTACGACTGGGCGATCAGATATTCTGCGAAGATGTGTGGTCTACGACCAGAAAATTTTGTGCACAACAAACTAAGAAAACGAAGCAGTATCACAATTTTAAGAAGTATAACTTTAACCTCTTCTCTTACTTGTCCATGACAGTTGTTTTTAAATTGCAACGTCTGTTGTTAAAAGTAGAAGTCCGCATCTCGTGCTGTAGTGGTAGCGTCGCTGCCTCTAGAACTCAGAGTCCCGGGTTTAAGGTTGGAGATGTTCTGTGCTCGGGGTCTGGGTGTTTGTTTTCTCCTAATAATTTCATCTCGTCTTCATCACAAAGACAGCCAAGTTGCTAAAGTGGCGTCTAATTGAAAAACTTGCACCAGGCGGCTGGACAGCCTCAGACGGGATCTCCCAGCCACTATACCAAAATGGTATCCATAGGGGATAACTTCACGAATTGAGACAGAGCATTAACCAAAAACGTAACAATAAAGTTAAAAATCAAGAAAACTGCAATAACACTCTATTGTACGCTTGTTATACAAAGCAAACGTACGGGATACGCAACTTCGGAATGATATGTAAATGTAGGCTTTCGCGGCCGTTATCACAGTCAATAAAATTCTTCTGGGTTTGAGGCCGCATTGTCAACTATAAAATTTCGACAAACTGCAGTTAGCAATAAACCCTGAGGAAGGCGTCTTGCAATAGTCGCCGAAACGTCGGAAGTTTATAGTTCACAATTCAGCCCCAAACCCAGAAGAATTTTATTGACTTTGGAAAGATACATTTCCGGGCAAAGTAAAGTATTTTTGTAACCAATTTTAACTAAAAAAGTTTTTCAAGTAGTTCAATAGCTTTATTCCTTATGAGTGCAAAAAATTGCATTACGTTTCACTTACACAATAAATCGTACGAGGGCGTGCTGAAAAGTAATCCCTCCAAATTTATATCTGAATCGTGTTAAGACGGCTATCGTTTGATAATGTTATTGGACGTATTAATATTTGTAAAGGAAAAATGATATATTTTAAAAAATGTGGTCAGAGAAGCCGTTGTTAAGTAACAGTATCTGTGTCTGCGATGGCAGTACTGTGGAGTCGTAGAATCTCTGACAGTCAATAGTGGATAGCTGCTGTGTGCGGGGAGTTGTTGAAAGAACAGTGCAATGCATGGACGCACTTTCGGACCTATGTGAATTGCAGATTTATTAAGAGAAGGAATGATGACTCAGAATAGTGACTGGATAGCACAGGTATTATTTGATGAGGTAAAAAGTTTATTTTTATTTTTGTAGACTCGTATTGTCGGTCCACTTCGCCCTATCACTGTCGAGGTTTTCATAACTATTCTATTGATTGATCTTCCGAATTAATTAACTGTACCATGGAAATTTTTAAATTAAATGAATTTTTATAATATAGTCTATAATTGTTTTCTTTGATAAGTTCCTCCCTAACTTAAATTTCAGAACTTAAAGGTTGTGTCAAGATTATGAACCCAGTTTCCATGTACCAACTGTAATCAATCTTTCGCAGTATTTTTTTAGCTGTTGCGGAGTCTTCTTGCTTTTCTGCTTCTGTCAGTACTTCATTTTGCAGGTGGGATTCATAATACGTGATTGTTATTTTGTGCAACGTAGATTATGCAGTTTCTTTATTTTACCAGGGCCATATGTCAGTGCAGAAATTTTCGTATGTTTTAGGTTACATTCTTATACAGCTCGACATTACACTGTTTTCTTATACTGTTACGTTCTTTTTTTAAAAACAGTTCACACTGACCAAGTCTATTGAGCTTGAAATTATTGGTTTCCATCTTTATTTGTTTATGAATGAGATCGGTTTTCACACAAAGGATTCTTTTCAGTTGCATGTAAGTGATGTGACTTTGAGCTCAGTGGCACATTTAGGATGCAGTTCACATTCCCATATTTGTATTTACGATAATACACATACAAGTAAAGGCTACTCACTAACAACAGTCTTAAAGATTTATAGATAAAACAAGCAACTTTATTCTTCATGAAGCCTCCATATTTGCAGCTCTCTGCCGCTGGAGGACTCAGAATTATAGCGGTGTGTAACGTAACTACGTCGATGCTTGAGATACAACGTACTGTAACAGAGTTTCGAATTCGAAGAGTTGGTCCACACATGGAGTACTCTATCCTTCTGCGTGACAATGCCAGACCGCACACGAGCGCAGCGACACCCGCAACACTCCGACACCTCGTGTTCACTGTCATCGATCACCGTCAATACAGTCCCGACTTGGTCCCATCTGAATTTCAACTGTTTCCATAACTTAAAGAACACGTTCGATGACTTCACTTTGATAGTGATTAAGTGCTACAAGTCATGTTGTGGTTCAAGTCACACATTATACGGTGACGGTATCAACAAACTGGTCTCTCGCTGGAAGAAATGTGTCTGTCGTGAAGGTGACTAAGTTGAGAAATATATATGTAGACATGAAGAATAAAGATGTAGACTGTTAATAACGTTTGTTTTATTTAAAAAATAGCCTTAAGAGTTTTCACGTAAGAAGTTCGATTGCCTTCATTTTTAACACGCCTACTGCACCTAAAGTTTACAATTATCAACAGCTTAAGCTGGAACCATCACATAGAAAACTGCGTGGTAAAGAGAGTCAAATACTGCGTCTTACTGACAGAAAAGTTAGAAGATGCGACATATCTACTAATACGCTCCTCTGTTTCTTCTTGAGTACAGCTGTGTGGTGTGGGATACTCACCATACAGAGTTGACGAAAGTAGTTGTAAGTCTACAAGGTACACAGAAGTGAAGCAAAATAGGGAGCGCCACAGGAAGATAGGAGGGAGCTAGGAGCAGGCAATGATGCAAGAAACTAATGCTGGAAGAGGTTTCTCTGTGTGGCCACAGAATGGAAAGCAATCGAGCCCCAGTGAAGACGACATAATCTCTGAGTTAAGAAAAAGTGGTGGAAATGCTATAATGAAGAATCTGCATACACGGTTATTTGACATATAGGAAACAAGAGTAATAAGCCCCACCTATATGAAAGGAGACACAACAGAATGAAAAAAACTTTGGAGATACTCTTATAACACTGCTGAGGACGACATGTGAGGTCTGAATGCTTGGGGAGCATCAGTGTGGCTTTAGACCAGGCAGAGGTACGACTGACGAACTATTGAATGATGGATAAGTTCTTTGAACCTAAGATAGATCTCCACTTCCTATTCATTGATTTCAAACAAATCTTTACCATCATAAATTGGCAAGAAATATACAGAGCGCTGATAGAAGTTGATATATGGGCCAAAATAATATATCTAAAAATGACACTGAAAGAGAAAAGAGCAAAAATAAATAAAAAAAACTTTTAACGGGACAAGTGAAAGCTTTGTTTTTAATGAAGGACTGAAGCTAGGTTATTAGGGAACATACCTGGAAATGGAAACAGCATTAAAAGTAACCCACATAATAAATGAAAGTAAGACAAAACAAATGGTAACGTAACACGCTGAGGCCAGAAAAATTCCTGAAGCTCCAAATATAAGTTGGAAATGCTTCAAAGGAATGTCCTCTTCTAGTTACACTGGAGCTTTAATATCAAAAGATAACAGCGTCGGAAAGGCTATAAGAGAGAAGATAGAAGCAGGGAATAAAGGTTACTTTGCTAAGTGACAATTCTTCAGAAACAGCCATGTTCCAAGATGAGCAAAAGTCGTAATACATAATTTCGTAGTTCGCCCAGTTGTCACGTATGGATCAGACTCAAATGCTTTAAGAACCCTTGAGAGCGAAAGTCACTTCGTACAATTTATTGCCCACTAAGGAATGAAGAAAGCTGGAGAATATGCAATAACACCAAACTACAAGCATTGATAGGAGGAAGAGATGTATTTCAGTTTTTCTAAGCACAATGACTACGATGTATAGGACACATGGAGAGAATGGAGGAGGATAGAACACAAAAGAAAACGATGAAAGGTATGATCCACGTTGCTTGAAGGAAAGTGAGACGTGTAAGAAGGTGGACTGCCTCTGTAATAGATCTCACCAACAAGGGAGTCCAGGAGTGGAAAAGTGCTGCAAAAAACGAGAAGAATGGAGGAGAATAGTTGAAGAAGCCAAGGCTCACCAAAGGCTGTACCGCTAAAGACGAAGAAAAAGAAGAAGAAGAAGGTACCTACCAACTACTTGGCCTAACTATAATCCTCACAGTTCGACTACCTGGGCACATGTGACACTGAAGGTCAAGCATGAAGCCATCCATGACCTAGAACTCATGACGTCATAATTATTATTAGTGTCATCATCATTATTTGCAGTTGCAAACCACACCCTCTCCCGTCTCCTTATCTCCTGCCAAGCACATTGCATTATGGAAATAGTGAAACTGTCTTTTGATCCATTATGAATATGGGACAGCGGTTGGTTAAATAGTTAGCAATGAAACTCGCAATGAAATTCGCCAACGGACGCTTCCGCCGGAGGTTCGAGTCCTCCCTCGGGCATGGGTGTGTGTGTTGTTCTCAGCATAACTTAGTTTAAGTTAGTTTAAGTAGTGTGTAAGTCTAGGGACCGATGACATCAGCAGTTTGGTCCCTTAGGACTTAACAAATTTGAAATTTTCCAAACAGTTGTGCAATAGAGATATTATTTTATTTTATTTTATTTTCGCTACCAGTTTCGGCTGTTCGTTATGCCATCTTCACGTCCCTACATAATAAAAGGAGTATACAAGTAATATGTACATCAAGGGGTACTACAGCAAGCTCTACAGAAAGTGACGGGTAATAATAAAAGCACTTAAACCTACAAAATGAAAGTAGCAGGACTAAGGCAAACTCCGTGTACATACAAAACAACAGAATAAAATATGTATACATACTTGTTAGTCTTGAAACTATTTTAACATCACGGATTTATAAGAGAAAATGCCAAACATTAAAAAGACCGGAAATAGATAATATACAATCAGTAGCTCCGCCGAACAAATCTTGGAAATTATGTCAATATAAATATCCTACATAATTCTCATAGATGAGAAAAACTCTAGTATGTATGACGACCTGTCCTCATTCAATATAAAATGTCACGTTATAATATACGAAGTACAGAATATTGTGCATATCTACTGGTGATATAATTAGTTGCCACAGCATCAAAAACGCAACCAGAAGCAGAACCCATCGGCCGACAACATGTTAAGTGAAAAACGGAATGCAAAGGACATACGAAGAACACTCAAAAAATACCTTGGGAGCATACGTTATATACCACATACAAGTGAAAAAGATGATTTGTTGTCCCTTACATCACCGAACAGGCGGGTAATACAACTGTGGAACAAACTAGGACCTCAAATCCAATTTAACTAACGAGAGTTCTCCAAAGACTCAGACGACAACATCATACTTTCTCCCTAGGAGTATAGGTATCACACTACAAAATGACGAACCCATTTTGTTCCTCACAGCTCCCCTCCTCCTTGTCTTCAACCAATTAGACTACTTTCGTTTTAAAAAAAGGAATACAGCATCCTTGACTGTATATTTCTGTATATTTCCTGTATACAATCTAGATTATGGAGCACAATGTTTTTGGAACATCGTCATTTTGGTGTGTTGGGCATGATGGTAAGTATACAGTTCAATACATATACTTAACTTGATAATCTTGTACCAGTTACATCATATTAAGCAAAGGTGTTGAACTGTGTATTTATCATCTTGCACAGTACACAACACAGTGTTGTTAACGGTCTAAGAATACTGTAATCTATAACTGCGTGAAAGCCGAATTCTTGATTGTACACAGGAAATGTACAGAAATATGCACTCAGATGGTGGTACAAAAATTCTGTATGACTGGCTCAACACCATCGAAAACTTTTCAGTCAGATTCCAGTATTAACACATATGTTCAAAAATGGCGACAAATTTCTTTATTTCTGATGTACACATCAAGTCACACCCCTTTCCCTCATGTCATCTCTAGTCAATCAAAAAATCCAGAATAATGGAAACAGAGCAGTTGTGTTGTTTACATCCACTTCCTCTCCTCCATCCAAGTAATCACAGCATAGTATTAAAAAACACTCAGTTGTGTTAAATGTAAAATTGAAAACCCTCTCCAGCATCCCCACCTCCAGTTAGCCAGAGTGTAGTACCCCCAATGTGATGGAAACAAACCATTTGTTCTTTATACTCTCACATCCCTTTCTCCAAGTCTCTAACCAGTCTGAGTGTAGTATTTAAATGATACACAAAGATGTCTCAAACTGCTTTATTTCCAATGTACACTTCTCCCTTCATTTATCCTATTTTCATCCAATCAGAGCATGTTATTAAAATGATACTCCATATATGTAGTATATCAGTTGCAATTGAGCGCTGCAGCTTCAACATGTCTTCGTCTGATTGGACAGAAGAATAGTCTAAGAGTCAGACCGTTCTTCTCTTACATTGAAGCGCGAAAGCAACTGGTATAGGCATGCGTATTCAAATACAGAGATATGTAAACAAGCAGAATACGGCGCTGCGGTCGGCAACGCCTATATAGGGCAACAAGTATCCGGTCCATTTGTTGAGTCGGTTACTGCTGCTACAATGGCAGGTTATCAAGATCTAAATGAGTTTGAAAGTGGTGTACAGTCGGCGCACGAACGATGGGACAAAGCATCTCCGAGGTAGCAATGAAGTGTGGATAATCCTGTACGACCGTTTCACGAGTGTATCGTGAATATCAGGAATCCGGCAAAACATCAAATCCCGACATCGCTGCAGCCGGAAAAAGATCCTGCAAGAACGGGACCAACGATGACTGAAGAGAATCGTACAACTTGACAAAAGTGTAACCCTTCCACAAATTGCTGCAGATTTCAATACTGGATCATCAGCAAGTGTAGGTAGTTCTTACCCCCACAGCGATTCTTTCCAGAGAGTAAGCGATAAGTTTGGTTGAAATCGACCCAGTGATTTAGGAGAAGAGTGGCTCACACACATATACGTGCAAACATACGTACTTACGCACATGCCTACAAACGCACATCTTCACTTTTATGATACGTGTGTATTACAGAGTGGTGCAATATTCGCCCTGCATTAGCTGACATCTATCTGGTGTTAGAATAGTATTTAAGAGCTAGTAGCACGTGACGCCAAACACTGTCAGGAGTGGAATAAATTGAGACGTTTTCTTGTAATGAGCAAAGCTGTGATAGAGCACTGCTGTTGTCAACACGTCTCAATATTTGATTGCAGCAAATATCGGCCTTAAGAGTCAAGTGCTGATATCTGGATGAAATATTCACACGAAATGGTCTCGTTGCAGAAGAGGCAAGCTGTTTCTCAACCACTACAGGGCTTGGAAGAACTATTCCGACAGGAGAATAAGAAATACCTAGTAGAAGAAGTTTTTATAGTATTTATAGGAGATGAAGAAGAAGCTGTTATGATCATGGTGGTGGTTGGTAGTAGTGGTGGTGTTGGCGGTGGTGGTGATGGGGTTGAAGTACAGCCACGAGAAAATGTTGTGCCGGAAGTATGGAGTAGACTGGAAACATCACCATCTAGTAAAGCAATAGCCAGTATGCATGATACTGTATGCAGAATCATATCTGAACCAATAACAATAGTGAGGATGACTGGTAATTTGCAAGTAAATGTCGAAGGAAATAATCCAATAATTTACAATGTACTCTACCAGGGAAAAAGAGGAAGATACTATCTGTTGTTTAAAACTAGACCTCCTAAAACGATTTACACAGCTCTACTTCTTCAAAGCTGTGGAAAAAGTCTTAAGGCTCGGAATGTCCACAAGCAATGCTATCTTCTTCACAAACCATTAAATTCCAACCGACGCTGTAAATACACTCATATCGTTAAGCCTCCATTAAATAAAGTTGGTGGACTAACTGCGAGACATGATGGCATGTATTTTGAGAGATGACGTCGGTAGGAAAGAGAAAGAAAATACGCTTCAAACTCGCGACTGGAAAAAGTCTCCGTCGAATCACCAGCACATTTTGATTTTGTTCACTGGAGTGATCTGAATGAATTGGTGGAGCTATCTGTATTCTTGCTAGCTTAGAAATCAGTGGGCAGTAATTCACACGGTACTGAAATACTCTCGATTAAAGAAGAACTTCGTGAAGCATTTATTATTTTCTAAATGTAATGTCCGACGAAAATGCTACACTGAAAGACTAGATTCAGAAACAATGGATGTAACTACTTATTTGGAGAGAACAACACTCAGTAGATAGTGGGATTCTGCAGGAGAATTAAAAATATTTGAATCAGTGCGATTGCAAGAGTGTGGAGCGAGGCTACCAGTGCGTGCTCCAGATGACAGCCCGTGAAACACACACACACACACACGTATTTTTTCTCTATCAAGGGCGCTGTCCGGCCTTCTGTCGCTGCTGAGACACGAGCTACTGTATCGAATCATTACGCGAACGTTAATGGGAAATTTTCTCTCGACGATACAAATAAATGTTGGGATTTTAAAGCTAGTTCACTCCACGGTTATTTCTTCTTTTTTTTTTTTTTTTAGTCCAGATCATCTCTCCTCTGCTTCTCTAGAGTCTTGCAGTCAGGAAAAGAAGAGAGTGCGAAAAGCCTTAGCAAACCTGTGAGAGCAGGTATCGACTCATCTTTTTTTGGCTCTTAGGAAAGACAAGTCTGTCATCTTGCTTAGATTTACCTTTTTCAACATACTTAATGGGAAACGGTCACTCCCAGGAATGTTATTAACTCATTTCTGATTCAGAACGAGAGCTTAGAAATTCCTGCTGAATCTGTAGGGAGGCGTACTATAAAAGCTCGAAAACTGAATAGGAAGTTTGCAACTGACGCTGAGCCGTCAATGTCGTCACAACTAGCATCACCGACACCACCACCACCACCACCACCACCACCACCACCATCACATCCACCATTACCACCATCATTGTAGCTGTCATCATTGTTTCAGCTCTTACAACAGAAATGTAAGTCTGAGAAATATAAATTTTACGATTAACATTCTGAAGTCTCATGCATGTTTTTATTTTTATTCCACACAGACTTTAATCTGCATCTACATGGATACTCTGCAAATCAGTTTTAAGTGCCCGGCAGAGGGTTCATCGAAACACACTCACAATTTTCTATTATTCCAATCTCGTATAGCGCGTGGAAAGAATGAACACTATTAACCATCACTCATGTGTGTTTTCTTTTTTAATTTTACAGAATCTGTGGAGAATCTGCTTCCTGTTGCCCTCTTCCTCCTGACTGAGAGGCAGCATTAGCAGCAGCATTAGAATACGACTACCTGAACTTTGTGGTCATCGTCATCGTCGTGGCTGCCCCCTTCATACTAAGTAAAGTAGTACCTTACTCTGAGATGAGAAAAGTCATGAGATACCTCCTAATAGGGTGTCGGAATGCCTTTTTCCTCGTGTAGAGCAGCAACTCAGTGTGGCATGGACTCAACAACTCATTGGAAGGCCACTGAAGAAATGCTGAGCCATGCTGCCTCGCTGCCTCTATACCCGTTTACAATTGCGAAGGTGATGTCAGTGTAGGATTTTGCGTGCGTACGGACCTCTCCATTATATCTCATGTCCGGTGATCTGGGTGTTGAAATCTTTCACTCGAATATTCAGGACTGTCCTTCAAACCAATCGCGCACAATTGTGGCCCAGTGACATGGCGCATTGTCGTCCACAATAATTCCATCGTTGTTCGGAAACATGGAGTCCTTGAATGGCTGCCAATAGTCTCCAAGTTGCCGAAAATAAACTTTTCCACTCTTTATGGATTCAGTTGGACCAGAGGACCCAGTTCATTCTATGTAAACATAGTCCGTACCACCATGGAGCCACCAACAGCTTGCAAAGTGCCTTGCTGCAACTTCGGTCCATGGCTTCATGGGGTCTGCGTCACCCTCAGACCTTACCATCAGCTGTACCAACTCAAATCGGGACATATGACGAGCTTACAGTTTCCCAGTTGTCTAGAGTCCAACTGATGTGGTCACGATCCGGGAGAGGCCCTGCAGGCCATGTCTTATGGCAAAGGCACTCGCTTCGGTCGTCTGCTGCCATATCCCATTAATGCCGAATTCGCCGTACTGAACTAGCGGGCACGTTCGTCGTACGTCCCACCTTGGCTTGTGCGGTTATTCCACGCAGTGTTGCTTGTCTATTACCATTGTCCGCTCTACGCAAACGCCGCTGCTCTCAGTCGCTAAGTGAAGGCCGTCGACCACTATGTTGTCTTCGAGGAGAGATAATGCCCGAAATCTGATATTTGCAACACACGCTCGACGATATGGACCTCAGAATACCGAACTCCCTAACGATTTACGAAATGAAATTTCCTAGGCGTCTGGATCCAACAACCGTTCTGCTTTCAAAGTGTGTTAATTATAGTCGCTCGACCATAATCACATCGGACTCCTTTTCACATGAATCACCTGAGCAGAAATGGCAGCTTCGCCGATGAACTATCCTTTTATACTTCGTGTACGTGATGCTACCGTCATGTGTACATATGCTATCGCTATTCCGCGACTTCTGACAGTGCAGTGTATAGTTTTATATCATGACAGACATCTACAGAACTTGTTGAAATCAGTGACGATAATCTAGAGTGGGTTTGTGACAATTTAGCTTTTAAAGATCAAATACCTACAGGTGTAATAGCCAGTCATATGCCGAAGTGTCAAATTACCCATGCACATAGTTTTTGATAATATTGCAAGTACGGACATCAAAACAAGTTTTGCAGAACCTCGTTTCCGAGAGTTTTGGAGACTTTGCAGAAAATTGGAATAGAGATCACCATAAACATCATCTCCGCCCTTTTTATTGCTCATGAAAACCGCACATAGCACGTTGTACCAACATACAGCGAGGCCTTCAGAGGTGGTCGCCCAGATTACTGTACACACCAGTACCTCTAATACCCAGTAGCACGTCCTCTTGTATTCATGCGTTCCTGTTTTCGTCGTGGCTTACTATCCACAAATTCATCAAGGCACTGTTGTTCCAGGTTGTCCCACTCCTCAACGGTGATTCGGCTTAGCTCCCTCAGAGTGGTTGGTGGGTCACGTCGTCCATAAACAGCCGTTTCAATCCATCACAGGCATGAGAGGTAGGGTTCATGTCTGGAGAACATACTAGCCACTCTAGTCGAGCGATGTCGTTATCCTGAAGGAAGTCATTCCCAAGATGTGCACGATGGGAGCGCAAATTGTCGTCCACGAAGAAGAATGCCTCGCCAATATGCTGTCGATATGGTTGCACTATCGATAAGAGGATGGCATTCACGTATGGTACAGCCGTTACGGCGCCTTCCATGACTACCAGAGGCATACTTCGATCCCACATAATGCCACACCCAAACATCAGTGAACCTTCACCTTGCTGCACTCGCTGGACAGGCGTTCATCCTGACCGGGTTGCCTCCAAACACGTCTCCGACGATTCTCTGGTTGAAGGCATATGCGACACTCGTGAAGAGAACGTGATGCAAATCCTAAGCGGTCCACTTGGCTTGTTGTTGGGCCCATCTGTACCGCGCTGCATGGTGTCGTGGATGCAAAGATGGACCTCGCCGTGGACGTCGGGAGTGAAGTTGCGCACCATGCAGCCTGTTGCGCACAGTTTGAGTCGTAACACGATGTCCTGTGGTTGCACAAAAAGCATTATTCAACATGGCGGCATTGTTGTTAGTGTTCTTCCGAGCCGTATTTCGTAGGTAGCTGTCATCCACTGCAGTAGTAGCCCATGGACGGCCTGAGCGAGGCATGTCAGCGACAGTTCATGTCTCTCTGTATCTCCTCCATGTCCGAACAACATCGCCTTGGTTCACTCCGAGACACTTGGACACTTCCCTTGTTGAGTGCCCTTCCTGGCACAAAGTAACAATGCGGACGCAGTCGAACGGCGGTATTGACCGTCTTGGCTTGGGTGAACTACCGACTACAGGAGCTGTGTACCTCCTTCCTGGTGGAATGGCTGGAACTGTTCGGCTGTCGGACACATTCCGTCTAATAGGAGCTACTCATGCATGGTTCTTTACATCTTTGGGCGGGTTTAGTGACATCCCTGAACAGTCAGAGAGACTGTGTCTGTGATAAAATATCCACAGCCAACGTCGCTCAGCAGGAGTTTTGGGAACCGGGGTGATGCAAAACTTTTTTGATGTGTGTATAATATGATATCATTAAATGACGTATTATAATATCTGCATCTGTATAACACGTTTTAACGCTTTTGGGTGAAATTATTTATCATAAAATCATAATGAAAACCTCTGAGTAGGATCTTGGAACGGTCGAGAGTAGACATTATTAAAGTTATTGTTTTACCGAAAACAATATTAAGTCTGCTCATTTTAATTGCATGTTAAGATTCGTTAAATATGATACTGCGCTCGAAATTAGGTCTTGAAACCAGAGCAGCGACTCTGTAGCTCCATTCCCAATAGTTATCAGTTTCATGTCGCTCAGGTTTTGAACATTTGGCTAGTTTTGTCAGAAACAGCATTATCCCTCAGTTTGAAGAAATTTTTTCGAAACCATTCTACGCATTCTTGCGGTTCTCGCCATTAATATCTATGTATTGTTTCATCTACGCTTACTGTGGGAATAGCAATATTCGGTGAATACGTTTCTTCTTAACACACTTCTTTAAATTTATGCACTGAGTTACATAAATTTTCTTGTCATACAATGTGGATATGAGCGTCTTTCGAACGCCCAGCTCGTTATCTCCACTTGGCGCTGTAATTTTCTCTGGAATTAACTGTAGATCATGTGAAAATTGTCAGTTAATTTGACTCATTTGAATTTGCAGTTAAGGTAAGTGTGCGGTAGGTGTTACATCGTGGCCCTCCATCAAAACAGATATGTCAGATATTGTGAATGCTAATAGGGAAATAGGCCTATGTTGTTGATAAAATTAATGTGGTCACAATCGCACAATCGGGAAAATGCTTGCCTGTTATTTTTAAATCTTCAGGCTCCAAATACGAGTCATATTTTTCCATTAGGCATATCTAAATTTTATGTTGTTGTGATAGTCCACTGCAGTAGCTCTTGCGAATATTTGCACTTTTGCATATTCTCTGCGATCACCGAAACATGACCTGGATTTATTTTAGCTGTTTCTTCCACTCGTTTGCAGATGTTCATGACGATTAAATATGTGTCATAGTATTAGACTGTGAAACACTACAGGAGCAGTAAAATTAGGTCCATAATTTCCTTTAGAGCTGTCACGTGTGGCACAACGAAATCCGTCCGTAAAATGGCCGTGATCACTGTGTTTAATATCTGTTTTCGTTAAGAGTTCTTTGCAGCCGTTACAGATTTTTTGCTACTTGTAACGCTTCTTCCTCTTCAGAGCTACGAGCTTGTTCTGCGACAGGTAATTTTTTTATGCACTCAGCAATCTAATAGAGCCGTCTGTTACACCATTCCACGCAATCTGACTCTTGGTACAGCCGAAAGTCTGAATATTCATCAATATAAATGCAGTATGCATACAGACCTGTGTTGTATGGTTTATGCAAATGTGCCTGCTGGGAATACGAAACAGAATCAATGGCGAAACTATATGCATTCTGTTTAGCATAAATCAATTTCAGTTTGTTGATTAAACTCATTTTCTCATTATGTTGATAGAAATTTAATGATTCATTGAAACTGCATTTTATGTAGAAAACATGGAATGTGAAATTGTAAATAATGTTAATCGTATGATTTTTCAATGAAGATTGGATCATCCATTGAAATTACTTATATAGTGCAAAAACATTTATACGTTGAAACATTGTACGAATAAAATTTTTCCGGGGAGCAGTGGTAGAAAGGCGTTCATAAATATATGTATGAGATGAAATGTAATTAGAGGAATTTAAGTTGCAAGGCACTACGGAGAGTAATTCCTAGGATACTTGTTGCAATTTCTAGGAAAATTTGGAAGAACTGGTTTCTGATTGATAGACGGAGATAGAGATAGACAGACAGAGAGAGAGAGACAGAGAAAGAGAGAGAGAGGGATTGAGAAGTGATTACTTGAGATCACAGCATTTGACTTATTAAATAGAGAGATACGTTTGGGTATATGACGGTAGTATCAAGTAAATGGAGAGACCTTAAAGTTACAATTGTGAAACCAAAAAAATTGTTTGGTTGTCATCTTGGTATGACCAAAATGCCGCTGTTCGAAGCTTATGTGTAAAGGGTTGTCTCTACGTTTTAGGCTATAATGCTGACGTCCTAAGTGTTTGGGTGCACAAATCATTGCGATTGTAATGCGAAATATGCACGAATAACTATTCATGGGTAAGTTGTCTCGCTAACATGTTATTTTGCCACTCTGAAGGTCGGAAAGCTCTGCAAGTGAGTGCCGTGGGGGGAAAGGACGGTCGAGCATCTAAATTGAATACTATATGTTTCCAGCATTTTGGAGAAGAGAACATCGACCTGACGTTTTCTTAGGGAAAATGCTGTGCCATCAGATTTTCCTGATCACTCAAAAAATTTGCAAAAGGTATGTTAATTCGTAGATTCCAAGCTAATTTTTCTGTTTAGAATATATGCACTACAGGTATTCGAGAAGTGGTCCATGATTTACTTTCTCAGTATTCACGTTCTGACATGATCTATTCATTTCACAAGCTAATCGTAATTTAATAGAAGTAAAGTATTAATAAGACGCTGCGTTATTTTACGATTCGAATTGCTCCCTTTAATATTGGTATTTGCAGAAGGATAATTCGCAGTAACGTTACTTCATTTATATGTGCTTTTAGTTACCACAAGCAAGACATATTATACGTATCTGTATGCTGCTGCTGGCAGCTGGTTTTAAAGGAGCTGCCTATGCGTTGTATATTTTACTGAAACATTTACGTTTGAGATAATCCAGCGAGTGAACGTTGTGTCTGGACAACAAACTACTCTTTTAAAATTTTCACAGGTAATTCCTTTTTGTGCGTGTACTACTATTCCGCTCTGTGGTACGGTAATTCTTATGCCGTGCGGGTTTCTTTATTTTGGTAATCGCTGCTCCAGGAAGTAATATCAAGTTACGTGTATCAAAAACTTTGACATGTAAGGCTAGTGTTACACATCTGTTTGTTTTATGCTGTTGAAAAAGGACGTTACCCTAAATCCAGGCACACCACCTCATGGCATGTTTCCCGTGTCAAGATAAAGTCGTACACTGCGTCGAAGTTAACCTGTGAAACAGGGAGTAAGTAAAGCCTCCTCAGCAGGCCAGTTTTCACGTCAAGTAGCGAAACAGTCATTTGAGTCGCGTCATAAAGGCCTTAGAAAAAAGAGCTACATAGACGAAGAGTATTTTGGTGCCTTCGGTGTAGCATCAATGAAGAGCTGTCATGACAACGTTATACAACAATAAGTGATATTAAGGTGAGAAACCGGGTTTCATAAGTGAAGTTTCGTCTTTAAATAAGTTTTTTTTCTGAACTTGGTCACAAAGTATTACAGTTTACTATGGTTCATGCAATACGACTTTTTCTCACAGTGACAAAAGTGAATGCAAGTACAAAACGTGGTATTTTGCAGGACAATAAACAAGGTTTGTGAAAAAGTACGCAGGTTTATAAGTCGCTAGTTTCTTTCGCTTGTGAAAATGAAATAAGGGTTTGATTTCACAAAGCATTTGATTATAATTTTAATGAATATCAAATGATAATTTAAGTATATAACCCATTTGTTGTAAAAATTCCATTTCTATACACCGTAACTGGAAATAGGTACATTGGTGATTCTAATGGTAAGTTAAAATCGTGACACACATATATTCCTGATTGTGCAGAACTGAAAACGAAACTCAAAGTGCGTGGACCTACACATCCTTAGAAAGGGTAAAATGTGTGACACAAGAGACAAGGGTAGGCTTTACTTCACATTAAATGTGAGATTTAGGTTTTAGTGATAATGCTAAGTTGCGGCTAAGCTGAATCAATTTTCATACAACACTACCGTGTACCTTCGACAAAAAATCGTAATTTCAGTGCTTACATTATGAAAGTCGTGCATTTTGATATTGAAATGATCGGAAGGATCTTCTGCCGCTCGTATTGCCAACTATTACAACTATTTTTAAGAGTTAAATCGAGACGATCGGCTATTTAGCCGCGATGTGGTCGACATCCAACGAATGAAATTTCCCATTAATAAATTAAGCTTTCAGCTTTCTGCGTATGCGTATTCATCCACGAAAATATGCATATCTATGTACATACAAAGATTTGACTTACATTTCAGTGGTTTTAAGCAGACAGGGCAAGTTTCACACACTACTTCAACGGTAAAACTCTTATTTTGGTCTGAGCAAGATGGCGGAGTGCTCTACCACTGGCTTCACCCAATCCCTGTTCTGAGCATAGGTAACGCCATGTCTCTCTATTCTTACCTCCGTGAGGTATACGTACACTACGCATAACTTATATCTTGGAGTTATTTAAATACTATGTCAGAGGTATCGATGTTATGTATGTTTAGGTACACAGCAATAGTAAAGGTCTCTAATTTTAAACTGTAGGTTGTGTACGTCACTCAAAACTTCTGGGCTAATAGGCAATGGCTGATATATAAAACTTTTCCCTAACGTTTACTCTATGATTGTAGGAGACATCTTTTCGCCATTTTATCTTTGAAGATGACTCCCGTAGTCGGAGAGGAAACGTTACGAGAAACATTGACCTTGGCCTATAGCCCGGAAACTTTAAGTGATGTGAGTACCAGCCTTGAAATCTCACGTTGTATAATGGTTTCGTAATTTTTTACTGCGTATCTGACGTATCATTTTCATACCAAACTCTGACTCACTGCAGATAAGAGAAGGAGAGAGGGAAGTGCACATCAGAAATAATGCAATTTGAAATTATTTTGTACATCCTTTAAATACTACAATCTGACTTGTTGGAGGCATAGAGGAAGGGACATGGGGGAATAAAGCACAACTGGTTTCTTTCCATCATCTTTGAGATTCATTTTTCCATTAACATAGCTGGGCCATTTTCTAATACTATGCTCTGATTAGCTGGAAGGAGGGGAAATGGGTATAAAACACACAACTTCTCTGCTTCCATCATCTTATACTTCTTGATTGGCTGGCGTTAAGGTGGGGGGAGAGGGGAATCACTTAACATGTACATTAGAAATTATGTAATTTGAAGTAATTGTTTTACACATTCCAATATTACAACCAGACTGGTTGGTTATAGGGAGGATCGGCACCTTGGTGTATAAAGCACAACTGGTTTCTGTCCCTCACCTTGCATTTGTAAGTTAGTCAGTTAGTTAAACGTTGCATAGATCATTTGAACGATTCATTAATCGAAATGACGTGAAATAAGTCATTTTAGAGGATATGAATACATGATTAGTGCTAACATTAATGAGCACATTATCATTGTATTCCTATTCATGCAACTGAATTTAAAAATAAGCTCTTTTTAATTGGCTCATAGTTTTTGAATAGAAATTTTTGAAGCAATAGAAGGAGTTGTTAAGGAGAAATAAATTAGATTTTTAAGTCTTTCTTCGCTACCTGTTAGACATTTATGTTACTAGGCAAATGGCCAAAAATTTTAGTGCTACATGTAGAACTCCTCTCTGAGCCACTGACACATTTAACAATAGGTAATAAAGGTCATTATTCCCTCTAGTGTCGTAAGTATATACACCACTGTTCTCAAACTCTGATGTATTATGTATGAGGAATTTCATTAGAGAAAATAAATAATGTGATGGCGCAGTTAAAACGCCTAGATCCTTCACGAGGTACGTAAATGACGTCATGGGTGAACACCACATGTTATTCTTACTGTTCGCATTGGTGCAATCAATACTTTCTTTCTAAGTGATGAGTTACCTCAGAAAATTGTTTCTTACTACTTTATTGAGGGAAACACGCAAAATATGTCAGGATGCTGATATATTTGTTTCAAGATTAGCAATTATATGAAGTTCAAAATCAGCTGAACTTAATTGTCTAAGAAGCTCAGTAATAAGCTTCGTCCAGTTTAAGTTTTCATCAATATGTACACCCAAAAACTTGGAGTATTGTACCCTATTTACTGGCTCCTGCTCGTGTGGTACAACTGTTGTTATGCTTGTGTCTGTTGTACAGAACTGAGTGTAGTCTGTTAGTCCGTTTTCAGAGAATCACTTAATAATTCTTTGGAAAATATCTTTTACTAACTCTTCTGTTACTTTCTCACTAATGGGATTCTTTATAACACTAATATTGTCTGCAAAAAGTACCAATTTTCCTCGGTAAATGTTAAGCGGCGTATGAGTCATTTAAATAAGGAATAGGAGCGGACTCGAAACTGAATCCTCTGGAACTCCCTTCGTGATTTTATCCCAGTCACAAAATTTTTCCACCTTTCCGACATTGTTTGAATTATTCAGCACAACTTTTCTCCTTGTTTATAAAGTATGATTCAAACTGGCTGTGTTTAAAGCCATCAGTTCCATAAACGTGAGTTTTTCTAAGAGAGTAGTATGACCTACACAACTAAAGGCCTTGAAGAGATCGCAAAAGAATACCAGCTGGAGAGAAATTATTATTTAAGGTTTGTACTGTTTGATGAGTGAATGTATAAACAACATTCTCAATTAAGCACGTTTTCTGGAATACAAACTGTGATGTGCTAAGTAAACCGTTTCCTTTTAAGTGTGCGACTACTTTTGAGGACATTACATTTTCGAATATTTTGGGAAAAAATGACAGTAAGGAAAGTGGATGATAACTAAGTCTGTCTTGTCATCTTTCTTATGAAGTGGTTTAATAATTGCGAATTTTAACCTGGCTGGAAAAATTCCCTGTGCCAGTGATGAATAATTTATATCACTATGGACAATACTTATGAAAGTGGAAGAACTTTTCAGGATTCTGTTTTAAATTCCAGTAACCGTAACCCCACAAGGGTTATTTGTTAGAATTTTTATAATTTAATTAATTTCAGTGAGGGATGTTGGTACTGCTTCTAGTTGCTCAAAGTTTTGTGGAGTATCTCTTGCTTACTCAACTGAACAATTTAACACTATACTCGCTGGTATTTTTAGAAAGTGAAAGTACTCAAAACTGGTAGATTATCAGTCACAACATAGTCATTGTTATGCAATCTTGTACTCTGACTCCACTATGATTGGCTGTATATAAGGAGGGGGGAGATGGAGAATGGAGAAAAGTGGAAAGAGTTTTTTATTTTTCACTAACACAATTGGGATATTTTTGTAGTGTTGTTTACAGACTGCATTGTCACACTAAAGTTGGCAATGCGAATCGATAACACAGGCATTAGCGAGGGCTGCAATCCGCAGTGATGTATGGGAGGTGGTCAGAAGACCACGACTACCCTCTCATTACTGCAGCACAATCATACAGAGATCATTTTAGTGTCGAGCTAGCAAGACCTCCGCCCAATTCGAGACCCCAGCTACAGTAGTCAACTTCGTCGTCTAGGACCAGAAAGCAATTAAAGTTTCAGTTGAACTCGTACTGGCGTTAATGTCAAACGTTGAACCTCAAGAGAATTGTTCGTTATTTAGTGTATCAAGTAATGCTTTGCTAGTCCCTGACAGTTGTAAACTATCCGGTACTCCTGTGGCAAGGTAGTGTGTGAATGCTAAGTAATACCTTTATGCATTTAGGTAATAAAGTGAAACAATATTTCATGTGTTACAGTACGATGAGCTTTCACCCAGAGTAATCAAAGAACCTACAGTTACTGCTGCCAGACGAAGGTACGAGTAGTTTCGTCTGGTCACAACAATTTTCTGATACTGATTGGAAAGAGGAAGGAAGAAGTGGGTATAAAACGCACATGTTCTGTTTCCACCACTTCATGCATTTTTTAATACTGCGCTATGGCTGGCTGGAAATAGGAAGGAAGAGGACGTAGTTTATAATTTTTGCTTACACAAGTGTGCTTTTTCCATCATCTTGGATTTTGTTCGCACCACGCTATGAGTGCCTGGAGATAACTAGACGGGAGGGTGAGCAAAGGGGCATGGTTTCCCACTGAAACGATGATGATGCCACCAATAAAGAAGATGATATCAGTAGTTCCAGGTGACTGATGATGTCATCCATATTGGTGATGACCTCGAAAGTCAATTATGGTGTTCCACATACAAAAAAATTATCAGAAAGATGTGATGAAAATATAAATATTCTGTAAGGAAGATCAGAAAGAAAAATGATTGTACTATAAATATTGTATAAAAGAGTAACAAGTGTATATAGAAACAAAAACGGCAAATATAGCATCTAAATTCTTCTTCTCTCTACAAACAGCTATTTAAATAACACAATGTATATAGCTCATCAGAAGAAATTTATACATTGTATTTGTAAATATAACCATAAAAAGGATTGTTATTAAACAACCAAAAATTTATGTAAAAATTGTCTTGCAAAAGAATTTGTTAATAATAAACCATCAGTAAATTTGTTATATAATTGTTTTTATATCCAAAACCTGTCACTATGGAATAATTTGTTTACAGCAGACCTGAACGTCTCCACATGATGCAGAGACCTCAAATGAAGAGACCTACGCAACCGCACTGTTATAAAGGGGGAGCTTGAATCTTATTGTTGCATTGGAATAGAGACGGTTTTCCCGCTATTTTTTATGTGCTCCCATTGGTCTAGGGGTTTTTCTCCACTTTTGTAACACATGACCAACATCGAGTTACGTGATAACCCTGAAGATACGAGTACTTAGTCCACTTAGCTAAGGTGTGTGATTAGGACAGATGTTCCCCTGGGTGACCTTGATCAGTTGCGGTGATTCGCTGGAGGAGGAGAATGGTGGGTGCCTTTGAATATAACTAACGCAAGTGTGTAGCGTGACAGCGGAAGTTGTTATGTGTGATGTTGAGATATCTTGATAATGTACTGCTTACAAGTTATTGTGTTATCATATCACCAGACATACGAATAGCATACACGTGAGTTAGTACCGAGCCTACTATCGTGTAAATAGTAATACATCTGATAATAAAGGTGAACTGATTTCCGTAAGACCTGTGCTCTAGTGGATTCATGTCAAACATACGAGTGAGGAGAAGTGTCCGATGATCTAAGTTGCTCCCATGATGAAGTCGTACTGGAGGAGATATGCCATTTCCTTTCTCTGACTGTATGAGTGGTGTGCCTTCTCTTGTACCAGTCAGGGTAGTTGATTGCACTCGTCCTCTTGTCCACACTGTCCGTTCGTCAGTTACAATGTGGAGAGGTGGCGCTCTTTGCGACACTGTAAACACTTTCTCGGGTGAATGACACAATGACTTCTTATACGTTGTAGAGCAGTGTTCAAGTTATACTGTATTTCGCTGCACAGATGGAGGAAGTGTGAAGGGTGGACCACATAGTATGTACTAGTGCCCACCAAGCTGAACCTCTCAGCATTAACAATGTGTTTTCCACCTTACTCCGTTACACGTCAGATGGATCAGCCGGCTCGCAGATCTTCTTCGATGGAGGACTGGATGTTTCTAAGGTCTTAGTCATTTCATCTCATCTTCATGGAGGCGAGCACAAGCTCGGATTACAGAAAGATGGAGAAGGAAAGCGGTCTTACTCTTTCGTAGGATTAATCTCGGCATTTGCCGTAAGCGTTTTAGAGAAACCACGGAAAACCTAACTCTGGATGGTCGGACGCGAATTTGAATCATCTTCCTCCCGATCCTTCATTGACGTGGTGGCAAATACACACATCAAAAAAGTTTTGCATCACCTCGGTTCCCAGAACTAAAGATAGACGTTGATTGTGGGTATTGTATCACAGACACAGTCCCTTACACTGTTCAGAGATGAAAACAACCATGCATGAGCATCACCTATTAAGGGGTGGGGTGGGAGTGGGGTTCCGACAGCCGATCAGTGCCAGTCATTCCACCACGTGTTGTCTGTAGTAAAATCATTCCTAGACGGTCGATACCGCGCTTCGATTGCGTCCGCATTGTTACTTTGTGCCAGGAAGGGCACTCAACAAGGGAACTGTCCAAGTGTCTCGGAGTGAACCAAGGCGATGTTGTTCGGACATGGAGGAGATACAGAGAGACATTAACTGTCGTTGACATGCCTCGCTCAGGCCGTCCATGGGCTACTACTGCAGTGGATGACCGCTACCTACGAATTACGGCTCGGAGGAACCCTGACAGCGACTCCACCATGTCGAATAATGCTTATCGTGCAACCACAGGACGCCGTGTTATGACTCTAACTATACCTAATAGGCCGCATGATGCTCAACTTCACTCCCGAAGTCCATGACGAGGTCCATCTTTGCAACCACAACACCATGCAGCGCGGTACAGATGGGCCTAACAACATGCCACGTGGACCGCTCAGGATTTGCATCACGTTCTCTTCTCCGATGAGTGTGGCATATGCCTTCAACCAGACAATCGTCGGAGATGTGTTTGGAGGCAAACCCGTCAGGATGAACACCTTAGACACACTCTCCAGCGAGGGCAGCTAGTTGGAGGTTCGCTGATATTTGGGGGCCGACGTACGCCGCTGGTGGTCATGGAAGGCGCCATAACGGCTGTACGATACGTGAATGACATCCTCCGACTGATAGTGCAGCCATATTGGCAGCATATTGGCGAGGCATGCGTCTTCATGGGCGACAATTCGCGCTCCAATCGTGCACGTCTCGTGAATGACTTCTTTCAGGATAACGGAATCACTCGACTAGAGTGGCCAGCATGTTCTCCAGAAATGATTCCTATCTAACATGCCTGGGATAGATTGAAAAGGGATGTTTATGGACGACGTGACCCACCAACCACTCTGAGGGATCTACATCGAATCGCCGTTGAGGAGTGGGACAATCTGGAACAACAGTGCCTTGATGAACTTGTGAATAGTATGCCTCGACGAATACAGGCAATGCAAGAGGACGTGCTACTGGTTATTAGGGATACCTATGTGTACAGCAGTCTGGACCACCACCTCTGAAGGTCTCGCTGTATAGTGGTACAACATGCAATGTGTGGTTTTCATGAGGAATAAAAATGGCGGAAATGATGTTTATGTTGATCTCTTCTCCAATTTTCTGTACAGGTTCCGGAACTCTCGGAACCGAGGTGATGTAAAACTTATTTTGATGTTTGTAGTAAGACTTGCACCTGGCGGTTGACAACCCCAGACGGGGTCTCCAGCCGAAAATATGCCGAACGATCTTTTAAGTCTCATTTTCTTGTTTTCGTAAAGGACGTTATTTGTTAATTGTAGTCAATTTTTTTTTATTATCGCTGTCTCTGTATTTACAAATCCACTGGATTAAGTATTAATCAGTTGCAAAGTTTTCTTTCTTCGAGAAATTGTTACCATTCCATTACGATTATGTTGAATTATGGGCCAGGGTTGCTACGGGTTACCATCCAAGGCGTGGCTACGGAAATCGCAAACAAAAAACCAAAACAATTTGAGAATACTAAAAAAATTATGCTCTACTTAAAGTGAAACATCCGCTTGAGATATTCTATGATATGGGCGTTTTCATTATATGCTGTGTTCAAAATTACGATTTCTCGGAACTCGTTCACAATAAATTGCGAACAAATAACCATTCTTTCCCAAAATTCTTCGTTCCACGTAACTGTGCCTTCTTGCTGTTTATCCACCACCGTTTGCTGTTATAAAATAGTAGACTTTTGAATTAAAAACAGTAGTTTTAAAGTAATAAATTCTCGACCTTTGATATGATTTTTACTAAATCTATTATACAGTCGTATTAAAGACAGAGTAATGGGCAGCAAGGATGCGTGGCACATGAATTAATGGACTGCAAACGCAACAACGTGCTATTACAAACACCCCTTAAGAAGTAGGTTGGACAATCTTAACGGGAAGAACTTGTCACATGCAGAAATTGCTTCGGGAGTATTCCAGTGGAGGGTGATATTCCCTTAACCGTTGAAGACGTAGCTTCTGGTTCACATGACGAAGAGAATTGCTGTTATAAGTGTGAACATAATGTTCTATTTATGTACTAATATACAAGAAACAACCTTATTTTTCTAAAAATCATTACTGTATTCGTTATAGTTCGTTCATAGGCAAATTGATGAAGAGAAAACGGTGACGTTGTCTATAATGTGGCAACATAAGGTTCCTGTTTTGTTCTGGTACAATTTCACAGAATTGCTCGCACAATTGATTTTAAAAAATGTGTTTGGGATTACTGGCGCAGCATAATATTTAGAAAGATATAGTGAATTTTCTAACGAGTTCTATATTTTAAATTATTTCCTCTGTGTGTTAATGAGTCCGTAACATACGTATCCGTCTCTCTACTGCTATGGTTAGTACATCTACTGTCGGAACTCTGAAACAAAATCCAGTTTTTCTAAGCAGAAGATACACATGTTGTGGGGAAACTAATAGTGTACTTAGTGAAAACTATTTAACTGTAACTCAGTACTTAAGTGCCTCATGTAAGTTGCATAACACGAAGTACTCTGATAGTCGTAAAAAAAAAGAAAAAAAAGAACAGAACGCCTCCAGCGACTACAGATAGGACGTTCATATTCAGAGAACATGTGCATCAGTATGCTCTTCAGAAACGGTTAGCATTTCAGTCACCTTCTTTCAGCATGTGTCCTGCTCTCTAGTAGATACAGGGTTCGCCATGGGCCCTGATAATTAGTTTCATGCGTGATGGCATCGACGTATGTTAGACGCAAATGTTGTCGGGTGGTATAGCCATCCAAGCTGCATACACCTGGTTTCAAAGGTCGTCTCTCGTGTTTGGCATTGGGTCACAGTGCCCTCGTTTCACCGTATCCCACACATATTCGACTGGCGATAAGTCTGGCGATCTCGCGGGCCAGGGCAAAGGCTGACATCCTGTGAACCAATTAGGCACATGTTCGTGCAGCAACATGTGGTTATGCGTTGCCTTGCTGAAAATTGGCGACTGGGGTATTGTGTAGAAAGGGCAAGGCTACGGGTGTCACACTGGTCACACACCAACTGTGATTTGTGGTTGTACCCCATAGCACCTCACACCATAAGGCCTTGAGCTTAAGCTGTATGTGTCTGCCGGTGTGGCCGAGCGGTTCTAGGAGCTTCAGTCTGGAACTGCGCGACCGCTATAGTCGCAGGTTCGAATCCTGCCTCGGGCATGGATGATGTCCTTAGGTTAGTTAGGTTTAAGTAGTTCTAAGTTCTAGGGGACTGATGACCTCAGTTATTAAGTCCCATAGTCCTCCGGGCCATTAGAATTTTTAAGCTGTATGTCTGCGGCGAACCAAAATGCGGCCATCATTTTCAAACAGACAGACCCTGGACTCGTTCGAAAACGCTATCTGATGCCATTCCTGTCCCCACTGACATCGTTCCATACACCACTGCCGTCTAGAATGTTTCTGCATATTCGCGAAAGGTAGGCGGAGAAGTGGATGACGTGCACGTAATCCATAAAGGGTTACGGGCAGTGACTCCTAATAGCGTACGATGCTTACAATGTTCCACTGTTGCGCCAGACCCGAGGAGGACGCAGATCTGTATTGGAATGCCATTCGAATGACCAGCCGGTTTTCTCGTGGGATGGTCTGTGTGGCGAGGCTTGACCCGTCTCATCGTATCCTGCGGCCTTCCGTGAACCATTCTGCACACAACCGTTGTACTGCCGAAACACTTTGTCTCACAGGAGCAGCAATTTCGCAGGTGGCTGCATCGCATTCCCTCATGCCAATAACGCGCCCTGTTTCAAATTCATCGATTTAATGGCACAGTTCGCGCTTACGTCTACGAGGCATCCAGCACGCCTGCTCATGTCACACTGACCCATTACCTTCTGTTTCTAACTACAACGAGCGCCGGAGACACATTTTTCCGGTGGGTGGTGTTGCACCGCGATATCGATGTTAACCTTCAATCCGCTGGCCGACATGGTTCAAATGCTAATCATTTCTACAGAACATACTAATGTACATGTTCTGCGAATACGAACGTCCTATCTCTAGTCGTTCAAGGTGTTCTGTTTTTTTTTTTCTGAACATGAGTGTAGTTTTAGGGGCCAGCCACGCACGTCTTCTGTCATGCGCCGCAGCTAATTTGCTGCAAATAATACCAGATAACTGTGATCCTGCAGTCAAACGGTCTATGCATTGGCTAGAATTGCGAGTATGTAAAATCCTGAGACATTTAAAATGAAAGACAAATGAATAATTTAATAAAATGGCTTCTATTCTAACATCTGTAATTGAAGTCAATTTCGTAATGACAATAAACGAAATACTCACCATCTCAAAAAAGTACATCTCTGCCACATCTTCGAAACATTGAAGCTCCTTAGATTCATTTCAGGAAAATGCGCTTCGTGTGCTTGATAAAGCAAGTAAAGCACATGGTCGGGTATGAATGTAACCTCTTACAGGTACAGACCATCGGGGTGTGTGTAAATTATTGGAGCTGCTGTTATCTGTGACTGATAAACAGCCACCAGGTTTGCTAAGGCATATAAGGGACATGAACGACTTCAGGTGTGATTAGTATGATGCACACGACGCTATCTCACACAAGTATGAGATTGCATCGTCACCATGCAATAGAGATTGAAAGGGGTCACAATGAGGATCTCCAGTCTGCAGGTTGACCAACTGTGCAAAATTGAGATTTTCGGGCAATAGGATGTGGCTCGATGCTGGACTCCAAGGGAACGTGAGACTAGGCGTACTCATTGTGAAGGTTCCGGCCGACTATGGCTTGTCACCGTGATGAAAGATCACCGTATTGTGCACCAAGAACATCTTGGCCTCTTCACGTCTGCGCCTTCATCCGATGACAGTTGAAGGCCTCCCTGAAACATTCTGTGTCATCCCACACCATTAGTCGGATACCAGCAGCAACAAGACTATGAAATTACTGTCCCGTGTAGAGGCTACCCTTAACAAATACAAACGGCGGCGTTTGGTGGGGTGCCGTACCAGGAACCGTTGACTACTGATGAATGGCGTCGCACTGTGTTCAGCAATGGACCACGGTTCTGCATTACCATGGATGGACATCGTCGACGAGTACAGTGGCGGCCAGGAGAGAGGTGTTACTCCTGGCCTCATGGTGTGGGGAGCCATCGGGTGTTAGTTCAGGTCACCACTGTTAGTGGGGGACACGAGAGAAGCCTCCGCGAAGGATTTGCCATTAGTAACACATTCGGGAGTCCCCTGGGCAACGGCTCTAAGCCGGCAGATTCTCTCACACCAGAAGCATCACAGTAGAGCGACATAATGTCTCGAGAAAAATCGGATAGCTTCTTATCAGAACCAACTTTGACGATCATCTCTGTGAACATAGAAGGGCTTTCGTCTTGCAAAGAACAATTGCTGAGCGAGCTTTGTCAAAAAACCAGATGTGACGTACTCTGCGTGCAAGAAACGCATAGGGACATCCAACACCGACGCCCAAAGGTTCCAGGGATAAAACTGGTAGCAGAAAGACCGCACGCGCAATACGGGAGTGCCGTGTTCACCAGACCTAACCTCCAAGTGAGGATGGCGGATCACACTGAGGAGAGAGATATCGAGATTTTCACGGTGGAATTTGGCGAATACACGGTGACCTCACTATATAAGCCCCCAGATGTAGACTTCCACTTTGAACCACCAGTAAAAATCGGTAAACAGAAAACGGCTTTCATCATGGGCAATTTTAACAGCCATAGTCACGTATGGGGATATGCACTAGAAGACAAAAACGGTGAAGCCGTTCTAGCGTGGGGCGAGTCAAACCACCTGGCACTCATCCACGACAGTAAACTTCCCACATCTTTCAACAGCGGTAGGTGGCGCCGCGTATACAATCCGGATCTCCTATTCGTCGGCGAAGAAATACCACAACAGTGCTTTAAGTCCATCTGCGCCCCCATCCCAAAGACACAACATCGCCCAATAATGTGCCAAATGTTGCCAATAGTTATACCACGAAGAGTAAAGTTCAGAAGGAGATATAATTTCAGGAAGGCAGACTGACCCAAATTCACCAGAATACTAGAAGAGAGAGTCCAGACATATAGTCCAGATCCAGAGAACTATGACAGCTTCGTGGACACCGGCAAAACCTGCTCCCGAGCGTCTATTCCAAGGGGATGCAGAACAAGTTACACATCAGGACTCACCCAGGAAACAGTAGCCCTACTGGAAGAGTATCAAATACTCTTCGAAAGAAACCCCTTCAGTGAAGAAACCCTAACCAAAGGAAGAGTTATTACCTCCCGGATATCAAAAGCGAGAAGGGAGCAATGGACCAAACTGATGGAGGAAACTAATTTTGGCAGAGATAGTCAAAAGGCCTGGAAACTCATAGAACACCTAGCCAATGACTCCACCAAACCAAATCTACACGCGAACGTCACAGCAGACCAAATTGCACACCAGCATCTCACAAATGGGAAACCACCAAGATACGACAACCTAAAGACAAAAAAGAAGGGCAAAGAACGAAACCCCCCTCAGGAGACCGAGGAACTATCCAAGCCATTTACCTTGGCATAACTGGAGAAGGCGATCAGTAAGTGCAAAATGCGGAGAGCAGCCGGCCTTGGTGATATATGTGTCGGTCAAATAAAGCATTTTGGGCCTGTACCAAGGAAATGGCTAGTCGATATGATGAACAACTGCATGACATCCTGCAAAATTCCAAAAATCTGGAGAATATCGCGAGTCATTGCCATCATAAACCAGGCAAAGAACGTGACAACCCCAAAAACTACTGGCCGATCTCTCTGCTATGCCATATGTACAAGGTTTTGGAAAGGATGATACTCCACACAATCAATTACCCAATTGAGCCCCTCCTGATCCCACAACAAGCAGGTTTCAGACAGGGTTCAAATGGTTCAAATGGCTCTGAGCACTATGGGACTTAACATCTGTGGTCATCAGTCCCCTAGAAGTTAGAACTACTTAAACCGAACTAACCTAAGGACATCACACACAACCATGCCCAAGGCGGGATTCGAACCTGCGACCGTCGTAGTCGCGCGGTTCCGGTCTGAGCGCCTAGAACCGTTAGACCACCGCGGCCGGCTTCAGACAGGGCAAACGCTGCACGTCACAGGTGCTAAAATTAACGCAACACATAGACGATGGGTTCGAGAACAGGGAGATCACTGGGGCTGTCTTCCTAGACCTATCAGCAACCTGCGACACAGTCAACCATCGACTTTTCCTGTGGAAAATATACGCAATGAATAGGGACTACGGACTAACCTTATTGATTGGAAACCTACTCCAGTATCGAAGGTTCTTCGTGGATTTTCAGGGACAGAGAAGCCTGTGGAGGATACAGAAAAATGGCCTCCCCCAAATAAGCGTGCTGGCCCCAACACTTTTTAATATATATACTAATGACCAGCCCCTCCCCCAAGACACCGAAAGCTTCATATATGCAGATGACTGCGCCATTACCGCTCAAGCAGACAGCTTTGAAACTGTTGAACAGAATCTGTCAGAAGCCCTCGAACAGCTTCCCACCTACTGTAAGTGGAACCATCTCAAACCCGATCCAGGGAAAACCCAAACCTGCGTCTTCCACCTAAAGAACAGGCAATCTGCAAGAAGACTACAACTTAACTGGGAAGGAATGCCCCTGGAACATTGAGAAACACCAAAATACACTCCTGGAAATTGAAATAAGAACACTGTGAATTCATTGTCCCAGGAAGGGGAAACTTTATTGACACATTCCTGGGGTCAGATACATCACATGATCACATTGACAGAACCACAGGCACATAGACACAGGCAACAGAGCATACACAATGTCGGCACTAGTACAGTGTATATCCACCTTTCGCAGCAATGCAGGCTGCTATTCTCCCATGGAGACGATCGTAGAGATGCTGGATGTAGTCCTGTGGAACGGCTTGCCATGCCATTTCCACCTGGCGCCTCAGTTGGACCAGCGTTCGTGCTGGACGTGCAGACCGCGTGAGACGACGCTTCATCCAGTCCCAAACATGCTCAATGGGGGACAGATCCGGAGATCTTGCTGGCCAGGGTAGTTGACTTACACCTTCTAGGGCACGTTGGGTGGCACGGGATACATGCGGACGTGCATTGTCCTGTTGGAACAGCAAGTTCCCTTGCTGGTCTAGGAATGGTAGAACGATGGGTTCGATGACGGTTTGGATGTACCGTTCACTATTCAGTGTCCCCTCGACGATCACCAGTGGTGTACGGCCAGTGTAGGAGATCGCTCCCCACACCATGATGCCGGGTGTTGGCCCTGTGTGGCTCGGTCGTATGCAGTCCTGATTGTGGCGCTCACCTGCACGGCGCCAAACACGCATACGACCATCATCGACACCAAGGCAGAAGCGACTCTCATCGCTGAAGACGACACGTCTCCATTCGTCCCTCCATTCACGCCTGTCGCGACACCACTGGAGGCGGCTGCACGATGTTGGGGCGTGAGCGGAAGACGGCCTAAAGGTGTGCGGGACCGTAGCCCAGCTTCATGGAGACGGTTGCGAATGGTCCTCGCCGATACCCCAGGGGCAACAGTGTCCCTAATTTGCTGGGAAATGGCGGTGCGGTCCCCTACGGCACTGCGTAGGATCCTACGATCTTGGCGTGCATCCGTGCGTCGCTGCGGTCCGGTCCCAGGTCGACGGGCACGTGCACCTTCCGCCGACCACTGGCGACAACATCGATGTACTGTGGAGACCTCACGCCCCACGTGTTGAGCAATTCGGTGGTACGTCCACCCGGCCTCCTGCATGCCCACTATACGCCCTCGCTCAAAGTCCGTCAACTGCACATACGGTTCACGTCCACGCTGTCGCGGCATGCTACCAGTGTTAAAGACTGCGATGGAGCTCCGTATGCCACGGCAAACTGGCTGACACTGACGGCGGCGGTGCACAAATGCTGCGCAGCTAGCGCCATTCGACGGCCAACACCGCGGTTCCTGGTGTGTCCGCTGTGCCGTGCGTGTGATCATTGCTTGTACAGCCCTCTCGCAGGGTCCAGAGCAAGTATGGTGGGTCTGACACACCGGTGTCAATGTGTTCCTTTTTCCATTTCCAGGAGTGTACTTAGGCGTCACCTTGGATAGAGCACTCACCTATAAAAAGCACTGCATGAACACTAAACACAAAGTAGACGCGAGAAACAACATTGTGCGCAAACTAACGGGCACTACATAGGGGGCACAGCCTGGAATAGTGAGAACCACAGCTCTTGCTTTGTGCTATTCAACAGCGGAGTACGCCTGCCCAGTGTGGTACAATTCTAGCCACGCCAAGCAAGTGGACATACCGCTTAATGAATCCTGCCGCATCATCACAGGCTGTCTGAGACTAACCCCGACTAATAAATTGTACTGCCTGGCAGGCGTGGCCCCACGAGATATTAGAAGGAAAGTAGCGGCCATGAAGGAAAAGACAAGGGCGTTGACCTCACCAGCCCACCCGCTGTACAAACACCAGCCAGCCCGCCCTCGACTAAAATCTAGAAAAAGCTTCCTGCACACAGCAGAAAACATCGTCGGGATACCGCAGCAAGTGAGGCTGGTGCAATGTGGCGAGAAGAAAACGCGCACATTGGGGAATAGTTAGTCCCAAACGAAGAACTCCGTATGGAAGGATGGATGACATGGAAATCTATTAATAGGCTTCGCTCTAGTGTCACACGATCCAAAGAGAATATACGCAAATGGGGCCTCTCAAATGAACTGGCGCTGTGTGACTGTGGACACACTCAAACCACCACCCACCTCACGCAGTGCGTGCTGTGCCCGAGCCCTGCACCATGAAGGATTCGATGAATGCCACCTCGGAAGCGCTGGACGTGGCCAGGTTCTGGGCCAAGACTTCATAAAATAGAAAACTACTTGACTATGCTTATATATCTGTATACTTTTATATTCTTTTTGTATTTGTTATATACTTGATATGTATGTGTTAATTATTCTGATTTTATGTACAATGCTTCTTACACGATTAAATAAATAAATACCACTGTGAGTTACTGAGGGAAGGCTGATCGAGCAACCAATACCTCACGGACATCTTGAGTCGTCATGTATTACCTCCCAGGCGACGGTACCGTGGTGGCGTATTTCAATTGGACGACAGCTGCCCAAACCTGGCAGGTTTTAACTGTCTATGGTCAAGGTACTCCCGTGGCCAGAAAGATCTGTCCCGATAGAAAATGTGTGAAATTAGTTCCGTCCCAGCGCCAATATCCAGAACATCAACGCACAACTACAATTGTTGTGGGTCAGATGGACTCAGGAGAAGATCATCGGCTTGATCACACTGTTCCTAGTGCAACCGGTTCATGCATTCAGACTAGAAGAGGGAGGGGTAGAAGTGCTGTGCAACGTCAGAACCGACCTTATATAGCCAAGTTTTTTGTAAATCTCACTTGAGTTTCTAATCACTGAGAGAGCATCAGATATCCCCTGAACCCATGAAGTTACATTTCGTTTACTCCTTCCCTTCCGGATGTTCCACGTTTTTATCAGGCAGTGAAGATTCGCTTTTAATGGAAATCCAGAAATTCGGGCGAACCGTTTTATGTTACGGTAAATGGAAACATAACTAAAGAAAAACCAAGACACGTTCATAGGATTTGTCTATCTGGAAAAATCGTTTTATGTTACGGTAAATGGAAACATAACTATAGAAAAACCAAGCCTCGTTCATAGGATTTGTCTACCTGGAAAAAGCGTTCGACATTGTAAAATAGTGAAAGATGTACGAAGTCTGAGAAAAATAGGGGTAAACTATAAGGAGAGATGGGTAATATAAAATATGTACAAAAACCAAGAGGGAATAATGAGAGTGGACGACCAAGAATTAAGTGCTCGGATTAAAAAGGGTGTAAGATAGTGATGTAGTCTTTCGGCCCTACTGTTGTGGTAAGTTCCTGTGGGATCAAACTGCTAAAGTCATCGGTCCCTAAGCTTACACGAGTGGAATTAAAATTCGAGGTGTAGGGATATCAATGACACGATTCGCTGATGACATTGCTGTCCTGAGTGAAAGTGTAGAAGAATTACGTGATCTGATTAATGAAATGAGCAGTTTCAAAAAATGGTTCAAATGGCTCTGCGCACTATGGGACTTAACTTCTGAGGCCATCAGTCCCCTAGAAAATGGTTCAAATGGCTCTGAGTACTATGGGACTTAACTGCTCAGGTCATCAGTCCCTAGAACTTAGAACTACTTAAACCTAACCAACCTAAGGGCATCACACACATCCATGCCTGAGGCAGGATTCGAACCCGCGACCGTAGCGATCGCGCCTAGAACCGCTCGGCTACTGCGGCCGGCGAAATGAATAGTTTAATGTGTACAGAATGTGGATTGAGATTTAATCGAAGAAAGACGTGTGGTGTCACCGCCAGACACCACACTTGCTAGGTGGTAGCTTAAATCGGCCGCGGTCCATTTAGTACATGTCGGACCCGCGTGTCGCCACTGTGTGATCGCAGACCTAGCGCCACCATAAGGCAGGTCTCGAGAGACGATATAGCACTCGCCCCAGTTGTACGAGGAGATTGCTAGCGACCATACGGACGAAGCCTTCCTCTCATTTGCCGAGAGCCAGTTAGAATAGCCTTCTGCTAAGTCCATGGCTACGACCTAGCAAGGCGCCATTAGCCTTACCTACTTTGAGAGTTATAGTATAAATGTCTCCAGAAGAATGCTGTAGTCATCAAATAATAAAGTTAAGTATAAAGCAGCTACGTACTTTTCTTGCTACCATTCAATAGTTATCCTGTTCCAGAATTGACGCCCGTCGGCGTGAGTGTGTACGCGTGCCTTTCTATCGGCTACCCGTCACTGTGGACTGGCTGCCTTGTCCGTCCACTTCATTGGCGACGAGTCTACAAAGGATCTTGTGTTTTGCTTTGCCCTAATTTATTTGTGTCATGGCTTCGCCAGATGTACTGTCCGAATTTTATCGCTTGCAGAATCAGCAGACGCAGGCGTTATTGGATGCCCTTGGACAGCTCGTCCAGGGTCAACGTGCGCTGCACACCGATGCGGCCGCCGCCGCTTCACCGCTACCGCAGCCACAACCTGCCGTTGCACCGCCTTTTAGGCACTACGACCCGAACCAGGAGACGTGGCAGGAATGGTCCCGACAGTTCGCCTTCCACCTCGCCGCCAGAGAATTCAAGGTAATGAGCGGCAGCCGTTTTTGCTTTCTTGTGTCGGTGTGTCCACCTACCGTGTGATAGTGAAATTGTTTCCCCGACGAGACGTAGCAACTCTGTCCTACGAGGAAATTTTGTCTGCATTAGATGTCTATTTCAAAGAAACAGTTAATGTGGTTGCAAAACGGTATACGTTTTTTCGTACAAAACGTACGGCCAGTCAAACTAATAGGGAGTGGGTAGCAACATTGCAAGGACTTACTGGGGACTGTGCCTCTGACTGTGACTGTGGTCTTTCTTATTCAGATACAATGGTGCGTGATGCAATTGCACAGAACGTTTCTGATGTTCGCATACGGGAGCAAATTTTGAAACTAGTTAATCCCTCCCTACAACAAGTCATAGACATATTGGATAGACAGGACACACTTGACTGTGCTCAGGAATCTTTTGAAACTTCGCCAGCTGTGTGTAACATTAACCGGCCCGCTGGGCGCTCTCGAGCTGCGCGGTCCGGTCAACTGCCCTCCCATACGTCCGCACAGCTGCCGCCGTGCGCTAAGCCAGGTGTGCCGCGCCAGCACACAAATGCAGTGAAATCATGCCCGCGGTGTGCTACTAGACATTCGCGTGAACATTGCCCGTCACGCCAAGCTATTTGCTTTTTCTGCAATAAGAAAGGACATGTTCAAAGTGTTTGCCAGAAAAAGCTCCGTTCAGACAATCACAACCATTCCAGGCCCTTTGCTTCGCGCCGGAATCGAACCACGGACACTCAGGCTCGTGGACCTTCGCCCATGGACATTCATGTCGTTAATTCCCCTTCGTCCAGTGACACTTTCTCTAACAGTGACTGTGATCGTCCCACAAAAAGAGTGCGTTAACGTCGCCGGAAATCACGTCCATTAGCAAGTGATTCTGTACCAGTGTCTGTTCAAATTGCACAAAACAGTCGCTCTTGTCGTCAGCGGGACAATAAACTTTTTGTGGACTTAGACTTTGAAGGCAAAGTGATACCATTCCAGCTCGATACCGGAGCTGCAGTTTCATTGCTCAATCACGACACGTACAAACAACTGGGCAAACCTCCGTTGCGTTCCGCAAATGTTAAGCTAACCACATATTCAGGACAGACAATACCTGTGTTAGGACAGTGCATTCTTCTTGCCACATACAAGGGACAAACGAAACTGGTGTCATTTTACGTTCTTCGTTCTTCTACGGCAGTGAACTTGTTTGGCTTAGATTTATTTCAGTTGTTTAACATGTCTATTGTAAATCAGGTCCTCTCAGTGAATCAGACTGTGCCTTCAGACAGTGTTTCTCGCTTATGTGACGAATTTGCAGACATTTTTGCACCAGGCTTAGGTTGCGCTAAAAACTATGGAGCACAATTGGAACTGAAGGTCAACGCGCAACCGAAATTTTTCAGAGCGCGCAATGTTCCCCACGCATTGCGTGATGAGGTCGCAAGAACGTTAAACGATCTCGAATCACAAGGTGTGAGTGAATGTGCGCAATGCCTCTTCTCTTTCAGCTCCGCTTCATCGCTTACGCCGTACAGGTGTTCCGTTTCTCTGGACGACGGAATGCGAACGCGCCTTTCGCCAGTTGAAATCGGCGTTGCTTTCTAATACGTGCCTTACGCCATTCGATCCCCGGAAACCCCTTTTGTTGATGGTAGATGCATCGGATTTCGGGATCGGTGCTGTGCTTGCGCACAAAGTTGGCTCGCATGATCGCCCCTGCCTTTGCGTCCAAATTGCTCTCGTCTGCGCAAAGAAATTATTCACAGATAGAGAAAGAAGCTTTGGCTCTCGTGTTTGGTGTTACTAAGTTCCATGATTTCTTGTATGGTCGTCACTTCACCATCATCACAGACCACAAACCTTTGACGTCGCTTTTTCATCCGACCAAGCCTGTACCTCCACGTACAGCGCAGAAATTCATTCGCTGGTCTATTTTCCTCTCGCAGTACCGCTACGATATCTTGTATCGGTCCACTGCTAAGCACGGAAACACCGATGCGTTGTCCCGTTTGCCTGTTGCTGAGGATAAAGCATTCGATTCTTCCGAACTTGCTTGCATGTTCATTGATTCGGAAACCGATGAAGTGGTCGAATCGTTTCCGATCGATTTTCGTCGTGTAGCTACAGCCACAGCTGCTGACCCTGTCCTTGCTACTGTTTTGCGTTTTGTTGCTACGCAATGGCCTTTGTCAAAGTCTCGGATCGAGGATCTGTTAGTTCGCAGATTTTTTGCTCACAGGGAGAGACTTTTTGTTCGACGTGGTGTTTTGTTGTTGCGTTCTGATAATGATCAGTCCAGAGTCGTGGTCCCACGTTCGTTACAGTCCTCTGTTTTACGGCTTCTTCACCACGGACATTGGGGTATAGTGCGAACGAAACAACTTGCTCGTCAGCACTGTACTTGGTTCGGAATAGATGCTGCGATTACGAATATGTGTTCTTCTTGCATGGCGTGTGCCGAACAACAATCCGCACCGCCGCGGAAAGTCTTTGCATGGCCAAAAGCCACTTCCCCTTGGCAACGCTTGCACATTGATTTTGCTGGTCCATTCTGGAATGCTCGATGGTTGGTTCTGGTCGATGCCTTCAGTAATTTTCCTTTTGTTGTCCGGATGTCTTCCACGACGTCCTCCGCCACCATCCAAGCGTTGTCTGCTATCTTTTGCATTGAAGGTCTTCCGCAGACTATTGTTTCCGACAATGGCCCACAATTCATGTCCGCAGAATTTCAGTCATTCTGCCAGGCCAATGGTATTCAACATCTGACATCCGCGCCGTTTACGCCTCAGTCCAACGTTGCCGCTGAACGATTGGTCCGGACTTTCAAGTCACAGATGTTGAAATTGAAAGAGTCGCATTCTCGGGAGGACGCATTGTTGCTCTTTTTGTCTTCGTATCGCTCTCAGCCCCGAGATGGTCGCTCGCCGGCTGAGTTGCTCCACGGTCGTCCTCATCGCACCTTGATGTCTTTGCTGCATCCGCCGCATCAGGTTCCTGTGCAGCGGCAGACTCCTGCTTTTGCTCCAGGCGACGTTGTATTTTATCGCAACTATCGCGGTTCACGGCGTTGGCTCGCAGGGCGCATTCTTCGCTGCCTCGGCCGCGCGATGTATTTGGTTTTGGGGGCCTCTGGTGAGGTGCGTCGGCATCTCAATCAGCTGCGCCTCTGTCGTCGCACGGGTTCTGCCGCTCCCCGTCTGCTTTCAGCAACGGTGCCGTCCGGTCAGCGCCCTGGGGACCCATCTACTGGCTCGCCTCATCCCCAGGTGTTACCGACGATGCCTTTCCATTTGCCCCATGGCGACGCGCCGCCGCAGCCGCAGCCGCAGCCGCCGCCGCCGCCGCCGCCGCCTGTTCTCCCGCCGGCGCCGCCCGCATTAGACGCTTCGCTGCAGCCGCCAAGCGCCTCCCAGGGTCACGCGCCGCCGATCGCTTCCCGTGACCAGCTGTCCTCCGCCATGGAACTCCCGACCGCTCCGGACCACATGACGTCATCGCGCGTCGGCTACCCCGACGCAATGGAGTTCGACACTTCGGCCCCTCATGTTTCTCTACGGGCGCATACACCGCATGTTGACGTGCACCCTGGACTAGCTTTTCAGGCGTTTCCTAGCTCCCCTCGGACCGAATGGCCGGGTGCGGGTGGCACAGCCTCGCCTGTTGTTAGGATCCCCACCTCGTCGCATACGTCAACATGGGGTCCTCCCCACGGCGGGCGGAAGCCTTATCTCACGACCGTTCGCCGATTTGCGGGGGAGGAATGTGGTGTCACCGCCAGACACCACACTTGCTAGGTGGTAGCTTAAATCGGCCGCGGTCCATTTAGTACATGTCGGACCCGCGTGTCGCCACTGTGTGATCGCAGACCTAGCGCCACCACAAGGCAGGTCTCGAGAGACGATATAGCACTCGCCCCAGTTGTACGAGGAGATTGCTAGCGACCATACGGACGAAGCCTTCCTCTCATTTGCCGAGAGCCAGTTAGAATAGCCTTCTGCTAAGTCCATGGCTACGACCTAGCAAGGCGCCATTAGCCTTACCTACTTTGAGAGTTATAGTATAAATGTCTCCAGAAGAATGCTGTAGTCATCAAATAATAAAGTTAAGTATAAAGCAGCTACGTAATTTTCTTGCTACCATTCAATAGTTATCCTGTTCCAGAATTGACGCCCGTCGGCGTGAGTGTGTACGCGTGCCTTTCTATCGGCTACCCGTCACTGTGGACTGGCTGCCTTGTCCGTCCACTTCAAGACGAAAGTAATGAGAAATAGCAGAAATGAGTACAGTGAGAAACTTAACATCAGGATTGATGGTCACAAAGGAGATGAAGTTAAGGAGTTCTACTGGCCAGACAGAAAAATGAACAATGACGGACGGAGCAAGGAGGATACAAAAAGCAGAACAGCACCGGCAAAAAGGGCATTTCTGACCAAGAGGAGTCTAGTTGTATCAAACATAGGCCTTAATATGAGGAAGAAATTTCTCAGAATGTACGTTTGGAGTACACCACTTTATGGTAGTGAAACATGGCCTGTGGGAAAGCCGGAATGGAAGAGAATCGAAGCATTTGAGATGTGGTGCTACAGACGAATGTTGAACATTAGGTGGACTGGTAAGGTTCTGCGCAGAATCGGAGAGGAAAGGAATATGTGGAAACCACTGATAAGGAGAAGGGACAGAATGACAGGACATCTGTTAAGACATCAGGGAACGACTTCCACGGTTCTGCAGGAAACTGTAGAGGGCAAAAATTGTAGAGGAAGACATAGATTGGAATACATCCTGCAAATATCGTCAGTCGTATCCAGCCACCAGCAAGGTTCAACCACCTGAGGACGTCGGACAGTTGCTCCGAGTAAACATTGCAGCATTTGCACATCGGCATCCGCCGGCATACCTGTGAAGACTATTTATAACATATCGGCCGGGAAAGCTTGACGAGCCACATCCAGAAAATAATTGAGGACGCAGGCTGCAAGTGTTACTCTGAGATGAAGGCCATGCCTAAGTGATGTTACTAATATGTTCGAGAAAAAAGGGCGACTATTTCCAACTAAATAAATGTAATAGATTCTATTCGTCTTAGTTAGTGGAACAACGTCTTGGGTAAAAAATATTTTTTTGGGAACTTTGTGGTAAGTTCCTATGGGATCAAACTGCTAAAGTCATCGGTCCCTAAGCTTACACACTACTTAATCTAACATAAACTAACTTACGCGAATGACAACTCACATACCCATACCCGAGGGAGGACTCGAACCTCCGCTGGGGGTAGGCACGCGAACTGTGGCAAGGCGCCCCTCACCGCATGGCTACCCCACCGGCTCTTGGCCTACATTGCACCGATGCCCAAAAGAAATTTCAGTGAACGTTAAATGGCGATAATTTATTAAACACATCAACAAAAACAATTCAGATTTGTAAGGAACATATTACCAGTAAATTAAATGGAATTACCTTAGCCAGATGTGAAATAAATAAAAACCTGTGTCCTCAATACGTAAACGAGGTTTACTAGAAAGTAATCCCCCATAACAGCACCACAAGCCTTGCTAAAGTGCTACATTTGTAATCATGAATTTTACAGAAAACGTTTTGAGGTATGTTTATTGATGCTGAGCGCGAAGAATGGCATAAATTGTTGTCGGATAAAATTCTTGTAACACCATAATATTACCGCACAGATTAATAACTGATCTCTAACAAAATATTATTTGTTTTGTAACGGTCAAGTCTCATTTACAAAGAACGGCAACTCGAAAACAGTACTGGATCTATCTGTAGCTATGAAATCAAATCTAAAGTACGTGAGACAGAATACTGATCAGCGCATACTCTTTACCAGTAAATTAAATGGAATTACCTTAGCCAGATGTGAAATAAATAAAAACCTGTGTCCTCAATATGTAAACGAGGTTTACTAGAAAGTAATCCCCCATAACAGCACCACATGCCTTGCTAAAGTGCTACATTTGTAACCATGTGATCAAAAGTATCCGGATACCACCAAAAACATACGTTTTTCATATTAGGTGCACTGTGCTGCCACATATTGCCAGGTACTCCATATCAGTAGTCTTTAGACATCGTACGTGAGAACAGAATGGGGCACTCCGCGGAACTCACGAACTTTGAATGTGGTTCAAAATGGTTCAAATGGCTCTGACGACAATGGGACTTAACTTCTGAGGTCATCAGTCAGCTAGAACTTAGAACTACTTAAACCTAACTAGCCTAAGGACACCACACACATCCATGCCCGAGGCAGGATTCGAACCTGCGACCGTAGCAGTCGCGCGGTTCCGGACTGTAGCGCCTAGAACCGCTCGGCCACCGTAGCCGGCGTTGAATGTGGTCAGGTGATTGGGTGTCACTTGTGTCATACGTCTGTACGCGAGATTTCCACACTCCAAAACATCCATAGGTCCACTGTTTCCGATGTGATAGTGAAGTGGAAACGTGAAGGGACATGTACAGCACAAAAGCATACGGGTCGACCTGGTATGTTGACTGACAGAGACCGCTGACAGTTGAAGAGGGTAGTAATGTGTAATAGGCAGACATCTATCCAGACCATCCCACAGAAACTTCAAACTGCATCAGGATCCACTGCAAATACTATGACAGTTAGGCGGGAGGTGAGAAAACTTGGATTTATGGTCGAGCGGATGCTCATAAGCCACACGTCACGCAGGTAAATGCCAAACGACGCTTCGCTTGGTGTAAGAAGCGTAAACATTGAACGATTGAACAGTGGGAAAACATTGTGTGGAGTTATGAATCACGGTGCACAATGCGGCGATCCGAAGGCAGTGTGTGGGTATGCGAATTCCCAGTGAACGCTATCTGCCAGCGCGTGTAGCGCCAACAGTAAAATTCGGCGGCGGCGTGGTCGTATTTTCATGGAGGGAGCTGGCACCCGCTGTCGTTTTGTGTCGCACTATCACATCACAGGCCTACATTGAATTTTAAGCACCTTCTTTCTTCCCACTGAAAAAGAGCAATTCGA
Source organism: Schistocerca serialis cubense (assembly GCF_023864345.2). Lineage (NCBI taxonomy): Eukaryota > Metazoa > Arthropoda > Insecta > Orthoptera > Acrididae > Schistocerca > Schistocerca serialis. The sequence continues at coordinate 404,903,475 of NC_064641.1, read as the reverse complement.
GGATGCCGATTGCATCTTTCAAGATGATCGAGCACCTGTTCATTATGCACAGCCTGTGGCGCAGTGCTTACACGACAATAATATCCCTGTAATGGACAAGCCTGCGCAGAATCCTGACCTGAATCCTATAGAAGATCTTTGAGATGTTTTGGAACGCCGACTTCGTGACAGGCCCCCGCCGACCGACATCGATACCTCTCCTCAGTGCAACATTCCGTGAAGAATGGGCTGCCATTGCACATGACTGAACGTATGCATGCGAGAGTGGAAGCTGTCATTAAGGCTAAGGGTGCGCCAACACCATACTGAATTACAGCATTAGCGATGGATGACGCCACGAACTTGTAAGTCATTTTCAGCCAGGCGTCCGGATACTTTTGATCACAAAGTGTACATATTCCCCGAGACACCTTACGGTGGATAGTGGAGTGTCCTTCGTGCCACAACTAGTAATACGCTTTCCTTTTCCAATCGAAAATGGAGCAAGGGAAAGATGGCTATCTATATGATTCTGTACTAGCCCTAATTTCTGTTATCTTATCTTCGTGGTCACCAAGCGAAATGTACGTTCGTGGCAGTAGAACTGTAATGCAGTAAGCCGCAAAAGCCGGTTCTCTGTATTTTCTCATAAGCGTTTCGGGAAAAGAATGTCCCCTTCTTCCAGGGATTCCAATTTAAATTCAACGAGCATTTCCACAATGTGTGTTGATAGAACCTGCCTCTGAATTGTCTCAGTGTCGTCTTCCTTTAACCTGGCCTAGTGAGAATTCCAAACAATCGAGCAGTACTCAAGTATCGGTCGCAATAGTGTTCTGTACTTGATCTCCTTTGTAGACGACCTACAATTCTCTCGAATTCTCCCAAGTCTTCCCTACTACCGACGTTAAGTGCTCCTTCCATTTCATGAGACTTTGCTACCTTAGGCACATATTTTTATTCATCGTGACTGTGTCAGGCGGCATACGAAATGGTTCAAATGGCTCTGAGCACTACGGGACCTAACATCTGAGGTCATCAATCCCCTAGAACTACTTAAACCTAACTAACCTAAGGACAGCACACACATCCATGCCCGAGGCAGGATTCGAACATGCGACCGTAGCGGTCGCGCGGTTCGAGACTGAAGGGCCTAGAACCGCAGTATACCACTAATACAGTTTTTCCAAAATAAAGTACTGTTTTTCCTACGCATTTGTGTTAAAGTTCTTGTACTACATTTAGAGAAAGCTGTCATTCATCACACCAGATAAAAATTCTATCTGAGTCCTCATGTACCGTTCCACAGTCACCCAACGACGAGACTTTCCCGGAATCGACAGCAGCATCTACAGATTGCTGCTCACTCTACAGATGAGATAATTTACGTGTATAGAGAGAGCTAGTTTCATTTGAAAGAGAGCTGTGTTCAAAGAGTTCCAGTTGTTCACACAATGTTGCGTTGTGGAATTGCAGGTGGAGAATTCTTCTTACATTTCAAAATAGGCCACGTCTTTAGAAACCTCTGAGCAAAATACCGCCTCACGGACTGTAATTTTACACGAGTTCCGTTGTAACATTTCGCTATCCTGGGAACGAGCAGTGGCTGACCTTAGCTCAACAGATAAAAAACATCTAGTTTACGAACTATGTGAATCTAGCTGTCACACATTCGTCTCTTAACACAACACCGAAACGCCAAACAGAAAGCAAAAAATTACGAGATCACCAGCTGCAGCTCGACTTGCGGCTTACCAAAACAGTAGCGACGATGGAGTCACATCGTTCTACAGTGCGGAAGACACGGTCTTAAAACAAAGATTGAACCATAAATTGGCGACCCATTACTATAAAGAGTACTGCAAGATTCTAGATATTTTCATATTAGCTTTTGCGTGCGCACCCCTACGCGTCTTTGTGTGTGTGTGTGTGTTTGTATGTGTGTGTGTGTGTGTGTGTGTGTGTGTGGCGGGGGTGGGGGCGGGGGCTGTCAGAGAGGAAGAGAGAGCGGGGGTGGTAAAGAAGTAAGCAGTGAGATACACAGATCAAGAACGAGAAAGGAAATTCACAATTTATACTGGTTACTTCGCTTGATATTTGGTAAAGATTCAGATTTTTTACGTCTACTTCTATATAAATATTCTGTAAGCTACCGTACAATGTGTGGCGGAAGGTACTGGTGCCAGTATCATGTCCTCTCTTTCCTGTCCTTTCGTGAATGGTGCGTTGATGAACGAATCTCGATAACCGTGCATACAACTCCAACCCGTGACTTTCTCGTATTTCGCAAAATATGTACGGGAGGAAGTAATATATAGCTTTAATCTTAGCGGAACGTACGGGTTTAGTACTAAACCTCTTCGTGATAGACTGCGTGTGTCTTGTAGCGTCTTCACTAAGTTTCATGAGTCTCTCGACAAAGCTATCAAGCTTACATAGTGAACCTTCGAGGGAACTCGCGGCCCTTCTTTAGACGTTCTCCTGATAATGAGACCGAAATGGCCAAAAATATTCAACAGGTGTTTTTTGCAAGCCACGTCCCTACATGGATGAAATACGTTTCCGGAGAATTCTTCCAGTGAACCACAGCCTGGAATCTCATCTCCCTACAACTACTGTTTTGAGAAAGTCTATCTGGAAGTTCACTCTTAGATATTTTGCTGTTTCTGCTGTTCCAAATAATTTATTGATGATATTTTAGCAGAATAGTAACGTGTCTTTCTATTTATGTATGAGTAATACCTTTCTTTTCATCGGGGGGCAACTGTCAGTCCTTGGACGGAGCTTCGACCCTTCGAGCATTCCACTGTCATATTTTGGCCTGCAATTAGCCTATATGCAAGACCATCATCCACGAATAGCCTCTTACGTTATGAGCTAGATTTATGCAACTAAATGTTACGCATCTGTAATAATGCTAAACGCATTTTTTGGAGTTCACTATACAAGCAAGTTTCTTGAACTGTATCGGCAAATCATCAGAAACCTATAGCGGCACATTATAGGCAACGTCGTCAATTTTTCTGTCAATTTGCCTACAAACGAACGACAACGAATACAGTAATGAATGTCTGAAAAATAAGGTTATTTCATTTATATTCACGCATAAATAAAACATTATTTTGACATTTACAACAGTAATTCTCTTCGCCAAGTGCACAGAAAGTCAGATGAAAACTACAACAAAATCAGTGCTGTCCTCAGGCGATCTGTTCCCCAACGCACAGAACTCATAGCCGACAATACCGCTCCAAGAACTGTGTAGTTCACGCTGACCTCACTAAATGTAGAAATGTCGGATAGTACAAGTGGAACGAATTTTATAGTAGTGACACAAATTAGGAACCAGTAAAATATAGGCAATTCGTCTACTACCATTTCTTGATTATAATTAATTTTCGTTCAATAGGTAACATCCATTTATGTGCGCCAGATTGCTAACAACGCTGGCGTCTCAGGTGACGAAACCTAATACTTTGCCTACTCCCTTGTTCTGTGAATCCTGACCAAGGCCAACAACAGGCCGCGAAAGTAAATTACGCAGAATTTAGAACTTTAATTAGTGGTTATCAGTACTTTATACATTGGTTCTTCGTCATGTAAGTATGATGCTGGGATCCGTCAATACCACCTAAAATATAAGCGACAACGCATTTAACTTAACTCCAGAGATCATTTGCATTCTATGAACGGCAAAAATTTTTGGAAACACAAATCTCTGGTAGAATTTTTAACACAAAGAAACAAAACTAGGCGCTATTACGCTCCATAACTTATTTGAAATAACAGCTTATTGAAAAACCTACTAATTTCTACACAGGAGTACCGTTAGCAAATCATAACACTTACGAATCAATCCGTACCGAGTGGTTATAATTAATATACAGATACTCACAGGGGTCCAGAGTGCGTTGTAGTTATAGTCCGGCACCAGACATGATGGATACTGTAATGCGTCAAAGCGGAACCGATTTACGCTGAAAAAAATTTGTTCTATTTTTGGCCACCAGGTGCATATCTGGCGCTGTGAATGGAAAAAAGACATATGGAAATGGACTAGGAACGGGACATGGCAGGAAAGGTCAAACAAATGCTACAGGCGTAATGCTGATTATATTATTAACCGTCGCTTACATAAAGTGTTCAATATGAGCACCGGAACATCGGCGAGATGCTCCATTCGTAAAACGACGTGATAAATACACTCCTGGAAATTGAAATAAGAACACCGTGAAGTCATTGTCCCAGGAAGGGGAAACTTTATTGACACATTCCTGGGGTCAGATACATCACATGATCACACTGACAGAACCACAGGCACATAGACACAGGCAACAGAGCATGCACAATGTCGGCACTAGTACAGTGTATATCCACCTTTCGCAGCAATGCAGGCTGCTATTCTCCCATGGAGACGATCGTAGAGATGCTGGATGTAGTCCTGTGGAACGGCTTGCCATGCCATTTCCACCTGGCGCCTCAGTTGGACCAGCGTTCGTGCTGGACGTGCAGACCGCGTGAGACGACGCTTCATCCAGTCCCAAACATGCTCAATGGGGGACAGATCCGGAGATCTTGCTGGCCAGGGTAGTTGACTTACACCTTCTAGAGCACGTTGGGTGGCACGGGGTACATGCGGACGTGCATTGTCCTGTTGGAACAGCACGTTCCCTTGCCGGTCTAGGAATGGTAGAACGATGGGTTCGATGACGGTTTGGATGTACCGTGCACTATTCAGTGTCCCCTCGACGATCACCAGTGGTGTACGGCCAGTGTAGGAGATCGCTCCCCACACCATGATGCCGGGTGTTGGCCCCGTGTGCCTCGGTCGTATGCAGTCCTGATTGTGGCGCTCACCTGCACGGCGCCAAACACGCATACGACCATCATTCGCACCAAGGCAGAAGCGACTCTCATCGCTGAAGACGACACGTCTCCATTCGTCCCTCCATTCACGCCTGTCGCGACACCACTGGAGGCGGGCTGCACGATGTTGGGGCGTGAGCGGAAGACGGCCTAACGGTGTGCGGGACCGTAGCCCAGCTTCATGGAGACGGTTGCGAATGATCCTCGCCGATACCCCAGGAGCAAAAGTGTCCCTAATTTGCTGGGAAGTGGCGGTGCGGTCCCCTACGGCACTGCGTAGGATCCTACGGTCTTGGCGTGCATCCGTGCGTCGCTGCGGTCCGGTCCCAGGTCGACGGGCACGTGCACCTTCTGCCGACCACTGGCGACAACATCGATGTACTGTGGAGACCTCACGCCCCACGTGTTGAGCAATTCGGTGGTACGTCCACCCGGCCTCCCGCATGCCCACTATACGCCCTCGCTCAAAGTCCGTCAACTGCACATACGGTTCACGTCCACGCTGTCGCGGCATGCTACCAGTGTTAAAGACTGCGATGGAGCTCCGTATGCCACGGCAAACTGGCTGACACTGACGGCGGCGGTGCACAAATGCTGTGCAGCTAGCGCCATTCGACGGCCAACACCGCGGTTCCTGGTGTGTCCGCTGTGCCGTGCGTGTGATCATTGCTTGTACAGCCCTCTCGCAGTGTCCGGAGCAAGTATGGTGGGTCTGACACACCAGTGTCAATGTGTTCTTTTTTCCATTTCCAGGAGTGTAGTTGCTCGCAGCATATCCGTTGGAATATGTGTTCCTGTATACTGGCCTTCAGACCAGGTAGAGATGGAACGTGTGTCTGGAAGAAGCATTCTTTTAGATATCCTCAGACCCAAAATTCACATGGATTCAGATGGAAATGTCGTGTGGCTAGGGCCTCCCGTCGGGTAGACCGTTCGCCTGGTGCAGGTCTTTCGATTTGACGCCACTTCGGCGACCTGCGCGTCGATGGGGATGAAATGATGATGATTAGGACAACACAACACCCAGTCCCTGAGCGGAGAAAATCTCCGACCCAGCCGGGAATCGAACCCGGGCCCTTAGGATTGACAGTCTGTCACGCTGACCACTCAGCTACCGGGGCGGACATGGATTCAGATCAGGTGATCTTATACGCATTGCGTCAATAAAACATCTGAAGATAAAACATTAGTGGATGGTTCCAACAAGTGACATGAGGTGTTGCCCACCTTGCATGAAACAGTGGTATCCACTCAATTATAACCTTCGAAAGTAGGAATACACACTGTACAATGAGGTGTCGATAAAGAGCAGACGTCACGGTGCATCTGACAAGCTCTCTGGGTGTTTTCTCTTCAAAGAAGCAGGGGCCGAGAATTAAGATGCTTGTGTATCCACACAAGAAGTCACGTACGGCGAGTGCAGTGACTCTTCGTGCACAATACGCGGTACCCCAAATTTGGCAGTTCTTTGTATTCTTTGCACCCCATAGTGTAGACTGTACCTCATCACTAGCTAACAGTTTTCCCGGTCACATGTCATCAACTTCGATCCGTGCCAGAAACCGAAGCGCAAAATCAGAACGTTCCTACGGATCAAGGGGTTCCAGTTGCTGCACCGCCTGCATCTTGTATGGATACCAATGTAAAAGAGGTCGCAACCCATATCGTACTGTTGACCATGGGATGGACAATTCTCGTGACACTGCACGGGCACTAGCACTACCCGGGGCACGTGCTACATGGTCAGTTACAGCAACAGCAACCTCGTCAATAATTTCCACCGGGATAGGAAGCTCCAGGTGCCACATCAACCTCACCCGTGTTTTCGGACTTCATTATATCCTCATTAAATCATTTAATGACATCGGGCCTCAGACCTCTCATTCGGTGTTACTCTCTCAATGCAGCACTGTAACTGCTCCCGCTCACATAAAAAAGTTTCACTAACTCTCTTCGCGATAGCCATACTATTCACTCACGCTATGGCTTGTCAGGTGACGGCACTGATGTCACACCGTCATACAAACAGCACTAGATTTGCATCTTGGTTCCAAAATTGGAACAAATATTTTTTCAAGCGTAAATCGGTTTCATACTAACTTGTTAGGGTATTTACCAGGTTTCGCTGCCATACTATAGTTTGACCCCACACTGGACCTCAGTGAGTACCTATACTTTAATTATAGCCACCCGGATTTCTTTGTGATCGGTATTTCTAAAAAAAATTATTATACGAAGATTATAATTGTATCTGGAATGAAACTCCTAGCATAGACTCTGTCGCTCCCACGTACGGTATTGAAGTTCTTGGTGTAACAGTCGACGTAATAGACGATCCCGCGGGTGAAATGCGCAGACGACACTGTGGCCCTTAATCCATATTCATGAAACAGTGGCGCAAAGATCTTGTTGAGACATGCAAATACAGTAAAGGCTCCAGGGACCTCAGCGTCTTTCTAAATGTGGTGCCAGTGCTAGATGTTTAATGACGGTCGATACAACCGACTTCAATATCTCTTTAACTTCTGGTGGAACGATATGCACTCGTCACAGGACCTCTACATATGAAACGGCGTCAGTGTGTAAATATGTCAATAATACTCGTTAGATGGTGCACACATAGTACAGATTCACACGGTTTGATTTCAAGCGTATACACGAGTATATTTTCCTAAGGCGGCATGCACGCCAATGTTTAAGGTTTAGTTTCCTCTTTTACACCCCTCAATAAAGCTGCAGTTAACGAGTTGCAAAGTACAGTCATGCTCAAAAGTATCCGAACGACCTGAATTGCATTTTCGCCTGATTCGCATGCAACCCACATAACGAAGCTGTCTAGCAGGTCCTCTACTCGCTCCTTGGTACAGTCGTTTGACTATTGAAAATGGTCCCAACAAGTCACCACTAGGAAACACTGCTCCGCATCGCAATAACTCAAGATGTAAAGTTATGCCACGATATTAGAAATATCAGGGAACACCTTATCACAGATAAGACTGTCCTTAAGGCTTTTATGCTCACATTTATTGAAATAAATCACATACCTGAAATGTTACCACTCTCATTATTACGTCACATACGTAATGCACGTAGTAAGTTCGTCGTATTCATGATTTCCTCTTCAAAGTAACATACCGTACTTGTTATTTGACACAAAATGACATTAAAATTTAAGTTAATCAAGAGCAGGTAGTTGAGAATATGTATAAACTTCAAATGACACGCCGAACCGTCTCGTTCTGCATATGGATTCAAACCCAGGTCATGCAGACTAAGATTTCGCAACTGACGGAAACTAACAATCATTCCTGACTAGGCATACAGAGTGTGATATACCTCGATTTTAGAGAGTATCAGTTAGCAAATATCAACTTTAAATTACATAACGTAAATATTTTTAACGGACGCGAATTCCTATCCAGCATCTACTGTCCCTGTTAACGAACTACGAGAGATGTTAAATATTACTTATTCACAAGTAACTTACTTGAAATGCTGTGAGGTAAAGCTTTCTGTTAGACACCGAGCGAGGTGGCGCAGTGGTTAGACAATGGACTCGCATTCGGGAGGACGACGGTTCAATCCCGCGTCCGGCCATCCTGATTTAGGTTTTCCGTGATTTCCCTAAATCACTCCAGGCAAATGCGGGGATGGTTCCTCTGAAAGGGCACGGCCGACTTCCTTCCCTAATCCGATGAGACCGATGACCACGCTGTCTGGTCTCCTTCCCCAAACAACCAACCAACCTGTTAGACAGGGATTCGAACCCAGAACCTAATCGGATTGTTAGCGAAGCAAAATGAACTGTGACATATCCGATTTTCTCGGCAGTAGCTAGATGTTTTAACTGAAATGACGACATGAAACATAATTTTTTCTTTCCCAGAACTCCAACCCGGCACCTATCGTTGTTATATTCCAGAGTAAACGAACGTTAAATATGGGTTTGTTACACCAGCAGCGATATATGAGCATGTTTGAACTAGAAATAATATGACGAACCGTTCAGTGCTGACTGGGAATCGAACCCCACTCATATCGTTGTTGACTACACACAAAGAGACGTCAGCTACCGAATTTTTCTCCGCCAGCAGCTCGGAATAACATCCATGATCTTAGAGTAATCTCTGAAATAGTTCTGTATTTCACTGGGAGTTAAAAACGCCAGATATCGTTAATGTTGACAACGAATGAAAATGCTTTAAAAATCAAAATTTTTATCCACCAGCAGGTAGGTGTTCTCATGCTAGAGCTTGATAGCGCATAATGGAAACCTTAGTGCCGGGCCAGGAGTCGAACCCATTCACACGCAATATGTGGAGATGTTGAGGAATCTGCAGTTTTGAACAAACAACAAATAGTAGTCGAGCTGTATTGTCATGAAGGGATCAAATTCCACGTTAAGGGTGGTCTGAGTTACATTCCAAGTTCAGAACCAATTTCATCGACATACAGAAACTCAAATAAAAGGTGGAATAAGTGTCCTGTGACCCTACATAGCGCTTTTTTCGTCACTAGAAATAAATAACTAGTATAAGAAAGGTTACTGGTGATAGAGTTCCCACATTTCGCCACTCCTGACTTTATTGTGGTTCAACCTGACGTCTACTTGGTAGAGAAGGAATATCATGTTTAATGTGAATTTCAGACCACAATGCCATTATACCCTCTTCACTTGGCGTAGCCAGAAGAGAATAGAATCTGTCTCTCCCTATTAAAAATCATTGTCAGATGTTGAAATCGAACCCCGAGCATCAGCATAGCAACCTACCATCAATCCAAGAGACCACACATTTTTCTATCATAACACCGTTGCGGCACACTCGATGGGAATTCTGACACACAGGCTTGCAGCATGTTCAGTACGTTCATTTACTTGGTTGACCGAATTGCTATGAACTAGCTACCTCGGCTACCCAGTACATACATTCGACTCTATTTTGTGATCACCGAAATAAAATCACGTAACTGCCAGCTACGCAGAACTGCCAACAGTGTAGGATGCAGTAATTTAAATAGGAAGTGTTTCTTTCCATTTGAGCTACTCTACTGCGCTATCTGTTTGTTGAAAACGTCGTGCAGCGCAAAAGAAAATCTGTAACTGTGTCTCTCAGAAGTCTAGATCCAGCCATACGCATTATCTCACGACACTGTGGAACAAGGAAGTTCTGGAAGAACTGTTGTTGACTTTTAGATTTAGGTAGTAGCGTAACGGTAAGCGTCGCACACCGTAGATAAAACGACATGAGTTCTACTACATTTGCTGCTACATTTTTTAAATCGCAATTCTGCTGTCAGCTGAAGTTACCAATTTAATGGAACTTTGAACATAATTCCCTTCACTTCTCAACCCAAAATAGCCGCATGTGGAAAAAGAGCTAACTTCTGCGACATTTTGATCTTTTCAGGTTTAATAGACGGCTAGGCAACAGATGCATCTCGAAGATTTTGAATTATGAATGGGAAGGACGCATCGTGCCAAAATAGAAAAGCATTTTCTACATTAGCTGTCGTCTGATAGTGGCATTTTATTCTTCTTCAAATCTTGTTTGACAGCTTTGACTCAGAACAAGTTTTCTACGTGGATGTAAACAATACACTGCATGTGCATTGTCAGAGTGTTATAGATAACATCAGAGAATTTGCATGTATCGTTGATGATTAATTTCTCTCTCGTGTTTAACAACACTAAAAGAAACCTTACGAAAATCGTGCACTCTATTATAAGAAATGAAATAAAACTATCCACGATAACATTACGACGAAAGTCTGTTTTAATGAAACTGAGTATCTGTATACAAGCGTGCCTCTATCGGCACGAATTAATAAAATACTACTCACTTGGATTTCGATTGGGTCTGTGTTTAATTGGTATGATGTGTCATACTCAACAGGTATTCAAATGTGGCGTTTCATAAACAAAGTTATGTATTCCTGGAAACCCAGCAGCGGAAAGAGGCGTCAGGTGTTGTGCAGCATTGTAAGTTTTTCACCATTGCACTATGAGCTGAAAGTATTTTGTCGCGATTTCCTTATCGATGGTTGGTCTGTCTGCTAGTAGCTCTTTCACAGAAGGGATAAAAATGTTGAAGTCTGCGAGACTGGAACCGCGAACCATAACAGACGCTGTTTCACAGCTCAACACGTCACCACACAGCTAGCGAAGCGGTATGCGTCACGCTTTCCTCTTACGAGGCTAATAGTGGCTAGAACTCGTAAACCGCTATTTAAAGGACGAGATTAGTTGCGTGAATTTAAAATCTTTTGTTACACCTCAAGCGATAATAAGTCAGATTATTCAATGCAAATGACAGGAAATATCAAGTGAACTTTGAGGCTTACTTCCGTGCACACCACGAAGTAACTCGTCGATCACAGAGTTGCCAAACATACCTTGCCTTGTTGCCAAATCTCAGTTACAGTACCAGCAGGAAGAAGACGAACTTATGTGATCCTACAGCGGGCTGGGAAGTGACAATAGCTGGCGTGTCATAGAAGCGGGTACTATGGACTGGAATACGTAATGCGTCTGATTCGCATTTCTGTAACTAGGTTTAGGGACTGGAGCATAGTTACTAATAATACTCAGAACTGACTGCAAACTAAACATCATAAATCAGTACCTCTCATACCTGTTTTTATATTTCATTCGTAACTGCACTCAAAACTAAGGAACTCATTCACTGACGTTTTCGTGCCTCGCCGATAGTTGAGCACACCAAACAAATAAAAATAAAAAAAGAATGTGTGTGTGTGTGTGTGTGTGTGTGTGTGTGTGTGTGAGAGAGAGAGAGAGAGAGAGAGAGAGAGACAGAGAGAGAGAGAGAGAGAGAGAGAGAGACAGAGAGAGAGAGAGACAGAGAGAGAGAGACACAGAGAGAGAGAAAAGAGAGAGAGAGAGAGTGAGCGAGAGGGTAAAAAATTGTTGTAAAGAAATTGAATACCACTATATAAAGAAATTTTTCATTAAAGTGACACGTTCCACATCATTACGAAATGTCATATTCATGATCTATGATACAAGTAATAATCTAACTTAATCTAATCACATCATATTGCTGTCTAGCTGTGAACAGACATGAATTACCGAAATTTTCGCCAGTATCAGTAAACAAAACTAAACTTGAAAATAAAAGACGACAGTTTTTGTAATAAACCGGACCTCCTATCAAGACCCTTTCATCCCTGTTAACTAACCACTGAAGATGTCTGATATACCTCCATTCAGAAGTAACAAGACAATAGTAATATGCTTATACTGACAACCTCACTGTTCGTTTTACCTGATTTTGTAATCATTTAAATAAAACAACATGACCTTCCAGTGGTAGACATTTCGTCCCCATTTTCTTTCTGTGAAATTTGTCAGTAAGCTTTTTGCCTTCCAGTCAGCGAAATGCGGCAGAGTACAGCCAGTAAACGATTCACAAACCACGATTGACGTAGCTGAAGTAATTTAGTTTCTTCTTAAATCGTCTTATGCAGCAACGTTCACAGATATCTCAAATAGGAAAACTCTTTATCCATGTATGAAGGTTGTAAAACAAACTTCCCACAGTTTATGTCAGGTTGATCTTTTCGTCTGATAGCACTGCGTAAGTATTTTGTGTAAGAGGTGTCACAAGTAGTGTTCCTGTAGCTGTGGGAACCATTGGTTGAAAACGAGTTTAACACCAATGCGTACAACACTGCTAAATATTCAGAATGATTATCAACCTAAGCCTGAGTTCATCCACAAACTGAGGTGTATTTATAATATTGAAGTTAGACTGTGTATCCTTGTCTTCCTTGAGTGAGCATCGGAAGGCGTTTACACATACGTATACGAGGGTAATCCCAAAAGTAAGGTATCCTAAGGCACACGCAAGTGCCAACGCAGGCACAAACGAGAGATTCATAATTTTAATGCTCAGCAGAAACCACAATAGCAGCTGCATGGTGGCAAAGTGATAAATGGCAAGACTACGGATACGAAGGTCTCAAATTCAATTCCTCGTCAGGCCCACAATTTTTTTGTGCCATTTTACATTTATTTCCCATCGGGCACTGTTTGTTGATGTGAAAAATGCCGAGTTGCACTGTGGTCCGAAAGCCACGTTTAACTGTAGGTTACCCTATTAACTGGCTAGGTAAGTCAACTCAAAGGTTGGAGGAAAGCAACGGCATACCACCTCCAATAAGACCGTGCCTATTAAAGCACTGTGGTGTTCAAACCACTCTTCCCACTGATGACTGCCTTACTTTCTATGGGTTCCAACGTTAATTATCTTCGGGTTATTAACATTTTTGTCTTTCATGCTGTAGCTTTGTACCAATAAACGTAACTAACCGGCCGAGCACTGTTACCGTTCGAGTTGTCGACCCCAGTTACAATCTTGTCATGGCTATGTTTCAGTGACTACCTCTATGTGACTTTCTGCGTATTTCAGGATATACTTTTATACACTTGGTACGCATCCAAACTTAACACCGTGGTATCTGATAGAGCTGTATTTAGCAACATGAATCAGATATGTTTTCCGTGTAATATAACGGACAACACATCAGTGCAACGAGATTTCGTTTGTGTGTTGGGCATGGTGCAAGAAATATTTATGTTTTGCTTGCCTCTTTGATAGGTTTCACCCCACTGAATGCGAGGAAGCTCACGAATTCCAACTTGCTTATTATTCGCGCTTTTCGATGCTTTCCTCAAAAAATAAAAATAAAAATAAAAAGAGAGAGAGAGACAGAGAGAGAAAACAGAAATGTATTTCAAATATCAGCTCGGTGACGCCATGTTCGTCTCGTGATGTAAAGCAAGTATAGTTGATAGGTAATATCTCGTTGTACTAGCGATATGTATGGCTACAGGGGTTTTCTCTCTGCAAACAACCAGAACAGAATTCAGTAACAAAGTGGTAAGAACACCTATGCAGTGTGCCGATTAAACATTCAGCCTTTCTTGGTTATTTCGTTAATCGTCTGTAATGCAGTAAACATCCTTGATTACTGATTTGTTATTACTACCATTTTCACTGTTATTCGTCACCTCACAACAGCTTTCCTATCACTCACTGCTGCCGATGCGCATAAAGAGTGGATCAGGATGAATGGAATGTGGAATGTTTCGTCACGGAGAATATACACATTTATCTCGGCGTCTTGTATACAGGGTAATATGAAAATCTCAGTAAGAGAAGACGACACCGGGATGCCGGTGATGCAGGCTATAACACCCAACTATTTCTATCGACTTAACACCGTGACGACAAACAAATTGGCGTTTTACTGTATTTTGATTATAATTCGTTAGCCTCCATGCGACGTCGTTTTAATAACTCGTGGGCGCAGGCATAATATTTTGCTTTTTGAACATCGAACAATAACACACAAAGATAGTAGTTGGAAGGATACAAAGAAACAATCAGACTCATGGGTGTGGATCCAGTTCATCACTAGAAGACTAAACAACAGGGAAACATTACGAAAGCAATGAATACGCTGGTTAGTATACATTATTTGTATAGATCTGAAGATGAAAAAGCGCAGGTCTGCACACTGCCCGCATCTGCACTTTAGTTTCTGTCTTTTTAGTTTGTTCTCTTCTGAATTTTCAAATTAATTGATTATTACGTGGTACAGAATAATTAGTTAACTCTGTTTCTTACAGCTTCCATTTGCACCAACATTTATCTACATTCTCGTGCAATTCATGAAATTCTACTTGTATGATCACAAGACTGCACATACATACAATCGATTTCGTGGTGCAAAGTGTTTGTTATCTTAATTATCGTGACAGGTGGGCGAAGTTGATTTCCAAAGACTTTCTATTGTACTGAAATAATCTTTTGTCACAAACTAACAAGGTGAGTGTTTTATTCGTATATATTTTGTGGGAAACTGTAATCGTGATGGAAGATTACACACCTGAGTGTTTGACACTACTGGTAGGAGAAAATGCTACATATTAACCAAACCCCGCACCTCCTCTACGTATCCTCCTATGACACAAGCACGGGATTCTCCTCCCATAACGCTACAGAGCTGTTCCTAGCACAGCTGAGAATTGGCAACATCGTCACAAACATTTGGCAACACAGTGACAGTGCTATCACTTCCGCTTATGGTACTGAATTGACTCGCTAAATTTACTTGATATTCCCTTTCGATTTGAATGATTCGTGCTATATAATCCTCATGAAGTATAAGACACTGAGACAGAAAATTCTATTTTTTGGCTAAAGAAATGCTATTCTTCACATAAGTGACAACTTTTATTATCTTTCACGATGCATTATGAGGCTGAGCGACCAACACCATGATGAGAGTGGCATGCTTGCAGCAGTGTGTCCATAGCCCCGTGGTACCGCCCATGTCTCGTGTCGCAACAGCTCCATGGGTCTTCAGTTCTAATCGTGGTAGGGGGCAGCATGTGCAAGCTTTTTTCTGAAATATTTTATGGGGCTGGGAATTTCCAGAAAAAATTCTGTAACGAAATCAGGAGAAAACCTTTGCGCATCAAATCCTCTTGGTAGCTCAACACAGTAAGTTGCGTTAATGGTCACAGATCTCGGCTTTCTGACTGCAAAGCTGCTTCACAATAGAAACGTCTCTGAAGAAATACGAATCGACCGTCAACGATATGAAATTCAGTATTGTTCTTCACTTAAGACTCACATGCCAGGGTGATAAGTATGAAGGAACGGAAGCTCTTGGTTACTACAGGGCCTCTATGCTAAATTTACACAGTAGCAATTAGGAACTCTCTGCAGACATTTGCTAACAGCGGCTCTGGCAACTTACTTTTTCTCTGGGTATCTTCAAATATCGGCAATTTTGTCGCCTTAAATCCAAGTGAATATTTAAAATATCACTTTCGAACAGCGTTCACTTCTCCATTATTTAATGTACGGGTCTCAAAACAAGCAATTTGCCTTAGTAGCTATAGAGCAGGTTCTGAAAGGTATTGACACAATGTTCCACATCCATTTACCATACCGAATCAAAGAAAGAAACCAAACACATTACATAGCATTTATTCTCTGTGCGTTGACTAACACGTATGAATCCCTGACAAAAATAAATCATTTGAAGAATCTCCTGTGAAAGGAAAAAGAACTGGGCGTGACGCTTTGATTATAGTGCACTGGATCAGAAACAATGAAATTAATTCTGTGCCACATTGATGTATTACATACTAGCGTAATAAAATACTCATCAAATAAAAACGGTTTTGTGCCTCCATTGCTATCAAGTATGAAACACAAATCGTAGACAGATTTTATGCGTCACCACTCAAGAAGATTGAAATCTTTACACCGTTGAGAGTGAGGAGTGGAGCAGACGTTGTCGCAGAAGGCGAAGCAGCGCAGTGCCTCAGCCAACGCCAGTAGGCAGCAAACGGGTCCCAGGCCACTCAGACGCATGCGGTGTTCAGAGGCAGATGGTCGGCGAAGAAATCTCTCGCTAAAATATTGTCGAACCAAACTGTTATTACCAATATGACAGAAAGTGAAATACGTTGTAGATTCGCTTGAATTATACTCATAACTTCAGCACCGAGAGGAAAGAGGCGATAAAAATCTTGTTGACGTGTGCTTTTGGTTACCAGACGTCGTATTGGCTACTCTCGCGTTTTACCTCAAGACTAGGGTCGTAGACAAGCGTGATGTACTCAGACTGCAGTCAAGAGTTCCTCCAGGAAGTGTAGCAGTCTACAATGTTGCCAGATTGAGCATATTGCCGGACATAGAATTCTGAGCACGACTGTATTGTCCACCTTACGTGAAAGACTCGACGGTCAGTTTTTTTCCTTAAGACTGTATCCACAACACATACAGCACACTTAAGAACCGGAAGAATTAAAAAAACAAAATTAGTTTGTGAGAGCAACGATAACTATAGCGTTCGAAGTATTCATTGTATTGTATACGTGTGTGTAAACGCCTTCCAATGCCCACTCAAGGAAGACAAGGATACACAGTCTAGCTTCAGTATTATAAATACACCTGAGTTTGTGGACGAACTCAGACTTACGTTGATAATCATTTTGAATATTTAGCAGTGCTGTAACCACTGGTGTTAAACTAGTTTTCAACCAATGATTCCCACAGCTACAGGGGGCTAGCTGTGTGGTGATGTTCTGAGCTGTGGAAAAGCGTCTGTTATGGTTCGCGGTTCCAGTCTCGCAGACTGTAACGTTTTTATCCCTTCTGTGAAAGAGCTACAAACAGACAGATCAAACATCGATAAGGAAAAAATACTTTCAGCTCATAGTGCAATGATGAAAAACTTACAATGCTGCACAACACTTGGCACCTCTTTCCGCTGCAGACAAGCAAATTTTGGGTTTCCAAGAATACATAACTTTATTTATGAAATGCCACATTTACATACCCTGATGAGTATGACACAGCATACCAATTAAACACAGACCCTATCGAAATCTAAGTGAGTAGTATTTTACTAATGCGTGCCGATAGAGGAACGCTTGTGAACAGCTACTCAGTTTTATTAAAACAGACTTTAGTCGTAATGTTATCGTAGGTAGTTTCATTTCATTTCTTATAATAGAGTGCACAATTTTCGTAAGGTTTCTTTTAGTGTTGTTAAAGCAATACTAAACATGAGAGAGCAATTAATCATCATGTAGCAGCAAATGTCATAGAACTCGCGACGTTTTATCTACGTTGCGCGACGCTTACCGTTACGCTACTACCAGCCACGTGTATGAACTTGGAATGCAACTCAGACCGCCCTTAACGTGGAATTTGATCCCTTCGTGACAATACAGCTCGACTACTATTTGTTGTTTGTTCAAAACTGCAGATTCCTCAACATCTCCACATATTGCGCGTGAATGGGTTCGAATCCAGACCTGGCACAAAAGTTTTTATTATGCATTGTCAAACTCTAACATGAGAACAACTATCTGTTGGTGGATAATAATTTTGATTTTTAAAGCATTTTCATTCGTTGTCAACATTAACGATATCTGGCGTTTTTAACTCCCAGTGAAATACAGAACTATTTCAGAGATTACTCTAAGATCATGGATGTTATTCCGAGCTGCTGGCGGAGAAAAATTCGGTAGCTGACGTCTCTTTGTGTGTAGTCAACAACGATATGAGTGGGGTTCGATTCCCAGTCAGCACTGAACTCTTCGTCATATTAATTCTAGTTTAAACATGCTCACATATCGCTGCTGGTGTAATAAACCCATATTTAACGTCAGTTTTCTCTAGAATATAACAGCGATATGTGCCGGGTTGGAGTTCTGGGAATGAAAAAAGTAATGTTTCCTGTCGTTATTTCAGTTAAAACATCTAGCTACTGCCGAGAAAAACGGATATGTCACGGTTGATTTTGCTTCGCTAACAATTCGATTAGGTTTTGGGTTCGAATCGCTGTTCAACACACCTCACGGCCTTTCAAGTAAGTTACCTGTGAATAAGCAGTACTTAACATCTCTCGTAGTTCGTTAACAGATACTGGGTAGGAATTCGCGTCCATTAAAAATGTTTACGTTATGTAATTTAAAGTTGATATTTGCTAACTGATACTCTCTAAAATCGATGTATATCACACTCTGTATGCCTAGTCAGGAATAATTGTTAGTTTGCGTCAGTTGCGAAATCTTAGTCTTCATGACCTAGGTTTGAATCCATATGCAGAACGATACGGTTCGTCGTGTCATTTGAAGTTTATACATATTCTCAACTATCTGCTCTTGAATAACTTAAATTTTAATGTCATTTTGTGTTAAATAACAAGTACGGTATGTTACTCTCAAGGGGAAATCATGAATACGACGAACTTACTACGTGCATTACGTATGTGACGTAATAATGAGAGTGGTAACATTTCAGGTATGTGATTTATTTCAATAAATGCGAGTTTACAAGCCTTAAGGGCAGTCTTATCGGTGATAAGGTGTTCTCTGATATTTCTAATATCGTGGTATAACTTTAAATCTTGAGTTATTGCGATACGGAGCAGTGTTTTCTAGTGGTGACTTGTTGGAACCATTTTCAATAGTCAAACGACTGTACAAAGGAGCGATTAGAGAACCTGCTAGGTAGCTGCGTTATGTGGGTTGCATGCGAATCGGGCGAAATGCAGTTCAGGTCGTTCGGATACTTTTGAGCATGACTGTACATGTAAACTCGACATACAGGGTGGTCCCGAATTCATGGTACAAACTTTAATGGTAGGTACAGGACATTGTAACAAGGATTTATTGTATAGGAATGTATAGTCGCAGGTGACGCGGTGAGGCGTAAACAGGGGAAAGAGAAATGGAGTGATCGGTTGGTGTCACTGCCGGTAGAGGGCAGTAGATGAACATGATGTATCGCAGTAGGGACAAGCGCCATTCACAATTGTGCTGCCGTAGACGATGGGTGACTTTACGTATGCAGAAAAAGCAGACATGCATTACATGTACGGCCTTGCAAATGGTAACGCCAGAGCTGCGTTACGAATGTATCGCGCGGAGTATCCTAATCTACGAATGCCGGATCATAGAATTTTTCAACGGTTACATCGTCAACTTTGTGAAACAGGTACGTTCGACGTCAACAGACATGACGCTGGTCGATTAAGAGCTGTACGCACTCCAAGACTGGAAGAACGCATCTTGAACATAGTGGCTGATAGACCCGAGTCAAGCACAAGAACTGTTGCGCGTGACGTACATGTGAGTCATCAGACTGTATGCAGAGTGTTAAATGAAAATCGCTTACACCCCTTCCATTTTCAAAAAGTACAAGCATTGAATCCGGCAGATTATCCTCTTCGCGTGAACTTCTGCCAGTGGTTGTTGCAGCAATGTGCGTTGCAGCCGGATTTCGTAGGTCATGTGCTATTTACAGATGAAGCGACATTTTCACGCGAGGGTGTCTTTAATGCGCACAATTCCCATGTGTGGGCAACAGATAATCCACATGCAACGCGTCCACATGCGTATCAACAACGTTTCGGTATTAATGTGTGGGCTGGTATTGTGAACGACTTTTTGATTGGGCCATACTTACTACCCACGCGACTCTGTGGCGAAAGCTATCTTATTTTTCTGCAAGACGTGTTACCAGAACTGCTGCAAGATGTTCCGCTCGCCATTCGTAACCGCATGTGGTTTCAGCACGATGGAGCGCCAGCACACTTCAGCACTGCTGTACGGAATTACCTGAATGCCACGTTTGGTGCTAGATGGATTGGGCGTGGTGGACCAGTCCCTTGGCCACCCCGATCTCCTGATTTCTCTTGCCTCGATTACTTTTTATGGGGACATCTTAAGAGTCTTGTTTATGAGACTCCAGTTGACTCAGATGAGGATCTCGTTGCTCGCATATCTGTAGCTGCTGCAGGTGTGCGTGAAATACCAGGCATCTTTGAACGTGTACGCCAATCGCTGCACCGACGCTGTCAAGCATGTATCGCTCATGGTGGACGCAATTTTGAACACTTACTGTAAACATGACACTTGTCAACAACGATTTCAATAAAATCTTTCGTTTTCCTTTCGGCCGTTATTTCCCCTGTTTACGCCTCACCGCGTCACCTGGGACTATACATTCCTATACAATATATCCTTGTTACAATGTCCTGCACCTACCATTAAAGTTTGTACCATGAATTCGGGACCACCCTGTATAATTACTATGATACTTTAGTCGTATGTATTGTAGCACACATTTTAATATTGCATATGGAAAGCGTCACCCTCTATTTTATAAACACAGTAGGTGAGCATGAAAACATAAACACAAATTTTAAAAAAAAATGACATATTAAAACAACCTACAATTATAATTTAGGTGAGGGTCTTGAGTAACTGAAAGAAAATATTAAACAAAAATAAATATCTTTATTATTTTGTGGTAGACGGTCTCCACAAAATGCGTTGTTGTAAGATGACCAGTTTATTAATATCAGCAATCCGTCGCGGTGAACATGAACTTTAAACAACGATACCAGATGGTCACATACGTAATGATGTGATGAAGTCAGTCCACTGTATGTTGATCTGTTTGTCAAGAGGTGTCTTTGTTTATTGTTCTTTTAACCGATCCAGTTTAGCTTTGAATTCCGCATTTACAAACGTGGTTACATATGTGATATAAGGCGTATAACAAAATAAATATTTAGAAGTTACACTATTGAATTATAATACATGCCACTGACTGGAAACATATGAATGGTGTCAGCATATGTGTGGTGTGGCTCTATCGTAGTATATTGTTTTATTTTCTCCAAGGAAAAATGACATGCCCCACAATTCAGCTTTCTTTCAGGGGTGTAAAGTATGTAGGAGAGCATCGGCGAAGTTTGGAAACCAGAAGAGAGATACTGGCTGAGGCTCTGAAGGCGATTTATGAGTAGAACCAAGAACACTGCCGCAATATCAAGATTCTACATCTACATTTCTACATTAATACTCCGCAAGCCACCCAACGGTGTGTGGCGGAGGGCACTTTACTTGCCACTGTCATTACCTCCCTTTCCTGTTCCAGTCGCGTATGGTTCGCGGGAAAATCGACTGTTTGAAAGCCTCCGTGCGCGTTCTAATCTCTCTAATTTTACATTCGTGATCTCCTCGGGAGGTATAAGTAGGGGGAAGCAATATATTCGATACCTCATCCAGAAACGCACCCTCTCGAAACCTGGCGAGCAATCTACACCGCGATGCAGAGCGCCTCTCTTGCAGAGTCTGCCACTTGAGTTTATTAAACATCTCCGTAACGCTATCACGGTTACCAAATAACCCTGTGACGAAACGCGCCGCTCTTCTTTGGATCTTCTCTATCTCCTCCGTCAACCCGATCTGGTACTGATCCCACACTGATGAGCAATACTCAAGTATAGGTCGAAGGAGTGTTTTGTAAGCCACCTCCTTTGTTGATGGACTACATTTTCTAAGCACTCTCCCAATGAATCTCAACCTGGTACCCGCCTTACCAACAATTAATTTTATATGATCGTTCCACTTCAAATCGTTCTGTACGTATATTCCCAGATATTTTACACAAGTAACTGCTACCAGAGTTTGTTCCGCTATCATATAATCATACAATAAAGGATTCTTCTTTCTATGTATTCGCAATACATTACATTTGTCTACGTTAAGGGACAGTTGCCACTCCCTGCACCAAGTGCCTATCCGCTGCAGATCTTCCTGCATTTCGCTACAATTTTCTAATGCTGCAACTTCTCTGTATACTACAGCATCATCCGCGAAAAGCCGCATGGAACTTCCGACACTTTCTACTAGGTCATTTACATATATTGTGAAAAGCAATGGTCCCATAACACTCCCCTGTGGCACGCCAGAGGTTACTTTAACGTCTGTAGACGTCTCTCCATTGATAACAACATGCTGTGTTCTGTTTGCTAAAAACTCTTCAATCCAGCCACACAGCTGGTCTGATATTCCGTAGGCTCTTACTTTGTTTATCAGGCGACAGTGCGGAACTGTATCGAACGCCTTCCGGAAGTCAAGAAAAATAGCATCTACCTGGGAGCCTGTATCTAATATTTTCTGGGTCTCATGAACAAATAAAGCGAGTTGGGTCTCACACGATCGCTGTTTCCGGAATCCATGTTGATTCCTACATAGTAGATTTTGGGTTTCCAAAAACGACATGATACTCGAGCAAAAAACATGTTCTAAAATTCTACAACAGATCGACGTCAGAGATATAGGTCTATAGTTTTGCGCATCTGCTCGATGACCCTTCTTGAAGACTGGGACTACCTGTGCTCTTTTCCAATCATTTGGAACCCTCCGTTCCTCTGGAGACTTGCGGTACACGGCTGTTAGAAGGGGGGCAAGTTCTTTCGCGTACTCTGTGTAGAATCGAATTGGTATCCCGTCAGGTCCAGTGGACTTTCCTCTATTGAGTGATTCCAGTTGCTTTTCTATTCCTTGGACACTTATTTCGATGTCAGCCATTTTTTTGTTTGTGCGAGGATTTAGAGAAGGAACTGCAGTGCGGTCTTCCTTTGTGAAACAGCTTTGGAAAAAGGTGTTTAGTATTTCAGCTTTACGCGTGTCATCCTCTGTTTCAATGCCATCGTCATCCCAGAGTGTCTGGATATGCTGTTTCGAGCCACTTACTGATTTAACGTAAGACCAGAACTTCCTAGGATTTTCTGTCAAGTCGGTACATAGAATTTTACTTTCGAATTCACTGAACGCATCACGCATAGCCCTCCTTACGCTAACTTTGATATCGTTTAGCTTCTGTTTGTCTGAGAGGTTTTGGCTGCGTTTAAACTTGGAGTGAAGCTCTCTTTGCTTTCGCAGTAGTTTCCTAACTTTGTTGTTGTACCACGGTGGGTTTTTCCCGTCCCTCACAGTTTTACTCGGCACGTACCTGTCTAAAACGCATTTTACGATTGCCTTGAGCTTTTTCCATAAACACTTAACATTGTCAGTGTCGGAAAAGAAATTTTCGTTTTGATGTGTTAGGTAGTCTGAAATCTGCCTTCTATTACTCTTGCTAAACAGATAAACCTTCCTCCCTTTTTTTATATTCCTATTAACTTCCATATTCAGGGATGCTGCAACGGCCATATGATCACTGATTCCCTGTTCTGCACTTAAAGAGTCGAAAATTTCGGGTCTGTTTGTTATCAGTAGGTCCAAGATGTTATCTCCACGAGTCGGTTCTCTGTTTAATTGCTCGAGGTAATTTTCGGATGGTGCACTCAGTATAATGTCACTCAATGCTGTGTCCCTACCACCCGTCCTAAACATCTGAGTGTCCCAGTGTATATCTGGTAAATTGAAATCTCCACCTAAGACTATAACATGCTGAGAAAATTTGTGTGAAATGTATTCCAAATTTTCTCTCAGTTGTTCTGCCACTAATGCTGCTGAGTCGGGAGGTCGGTAAAAGGAGCCAATTATTAACCTAGCTCGGTTGTTGAGTGTAACCTCCACCCATAATAATTCACAGGAACTATCCACTTCTACTTCACTACAGGATAAACTACTACTAACAGCGACGAACACTCCACCAACGGTTGCATGCAATCTATCCTTTCTAAACACCGTCTGTACCTTTGTAAAAATTTCAGCAGAATTTATCTCTGGCTTAAGCCAGCTTTCTGTACCTATAACGATTTCAGCTTCGGTGCTTTCTATCAGCGCTTGAAGTTCTGGTACTTTACCAACGCGGCTTCGACAGTTGACAATTACAATACCGATTGCTGCTTGGTCCCCGCATGTCCTGACTGTGCCCCGCACATGTTGAGGCTGTTGCCCTTTCTGTACTTGCCCGAGGCCATCTAACATAAAAAACCGCCCAGCCTCCGCCACACAACCCCTGCTACCCGTGTAGCCGCTGGTTGCGTGTTGTGGACTCCTGACCTATCCAGCGGAACCCGAAACCCCACCACCCTATGGCGCAAGTCGAGGAATCTGCAGCCCACACGGTCGCAGAACCGTCTCAGCCTCTGATTCAGACCCTCCACTCGGCTCTGTACCAAAGGTCCGCAGTCAGTCCTGTCGACGATGCTGCAGATGGTGAGCTCTGCTTTCATCCCGCTAGCGAGACTGGCAGTCTTCACCAAACCAGATAGCCGCCGCAAGCCAGAGAGGAGTTCCTCCGATCCATAGCGACACACATCATTGGTGCCGACATGAGCGACCACCTGCAGATGGGTGCACCCTGTACCCTTCATGGCATCCGGAAGGACCCTTTCCACATCTGGAATGACTCCCCCCGGTATGCACATGGAGTGCACATTGGTTTTCTTCCCCTCTCTTGCTGCCATTTCCCTAAGGGGCCCCATTACGCGCCTGACGTTAGAGCTCCCAACTACCAGTAAGCCCACCCTCTGCGACCGCCCGGATCTTGCAGACTGAGGGGCAACCTCTGGAACAGGACAAGCAGCCATGTCAAGCCGAAGATCAGTATCAGTCTGAGACATAGCCTGAAACCGGTTCGTCGGACAAACTGGAGAGGCCTTCCGTTCAGCCCTCCGGAATGTCTTTCGCCCCCTGCCGCACCTTGAGACGACCTCGCACTCTATCACAGGTGAGGGATCAGCCTCAATGCGGGCAGTATCCCGGGCAACCACAGTCGTAGTCCGATCGGGGGATGCGTGGGACGAGCTGCCCGTCCCCGACAAACCCCCATCCGGACCCCCACAGTGATGCCCATTGGCAACAGCCTCAAGCTGTGTGACCGAAGCCAACACTGCCTGAAGCTGGGAGCGAAGGGATGCCAACTCAGCCTGCATCCGAACACAGCAGTTGCAGTCCCTATCCATGCTAAAAACTGTTTTGCAAAGAACGTCTGAACTAATCTACAGAGAGCGCAAACAAATTGACAAAATTTAAACGGTTATTAAAATACAAGATTGCCTAGTAAATGCAGTAATGCTGCTAGTTGCGCACTGCTGACACGGCTCGGCGGCGGAAGGAGACTACGCGCATTTACACTATTCAGGTACTAAAACGCGATGCTACAACTCTCAAATACTATAATACGCCAGAAATTTATGAATTAAACAATGCAAGTACCAAAAACACGCAAAGAAATTAAGAATTAAACTATGTAACAAATGAGTGAGCTAGGAGTATACGACTTGCTGCTGCAGCTGCTTATCCAACGGCGGCAGGGATCACGTCTCTGTCCACCACAAGATTTTCATTTTGCGAGAAGTTGAGAACCACCACACAACCCCATTGCACATCGCCATATACGTCATCTCTCTCTCTGCGATTCACAATTAGGTGTCTGGAAGGGGATTCATCGAACCAACTTTACGCTACTTCTCTACCACTGAACTCTCGAACAGGGACAAATGAACACTTAATTCTTCTCCTGATGTAGGTTTGTCTCACTCTGAGGAGACAATTTGTAACTGAAATTTTATGAGATACTCCTGCCGCAGCGAAATACTTTTTTTTTCTTTATTGCCACCGCAATTCGTCTAACAGGGAACTCTCTGTTTCGCGGTAATACAAAACTAGATGCCCTTTTTTGAACTTTCAAATGTCCTCCGTCAATCCTATTTGACTTGTATTCGACACCGCACGGCAGTACTCCAGAAAAGAGCGGTCACGCGTAGGGTAAGCACCCTTTTCAGTAGGCCTGTTGCATTTTGTAAGTGTTCTGCCTATAAACTGCAGTCTTTGATTTGCTTTCCCTACAACAGTAGCATGGAGAGCTGCATCAAAGCAGTCTCAGGACTGCAGACGACAACAACAACAGCAACGTTACCTATAAGTTCGTACCAATTTGAGTTATTTGTAATCGACATCCCTAAGTATTTAGTTGAGTTTACAGTATTTAAATTTGAGTGATCTATCGTGTAACTGGAATTTAGCTGAGTCTTTTTAGTGCTCATGTATATGACTTCACACGTTTGATTATTCAGAGTCATTTGCCACCTTTTTCACCGTACTGACATCTTGTCTAAATCATTTCGCAGTTCGTTTTGATCGTCTGATGACTTAACTCGACGGTAAATGACAGCAACGCTTGCAAAAAATATAAGAAATCCGCTCTGATTGTATCCAAAATCTTTTGTGTAGATCGAGAGCAACCGGTGGGGGGTTTATAACATTTCCGTGACGCAAGATATTACTGCTGTTTTACTCGATGACTTTCCGTCAATTATTACGAACTGTGATCTTCCCAACAGGAAATCCCAAAGTTTAATCACTTAACTGAAACGGTATTGCATGGGCACGCAATTTAATTAGAAGTCGCCTGTGAAGAACAGTGTCAAAAGGCTTTTGGAAATTTAAAAGCATGGCATCAGTTTGACATCCCCAGTCGATAGCACTCATTACTTCGGGAGAGTAAAGAGCTAGTGTTTCAGAAGAACGATATTTTTTGAATCTTGGCTATGTGTTAACAGATCGTTTCTTTCGAGTTAATTAATAATTTTCGAACACAATATATGTTCCAAAATACAGCTCCAAATCGTCGTCAGTGACATACGTCTGTAATTCATCGGATTACTCTTATTTCCTTTCTTGGGTACTGGTGTCTCTTGTGCAACTTTCCAGTCTTTGGGTACGGATATTTCTATGAGCGAAAGGTTGTATATGATTGATAAGTATGGAGCTATTGTCTCAGCATACTCTGAAATGAATCTGACTGTTTAAAATCTGGACCGGAAGCCCTGCCGTTATTGTTTTAAGCTGCTTTGTTACACCGAAGACGTCTATTCCTAAGTCATGCATGTCGTCAGTTGTTCATAGTTCGAATTCTGGAGTATTTACTTCTTCATTTTTGTAAAGGAATTGCAGAAAACCTTGTTTAGGAACTCTGTTTTAGTGACACTGTCATCAGTAACGTCACCATTGTTGTCGCGCAATGAAGGTATTGTGTCTCGCCGCTGATGTACTTTACATACGAGCAGACTGTCTTAGGGTTTTCTGCCGATTTCGAGACAGAGTTTCATTCCTGAAACTATTAAAAGCATCTCGCATTGAAGTTCGCTCCAAAGTTGGAGCTTCTGTAAAATTTTACCAATCTTGGAGCTTTTGCGTCTATTAATTTTGAGTTGCATTTCTGGTTGCTTCTATAATATGGTTTTGACCTGTTTTGTCTACCGTGGGGGATCAGTACCATCTTTTATTACTATCTGACTTTTGAAACTGATATAGTTTGCGTTTATTTTTGGTGGGATTGGATGTTATGGTATTCAGTCTAACTACAACAACCTACTGGTCACTAATCCCTGTATCTGTCATGATGCTCCCTATTTGGTCAAGATTGATCCACTTGTTTTTGAGTGTAGGTTTAATTCTGGAGACGACAGAGTCCTGCTAACTCCATTCGCACCGTTAATTTCTCTGTACACTTCGTTATACATACGAGATACGAAACCGAGTCGTAGGTCCTGATGTCGACGGTTCTTTGAATTATCGCATTACTTAGTTACATGTTCCACAGATCATTCGAACGATTTTTTTTATCGAAAGTATGTGGAACGAGTCATTTTACAGCATCTGTACTGATATTGAGTGTTAGCAGTAATGAACACATTATTTTATGAATGCATGGTCTCGCGGCGACACGAATCAGTCAAATCTTCTCTTGTTTCCAGCCGCATGAGGTGGTCTAAACCCTTTCGACCGAGCTCTCCTCAGCCATTGTGAAGAGGTAAATGACTGCCATGTAGCGGTGGCCTCGCCCCGATAGCCACGCTGCTGCATGAGACGTCACTGGTGCTCTCTTCCTCGCCAACTGTGATAATGATTTCGTCCCGCATCCGTCACGTCCGCTTCAGCGTCACGATGACCGGGTCCCAGGCTGTAGTGAACTGCAAACCGCCTTCATTATTGATGCTTTTTCAGATATTTTTATTCCTACCGCTTCTTTTATGTTTCTGTCCCAAAAAATCGCTCCGTCTACATAATAACAGAGGTTTCGTTGAATAGAAATCTGTGCCGATTTTCTAAAAACTGTTCTGCCGCGGCTGATTTTTCAGGATAGCGTAGGCCTAAGCAAGTCTTGTGATCCGTCCGACGTTGCTGCACAGTGCGCACTGTTGGGTCTTCGCAGTTTCAACTACACTGAGATGACGTTTTGTACACTGCAGGCATTCTAAGACCTCCTTCATAGGCCTCATGAGTTGTATTTTAGCTGGGGGGCCCTGAACACTTCATGAGCCGACAAGTCTTTCCCGACACTGAGCCACAGAAAGGCAAAAACGCAAGTCTCTTGTTAACTTCTTCGGTGGTGTTTTCCCTGCGAGTCTCACCAGAAATAATCTGTGACAACAACAGTTGACGGTGATTGTAGCCGTTTTCCCGGAAGGCTTTTCGGAGGTGCCTTAGTTCTAGTGGCATTTCAACGTCTGAGACGACTTAAGCACTGTGGAAGAAGGTGTTCAGAACGCCATGTTTTTGTGCCGGACGGTGGTGGCTAAGAGTATGCAGATACCGACCTGTATGTGAATAGGCTTCTTCTACACACTGTGACTGAGGTGCCCATTGGTTTTCCGCCGAACGAGGACGTCAATGAGGGGATACGCACCATCTTCTGCATGCATCTCAGGATACTTCCACCCTATCTGTAATGTGGTCGAAAATGCCGTTCACGTGTTCTAAGAATTCTCCCAGTTTTTCATGCCCGTGTGGTCAGATGATTGTGTTGTCGACAGAACAATAAAAGCAACTTGGCTTATCTGGAGCCGTGTCCAAGGCGACGCCTTCAAATTTCTCTATGACACGGTTGGCTGTGGACGGAGCTCACAGACTTCCAATCGCTGCGCTGTCCAAATGGTCGAAATATTGGCCGCCATTTAGGAAACATGATGATGTCAACGTGTGCTTACACAATCTTACAAATTTACTATCAAATCACTGAGAGAGGAAAGGTACCCGTGGTCTAGGGACGCCGGCACGATAGCTCAGCGTGTTCGGTCAGAGGGCTTAGCTAACCTCTGTAATAAAAACACTGAGTGAACGGATCAACGAACAACCTGAACGAGTATCATCGGACGTCCGCCACGAACAAATTCAACGAACAATATAGAACAAAATGAGATTAAAAAAAAATAAAAGAATCCCGGGTTCGATCCCCGCCACTGCCTAAATTTTGATAAAAAATCAGCATTGGTGACGGAAGACTTTCGGCATAAGAAGTCAGTCTCATTCTGCCAACGGCCTTGTCAAAGAGGGCGGAGGAGCGGATAGAGTTTTCAGGGCACTCTAATGCCCTAGGGGTGGGAAATTGCCCCTAAAGGCGGAAGAATCAGCAATGATCAACGACATGAGGATGCAGAAGGCAATGGAAACCACTGCATTAAAGACACGTAACGTGTATCCACAGGACATGTGACCTGTAATTGAAGAAGAGTCATGATGATCTCTCAATTGGCAAAAGATTCCGGAATAGTCCCCCATTTGGATCTCCGGGAGGGGACTGCCAAGGGGGAGGTTACCATGAGAAAAAGATTGAATAATCAACGAAAGGAAAACGTTCTAAGAGTCGGGGCGTGGAATGTCAGAAGCTTGAACGTGGTAGGGAAACTAGAAAATCTGAAAAGGGAATTGCAAAGGCTCAATCTAGATACAGTAGGGGTCAGTGAAGTGAAGTGGAAGGAAGACAAGGATTTCTGGTTAGATGAGTATCGGGTAATATCAACAGCAGCAGAAAATGGTATAACAGGTGTAGGATTCGTTATAAATAGGAAGGTAGGGCAGAGGGTGTGTTACTGTGAACAGTTCAGTGACCGGGTTGTTCTAATCAGAATCGACAGCAGACCAACACCGACAACGATAGTTCAGGTATACATGCCGACGTCGCAAGCTGAAGATGAACAGATAGAGAAAGTGTATGAGGATATTGAAAGTGTAATGCAGTATGTAAAGGGGGACGAAAATCTAATAGTCATGGGCGACTGGAATGCAGTTGTAGGGGAAGGAGTAGAAGAAAAGGTTATAGGAAAATATGGGCTTGGGACAAGGAATGAAAGAGGAGAAAGACTAATTGAGTTCTGTAACAAGTTTCAGCTAGTAATAGCGAATACCCTGTTCAAGAATCACAAGAGGAGGAGGTATACTTGGAAAAGGCCGGGAGATACATGAAGATTTCAATCAGATTACATCATGGGCAGACAGAGATTCCGAAATCAGATACTGGATTGTAAGGCGTACCCAGGAGCAGATATAGACTCAGATCACAATATAGTAGTGATGAAGAGTAGGCTGAAGTTCAAGACATTAGTCAGGAAGAATCAATACGCAAAGAAGTGGGATACGGAAGTACTAAGGAATGACGAGATACGTTTGAAGTTTTCTAACGCTATAGATACAGCAATAAGGAATAACGCAGTAGGCAGTACAGTTGAAGAGGAATGGACATCTCTAAAAAGGGCCATCACAGAAGTTGGGAAGGAAAACATAGGTACAAAGAAGGTAGCTGCGAAGAAACCATGGGTAACAGAAGAAATACTTCAGTTGATTGATGAAAGGAGGAAGTACAAACATGTTCCGGGAAAATCAGGAATACAGAAATACAAATCGCTGAGGAATGAAATAAATAGGAAGTGCAGGGGAGCTAAGACGAAATGCCTGCAGGAAAAATGTGAAGACATCGAAAAAGATATGATTGTCGAAAGGGCAGACTCAGCATACAGGAAAGTCAGAACAACCTTTGGTGACATTAAAAGCAACGGTGGTAACATTAAGAGTGCAACGGGAATTCCATTGTTAAATGCAGAGGAGAGAGCAGATCTCTATGAGGGTGAAGATTTGTCTGATGTGATAGAAGAAGAAACAAGAGTCGATTTAGAAGAGATAGGGGATCCTGTATTAGAATCGGAATTTAAAAGAGCTTTGGAGGACTTACGGTCAAATAAGGCAGAAGGGATAGATAACATTCCATCAGAATTTCTAAAATCATTGGGGGAAGTGGCAACAAAACGACTATTCACGTTGGTGTGTAAAATATATGAGTCTGGCGACATACCATCTGACTTTCGGAAAATCATCATCCACACAATTCTGAAGACGGCAAGGGCTGACATGTGCGAGAATTATCGCACAATCAGCTTAACAGCTCTTGCATCGAACCTGCTTACAAGAATAATATACAGAAGAATGGAAAAGAAAATTGAGAATCCGCTAGGTGACGATCAGTTTGGCTTTAGGAAAAGTAAAGCGACGAGAGAGACAATTCCGACATTACGGCTAATAATGGAAGCAAGGCTAAAGAAAAATGAAGACACTTTCATAGGATTTGTCGACCTGGAAAAAGCGTTCGACAATATAAAATGGTGCAAGCTGTTCGAGATTCTGAAAAAAGTGGGGGTAAGCTATAGAGAGAGACGGGTCATATACAATATGTACAACAACCAAGAGGGGATAATAAGAGTGGACGATCAAGAACGAAGTGCTCGTATTAAGAAGGGTGTAAGACAACGCTGTAGCCTTTCGCCCCTACTCTTCAATCTGTACATCGAGGAAGCAATGATGGAAATAAAAGAAGGGTTCAGGAGTGGAATAAAAATACAAGGTGAAAGGATATCAATGATACGATTCGCTGATGACATTGCTATCCTGAGTGAAAGTGAAGAAGAGTTAAATGATCTGCTGAACGGAATGAACAGTCTAATGAGTACACAGTATGGTTTGAGAGTAAATCGGAGAAAGACGAAGGTAATGAGTAGTAGTAGAAATGAAAACAGCGAGAAACTTAACATCAGGATTGATGGTCACGAAGTCAATGAAGTTAAGTAATTCTGCTACCTAGGCAGTAAAATAACCAATGACGGACGGAGCAAGGAGGACATCAAAAGCAGATTCGCTATAGCAAAAAAGGCATTTCTGGCCAAGAGAAGTCTACTAGTATCAAATACCGGCCTTAATTTGAGGAAGAAATTTCTTAGGATGTACGTCTGGAGTACAGCATTGTATGGTAGTGAAACATGGGCTGTGGGAAAACCGGAACAGAAGAGAATGGAAGCATTTGAGATGTGGTGCTATAGACGAATGTTGAAAATTAGGTGGACTGATAAGGTAAGGAATGAGGAAGTTCTACGCAGAATCGGAGAGGAAAAGAATATGTGGAAGACACTGACAAGGAGAGGGGACAGACTGATAGGACATCTGCTAAGACATGAGGGAATGACTTCCATGGTACTAGAGGGAGCTGTAGAGGGCAAAAACTGTAGAGGAAGACAGAGATTGGAATACGTCAAGCAAATAACTGAGGACGTAGGTTGCAAGTGCTACTCTGAGATGAAGAGGTTAGCACAGGAAAGGAATTCGTGGCAGGCCGCATCAAACCAGTCAGTAGACTGATGACCAAAAAAAAAAAAAAAACTGGGAGTGGAGTCCTTGACAGGAACACGCGTAACTAGGGAGACCGCATCACCTTTCCCAAGAAGCAGATATTTAATTCGGTTGATAAAATAGTAGATGGTCTTGTTGTGATGCACACAGCGACCCACATGCGGCGTCAGGAGCCGGGCCAGATGTTTTGCTAGTCTGTTAGTTAGTGCTGAAGTATTGTTCAAAACAGGGTGAAGAGAAAAACCCATTTTGTGGATTTCTGGTTGCTCATAAAGCGTAGGCGATATCGGCGCCTGAGGGGGGATAATTTTAATAACGGCCTCTTTCAATGATGACTGTTTTAGGAGCTCTGCTGTCTTCCTAATTATTACTGACGTTGGGTCCTGTGGCAGTTTCCTGTAGGTATGCTTCTCCTCAATTAACTCAATTTAGAAAGACGGATGCACTGCCTTTGTCAGCTGGCATATACACAATGAGAGGGTCGTTGCGGAATGCGTGAAGTCCGTTGCTTTCAGCTCTAGTCGAGTAAGATGACGGTAGTTTAGATTTTGAAATAACACGGCACGTTTCGCTACGAATACTCTCACTAGCCATCTTGCGGATTGCCTGTTGACACTCATTTATTCACAAACAGGGATGCTCCGAGATGCTGGTGCGAAATGGTGCCCGCGTCGGTATCTCTCTCCTCGATAGTGATGACAATTCGTTCTGGACTTTTTCGCTCTGCACCGTGGTGTTGTTGAAAGAGAGGGGTGAATTTCCCTTTCTGTTCCTCTGTGGTCTTATTCTGCGATGACACCTGTTGTGCTATAGTGGCCCCGGCGATCGACTCCCAATCTAATTTCAAGAGTACCTCTGTCAGTTGAAAGCGGACAGGGAGTAGCTCGCGACCATTTGAATCCAAATGCTTCTTCCACTTCAAGTTTTCGCCGATATGTAGACTCAAAATTTTGGAGCACTCCATGGTATTTACTGACTCCTGTTAATGTGCTACTTCAGTTGTTGTACGAATGTATTTATTGTACTATGACTAATTACAGTTTGTTTGCTCAAAATTAAGGGGCGTCCATTATCAAAGAACCAATTAATAATTCTTTCAAAATCCCCAATAGCAGTTTCTTCCGTCCCTTCATCTCTAATCTGATTTATTACAACACTAATATTATCTGCAAGAAGTACTAATTCTGCTTGTTGAATGTTCATTCGAAGGTGATTTGCATGTATAAGGAATAGGAGTAGACCCCAAATTCACCCTGTGGGGCTCTCTTTGTGATTTCATCCTGTCACTAAAAATTAGCTGCCTTTCCAACAATGAATTATTCAGCACAGCTTCTGTTAGTAAAGTTTGATTCGAACCAGTTGTGTGTAAAGTCATCAGTTCTATAAAACTTGAGTTTTCCTGAGTATAAAATAGTCTACACAACCAAATGCCTTGGAAAGATAAAAAACACCAACTGTCGACATTTTATTATTGAGGTCTTGTAGTATTTCATGGGATGAATGTGTAAGTATCACTGCCATGCAATCCAATTTCTGGTATGCTAGGTAAATTCTTCCTCCTCACATGTGAGACTACTACCAAGTACATTTCTTGTTCGAATATTTTGGAAAAAAAGTGTCACCTACGAAACTCGACTATAATTACGTAACTCGTTCTTCTCACATTTCTCATAAAGGGGTTTAACGGTGGCACATTTTAATCTGTCTGGAAAAACTTCCTACACGAGTCTCGCATTACATATATTGTTGAGGACATTATTTATTGAGTTAGAGAAACTTTTTAGAATTCTGTTTGAAATTCCATCAACAGAACATGAGCTTTGTTTTTTAGAAATTTTAGAATTTTGTTAATTTCGGTAAAGTTTACTGGTGCTACTTCTAGTTACTTTAATTTTTAATGAACGAGATTCCAGTATATACTCTTGCCATTTCAGCTAAACCGTTTAATCCAATTTTTGCTGTACATTTATAAAGTGTTTGTCAAAAGTACTGGCAACTTGTGAATATCTGTCACAACTTTGTCATTTAGTTTAATCTGGGTTAGTAGGGGTTTTAAGAGAGTTCATAATTTTATTCCAGTGAAGCAAGTAATAAATATAATTGTTTTCATTCTGCTTCCTGGTTGAATGAAAAAATTTGTATGAAAATGAAAAGTCCGGATTTCATTGTTTGATGGTTCAGTTATCACTTAAGTTTTCAAAAAAAAAGTGCTATAACGGATGTCGATACTAAAGTAGACTCTTTTCCTCCTCCTTCAATATTCATAGATGAATACTTTCCATTAACTATAATAGTTTCCGAATTCCAGATGTGTTTGTGTTGGGAATATGTTTTCTAGGCTTTTATGATATAGGCCTATGTTCACATAACAGAAATAGATGTGGCGTTTAATAAAGTAGTGGAGCAGCACAACATAAACAAAGGCAATAACAAAGTGGAGAATCTGTTGTCTGCTCTTAATGTAGGTGACCTTGCCACCTGTTGCCTATTACTTCTCACATAAAAGCAGTACAGATTTGCAAAATGGAAGTTAGACCAAAAGATCATTATAGACTTATCCAACAAGTGACGTCCATTGTGCGTCAGCAACGTAGACTGCCTTGTTATACAATAAGTGGTTCCCGACGTTACTGTAACAGGAGAATGAAGACTGAATGCGTGGACAGCCATTGTACAGGGTATACATAACAGCCGGTATTAATTGCTCATGTATGCAATACGATGCTTCTATTTCGAACAGTTTGCCAGTCAGCTACGCACTGTGACCAATTGGTGTAGATTGCTGCGAGTAACACCCCGTTATGTAGAGGCGCAGGTATTATGCGAATACATTATATCATCACTAACTGCGTCATTCATAGTGTATCGTTACTAATACGCTCATTACCATTGAGAAAACGATCGTGCGCAGCTCGTGGTCGTGCGGTAGCGTTCTCGCTTCCCGCGCCCGGGTCCTCGGGTTCGATTCCCGGCGGGGTCAGGGATTTTCTCTGCCTCGTGATGACTGGGTGTTGTGCGATGTCCTTAGGTTAGTTAGTTTCAAGTAGTTCTAAGTTCTAGGGGACTGATGATCATAGATGGTAAGTCCCATAGTGCTCAGAGCCATGTGAACCATTTTAGAAAATGATCGCATTCTATGCGAGTATTAATATGATGCTTTGTTTTATTGTCATGAGGAAAAGCTGGTTTCCAGACAGTGATTCTTGATCCTGAGTTAGTTAGCAGTATTCAGTACTCAAGACCAACACATTCATATAAAATTAACTGTCAGGAAAGAAGAGTGAAGAATAGACCTCTGATCATTGCCATTGTGAATAACTTAGTTCGAACAACGGGAACAAAACACACGGTCTTTGTTTTAGGCGTTAAACGGTGACGCCCATGTTAAATGAAGCACGTTTATTTAAGGATCAGACGATAAGACTTACACACGTATGTGAAACGAAGTATGCTGGAAAACCTAGGTCAAGAGCTTCCTGCACCAGGAAGTAACTTGAAGAGCGCTCTCTGCATTTCCGAATGCAAGGAAATGACGACTAGCTTTTATGCAACTGCGGTCTACTCGAATCTGCTAACCTACAAACGGGGGTTTCTTTCCACCCCTACGCGGAAATTATTCTGGAATACCATAGCTCCCCACAATGTAAAGCTTTTTTCTAAGATTAGAATTGTTTGTCTCTCAGATTATCACAGTCGTGTTAGAAACGATGAATATCTGATCTTTTCTTCCGTGGAAAAGAGACGTGGACGATCTTCAATGTGAGGTTCCATGTTTGTGGCCACTGGTACCTATTATCGTCTTCACCTTTCTGCAAAAGTAAAAATCCAGAAAACTAACACATGATAAATTTTCATGTATTAATGATTATATATGTCGTATATTGGCGGGGAATGTCAGCTATCTCATGACGCAATTGTAAGAAATTGTTCAGGCAAGAGGTGGTATGTTGCTTTTCTCATGAATCATTTGAGTGGAAGGCGCTATATTAAGACCGAAAAGTAGCGATATTTTCGATACATTGAAGATTTTTTACTCGTCAAAAGGAATTACTTTTATTCGAAATAATTCGTTATTTTAAACACAAATCTCATGGTATTTAAATATTTTTATTGACACGTCTGTCATTGTTGATGTTCAATAATTACAAACAATTTTATATGCTCATTACTTTAAAATCCTTAAATTAATACAGAGATGGTTAATTACAAAAACTTTTTTAATTGAAAGACAGCAACATTACAATTTTAAAAGTTCCTATCATTTCTTAAGTTGATTTAAAGAGATTATATTCAGAAGGGGAGTCAATTTTAATACTAACGAAAAGTGGGCTATGTTACTGTAGGTACTCAGAAATAATTTGAAAGTGTTTAAAGAAAATCCTTCTCTTTACAGACAACATAATTGTCTCCCTTGTAATAGCGATGTGTACGAAATTTTTAGTTGAATATGAGTTACCGGTAGGAACACGGTCTCGGAACAGATATTAGCGAAATTTAAGGAATATTCGAAGTTCTCTAAATTTTGACAGTTGAACTGATAATGATGGGAGGGTAGTTGCAGGTTCAGGTGCAGGATCAGGACATTGCAGAATCAGTGCTTTTGACGGAATACTGCTGGTTACTAATTGGTGGATATCCAGCATAGCTGATCTGGGCGTTTGATTGACAGTTCATGCAGTAAACAGTTGTTTAAATATAGGTGTTAAAACTATTGATGTATATAACTGAAAAATCCAGTATTCCACTGTAGCTGTATTTATTTACGTTGATTAGAGATACACACATGATTTCGTTAGCGAATATATGTATTGTTATGGTGCAGTGAAAATACCTA
The DNA here is from genome assembly GCF_023864345.2 of Schistocerca serialis cubense. NCBI lineage: Eukaryota > Metazoa > Arthropoda > Insecta > Orthoptera > Acrididae > Schistocerca > Schistocerca serialis. The sequence goes on along the minus strand of NC_064641.1, from coordinate 404,866,042 downwards.
ACTCCCTGAATAGGTACCTATAAATTATGACGACCGTGGGTGAACACTTCATATTTTTCTAATCAATCGCCTTTGTGCAGTCAGTACTTTCTAAGTGATAAGTCACGCCAGGAAATTTTTCCTTGAGACGTTACTGAATGGCAGTATGCAAAATATATCAAGAATTGCATCTTCTGATGTACATCTGTACCGAAGGTTTTTTAATGTTTTTTTTTTAAATTAATGCTTTGATGATGGGGATTGAAGTTATCTGAGATATATAAAAGTACTGAATGAATAGACGCAAACATGGAAGCAAGTAGTACACATCTAGTTAGGAAACTAGGTGTGGGTCACGAACGTCGCACAAAGGGCGGGCTCATACGTATTTAATAAATAAGATTTGTAATTTCGTACTAGAAGATGTTTAGTTTCAAGTGCGTGTCATATGGTATATGGAGTAGTTACAGAATACCGCAGAGTAACAACTGGCGGGGCTAGGCAAAATTCTCAGCCCTCCTCAACTAATAAAAACCATCATCAGTGATGAATGTCATATCTAAAAACGAAAGAATAGAACGAGGAATCAGAAACTGATCCTCGATTGAAAAACAGTGAACCAGTAACAAATGAAAAAGATATAGAGACCATCTCCATCTAACGTGGAACAACTGTCAAAACGGGACTGATGTGTATGAAAACCACGAACTGTCATCACTTAAACAATTAAAATATGAAACTTCCTGGCAGATTAAAACTGTGTGCCCGATCGAGACTGGAACTCGGGACCTTTGCCTTTCGCGGACAAGTGCTCTACCATCTTTTTTTTTCTTTTTTTTTCTTTTTTATTTTCTTTTTTAAAACTAAACTTAATTTGTAGGTTTTTTTGGAACTAAAAAAAACCGAAGTGCCACCGTCACTTTTCATCCTATAACAAAAAAATCTGGTCCACTTCAGGCGTTGGCTCCTGACAACCTACTCCAGAGAGCTACCTATATACCAGGGGAAATATGGGAAATCAAGGTTAGGGCTATCCTACAAACAATACAAAATCTTCCTTTTTCTGAATTTTATTTTTATTGTTTTTATTTTTATTTTTTAAAAATTTTTTTTCTCTTTTCCTTTCTTTTTTTTTCTTTTTTTTTGTTGTGTAATTGATCAGAGGCCTTCTGCGCCCCGCTGGTAATATGTTGAGTCACGTCTACTCGAAATTGATGTGTTCCGTTAAATTGTTCAGAAATGTTCATTGGTTCAAACAGGAAACCTTCTTCTCTCTTGGCTTAACACATTCCAGCTGCGAGGTGGGTCGTGGAAAACACTCCCAAGGAAGTTTGAGAACAATTGTCTGTATTTTGGGTGACGGACAACGACATAATGACGGTCATTGACGTATGTCCAAAAATCGAGTACAGAGTCTACAGTTTGTCCAAATAGGTAGTGAATGGCATGTCCGCGAATCCAATTCACAGCATTGGTCTTTGTCCGAGGAAAATAGTCACGTTCCGGAAATAATAATGAAAGGGGAGTAATCCGATATGGAATATCACACGTTAGAAAAGCCACAATACGACGAACCAAGTGCCAAACCTCCGCCGCCGGTCCGCAAAAAAACCGATGTTCATCATTGTCTGGCACTCTACATGTGGAACATAGAGGTGATTGGGCGAGGTGGATACGACGAAGGTGAAATTGGCTGATTTGCTTGCCATTGATAGTTAGGTACCAGACAGATTGAACATTCGTGTCAAGGTAACAGGCGAACACCACGCGCCATACATGACGCCAGTCAACCTGGGGGAACTTTTGTTCAATCGGGTTAGGTGGACGACCTAATTGGAGGACATTGTATACTGCCTTTGTCTTGAGTAAAAGTTGTCTTGGTGAGGTGAGGCGTAGATAACTGAGTTCAAGAAAGAAGTATCGTATATAATGGAACTGGGCCGGAACATCAGAGATCATCACTGGGGCTGACAGTGAGACCGGCGGGTATGCCGACAGGAGGAGACCAGTTAAGCTCGTTGGGCAACGTATCCATACCGTCATATGGGAGCTGACAAATAGGGCGCGAGCTCTATCCGGCACGTGAAACAGACCTATCCCACCTCGTTCACGGGGTTGATGGTGGCTGAACGCCGGAGATCAGATGAAAAATCTATTCCCAAACAGCGAATGGTATCAACGGCTGTGAGAGGTGTAACGCACTCCACGGGAAGTCCCGTGCCAATGAACATAACTTGTGACTTACGTACGTTTAAAGAGCTACACGACGCCTCACCATAAGTCGCTACCCACGTCAAAACAGCTTAGACATACTGTACTTAGAATGGCTTGATCACACTAAGTTATTCACGTTGTAAGTAGGCTGTTTAGGTTTTTTTATTGGTAACGCCACCTCTGTATGAAAATCACTGGCTGTGCTGTGTGCAGTCTGTGGCTGCTTTGCATTGTTGTAATACTCGCCATTGTAGTGTTAGGCAGCTGGCTGTGAACAGCGCCTAGCGTTGCGCAGTTGAAGGTGAGCCGCCAGCAGTGGTGGATGTGGGGAGAGAGATATTGGTAACGCCACCTCTGTATGAAAATCACTGGCTGTGCTGTGTGCAGTCTGTGGCTGCTTTGCATTGTTGTAATACTCGCCCATTGTAGTGTTAGGCAGCTGGCTGTGAACAGCGCGTAGCGTTGCGCAGTTGGAGGTGAGCCGCCAGCAGTGGTGGATGTGGGGAGAGAGATGGCGGAGTTTTGAAATTTGTCATGAACTGCTATATTTATATATGATGATATCAAGGTAAATACATTGTTTGTTCTCTATTAATATCTTTCATTTGCTAACTATCCCTATCAGTAGTTAGTGCCTTCCATAGTTTGAATCTTTTATTTAGCTGGCAGTAGTGGCGCTCGCTGTATTGCAGTAGCTTGAGCAGCGAAGATTTTTGTGAGGTAAGTGATTTGTGAAAGGTATAGTTTACTGTTAGTCAGGGCCCATTCTTTTGTAGGGATTATTGAAAGTCAGATTGCGTAGCGCTAACAAAATATTGTGTGTCAGTTTAAGGACAGTCATGTATAATTGTTCAAAGGGGACGTTTCATATGTCGACCCTTAGCCGAGGATACCTCACTGGAATCTTCTGATTTTTTCTTGTAGTTTATGTAATTAGTGTAGATTTTGTTTATTGCTAGCGCGTAATTGTAGAGAAAATCTCCTTTGTAGTTGCAGTCTTTCATTGTTGTACAGTAAAACAGCTGTGGCATGCATGTAGATTTGCACCAAGTATTTCGCAGCTGCAATTAACTAGATATTATTTTCAGTGCTATGTTAATGTGTTCTCTTATTTTTGATCTTCAAATTGTGTTTTTCTGTGTTATCGTGTGAAATATTGTGACAATAATGGCGTGTGAAAAACGTAATACTGGGCTCCAAAGTAAACTGAGAAATGACAGTGAAGACGAAAGCAGTGTGTTAGCGCCGCAGAGTAATGAATTAACTAATGTTCAAAGTAGTAATTTGGTAATTGCGCATAGGAAAATGGAGCGGGCGGCAAACAATGGTGTAGACAGTGAAACAGGTAGTGAACAGGGAAGCGTTATCGATCGATTGGTCGGCAACAGCTCGCCTCAGGAATCGGGAATGACAGAACACAATATTGCAAATACTGCAGACTCAGGTTTTGGGTCATCACCGTTTTCTCAAATAAGTCAATACACATTTTCTGCTTGTCAAAATGTGAATGTTGCCGGTGCAAATGCACTGCCGAAAAGCATAGAGAAACAGATTCCAGACACTAATACATTATTATTGCAATTAATGCAACAAATGGAACAAAATCAGAGACAAATGGGACAAAATCTTAAAAAGTTAGACACAATGGAACAACACCAGAGACAAACACAGCAACAGTTAGACGCAATGGAACAAAATCTTCAAAAGTTAGACACCACACTTGAACAAACACGCGAAGATTTAACTACTGAGTTACATAACATTGAATCGAAATGTCAAAAAGTCTGTAATGACGTAAAAACACAAATTTGTGAGCATTTTCAACCTATTTTTTCGCGGCATGAAAATGCATTACAGAATCACGAAGCAGCCATAAAAGAACTGCAAACAATTGTTCATGAAAATCATGAGACCTTGTGGGCTAAAATTGACTCAGTTGCATTTACCGATTCGGTTACGCAACTTGCAAAAACTCAGGAAAACTTAAAGGACACAGTAGATTCGATTTCAACACAAATGGACACTCTGAAACTTGGTTCAGAAAAACACACTGAGGAAATGTGTTCACTATCGGAGAAAGTAGCCGAACTTTCGGATCAGGTCACTAACTTATCTACATAGGTAGATGATGATCTGAATGACACAAGACCTGTAGCCTTCACTGACACAGAAGAGTGTGAACAAATTAGAAAATTCAAACAGAATCAAAATCAAATCAATACACAGTACAAAAGAGAAATCCGGGAAGTACAAGATCAGCTGACACAGGTAATACAAGAATTACGTATTTCAGAGGATACGCGCGCCCCAATATGGGAAGAGGGACACAGAAATACGGAACAGCCACAAAATAATAACACAGGGCATTTCGGAAGTTATGAAAGAAATTGGCAATGTGCACCGAATTTTGAGATGGAACGGCCGAAACGACGTAACAATGACCGATATGTGACTCACCGACATGATGATTTTGACTATAAGCTGTTCATTACTACACGTAAATTCAAAACATTTAAGAATTCTGGCAACGACATTCATCCACAAGCATGGCTCCATCAATTCTCGCATTGTTTTCCTCCCAACTGGTCGTTAGAACACAGATTAGAATTTATGTGTGGCTACTTGGAGAATGAACCAGCTGTAAGAATGCGATCGATAATTCACGATTGCCACAGTGAAGGAGAGTTTTACCATGCCTTCCTCTCAGCATATTGGTCTCAAGCCACACAAGACCGAGTAAAACATAGCTTCATAATGATGAAATGTTTCGAACAATCTGAATTTTCCAGTCTTATGAAATATTTTGAAGACATGTTGCATAAGAATCAGTATCTTTCAAACCCATACAGCCCCTCATAACTCATCCGCATTTGCTTAATCAAACTGCCTGAACATTTACGACATATTATTTTGGCAGGACGTTGCAAAGACGACATTGAAGCATTTCAGGGACTCTTACAAGAATTAGAAATTGACACTGACAATCGCGGAACGCGAAACCAGGAACACAACAATTACAGGTCACATCCGTCGCAATTCCGCGATGAAAGAAGTAATAACTTGACACAACAAGGCTATTCTCACAACACAAATCGTGACCGAAACAGACACCACACATATGACAACCACTGGCAGAGTAATACAAGTTACAGAGAAAGATCGCATTTCCGTAGTAATGAATATGACAGAGATTACCATAGAAACAGACAATATGGGAACAAAAACGATTATTATCAAGGGAGACAGAATAACTCCAGACGCAATGGTCCAGTGCGCAGTTACGATTCAGGGAGAAATTCTCCACCACTTAACCGACAAGAAAGACTCTACAGGAACTACCGACATGACGACAGACGACGTGATCGTAACGACAGACCTGAACTGTATCTGAACTGGCGGGATTTAAACAGGGCAGGGCCCTCTCGTCACGGTGAATTTGTAGAAGATAGGTCTCCTAATCCCAATAACGATGCGCGCCAACAAAGGAACAGACAAGGACTCGCACCGCAGGCATCCGCGTGCGCCGGCTGGCTCAGAGAAAAATAACATAGACGCTAACCTTGAGCAAAATTCCAGTATTCTTTACCGACGTATACCATATGACAATTGCATTCAAGTTCAAACTCTGAGTACTATGAAGAGTAAAGGATTTCACCACACTTCACATATAAAACCGTTTATTGAAAGATAATCTGCTTTTTAACTTTGTCTTTGCCATATAACTTTTCACTTCACATTTCTAGTATGCTTTGTCAGACTTAAGAAACTGTTAACATACAACAATGTTTGAAGTTAAATATCCAATCAAGAACCAAGAGAACTTATTTAGACAGAAATGACGAATGCATTGTTATAGTGAACAGACGCCGCAGTGTTATTGTGTGTGTACATTCTTGCTTGTTAGTTGCACGTTTATGGAACGACTATAAGGCTTACATACTTAGAACATTTCCCAGTACTGCTAATGAGATTTTAATGCAACATTTTGGTAGACCTGAAAATATATTCTGGATTTAAAGTACTTTCTGTGAGATACCAGATGACACAGTGTTAGTTTATGTGACAGTTACACGATTTTATCACGACGCTACTAATGAGTGACAATTTACAATGTTGCTTTTGTAGTGTTTCTGTTCTATATCTGCACAGTTTTTCTGTTTTATTCTGCAAAGTAAAACATGTTTTACTAGTAACTTTTGTGGTATAGCTACAATGAGATTGCCTTTTCCGTAGCACAACAATACGTTACAGCACAGTACTTTCATCATCACAACAATAAGCGTAATAACTAAGATATCTCTACGCAAAGCATTTCACTTTTGTTTATCATGAGGTAAGTACATTGGCTTCTGCAGAACTTAGCTTTCGGAGGAAATAACTACGACACTTCCACAGAGATTATCTTACAACAAGATGCACATTTAGCGCTACAGGACACGTATTTGAATGATTAATTTTGTACTTAAAACATTTATTTTTAAAGAGTTTTGAATTACAAAGAAAGTTTTCCGTGATACATTTCATTCCATTGCTGTAATCTGTAACACCTGAGGGTATAATTACATTAATCCTCAGGGGGGGTACACGCTTACATGTGTGTGGCAACCACAAGGAACCCTAGCTAATATGGTATTTGCTTATACAACTTTACACATCGGTACCATATTTCTCTAACACACAAATTACACAGCTATCAGCTATCTGATCATTTAACTGAGAGATAAACATTTTTTTACTACATCAGTGACACATGTTTACGCAATACACAGTTGGTAACTTCACACTTATGAAACTGTATTTTGTCTGTACTTTGTAATCTGTTCATATTTTTTCGGAATCATTGTGATACTATGAGAGCTTTGAATGATGTATTTGGTATGGGATCATGATTTTTAAAGTACGTTTGAGGCAGATGACACTTTTGACATGAGCAGAGAATTTTTTTTTAGGTTTTGAATTTATTGGAGGAAGCTACGACGATTTTGAGAGTTGACTAAGATGTTATGATATTATTACGACGATGTGTATTATGTTGTTGAGGAATGTTTATTATGCTACGTATTTCTCATGATGAAATATTGAAGAAGTGTCGACGAATATGTATATGTGTAATAAGGTAAGGAATAATGAATAGTGGGTAGGGACTCTTGATTTGTGAAAAAGGTTGTTGGAAACCAAGAATCGTACTTTAAGAGTTATGAAATGTGTGTATATGCGTGAATGTATCACAATGCTGGCGAAAATTTTTTGGACGCTGTTATATTTACAGGATTTTGTTTCTACAGATTTGTAACGCAAATTCTTAACCTGTGAATTTTTTTATATGAGACTGTCACTGTAGCGGAAACTGCTGTCGTAAATATTTCCGTAAGAAAGTTAAGTGACCACCTGCACATAATGCGTCGCGGGCACCCACCTGGGCGACAGCCGCCCGAAAAAAAGCCATTAGCCTTTCAGAGGCGCAGGTGAAAAAAAAAAAAAAAGAGACCATTAACCTCGCTATTGACATTCCTTTGTGGAAAGCATCGCAAATAAGACACGCTCATTACTTGGAAACATACGATTATATTGTGGAGCGCTACTTTCTGCTACTTACTGAAATGCTTATAAACTGATGGGAAATATTCTTACATCTGCAAACCCAATAATGACAAGTGTCTTTCTACGAGAGTTGAGAGCTACTGACTTACGAAATGCCACATAGCTATTGAATGATGTTTTTATGCTTTGGTTTGTGTAATTGCTTATTTCATTTGATACCTGTTTTCCAGCTGTGTTACAGCATTAGTTTTATAAAATAAACTTAGATGCATTTGCTAATGTGAACACTTTCTGTCAACAGATCTATTAAATGATAATTTTGTAATCCACATTCTTTAAAAAAAGGAGCACTTGGAAAGGAAAGAACAATAAGAAGGGACTAGTAACAGTAACTGGACACATAATTTTCTTTTCAAGTACATGGTAATATTTTTTTTACAATAAGTTGTTGTGGTGCACCACTTTAATTACTTAGACATTAAGATGTGATTATACATTTCCCTTATCTGCATTGTTATCTTTAGTGTACTATTTTTTCTGCTTGAGCTATGTCATGTTTAGGTATTTCATTTTCTGCTGCTGTTTGCCAGGCATAGTGTTATTGAATTTGACTTTACATTATTCTGTTAAGCCAGTTTACTAATGATTTATTTTTATTGTTTGCTGCACATTGCCTTAGATTAGTTGTAATATTACAATTGCTTTGCTAATTTCTTAATGCTGCTTGCTTCGCAAATCTGTGGTTTTTTTTCATTGCTGTTTATATTAATTGTTTTATGTGATGCTGCATTGCCTCGTCCCTTAGTTTAGCATCTGAACTCAGTAGATTTAAGTTAGCTTAAGAGGGGGTAGACTATATAAGAAACTGACTATGGAGAATAGGTAAAGAATGCATTGCGAAGTTATATGAAAAAGATTTGGGCCCAAATGAGTATTGTACAAACAGAAATAATTACTTTGAAAGAAATATGAACAGAATACAGAAAGCAGGCTTAGATAGGACTTTTTGGGAATAATGATGAACAAAGGGAGATCTCCATGCAAAATACTGCAGTAAAACAAACCCTGTCCTTTCCCTTTTGTGTTATCCCACTATATGTTTGTGTACCCTTGTGTATTTGTTTTCTTCCTGTCTCTGTGTACTGTTTCATAGAACTTTTTTCTCTTCTAATACTAAGTTACATTCACTATGATGAGGAATACTGTTATCCTCAAATACAATTGGCATTAATAATGTGTTATTTACTTTGTAAAGATGTTTAGACATTATTTATTCTGTTTTGCGTTAATGCTCATGTGTGAAGTTGATGTTTCAAAAGTTATTGTGATCTTTTATGTATGTACTCATGTCATAATTCCTGTAACACTGACGTATATGTCTATTTCTATTCTTTTGTAACGCCTGTTTTACTACAAATGTTATCTGTATTGTTATGTTCTTTAATGATGTATTTTGTACTTTTGTAATTGTATTCTCATGTTATAAAATTGTAATTGACAATAGTTCATCCTATTATTAACTTGTAAGTTACATTTCACTGCACACGTTTCTGTTGGTCATAGAATATGGACAATATGTGAGAAGTAGGGACTGTTAGTGTTTGCATGTGTGTTAATAATTCAGCAAGAGACTGGATAACAGCATTGCTGGTTCTAAGGACAATTCCAAAAACTTTGTGAGTGCACAAGTGGTGGTTATGAACTTGCTATATTATCCGCAAGACTCTTCAATGGTGATTGTGCACCTGCACAGTCACAACAGATGGCTGTTGGCTATCTCTACAAGGACTACAGCGGGTCTACATCTTTGATGATCCATCAATACCATTATTTCTACAAGGACTGCAGTGGGTCTGCACCTCTGGTGGCCCACCAATACCACAATCTCTACCAGGACTACAGTGGGTCTACTCTACCTACCAATATTCTTCAAAACATCGAATGACTCTGCTGTGGGTTTGCTCTGTTGTGGCCCATTACCTGTATGCATGTCAAGAGTCAGCACTGTCTTTCCGTTGGAAGGACAACACTACTTCTTCAAGACTGCATGGAAATCCACTACTTCCGTGTGCATTTTCTTTTACTGCTCAGACTTTGAGAAAAGAAATGGCAGTTTTACTGTGATGAATGATGAGGACTGTCTTTATGGACTGTGAGAAAATTTTAGCTTTTGACCAACATTGTATCAATAAGTGTGTGCATTTAATATCTTTGTTATTGTAATTATGAAAAATTTTTTCAAATCTGTATTGGCCACTGCCCAATCCAATTTGTAAAATTTTTTGTGGGGAGCATGGGGGCTATGTAAGTAGGCTGTTTAGGTTTTTTTATTGGTAACGCCACCTCTGTATGAAAATCACTGGCTGTGCTGTGTGCAGTCTGTGGCTGCTTTGCATTGTTGTAATACTCGCCATTGTAGTGTTAGGCAGCTGGCTGTGAACAGCGCCTAGCGTTGCGCAGTTGAAGGTGAGCCGCCAGCAGTGGTGGATGTGGGGAGAGAGATATTGGTAACGCCACCTCTGTATGAAAATCACTGGCTGTGCTGTGTGCAGTCTGTGGCTGCTTTGCATTGTTGTAATACTCGCCCATTGTAGTGTTAGGCAGCTGGCTGTGAGCAGCGCGTAGCGTTGCGCAGTTGGAGGTGAGCCGCCAGCAGTGGTGGATATGGGGAGAGAGATGGCGGAGTTTTGAAATTTGTCATGAACTGCTATATTTATATATGATGATATCAAGGTAAATACATTGTTTGTTCTCTATTAATATCTTTCATTTGCTAACTATCCCTATCAGTAGTTAGTGCCTTCCATAGTTTGAATCTTTTATTTAGCTGGCAGTAGTGGGGCTCGCTGTATTGCAGTAGCTTGAGCAGCGAAGATTTTTGTGAGGTAAGTGATTTGTGAAAGGTATAGTTTACTGTTAGTCAGGGCCCATTCTTTTGTAGGGATTATTGAAAGTCAGATTGCGTAGCGCTAACAAAATATTGTGTGTCAGTTTAAGGACAGTCATGTATAATTGTTCAAAGCTGACGTTTCAACGTATTTCATACTGCGCACAGCGAACACGCACAATGGATCTAAGATTGGAACTAAAATATTAGTTTCTCGTTTATAGCGTTAGGAAGATTACATCCACTCAAACGGCGAAATACAGGAGAAAATAGTTCAGTGTTCTTGGCCAAAAATAGATCACAATCGCAATTGCAAAATCAGTGATTATACGAAGTCTATTTGGAAAGTAAGGTCCAGCCACTCGCGAAATGGAAATCACTGTGAACGTCAAAAATATTTTATTGGCAACAGTTAACTACACTTTCCAGCTGCATCTCTACATAATCGCCGCTCCGACTTAGACATTTGTCGTAACGTTGTACAACTTTCCAGTACCCGCGTCACAGTACGTGGGTGCCTGTGCTTTTCGTCGATGCTCTACGCTGGCCTACAGCTCGTTGTCTGCGCCAAAATGCTGTCTTCACAACTAGCAGTTCTTGTGAACAGAGATGTAACGCAGATGAGGGGAGGGGGGGGGGGCAATGACGGGCTGTACTGTGGGTGACAAAACGCTTACCACCGACAACGCTACAGGGGGGCTTCTTCATTGTGCCAGCAGTACGGGGCGAATTGTCATGAAGAAGAAAACACACGAGAATTATGTAGGCTACAAGACAATGGGTTAAATCTCCCCTCATATTTGGCGGGAGACACTATTTTCTAGGCATCTTTGCGTTCTCAGTGTCTAGAAACACTGCTCAACACCTCTGCCCAAAGCTTAATTGGATTTTCACTGTGGTTTCTATTATGCATCCGATTGGACCTTACTATCCGAATAGCCTCTTAGTGATAAATCTGTACGTATTATCAAATGAAAAACTTGGTTTATTTTGCAATTTAATTGATAATGATAACTGTTGTTTATGCCAATTATTTTTCGGATGGGGAAGAGAACTGAAAACTAGTAAAGATTATAGTAAGAGTTAGACCTGATTCAGTCCTAGAACATCTGTCAGAGACCTATCTAAAAAAGCACGATTTCAGTACTAGAGCTGTAGACTGGAATGAAGATCAGTTGAAAAAAAATCACAGTAATGGATATACATCTATGTAGGTACTTGTAGAGCGCATTAAATCTTTTTCGCGTAGTTCAATTGCAGATGTAACTGAAATAAGGAAAGTGATTTTTGGAAAATTCCTTCTCCACTACGGAATACCTTCACAGAAGTACTTAGTATATTTCTCATTTGTACAAGCATCCGATTGATGAGTGTAGTCAAATGGTTCAAATGGCTCTGAGCACTATGGGACATAACTTTTATGGTCATCAGTCCCCTAGAACTTAGAACTACTTCAACCTAACTAACCTAAGGACAACACACAACACCCAGTCATCACGAGGCAGAGAAAATCCCTGACCCCGCCGGGAATCGAACCCGGGAACCCGGGCGTGGGAAGCGAGAATGCAACCGCACGACCACGAGCTGCGGACGATGAGTGTAGTCAAGGGATATATATCACAGATTACTAGCGCAAAGATACCAACTTCAGTTTCATCCATGTCATAGATAATGAGTCTAACTCTATTTCTGAGAGGAAGAGCGTAACACTGCTGCTGACAGCCATGTCCAGACGTTGCATAGGAATCTGAACTTTAAGATGAAAGTCTAAGGAATGATCAAATGCATGAGGATCCAGAAGGAAATCGAAATAACTCCAGAAATAACTCCATTAAAGACACAAACGATTTATTAACCGAAAATTCGTCTTCTAAAAAATCTACCAATGAACACTTCTGATCAACTTCACATTGCTGGGTACAAAGTCATGTAGAACCATTTAAAGTACATCATAGTTGCCACTGACTGTAGAGAGTATTTATTTTCAGTACTACAATTTCAGCCATAAGGCCATTATTAATTAGTATGCTGCAAAAGACTTTGCTTTGGCATATATCAAGCCTTACAAATCTTCTGAGATACACACAGGACATCATTATGTGGTAAGGAACTGGCCATTAAAATTGCTACACCAAGAAGAAATGCAGGTGATAAATGGGTATTCCTTGGACAAATATATTATACTAGAACTGACATGTGATTACATTTTCACGCAATTTGGGTGGATAGATCCTGAGAAATTAGTACCCAAAACAACCACTTCTGGCCGTAATAACGGCCTTGACACACCTGGGAATTGAGCCAAACAGAGCTTGGGTGGCGTGTACAGGTACAGATGCCCATGCAGCTTTAACACGATACCACAGTTCACCAAGAGTAGTGACTGGCTTATTGTGAAGAGCCAGTTGCTCGCCACCATTGACCAGACGTTTTCAGTTGGTGAGAGATCTGGAGAACGTGCTGGCCAGGACAGCAGTCGAACATATTCTCTTATCCAGAAAGGCCCGTACAGTACCTGCAACATGCGGTCGTGCATTATCCTGCTGAAATGTAGGGTTTCGCAGGTATCGAATGAAGGGCAGAGCCACGGGTCGTAATTCATCTGAAATGTAACGTCCGCTGTTCAAAGTGGCGTCAATGCGAATAAGAGGTGACCGAGACGTGTAACCAATGGCATCCCATACCATCACGCCGGATGATAAGGTAGTATGGCGATGTCGAATACACGCTTCCAATGTGCGTTCACCGCGATGTCGCCAAACACGGATGCAACCATGATGATGCTGTAAACAGAACCTGGATTCATCCGAAAACATGACGTTTTTCCATTCGTGCACCCAGGTTCGTCGTTGAGTACACCATCGCAGGCGCTTCTGTCTGTGATGCAGCGTCAAGGGTAACCGCAGCCATGATCTCCGAGCTGATAGTCCATGCTGCTGCAAAAGTCGGCGAACTGTTCGTGCATATGGTTGTTGTCTAGCAAACGTCCCGATCTGTTGACTCAGGGATCGAGACGTGGCTGCACGATCCGTTACAGCCATGCGGATAAGATGCCTGTCATCTCGACTGCTAGTGATACGAGGCCGTTGGCGTCCAGCACGGCGTTCCGTATTACCCTCCTGAACCCACAGATTCCATATTCTGCTAACAGTCATTGGATCTCGACCAACGCGAGCAGCAATGTCGCGATACGATAAACCGCAATCGCGATAGGCTACAATCCGACCTTTATCAAAGTCGGAAACGTGATGGTACGCATTTCTCCTCCTTACACGAGGCATCACAACAACGTTTTACCAGGCAACACCGGTCAACTGCTGTTTGTGTATGAGAAATCGGTTGGAAACTTTCCTCATGTCAGCACGTTGTAGGTGTCGCCACCGGCGCCAGCCATGTGTGAATGCTCTGAAAAGCTAATCACTTGCATATCACACATCTTCTTCCTGTCTGTTAAATTTCGCGCCTGTAGCACACCATCTTCGTAGTGTAGCAGTTTTAATGGCCAGTAGTGTATTCAACATAAATCCCAACACCCTACTGTTTTTATACACTGTTTACCTGACAACTGAGGCGAATTAGTCCTCCCCGTTACGTTTTTGCTGATGTCTGCCCACGACTGGTATAAGAGCAAGTGAACGAATAAAGAACTATGGTGGGGAATAATATTAGAAGTAAGAATGTAACGGAGAACTTGCGAACATAAAAAGAGAGCTGGGTAAGCTAATACGCCACTCACAAGTGATGTGTTTAGAAAAACACTAATAATGGAGGGTGGTCATAGTTTCGCTCCCGTCGACGCCGATGTCACTGATGATGGAGCACAAGGTCGGATTGGGAGAGAATGCGGACTGATATTGACCGCGTCATTTTGAAAAGAACAATTCGGACATTTTCTTTAAGTGGTTTAAGGGAGCTTGGGAAACGTAAATCTGGATAGCCAGGGAACAGAATCCCTGTCGTACAAAAAGCGAATCCTGCATCTTAACCCCTGCGCCAACTCGCTTGTTAGAGTGAAAGGAGAACAAGTGTCTGGTCAAATTAGTATAGGGTAATGATTACAGCAATAGTAATTGTCTGATAGGCGTTTGCATCGTCGAATAGGAAGGCAGGTAAACTGGAGAAATACAACGAAAAACGTGGCGAACGTGCTTCTGACAAGTACACCGAATCCACTGTGATCCATCAGTGTCAAAAATACTTACCCAAGTTATAATTCGATGCTGAGGAAATACGGGATATATACAATTGGGGAAATACAGGAAATATACAAAGAAACATAATACTTGGCATTTGATAGTTGTAGGATTTCTGAGGGGATTTCCAATTCCGGCTTTCGCCCGATGACCAAGGGAAACCTCCAGAATAATTTGGGCTGACTAGGGGTTGAAAGTATTTTATTTCTGGAACCAAAAATTAAAATTTTGAGTTTATTTATGTGTATGTGTGTGTAAGCTATGTATTGTAGGGCAGTAATGGTATAGTTCGGAACAGAATATTCAGAATATTGCGTAGTATTACCATAGAATTTCAGTACGCGGGAAAAAAATTGAGAAAAGACTGAATCTTCTAGACTTCTGTAATAGAATACACGTGTTATTGTAGTGAGCTCACTCAACAAAACGGAAGAATAGGTTTCCTTGAAAAAGATAGAAACATGGAATATGTTAACAGGAACCCATCGCCGTTAGGTATATTTAGAATTATACCCAGGTGCATAGACAGAATTAGATAGTAATATAATAGTGCTACTCAAATTGAACGTCAAGAAAAGAAGTAAATAGAAGCAGACGATAAAATATACTGAGACTAAAAACAGAATGAACTGAGCTGGAAATTATTATTTTTTTCATAAACTTAACTAAAAGTTCGCCAGTACTTCAGCGGAAAAGTGAAATCTAATAAGCGATTAAATAAAGTGCAGTGAAAGCATAGTCACAAAAGTCTTGAATAGCACAAGAAATACTTCAGCTCGGTGATGAAAGAAGAAATTACATGGATGCTAAGAATGAAAAACGAAGTAGTGGTTTTAGTAGCTTAGTGGTGAAATTAGACCAAAGTACCACAGCAATAAATGAGAGAAGAGCAGACAGGCAGGAGTACGATACAGAACACCTATTTCACGACGTGTTAGAAGTGGAGGAGCAATATGCTGATGTTGATGAAACACGTCGTACAGTAATGTGGTCGTAGTTTGACAGCGGCGTGTCTGCAGGTGCCGATGATATCTTCACAGCTACTGACATCCGCAGGTGATATACGAGGAGTGAGAAGGTTTTTTGACGTAATAAATACAGGAAACACCTAACTTACAATGAGAATTCCAGAAAGGCGTTCACCTTACGAAAGAAAGCACCAGTCGTAAATGGAAGTGCGGATGCAGAAGGGAGACGTACAAAATCTTCAATAGCTAACTAGTAATGAAAGTAGAAACTGTAGGACTAAGTACAGCACAACGTCAAATGGGTGCTAGGCGTAGTTGAAGGTTATTGGCACTGCTGTTTAACTTGTGCAGTGACAGTAGTGAAAGAAATTTTCGGAGAAGCACCTAAGTCTTAGAGCAGCAGACCCTTTATTAAGATCCACAGATGAAATACCTTATGGTGGAAAGTAAGGAAAATACTAGGAATAAAATAGACAGCGTAGTGATGAATGACAGTAGTAAAAGCACTGAATTGTCATCGACGAAGTAAGATAACAACGGACGGAAGATAAAAGGTCCCAGAATTAGATCTGCACAGACGAAGAAAGTTTTGTTCAATGAAATAGCCACACTAGTATCAAATATTGATATCATTTGACAAAGAAGTTCCTACACATGTACATCTGGAACACAGTGTTGTGTGGTAGTGAAAGGTGGGCTACGCGAAGAGAAATTTAAAAATTAAAAACTACGCGAAGTGAATTTTAAAAATTTAATAGGTACGACAGGTGCAGAAAGATGAAATAAGCGAGAAAACAAAGAAGGGGAAACCTTTCCAGTTTCGTGAAACTTTAATTTCGGTAGTCAGGAGCAGTTCATCTGGAGCAGAAAACAGCAGAAGAGGACGAACATCGCAGAGGAAACTAAGAAGAGACAACGCGAACCGGTTTACAGATGATGGGTGTTACTGTGACGTACATTTGAAAACAAGGGCGTAGGGAAAGAAGAAGTGGAAGACGACACGAAACTTGTCGAAAGTCTGAAGACTTGAAAAATGGTAGTAGTTTATACATTGCATCAGTTGCTATGGTCTTGCTTTTAAATAAAACATGCATCTTTGACTTGATTTCAAGCGGCAGTGGCTACTCTCCGTTTAATCTATGGAATGTGATTGACATGATGTGGTGTATTCAACCGCTTACGTCCGCTTTTGTCGAAACTGAAGCTTATTTATAATCACCATGTATAATTATTATAGAGCGAATAGCTCATAATAGAGCAGTGGATACCTTTCTGATCAGTATGGAATGGGCGAAGAGGCGTTTGAAAACGTAAAAGAAGATTGGCGTCGTCTCATGGAATTGTTGGATACATCAAAAATGCAGTTCATAAAAATATGAATGATCAATGATTATTTCTGAATACTTGGGCACCAGCTTGCTTCCATATTTTATTTCTGCTCGGCCTCTCGTCTCTGTGCAGATGGTATATCTGGTACGGTACCTCCAATTCAAAGAGAGACGGAAGTTACATTGTGATTCCAATGTTTTGTCAACTGAATTACATTTTTTTAAAAAAAGTTCTGCTACATGACGTAAATGATTGAAGATTAGTTTCGATCATTCGGTGATCATCTTCAGATCAACAAATGAAGTAAAATACCTACTGAAACAAGTCCTTACTTTGTATAGTCTTAAAGAAAACTTCTAAATCATCGGATACTTCTCATTTTACTTTTGTTGATATATCATTTTAGTTGTGTAATTGGAAATGTGAAAAAGAAGTTTTTTAACATGGAGTTGCAGTATCTCTCGTGCCGGATTGCCGTCCATTGTTGAATTAGATTATATTAAATTTATCGATTGACTTAGTATCCATTTCTGAAATGTGTTGTTTCTGAGCTGAAATGGCATTTAATGGAGATTATCTCTTTTCCCGTAACCGTAAGAACCGTAACACGCTTTCCATAACGCTTGTGTAAGGTTATTTGCAGAGGTACAGTTTAAGAGGGGTAAAATGCTTCCCACTTTTAATGATATGCATAAATAAGGTGCAACCTTGCTATGATTCAAAAGTATATTCTCGTCTATGATTAAGGTCTTTATTAGTGGCTACAGCACAGACCGTACTATAAATCTCAGATGATTGGTAAACCGTGTTGAGTCTTCATTGCAATTTTATCACTACGTTACCTATACAAGATAAGATATTCGTTGGCGTAGTGATTGATAGGTCACAAAAAATGAAAACAAAAGCGAGATGCAAAGCTTGATAAGAATAAAGATATGCTGACTATATGATTGGGTGGAGAGTCATAACGTGTGTATAATCAGTTTTTTATGCATGCATTAACAGTTAACAAACCACTAACTTATACTTGGCAGGGGATTATTCGGAACAATTGTTAATTAATCCCTCACTAATCACATTCATGAGACATGAAGTTACTCATTGCAAGGCAGCTTACATGTCCTACTCTTGCCCGCGTTACTCTTACAGTCTTCACGGAAATTGCGAATATATCACTAAGGCAATACGTTTCCCCCCACTTTGCCTAAAATATTGATACGTCACATCTAGCTTCTGGCGTATGCCGAAGTGTATGTACCAAATTACATTTAAAGTTTATGTGTCCAAAATAAGTGCATTTGAAATGGATATTTTTACTTTTCCATAAACTGTTTTCCTTTTTTGTTGCTACTGTTATTTCACGGAGACTACACAATACTCCTATAGATTGTTTTTTAGAACATAACTAGCGATTTCGCTGTTGCTGGAATTTACACGAGGGCGTGCTGAAAAGTACTGACTCCGAATTTCTTATGAAAACGCTTGAAGCTTTTTGAATAAAGCAAATGTTATTAACTTCCTACATCGTTATTTCTCATGTGTGCATATTTATTTCTCACGTTGGTGACGAACACATTTATCCCAGGAGGACCAGTTTGTTGATAACGTGACTGCAGAATGTTTGATTTCGTTAACGGAGCCACAAGCTCACCTCTGTTGGCATTGCTTCATCAGTATGAAAGCGATGCCCTCGAAGTTGTTATTTAAGTTTTGGAAACAAAAATCTGACGGAGCTAAGTCGGGACCGTACGGAGGATGATCGATTACAGTGAACCAATGGCGTCTGATTATTGCAGATGTCTCAGAACCAGTGTGTAGTCTGGCATTGGCAATCTGAAGAAGAGGGTGCTTCACTCTTTGAAGTCGAAACACAATTACAACATGCTGTTTTTCAAGCACCTACGTGGTGAAGCTACACACCGCCATTTTACACGCCACAGTGCGGAGCCGTTTAGCGGCAGAGGGTTGCAAATATATAGACACGAAGAATAACGTTTGTTTCATTAAAAAAACTTTAAGATTTTTGATGTAAACATTCGGAGGCATTACTATGCAGCACGCCCTCTTACAATAAAACAAGTCTCATGGATTAAATTATGTGTAGAAACTAAGATCTGCTGTAACGATTGGTGTTTAGAGCCGAAGAGAAACGTGCTGAGGTTGTGCGATTGTTGGAATCCGGACTGGAATTCCATACCTCGTGACGTCACTGTCTATAGGACGTTAAAGCTTTCATTCCTATCCACTGAATTCTTTTTCGCAAAGAGCGACACTTCATCACATCACTATAATTCAGATTATAGAAAGTTTTCCTATGTAACATGAAACGGAGGCGAGCATAATCCTTGCAAGTAAACCACGACGTGTTCTAGTAGTAGCCATGCTCGTGAAGAACGCTGGTGTGAGTTCGGGTAGCAGAACATAACGTCTGCGCACAAAGTATGGGCTTCCACGACGGCAACTTCCTCCGTCACTTAACCAGGCAGGCAACGGGGATTCTTCAGCTTGGTCATGTGACTCAGTGTCAGACGATTTCGTTTTGCTTAAGTGGCATCAGATCAGCAAGTCACTCTACTGAAGACTACGTACTTTGAAATATGACTCTTCCACTAGCAACAGCACTACCTTTAACATTAGAAAATACAATAATTTCCTGAATTGTAGTGAACTCTTTTCTAGATTGTCATGTGCACGTATCATAGATTGCATTTCAACGGAGTAGTGCTATACCATGTTTTCTGTATGTCCTTGAAAATTTCTTTGGAGTCGCCAGATTTATCACTTATGTTGTACTGGCTTCATGGTTTATACACTGAAAACCAATGAAAAATTTTACTAAAATGAGCAGCAGGACCCTATCAACGTACTTGAGTGTCAATGGACCTTTCATTCTTTCATTTCTGTCAGCCGACACTCATTTACGGGTTTAAGTTAGCGATTACAGTTCTACTCCGCACCTTGCGTTTCTGACTTAATATGTTTCGTCTCCTGCATATTATATCTACAAAATGAGCAGGAGTCATATACGTGTCCATTATCTTTCACTCTCCAAAAAAAACTAATAAAAATTATATGTGAACGTATGTTTTATTCGACTGCAATAAATACGTACCTATTGTAATTACGAAGAACTTAAATTGGAATCACAGAAAAAAAAGCGGAGAATGCGAATCAAAGACTGCGTTTTAATGCAGAAGGCACAGAACGGTAACTCATTTTGTATTGTTGTAAAATAGAGGTTTGATAAGCAACTTCGGGTTGTAACCATTAACACAAAGACTTTTTCTTTACAGTGTTTCTGTTTATGGAATTTCAATAAGAAACTTTATCCTCCGAATGCAAAAATATTTTCTGATTCCGTTATATACACGCAGAAATGACCATTTCAATAGAACAAAAGAAATAAAAGCTCGTGCAGAAATATTCATTCTCTTGTGTTATTGGAGAGTCGGTCGAAAGAGAAATAGCAAGAAAGTGGTTCTATGTTTCTTATGCCAAATAGTTAAGAGTGATTTGCAGAGTAATCATGTAGATGTAGATGGAAAACTTACATGATGTACAGATAATCTGACAAAAGATTGTGTAGAGAGGATTATTAGAAGTTTTAAATTGCCTTTGCGAATCTACCTAAAGCACAAACGTAGGCATAATTGAAAACATAACCTCCACAGTGCACGGCGTCCACTTCCAATACGTAGAAACACAAACTCGATGTCGATGATATTTTTGTTACGGTGCGTAATTGAGTTAGGCCCTTTTTACGTCATCTTCAGATTTATAAATTACTAAAAAGAATAGAGAGCACGATAGCACAAAGACACTCGTAAAGTGATAAAACACGTAAAGCGGCATGATGCAAAATAAAAACTGTGGTGTCACCGCCAGACACCACACTTGCTAAGTGGTAGCCTTTAAATCGGCCGCGGTCCGTTAGTATACGTCGGACCCGCGTGTCGCCACTATCAGTGATTGCAGACCGAGCGCCGCCACACAGCAGGTCTAGAGAGACTTCCTAGCACTCGCCCCAGTTGTACAGCCGACTTTGCTAGCGATGGTTCACTGACAAAAAACGCTCCCATTTGCCAAGACGATAGTTAGAATAGCCTTCAGCTACATCATTTGCTACGACCTAGCAAGGCGCCATTACCAGTTACTATTGATGGTGTAAAACATGTACCGTCAAGAGCGATGTTCACCATTTATGGATTAAAGTTAAGTATTCCACAGCTACGTCCTTTTTTGCTAGTCGAATTTCCTTGACCTGTTCCAGACCTCACGCCAACCTGCGTGAGCTAAAACGCGTGCCTTTCGGCTTCTTCGCATAGTGGGTTGGCTCTCTTGCCAATCCACAACATTTGGCGATGAGGCCAATTAGCATTCGTAACTATACTGCCCTGATTTACTTGTGTAATGGCTTCGCCACAATCTCCAGATGTACTGTCCAAATTTTATCGCTTACAGAACCAGCAGACGCAGGCCTTACTGGATGCCCTGGGACAGCTCGTCCAGGGTCAACGTGCAAGGCAAAACGATGCGGCAGCCGCCGCTCCACTGCTAACGCAGCCACAAAACGCAGTTGCACCAACTTTTCGTGCTTTTGATGCGGCACTGGAAAGCCGGACGGAGTGGTCACGCCAATTTGGATTCCATCTCGCCACCTACAGAATTCAAGGTAACGAGCGGCAGCCTTTTCTCCTTTCCTCCGTCGGGGTACAAACGTACCGTGTGATAGTCAAATTATTTCCCCAACACGATGTAGCAAATCTGTCCTACGACGAAATTTTGTCTGCATTAGATGCATATTTCAAAGAATCAGTCAATGTAGTTGCCAAACGGTTTACCTTCTTTTGTACAAAACGTACGGCAGGTCAGACTAATCAGGAGTGGGTTGCAACCTTCCAAGGCCTTACTCGGGATTGTGCTTTTGAGTGTAAATGTCGACTCCCTTATTCAGATACTATGGTACGTGATGCAATTGAACGTTTCTGATGTTCGTATAGGGGAACAGATTTTGAAACTAGTCAATCCCTCCCTTCATTAAGTGATGGACATATTGAATCGGCAGGACTCACTTGACTTTGCTCAGGAATCATTCGAAACTTCGCCACACATGTGTCAAGTTAAGCAGCCCGCCGGACGAGCTGCATGGAACAGTAAACAGTCCTCGCGCCCGGCCGTGCCAAAGCCACCAGGCTCTCAGCCACGTGTACCGCGCCGGCAGGCAAATGCAGTGCTAAAATCATGCCTGCGGTGTGCTACTAGACATTCGCGTGAGAATTGGACGTCACGCCAAGCTATTTGCTTTTTTTGTAATAAAAAGGACATGTTTAAAGTGTTTGCCAGAAAAAGCTCAGATTGGAAGCTCAAAACCATTCCAGGCCCTTTGCTTCACGCCGGAATCGGAATCGAACCAAGGATATTCAGGCCCACGACACTTTGCCCATAGAAATTCATGTAGTTCATGCCCAGTGCCACTCTCTCTAACAGTGACTGTGTTCGTCCCACTCATAGTGTGCGTCGACATCGCAGGAATTCCCATCGTCAAGTCGCAAGTGATTTTGTCGCAGTGGCAGTTCACGTTGCATGAGACAGTCGCTCTTTTCGTCTGCAGGACAATAAACTTTTTGTGGACTTGGACATTAACGGCAAAGTGATACCATTCGAGCTCGATACCAGAGCCGCAGTTTCACTGATCAATCAAGACACGTACAAACAGCTGGGAACACCTCCGTTGCATGCCGCAAATGTTAAGCTTACTAGCTATTCTGGTCAGCATATCCCTGTGTTAAGACAGTGCAGCCTTCTTGCAACATACAAGGGACAAACAAAACTTGTGTCATTTTACGTCCTTTGTTCTTCTGCTGCAGTGAACTTGTTTGGTTTCGATTTATTTCAGTTGTTTAACTTGTCTATCGTAAATCAGGTCCTATCAGTGAACCAGACTGTGCCTTCAGACAGTGTTTCTCGTCTATGTGAAGAATTTTCAGACATTTTTGCTCCGGGCCTCGGTTGCGCTAAGGACGATAAAGCACATTTGGAACTGAAAGTAAACGCGCAACCAAAATTTTTCAGAGTGCGCAATCTTCCCCACGCATTACGTGATGCAGTCGCAAAAACATTACACGATTTGGAATCATAAGGTGTAATTGAACGTGTGCAGACTTCTCTCTGGGCATCACCCTTAGTAATTTTGCAAAAACCTTCCAGAAAATTGAGACTTTGTGTGGACTTCAACGCAACAGTGAATCCACAACTAGTGACTGCCACTTTTCCTTTACCCCGCCCGGAAGATCTTTTTGACAAACTGTGCCCGGGTAAATATTTTTCGAAGTTGGACCTAGCAGATGCGTACTTGCAAATACCAGTGGACGAAGAATCCCAGCGCGTTTTGGTGGTTAACGCGCATCTTGGTTTGTATCGATTCAAACGACTGCCATTCGGGTGTGCATCCGCCCCTGCATTGTTTCAGCAATATCTACAAACTGTTTGTGCGTCGGTCCCTACTGTAGCAAACTATCTGGACGATATTGTGATCTCCGGAAAGACGGAAGAAGAACATTTAGCCAATCTCAGAACATTATTTGAGGTCTTGCGACAAAATGGTCTTCGCTTGCGGAAGGACAAATGTGTGTGTTTTGCTCGTGACTTACCCTATCTAGGACATGTACTGAATGCCCAAGGCATACATCCCAGTCCAGAGCACCTCCGTGCTATACAAGACTTGCTTTCGCCCCAGAATTTGAAGCAGCTACAGAGTATGCGGGGAAAAATAAATTACTATCATAAATATGTTCCCCATGCCTCTTCCATTTCAGCTCCGCTTCATCGCTTACGCCGTAAAGGTGTTCCGTTCGTCTGGACGACGGAATGCGAACGCGCCTTTCGCCAGTTGAAATCAGCGTTGCTTTCCAATACTTGCCTTACGCCATTGGATCCCCGGAAGCCCCTTTTGTTGATGGTGGATGCATCGGAATTCGGGATCGGTGCTGTGCTTGCGCACATAGATGGTTCGCAGGATCGCCCTATTGCTTTTGCGTCCAAATTGCTCTGGTCTGCGCAAAGAAATTATTCACAGATCGAGAAAGAAGCATTCGCTCTCGTATTTGGTGTTACAAAGTTTCATGATTTCTTGTATGGTCGTCACTTTGCCATCATCGCTTACCACAAACCTTTGACATCGCTTTTTGATCCGACCAAGCCTGTACCTCCACGTACAGCGCAGAAATTCATTCGCTGGTCTATTTTCCTCTCGCAGTACCGCTACGATATCTTGTATCGGTCCACTGCTAAGCACGGAAACGCCGATGCGTTGTCCCGTTTGCCTGTTGCTGAGGATAGAGCATTCGATTCCTCCGAACTTGCTTGCATGTTCATTGATTCGGAAACCGATGACGTGGTCCAATCGTTTCCGATTGATTTTCGTCGTGTAGCTACAGCCACAGCTGCCGACCCTGTCCTTGCTACCGTTCTGCGTTTTGTTGCTACGCAATGGCCCTTGTCAAAGTCACGGATCGGAGATCCGTTGGTTCGCCCTTTTTTGCTCACAAGGAGAGACTTTTTGTACGACGTGGTGTTTTGCTGTTGCGTTCTGATAATAATCAGTCCAGGATCGTGGTCCCACGTTCGTTACAGTCCTCTGTCTTACGGCTTCTCCACCAAGGACATTGGGGTATAGTGCGAACGAAACAACTTCTCGTCAGCACTGTACTTGGTTCGGAATCGATGCCACGATTACGAATATGTGCTCTTCTTGCATGGTGTATGCCGAACAACAATCAGCACCACCGCGGAAATTCTTTGCATGGTCAAAAGCCATTTCCTCTTGGCAACGTTTACACATCGATTTTGCTGGTCCATTCTGGAATGCTCGATGATTGGTTGTGGTAGATTCATTCAGTAATTTTCCTTTTGCTGTCCGGATGTCTTCCACGACGTCATCTGCCACCATCCAAGCGTTATCCGCTATCTTTTGCATTGAAGGTATTTCACAGGCTATTGTTTCCGACAATGGCTCACAATTCATGTCGGCAGAATTTCAGTCATTCTGCAAGGCCAATGGTATTCAACATCTGACGTCCGTGCCGTTTTCGTCACAGTCAAACGGTGCCGCTGACCGTTTGGTCAGGACTTTCAAGTCACAGATGTTGAAGTTGAAAGAGTCGCATTCACGGGAGGACGTGTTATGGCTCTTTTTGTCCTCGTATCGCTCTCAGCCTCGAGATGGTCGCTCGCCGGCTGAGTTGCTTCACGGTCGCCCTAATCGCACCTTGATGCCTTTGCTACATCCGCCGCATCAGGTTCCTGTGCAGCGGGAGACACCTGCTTTTGCTCCAGGCGACGTTGTCTACTACCGCAACTATCGAGGTTCATGGCGTTGGCTCGCAGGGCGCATTCTTCGCTGCCTCGGCCGCGCGATGTATCTGGTTTTGGGGGCCTCTGGTGAGGTGCGTCGGCATATCAATCAGCTGCGCCTCTGTCGTCGCACGGGATCTGCCGCTCCCCGACTGCTTTCAGCGACGGTGCCGTCCGGTCAGCGCCCTGGGGACCCATCTACTGGCTCGCCTCAGCCCCTGGTGTTACCGATGCTGCCTTCCATTTTGCCCCATGGCGACGCGCCGCCGCCGCCGCCGCCGCCTGTTCTCCCGCCGACGACGTCCGCAGTGGACGCGTCGCTGCAACCGCCGGGCGCTTCCCTGGGTCCCACGCCGCCGATCGCTTCCCGTGACCAGTTGTCCTCCGCCATGGAACTCTTGCCCGGTACGGACCATATGTCGTCTTCGCCCGTCGGATGCCCCGGCCCGATGGAGGTCGACCCTTCTGCCCCTCCTGTCTCTCTACGGGCGCATACACCGCATGTTGGTGTAGACCCTCGAGCAGGTTTTCAGGCGTTTCCTAGCTCCCCTCGGTCCGAATGGCAGGGTGCGGGTGACACAGCCACGCCTGTTGTTAGGCTCCCCAGCTCGTCGCATACGTCAACATGGGGTCCTCCCCACGGCGGGCGGAAGCCTTATGCCTCGACCGTCCGCCGATTTGCGGGGGAGGAATGTGGTGTCACCGCCAGACACCACACTTGCTAGGTGGTAGCCTTTAAATCGGCCGCGGTCCGTTAGTATACGTCGAACCTGCGTGTCGCCACTATCAGTGATTGCAGACCGAGCGCCGCCACACGGCAGGCATAGAGAGACTTCCTAGCACTCGCCCCAGTTGTACAGCCGACTTTGCTAGCGATGGTTCACTGACAAAATACGCTCTCATTTGCCGAGACGATAGTTAGCATAGCTTTCAGCTACGTCATTTGCTACGACCTAGCAAGGCGCCATTACCAGTTACTACTGATGCTGTAAAACATGTACCTTCAAGAGCGATGTTCACCATTTATGGATTAAAGTTAAGTATTCCACAGCTACGTCCTTTTTTGCTAGTCTAATTTCCTTGACCTGTTCTAGACCTCACGCCAGCCTGCGTGAGCTAAAACGCATGCCTTTCGGCTTCCTCTCATAGTGGGTTGGCTCTCTTGCCAATCCACAACAAAAACAATACATGAACCAAATCAAACCGAATTACTGCCAGGTACAGGATGTCAGTTGACAAGTATTTAGTTAAAACTACTCAAGTTATGGAAAATGAACTACGAAGAAGGTTACCTTCTGTTTAATGGGAAGCAGGAGGTATTTAGGTAGATCGCTTTCGAATGGTGTACCCCGAAATTCAATTAACTTTAGAAACAGAATACCGATTCCTTAGCTACCTATATGTAATTATTTGCGAATTCAGTGGCAAGCATATTTGCAGCTTTAGGAAATAGACGTGAACCGACATTACAATCCAAGTGAAACTCCGTCATACCATGAGATACCAGGAAGCCATGTTTCGTTCAATGCTGCTCACAATCAGGATGTTCCGTCTGGCCTTATCACAGGACGAGATTAGAAAAGAGATTCGTGCTCTAAAGCACCGGGATAGGCCAAATAACTACCACAGCTCCGCAGCCAGTCAAAACGAAGAGCGAAAGAGCCTAAATAAGAAACACAAGTACGTTAGCATGACATATCACGGACTAAAATGCGACAAAACAGAGAAGTCTTTAGGTAAAACTATGTGAATAGTTACTTCCAAACCACAGAACTACTTAGGACAGAGAATAAGATGTAATATACAGGTGGACGGCCAGAGTGGCCGAGCGGTTCTAGGCGCTACAGTCTGGAACCGCGCGACCGCTACGGTCGCAGGTTCGAATCCGGCCTCGGGCATGGATGTGTGTGATGTTCTTATGTTAGTTAGGTTTATGTAGTTCTAAGTTCTAGGGGACTGATGACCTCAGAAGTTAAGTCCCATAGTGCTCAAAACCACCACTAATACACAGGTGTTCAAAACTGTAGCTTTCACATGATTTGTCACTGCGAAGTAACATAGCTAGATGACACATCGACCTTGCATAGAAGGAACAGCTACAGCACGGCACGGCACGGCACGGCACGGCACGGAAGGTAACTCGAAGCAATACGTAAAGAGACGGACGGAACTGACACTTTTATTCAAGGACAATAATAAGCCTGAAATTACCGAGGCTTATGATGGTTCCCTGGACATTAATAAAGGCGGGTATGGTTCACAATAGAATGTGTGATAACAATGGATGACAGTGCATACTCTGCAACATGGTACCAAACTGGTTACAATGTCGGTAGGGAGTTCTTTCGGCAGGGCATTCCGTCTCTCCAACAGTAAGGCTGACAACCACTCGATGGACGATGGTGCAAATAGTCGAGCTGTCATACGTTTCCCCAAGACATCTCACACATGCTCTATGGGTTTTAAGGCGGTGGAACAGGCAAGTAAGTCCATTCGCTGAATATACTCTCTTTCCAAGAACTGCTCCACCTGCGCAGTTCGATGTGGTCGCACAATGTCGTCCATAAAAATGAAGTGAAATGAGGCACCGGTGGACGGAGTACAGTACCGCAATAACTGTGACCGGAGAGTGAACCACGTTCAGAGAGTTGGAGGTTAGCACGCCCATGCAACTTTGCCTTCCTACACCATAATACCTGGAGCACGAAAACGGTCATAATCTAAGACGTTAACGGGTGATTTACGTGTTCATATCATGCACCGAGTGAAAATATGTGATGTGTCAGGGAATATTGTCAGATGTGATCGTTTTGGTGGTACAGGTCTCATGGTTTGAGGAGCCTTAATGTTGCAGGCGTGCTGACCTCCAAGTCTTTGAACAGGATACGCACAACAGTCGAAGTTATTGTAACACTGTAATCCTTTCGCATGTGCGTCATTTCAGAGGAGGATTCGGCCCTGACTTCATTTTTATGGATGACGGTGCGCAACCTCGTAGAACTGCGCAGGTAGATTAGCTTTTGCAAGGAGAGGATATTCGACGAATGGACTAGCCTACCCATTTCCATGACTTAAATTCCATCCAAGAGTTGTGGACTTCCTTGGGAAGACGTATCGCAGCACGCCCAGAAGCACGAACACCATCCAAAAGTTGGCGACGGCGTTGGTAGAGGAATGGAACCTCCTACCTCAACAACTTCTTACCAGCCTAACGGCCTGTGTGAAAGAACGTTGTAGTGTATCCACTGCTGTTCGTGGTGATCGCGCACCCCATTTAAAATCCATAACCTTCCTTTTTTTAGTGTCCAGGGGATCATCATCGATCGCAATGACTTCAGTGTAATTATTGTGTTTGAATGAGGTACCTTCTGTTCCATACTGTGGCAGTGCTTTCAAAGTATGGTCCAAGTTTCATCGAACGTTATTACTTGGCCGTGACACGTCATTCGAAAGTTAGTTTCCTTCTTAATTTCAGTAAAGCAGTGTATTTCACGCGGAAATATAGTTGCATGCATTTAGGCATCTATAGGCGAACGTGTGGGGACAGCCAAAAGCTATATATTGTGCATCACGTTAGAACCTGTAAATCGCGTTTTAAAGAACACTTTCATGCAAAAAATAAAACCAAAATGGACACACATATGTCAACATAATCACTCGTATGGACATAAGCTGCTAACAGCCGTGTACCGCAAGTCTCTAGAGAAACGGAAGGTTCCAAATGATTGGCAAAGAGCAAAGGTAGTCCCAGTCTTCAAGAAGGGTCATCGAGCAGATGCGCAAAACTATAGGCCTATATCTCTGACATCGATCTGTTGTAGAATTTTAGAACATGTTTTTTGCTCGTGTATCATGTCATTTCTGGAAACCCAGAATCTACTCTGTAGGAATGAACATGGATTCCGGAAACGTCAATCTTGTGAGACCCAACTCGCTTTATTTGTTCATGAGACCCAGAAAATATTAGATACGGACTCCCAGGTAGATGCCATTTTCCTTGACTTCCGGAAGGCGTTCGATACAGTTCCGCACTGTCGCCTGATAAACAAATTAAGAGCCTGCGGAATATCAGACCAGCTGTGTGGCTGGATTGAAGAGTTTTTAGCAAACAGAACACAGCTTGTTGTTCTCAATGTAGAGACGTCTACATTCTTTCCGGCGGTCGTTCTTCCCGCGAACAATATGCGACTGGAACAGGAAAGGGAGGTAATGACAGTGGCACGTAATGTGCCCTCCGCCACACGCTGTTGGGTGGCTTGCGGAGTAGAAATGTAGATGTAGATGTAGAAATAATAAATAAAATCCGATGTGAGGCCGTATGCAGATATGCAAAAAGGAATATTGTTCGGAAAGAAAAGAATCAGACAATATTCCGAATGAGGACAACGCGTATCCTCGGAATGCCTATTTCAGTATATGCGATAGCTTTCTATGGTGAACCTAGAAAGGCTGATAACTTCCAGATTCCGTACACGTGAATACCCCTACTTGTTGGGTGGCCGGCACGACAGGCTGGCCGCAGATTGCTGACTGAACACGAACACCACTGGTACATTAGACGCTCAAGGTGCTGCACGTGGTATCCTCTGGGGACTGCCTTCACTTGCTCTTCTGAAACCTTGTACTACTTAAAATTTTAAAACTTTTTATGCAGCAACTAATATGTATTAAGTTCAGTATATTAAGTACATGTAATTTTACTGTGTATTTTGCTGAAGAATATGCTTTAAAATGTTAACTTATCGTGAAGATCGTTTTTACTATATAAGAGCCCGAAAGTGTGTAGTGAGCCACGTAATAAGATATGCATAACTTTCTTTGTAGTTCAGTTGCCACAACATCAGTGGTCTTAACTGAATCTTTTCCAACTGACTGCCTGCGCTGCGGAGTAATTTTGAAGAAATTGCTTCATGTTGTTTTATTTTATTTTGCATTCTGCCCCGTATTATATTTTGTCACTTTACACCTATAATTGTGATACTTCTTTCCTTTTATCTAATTAATGGATGTAAACCGGATATCCAATTTGAAAAGTGATTAATTCTGTGTTTCTTTTTCTATACGTACTCGAAATTTCTTCACTGTGTATATAAATCCTCCCCATTTGTAATTACTCTGGCGTGACTGTTTATGACTGTGTGAACACTGAATGAAGTTTTTGCTTACTGAGAGCTGAGGATCGCACAGAGTCGGTTTCTTGCTCATGCGACTTCCTGGTACGCCTACTATTAGGTGGGGTGTACAGCTCCAGTGCAGACGGCTTCGCCATCGACCGGATGCTCAATCCTGGAGCCATTATAAGGTTTTGGCGCACAGATTTCATTTGTAACTTTAAACTGAATTACCCACAATTCAATTTTCTCATGCCATTTGGAATCTGAGATGGTTTCCTGCAGGTGAAACACTGACGCTTAACATGTCGACTGCAATACCGCTATTGTCTGCGGACATGGACTACGTGCGAGCAATCGTCCCTCGTGGTCACGCCGGTTTCCATTAAATGATGAGAACCAGTATGATTAGGAGACCAATTAAGGGTATATGTGTTTTATGTGTTATTTTAAGATGTAAATGTTTTATGGTAGCACACCGTTACTTTCGCTGTGAACTTCTAACTAATTCATAAACATTTCTTCCTTTGTTATTGGCATATAAAAAGAAGTTTTAAGCTGATCCGATAACTAATTAATCGATACTACTCTTTGACAGCAATATAATGGGAGTCATAAGTAGATCTGAATATTTTATGGTGAAATGTTTCACGTCTAATTCTATGAATTTCTAGTAATGATAAAGACAATACTCTTTCTAGGTAGCTTCAGATATCGTTTTCGGGGCGTGTGGCTGTAATGACAAGTAATAATCAGCAATAACAATGCTACGTTCTTTTTTCATTGTGGGGATCTATGGACGGTGCTTGCAAGGCAGTGTCTTATTTACGAAATATTATCACTGTTATCAAAGTTATTTTCACCCGAATAATGCACTAAATAATAATTGTTTTGGATACCGGTTGTATAAGCAGTAACTTTTCAAGAAACGTAAAATAAGCGAAGATCGAAACCTAATAAATTATTTCTCCTTGGCAGTAGCGTCTTGCTATCAAAATGGTTGTATACATTCGTTAGTGAAGATGAAATAAATGTCCAAGGATGTTGACAGTGTTTAGTGGTAGAAGCTGTTACAGAGGAAGTAAAGGGGTCTGATTGTTACTTTCTTACTATTCCATCAACAGGTGAAGAAAGAAATGGCTTTGCTATTGAACATAAATACAAACATTATCTACAGCTAGAAATAAACGTTTGTAATTTATAGTCAGAATACTTAGATTAAATGTGCAATCACAGATCACAGAGGCGAATCTTTTCACATCCTTTTCGGTGAGCCAATTTAGGACTGTTTGTTTTTTTCAAGTGTCTGGACACATATAATAGAACTACCGATAATTTTTGTCTCTTTGCTTTCGACAGAGCGTACGGCGTTTTCAGAAACTACAAATGGATTTCGTGAGTGTATGAGAAAGAAGCAAGCGACGTATAGTTTCCAGAAGTATTTCCTTAGAGAGAGAATAATACATATTATAATACTGATTTGTTTTTGTAGGCATCATCTATTTAGTATTATTAATGCAGTTCCTTCGACTTTTCAGCCCTTACATTTAAATGCAATGTAAGAATCGAAGCTGTGGAAAGAGAAAAGTTTGATTGAAAGCCACACTGCTTTACTTCCCCTGATCATAGTGGAAGATGTATGCCTATGTACATTCCCAAAACAAAAGCAGTTATTGCGGGACCCACCGTTTGATGGGGAATACTAGTTAAAGTGCTACTTGGCGATTTTTGCCAAACAGGTGACGCTGACACACAAGAAATACAAAAATGGGTGCCGAAGATGTCCGTGAAGGAATTAAGAATTTTAAAAGATGTTGCTTCAGAGGTTTTATTTATTGACTGATTCAAATAGGATATGGCACTGGCATTGTCAATGTTTTAAAGTTTCGTCAAAGACAGCTATGCCAAAAAACCAAGAAAAAGTGTATATTCTACAAGAAGGGCGCAAGTTTATTTCATCGAATGTTTTCTCCTCAAACAAATCTTCGCGTCTTGTCTACAGTCAAAGATTATATTTAAAAGACAATACTTCGTTGCATAATGCGTGGTAGCTCAAATGGAACAGTATCAGCAAATAGAAACTAGTGCTAGCTTTGAAAACCGGAATTCTAAACAATTTCCCAGCATTTTAGGCAATAAAGTGTTTTTAGTTTTTATCATTAAGGCTAAATAGATAAAATAATAGTAATGACTTCGTATACTAAACTTACATTATTATACATCTTAATCTACTGAAAGAGGTGTTGAAGTGCTTACCTTTCGAGAACTGCATCGTACATTTCTTGACACATTGATACTTTTCGAGTCCTGGTGATGGTACTGGTAAACAAGGAAGATCGATTTCAGTTTAAGCGGCTTTCAAAATATATCTGCCCGAACTCTGTCAGTTACACTGGATCGGCGATCTTAATCAGATTCATCCACTGCGACAATATTGTCTCAACGTCAAAATTTTGAAATTATTTCATTTCTGGGCCAAATATAACGCGTTTAAAGCTAAAGCACTGAAGCTTTTAAGACATCAATTTTATCGGCATACTGACTGCGAATGACTGTAGCTGCTTATAATCTCACAGCCCTAAAGGTTCACAGCGAGGACGAGGCGGAAAAGAAGTCGCAAGATCATAGTAATGTTTCAGCAAATGTAGTAAAAGGAGACTGCCTTCGAAAAACTAGTTAACTTAAAATCGTTACGTTGACAGTTCACTTCTTTTACAAATTTAAGTCAGCCACAGCAAGCAGAGCGCCGTAGGGGAAGGTTTGTCGTCGCTTAAGCAGAGTGTGTGCTGTAGGTACTAAACTTCCGTCGAACTTGTCGGAAAGCCGTACTGTCCACACGTCAGAGCGGCCGAAGTGGTAGGGCGACCATCAGGGCTCAGCAACGCGGACGGCGCTGGAACGCTTCGGAGAGCGGGCGGGCTGCACGCATCCAAATGAGCCGCCCCACCTATCAGCTGGACAAAAGGTCCTCAGGCAGGCCCTTCATTGGCACTAATCGAATCAGCATCCATTTGCCTCGCCCCGCGGATCGCATTCAGCGTTGGCCTCGCTAGTCGCAACTCCCGTGTCCCGCAGCTGGAGCAGCACACGGCCCTGTCGAGTTTGTACGCGTTACTTTCACTAGTCCCTTTCTTTACTCAAGAGCACAGTCCTGCTTCAGAAATCACAAGTGTAGGTTATCTTACCAGCTTCCACGTTAGAGCTGTTCGACGCACTGTGATTGGATGTAGACTACACTCCTCAACTTGATGTGACAACAAATCGGTAATGTACTTTGTTGACGTCACCGGGAGTGTGATGTGCTCCTACTGGCAAGAGGCGTCTTCTTGTAAGTAGAGAACAAATACGTTTAGGATAGCAGTCGGCGAATCCGAGACGAAACCGGCGCGCACACTCGTTACTGCTGGCCGTCGTGGTCCGCTGTCGGCTTGGCGCGCCGGACCCGTGGCGCCGTCGGCGGCGGCGCTGTGGTGGGCCAGTGCGGTCTCACCGGCGGGACGGCGTCTCGTCGTGTGCGGACGCCGGCCGCCCAGACGCCTGCGCCAACTGCGCATGCGTGCCGCTACGCCGCGGGTGCGCGCGACCGCTGGCGGCCCTGCCCTCTCCTCGTGAATCTGCCCAAAATCAGAACCGCAGTCTAGCGGAAGGCCACTGCGCTCCGCTTTAATTTCAAGCTCTTGCCCAACAAGATTATCATACCGTAGGAGGAAATAGCAAAGTGGAATCGATGCTAAAATTACTAATAACCAAGTCGTAACGCGGCGACTTTGTCAGGCATAAAACGCACGTGACAAGGCCACAACATCTATCCAGTCCAGTACTCGTCACAAAGAAAGAGAGAGTGATAAAATTAATCCTTTTATTCTTATCACAGATTCGAAATCCAAATAAAATTCCGACTAAACTGATACGTACTCAGCCCAGTCGATTAATTAATTAACAACTCTTCAAAAATAGTTAGTGAATTTTCCCAACCCCATAGACTACATCAAGGTTTGGGATACATAGAAGACCATGGATTAGCGTACCCAGGAAAAATTTAACATTCTCCTTTCAAGTAATGTACGCTACTGGCCATAAAAATTGCTACACCAAGTAGAAATGCAGATGATAAGCGGGTATTCATTGGACAAAGAACTGACATGTGAGTACATTTCCAAGCAATTTGGGTGCATACATCCTAGAAATCAGTACCCAGAACAACCACATCTGGCCATAATAACGGCCTTGATACGATTGGGCATTGTGTCAAACAGAGCTTGGATGGCGTGTACAGGTACAGCTGTCCATGCAGCTTCAACACGATACCACAGTTCATCAAGAGTAGTGACTGGCGTATTGTGACGAGCCAGTTGCTCCGCCACCATTGACAAGACGTTTGCAATTGGTGAGAGATCTGGAGAATGTTCTGGCCATGACAGCAGTCGACTATTTTCTGTATCCAGAAAGGCCCGTACAGGACCTGCAACATGCGGCAGTGCATTATCCTGCTGAAATGTAAGGTTTCGCGGAGATCGAATGAAGGGTAGAGCCACTGGTCGTAACACATCTGAAATGTAACGTCCACTGTTCAAAGTGCCGTCAAAGCGAACAAGAGGTGACCGAGGCGTGTAACCAATAGCACCTCATACCATGACGCCGGGTGATGACGAATACACGCTTCCAATGTGCGTTAACCGCGATGTCGCCAAACACGGATGCGACCATCATGATGCTGTAAACAGAACCTGGATTCATCCGAAAAAATGACGTTTTGCCATTCGTGCACCCATGTTCGTCGTTGAGTACACCATCGCAGGCGCTCCTGTCTGTGATGCAGCGTCATGGGTAACCGCAGACATGGTCTCCGAACTGATAGTCCATGCTGCTGCAAACGTCGTCGAACTGTTCGTGCAGATGGTTGTTGTCTTGCAAACGTCCCGATCTGTTGACTCAAAGATCAAGACGTGGCTGCACGATCGGTTACAGCCGTGCGGATAGGAGGCCGTTGTGATCCAGCACGGCGTCCGTACTACCCTCCTGAACCCACCGATTCCACATTCTGCTAACAGTCATTGGATCTCGACCAACGCGAGCGGCAATGTCGCGATACGATAAACCGTAATCGGGATAGGCCACAATAGGGAAACGTGATGGTACGCATTCCTCCTCCTTACACGGGGCATCACAACAACGTTTCACCAGGCAACGTCGGTCAACTGATGTATGTGTATGAGAAATCGGTTGGAAACTTTCCTCATGTCAGCACGTTGTAAGTGTCGCCACCGGCGCCAACCTTGTGTGAATGCTCTGAAAAGCTAATCATTTGCATATCACAGCATCTTCTTCCTTTCGGCTAAATTTCACGTGTGAAGCACGTCATCTTCGTGATGTAGCAGTTTTAATGGCGAGTAATGTACAAAGCGCATAAGATGGCGAAACATAGCTTGGCTTTTTGGCTGTTATTTCGAATCGTTGTCGAAGCCACGCGGTGGCGGAGACACACATAGTTCCCGCGATCTGAGAGTTCGTGCCAGTTCAGCTCACTCCAGGTGGCCAGGACAACAGAAATCGTTCCACCTCCCACCGCTGTTAGGACGATTAGAAGGACCTTTTTGTGCACTGCGTAGATACAAAGTACCTCGTCCACCGAGTCTTTAAACAACAGGGGTAGCAGCTCTTCAGCCCGTTCCGTTGCAGTTTCTAGTGCTGTCACCATTGCGAGGTTCACTGCACGGCAGTTACCGCCATTTAGTGGCTAGTGTTTCTCGTTACGTTGGGAACGGCCATTGGTAATCATCCGTGAACCACTCGCGACGTTTAGAGTTACTAATCAAGCCACAATTACAGCAGCTGCTGCGGCTCTACTACCGCTACGTCTGTGCCGCAAGGCACTTGCGCATAAGATCGAACAGTATCGTCGTAAACTGTTTTTGGCGACCCCTATTACTGTTAGCGTGACTAACGGTTAGCTTCTTATGTTATAGTGATACCCTTTGTTTCGTTTCAGTGCTCTCTCTGGTGACTGGTCTTTATTCTCAAGACGGTTTTGTTGTGTGAACTAGCGCACTTTCAACTTGTCCTGCTGCAAGTCTGTTGCTCGCCAGCAGCTACATTCTGTGGGTGATAATTTATGGAGACTCCTATAGGACTGCCTCTCATTTATGTGTTAATTTGAAATATACGTTTCTCCAGATTATGCTGACATTCTTTGTCTGTAGCTTCTCTACTGTCCCTTTTGTAAATCTGTAAATCTGTTCCTCACCTGCTGTAAGGAACGAAGTCTGAGGCCTGGAACGGAATTATTTATTATGCTTGTTCAAGACAGCAGGAAGAATACATGATTGTAGAGTATTTAACGGGTATACAGCGAGTGAAATTTAGTATACAGAGCTGCCACATACGGCAGCACTGACGGCTCTAACCCGGTTGGGCATCGAGTAGAACTGATCCTTCGATGACAGACCTGTGTACATCATCTCGTGCTGCTTCAGCTCTTCAACTCAATGCCCTCCGTAGAATAGAGCGCAGATAGGTGTAAAGAGTAAATTGATGGGCCTCTACGGAAGGGGGGAGGGGGGCTTGTTGGATGAATGTTGGAAGAAAACACCGAGTAGATAGGGATGGCATAGGGGATGCAACACTAGAGTCAGAATTTAAAAGAGCTCTGGAAGACTTGAGATCAAAGAAAGCCTAAGGCATAGACAAAATTCCCTCGGAATTTATAAGGCATTGGGGGAAGTGTGCAGAACCCATGAGACGGCGATTTACCATCATGATTTCGGAAAATTATAGTCCATACAATTCGGAAAAGAGCAAAGCCACATGAGTGCGGAAGCTATCGCACGCTGAGCCTAACAGCTCGTGCTTGTAAACCGTTGACAAGAATAGTATACAGAAGAATGAAATAGAAAACAAGAACAGTTAGACAATCTGCTTGGATTTAGCAAAGGTAAGACAACCACAGAGGCAGAGGTTTAAGAAATATCAAGGCAAGCTCATTTCATTCGTCGACCTGGAAAAAGCGTTCGACAGTGTGAAATGGTGCACGATGTTAGAAATTATGAGACTAACAGGAGTAAGCTACAGGCGAAGACGGACTATAAACAGTATGTACAAGAACTAAGAGGGAACAGTAAGATTGGAATATTTGCTGATGAGTCTTTCGGTCTGTTGGCGGTGGCCGAAGAAACTTTTCGGTTCCTGACGTTTCGTACACGGCGGTTCTTGACATCTCCAGAGGTGTTCCTGGTGATGCCATGAGCAGCTCCGAATACGTCCAGTGCAACCCTGAACGAAACGTCAGGAACCGAAAA
Source organism: Schistocerca serialis cubense (assembly GCF_023864345.2). Taxonomy (NCBI): domain Eukaryota; kingdom Metazoa; phylum Arthropoda; class Insecta; order Orthoptera; family Acrididae; genus Schistocerca; species Schistocerca serialis. The sequence continues at coordinate 404,828,173 of NC_064641.1, read as the reverse complement.
CTTTCTTCGAGCACTGCCAATAGGCCGAAAGACTCATCAGCAACTATGGCATCTAGTCGTGGGTGCTTTCACTATATAATAAGATTAGGATACAAAGAACAACGTGCTCAGATTAAAAAGGATGAACACGTCGTTCTGTGTCTGCCAATCTTATGTAGGACAGGGATGAGGGTGAACCCGTGGGTTTTGGGGTAGCGTATTTGATTAGTAATCAAAACGTCGTCGTTCTCGAGTTCGAAACCCGTTACAGTTTAATTTATGGCTATCAGCATTGGCGGTCGAAGACTTCCGACGTAAGAAGTCACCCTCATTCTGTCAACGGCCTTGTCAAAGAGGGCGGAGGTATCTTGCCCTTCGGGTGGGAAACTGCCCCTAAAGGGGGAAGAATCAGTAATGATCAACGGCAAGAGAATGCAGTAGGCAGTAGAAAACCACTGCATTAAAGACACATAACGTGTATTCACAGGAAATATGGCCTGTAATTGAAAAAGTGTCATGATGATCTCTCCATTGGCAAAAGATTGTCTTCCATTCGGTTTTCCGGGAGGCGCTATCGAAGGGGAGGTTACCATGAGAAAAAGATAATGTTCTACGAGTCGGGGCGTGATAGGGAAGTTATAAAAACTGAAAAAGTTAATGCAGAGGCTGAGTCTAGATACAGTATGGGTCAGTCAGGTGAAGTCAAAAGAAGACATGGATCTCCCGTCATATGAGCTGCAGAAAATGGAATTAGGTGAGTAAATTCATCGTGAATAAGAAGGTAGAGCAGAGAGGGTTGTTCTCACCATAATCGACAGCAAAGCAACCCCGACAACGATAGTTCAGGCGTATATGCTGACGTCGCAAGCTGAAGATTGACAGAGAAACTATATGAGGATTTTGAAACGCTAATACAGTACGTGAATGGACATGAAAATCTAATAGTCATGTGGGACTGGAATGCAGTTGTAGGTAAAGGAGCAGAAAAAAAGGTTGCAGCAGAATACAGGCTTTGGACAAGAAATGAAAGAGAAGAAAGACCAAATGAGCTACGTAATAAATTTCCGCTAGTAATAGCGAATACTCTGTTCAAGAATCACAAGAGGAGGAGGCATACCTGGAAAAGGCCGGGTGATACAGGAAGATTTCAGTTAGATTATATCATGTGCAGACACAGATTCCGAAATCAGGTACATGTAAGGCGTACCCAGAAACACATATAGACTTAGATCACAATACAGTATCAACGAAGATTAGGCTGACGTATAAGAGATTAGTCAAGAAAACTCAATACGCAAAGTAGTGGGATACGAAAGTACTAAGGAATGATGAATACGCTTGAAGTTCTCTAAGACTCTAGATACAGCAATAGGGAATAGCTCAGTAGGCAGTACAGTTGACGAGGAATGGAGATCTCGATAAAGGACAATAGCGGGAGCTGGAAAGAAAAACGTAGGTTCAAAGACGGCAACTGCGAATAAATCACGGTAACAGAATAAATACTTCAGGTGATCGATGAAACAAGAAAGTAACAAAATGTTCAGGGAAATTCCTGAACACAGATTTACAAGTCATAGAGGAATGAAATAAATAGGAAGTACAGGGAAGCCAAGACGAAATGGGTGCATGATAAACGCGAGGAAATCGAAAATGAAATGATTGCTGGAAGGACTGACTCAGCATATAGGAAAGTCAAAACAACTTTCGGTGAAATGAAAGGTAAAGGTGGCGACATTAAGAGTGCAACGAGAATTCCACTGTTAAATGCGGACGAGAGAGCGGATAGGTGGAAAAACTACATTGAAGGCCTCTATGAGGAGGAAGATTTGTCTGATATGATAGAATAAGAATCAGGAGTCGATGTAGAAGAGATAGGGGATCCGGTATTAGAATAAGAATTTTAGAAAACTTTTGACGACTTGAGGTCAAATAATGCAGAAGGGATAGGTAACATTCCATCAGAATTTCTAAAATCGTTGGGGGAAGTGGCAACAAAGCGACTATTCACGTTGGTTTATAGAATATATGAGCCTGGCGACATACCATCTGATTGTCGGAAAAATATCATCTGCACAATTTCGAAGACTGCTAGAGCTGACAAGTGAGAGAATTATTGCACAATCAACTCAGCAGCTCATGCATCCAAACTGCTGATAGAAGAATGTAAAAGAAAACTGAGGATGTGTTAGATAACGGTCTGATTAGCTTGAGGAAAGGTGAAGACACCAGAGAGGCATTTTTGACATTGCAGTTGGTAATGGAAGCAAGATTAAGAAAAATCATTACACCTTCACAGTATCTGTCGACCTAGATAACGTAAAATGGGAAAGGCATTCGAAGATCTGAAAAAAATGGAGTTGAGGTTTAGGAAGCTTCCTACGTCTGCAGAGTAGATATGGGTGGAGGAGGAGTTGCCACATTTATTAACAACTGCCATAAATTCGAGAACATTGACATTAACAAATTCTGCTAAGAGCAGCATCTAGAAGCATGTGCAACAGGAGTAGAGTTTCATAACAGATCCTATATAATAGTAACTATTTACCGAGCACCTGCAGGAACTTATAATCTATTCATAAATCATCTAGAAGCTCTTTTGGGTTATTTAACAGAAAGAAACAAAGAAATTTTGATTGCTGGTGACTTTAATACAGATTTTCTAATGCAATCTTGCGGTAAACATTTACTACAGTTAGTAATGTTGTCTTTCAATCTAATTCACACCGTAAACTTTCCAACTAGGATCACTAAATCCTCAAGGACAACCATTGATAACATATTTATAGACAAATCAAAGGAACAAAATCATATCATAAAACCTGTTATAAATGGACTATCAGAACATGACATGCAGCTCCTTGTTTTAGATGTAAATTCTAAGCAGATTATCAAGACTGCTAAATCTGAGTACAGGAGAGTAGTCAATCAACCAAAAATTAAGTGTTTTAGAAAACTGCTCAAAGATATGAACTGGAAAGATGTTTATAGTGCTCATGACATGAATGAAAAATATAACACATTCATGAACAATGTCTGTAGCACGTTTGAAAACAGTTTTCCTCAAAAAGTTACTCAAATTAAACAGAAGTCCATAATAAAACCATGGATTACACAAGGAATAAAGATTTCCTGTAAGACAAAAAGGAAAATGTATCTTTCGACCAAGAATAGCTCCAAGGCTGATGATTTAGCTTAATACAAGGAATACTGTAAAATATTTAAAAAAGTAATTCAGATATCTAAACAAATGCACTACGAGAAGAAGATAGCAATGTCGGGGAACAAAATAAAAACAATATAGGATATAGTGAAAGAGGAGACTGGTAGAATCAGAAAGGAACAGGAGCAAATAGCACTAAGGATAGATGACACATCAGTAAACGATGGGCATAGTGTGGCAAATCTATTTAACAAGTACTTTATATCCGTTACTGATAGAATGGGATTGTCAGGATCAGTATATAATGCCCTTGAATATCTGAAACCAGCCTTTACAAATAGCTGCAGGTACATGAATATGTTACTCACTTCACCAAAAGAAATAACTTCCACAATAAAATCTTTAAAAACAAAGCATTCTAGTGGTTACGATGAAATATCAACAAAGTTGATTAAGGCATGTTCTTGTGAGTTTAGTACAATTTTAAGTTACTTGCGTAACCAATCAGTTATAACTGGGGCATTTCCTGACTGGCTACACTATGCAAATGTTAAGCCTCTATTCAAGAAAGGGGATAAAGAGATACCATCAAACTACAGACCGATTTCACTTTTGCCAGCATTCTCAAAAATTTTAGAAAAAGCAATGTACAGGCAGCTTCTCAGCCATCTGACCACAAATAACATATTATCAAGAACACAGTTTGGATTTCTGAAGGGTTCTGATATCGAGAAGGCTATTTACACCTAACGTGAAAATGTACTTAATTCATTAAATAACAAGTTACAAGCAGTAGGTACTTTCTGTGATTCGTCAAAGGCATTCGATTGTGTGAACCACAACATCCTTTTAAATAAATTAGAATTCTATGGTGTCATGGGCAGTGCTGCAAAATGGTTCAAGTCTTACCTCGCTAACAGGAAACAAAGGGTGTCAGTGCAAGGGACTAGTGAATTAAGTCATCAGTCATCATCAGAATGGGAAGAAATTACATGTGGTGTCCCACAAGGACCCATGTTAGTGCCATTGCTTTTTCTTGTGTACATTAATGATCTCTCATCAGTTACACTGCCAGAAGCAGAGTTCGTTTTGTTGGCAGATGACACAAATATTACAATAAATACTATGCCGAGTGTAGTTCTAGAAACATCTGCTAATGATATTTTCATGGATATTAATAAATGGTTTAAAGCTAACTCACTGACATTCAACTTTGAAAAGACTCACTATATGCAATTCAGAACCTGCAAGAGGTTTCCATGCAGCATATGCATAAAGTATGAAGAAGAGCAGATAGAAGAGGTTGACAGTCTTAAATTCCTGGGATTACAACTTGATAATAAATTCAATTGGGAGCAGCACACCACAGAACTGCAGAAACGTCTTAACAAATCTGTATTTGCAATTCGAGTGTTAGTAGACATAGGCGACATAAAAATGAAAAAGCTTGCATACTTTGCCTACTTTCATTCAATAATGTCATATGGTTTAATATTTTGGGGTAACTCTTCAAGTCAAACAAAAGTTTTCAGAGTCCAAAAGCGTGTAATACGTATTATTTGGGGAGTAAATTCACAGACGTCCTGTAGAAACCTCTTAAAAGAACTGGGTATACTAACTACTGCCTCTCAGTATGTTTACTCCTTAATGAAATTTGTCCTAAATAATATATCTCTTTTTCCAACGAACAGCTCAGTTCATACATTCAATACCAGGAACAAAAATGATCTGCACAAGGACTTAAAAGCACTTACTTTAGTTCAAAAAGGGGTCCACTACTCAGGAACACTCATCTTCAATAATTTGCCAGCAAACATAAAAATTTAGTTACAAATATAGATCAATTTAAAAGGAGCCTGAAAGACTTACTAGTGGCCAACTCCTTCTACTTCATTGAAGAATTTTTTAATAGAAACAACTGATGTATTGTATATATTCATACCATTAGTATTGTTATTTCAGCTTAAAAAAATTGACATGTTCCACATCCACGCGGATCTCCTCAGCACAGATCTATGGAACGAAAATCTAATCTAATCTAATCTAATCAGGGTAACATACAATATGTACAACAGACAAGAGGGAATAATAAGAGTGGACGACCAAGAACGAAGTGCCCAGATTAAAAGGGTGCAACAGAGGGCTGTAGTCATTTGCCCCTACTGTTCAATCTGCACATTGAAGGAGCAATGATGGAAATGTAAGAAAGTTTCAGGAGTGGAATTAAAATTCAAGATGAAAGGATATCAGTGCCGTGATTTGCTGAATACATTACTACCCGGAGTGAAAGTGAAGAAGAATTACATGATCTGCTGAATGGAATCAGCAATGTAATGAGCACCGAATACGGATTCAGAGTCAATCGAAGAAAGACGAAAGTAATGAGAAGCAGCAGAAATGAGAACAGCGGGAAACTAAAATCAGGATTGATGGCCACGAAGTAGAACGAGTTAAGGAATTCTCATACCTAGTCAGCGAAATAACCAATGATCTACAGAGCAAGGAGGACATCAGAAGCATATTAGTACTGGCAAAAAGGGCATTCCTGGTGAATAGAAGTATACTAGTATCAAACTTAGGTCTTAATTTGAGGAAGAAATTTTTGAGAATATACGTTTGGAGCACGGCGTTGTATGGTAGTGAATCATGGACTATGGGAAAATCGGAACAGAAGATAATGGAAGCATATGACATATGGTGCTACAGAAGAACGTTGGAAATTAGGTGTAGTGATAAGTTAAGGATTGAGGAGGTTCTGCGCAGAATGGGAGAGGAAAAGTATATGTGGAAAACACTGACAAGGAGAAGTGAGAGGGTAATAGGGCATCCGTTAAGACATCATGGTTCTAGATGGAGCTTTAGAGGGCAAAAATTGTAGAGGAAGACAGAGATTGGAATACATCCAGCAAATAATTGAGGACATAGGTTACAAATACTACTCTGAGATGAAGAAGGTAGCACAGGAGAGGAATGTGTGGCAGGCCGCATCAAACCAGTCAGAATACTGATGACTCAAAAAGAAAGAAAAAAAGAAGAAAATTAACAGAGGTGCAGTCTTCCACCCCTACTGTTCAGTCTGTACTTCGAAGAAGCAATGACGGAAATAAAAGAACGTTTCAAGAGCTGGATTTAAATTCAAGGTGAAAGGATAATAAGATTCGTTTATGACGTTGCTGTCCTCAGTGAAAGTAAAGAAGAAGTGCGACTTCAGAAATTCCACTATTCACACCTCTTACCACTTCAAGAGCTGCAAGCCTGAAAATTCGGCACAAGGTTTTTCTCGATGTATCGAAAAATGACGCCTTACTGCCGATCTTAATTTTTTGCTCTTTTAGTGCCTACTGAACGTTTAAATTCTTTTTGCATGATGCTCTAATATCGTTTCATAGCAAATTTGCACTACCTGTCGCTTATGCAGCGCCATAATATACAATATGTGATGAAAAGTATCCGGACACTCCCAAAAACATACGTTTTCCATTGTAGGTGCATTGTGCTGCCACCTTCTGCCATATCAGCGATCTCAGTAGTCATTAGACAGCGTGAGAGAGCGCAATGGGGGCCGCCGCGGAACTCGGACTTCGAAAGTGGTCAGGTGATTGGGTGTCACTTGTGCCATGTACCTGTACGCGAATTTCCACACTCCTGAACATCCCTAGGTCCACTGTTTCCGATTTGGCAGTGAAGTGGAAACGTGAGGAGAACGTACAGCACAAAAGCGTACAGACCGAGCTCGTCTGTTGACTGACAGAGACTGGTCAGTTGAAGAGGGTAGTAATGTGTAATAGGCAGACATCAATCCAGACCATGACACAGGAATTCCACACTGCATCTGGATCCACTGCAAATACTATGACAGTTAGGCGGGAGGTGAGAAAACTTGGATTTATGGTCGAGCGGCTGGTCATAAGCCACACATCACGCCGGTAAATGCCAAACGACGCTTCGCTTGGTGTAAGAAGCGTAAACATTGGACGATTGAACAGTGGAAAAACGTTGTGTGGAGTGACGAATCACGGTACACAATTTGGAGATCCGATGGCTGGGTGTGGGTATGGCGAATACCCGGTGAACGTCATCTGCCAGCATGTGTCGGAGGCAGTGGTGTTATGGTGTGATCATGTTTTTGATGGAGGGGGCTTGCACCCTTGTTGTTTTGCGTGGCACTGTCAGAGCATAGGCCTACATTGATGTTTTAAGCACCTGCTTCTTCCCACTGTTGAAGAGCAATTCGGGGATTACAATTGCATCTTTCAACACGATCGAGCACCTGTTCATAATTCACGGCCTGTGGCGGAGTGGTTACACAAAAATAACACCCCTGTAATGGACTGGCCTGCACAGCGTCCTGACCTGAATGCTATGGAACACCTTTGGGATGTTTTGGAACGCCGACTTCGTGCCAGGCATGACCGACCGACATCGATACCTCTCATCAGTGCCGCACTCCGTGAAGAATGGGCTGCCATTCCCCAAGAAAACTTCCAGCACCTGACTGAAAGTATGCCTGTGAGAGTGTATAATATGTATTGAATTCCAGCATTACCGATGGAGGGCGCCACGAATTTGTAAGTCATTTTCAGCCAGATGTCCGAATAATTTTGATCACATAGTGTATATTGGGAATTCTCCTCCCTGTCTTCCGTTTTTCCATTAATTTTCAAAGACTTGTGCTGACAGATCGCTATATGGCTTGTTTTTGTGCAAAAAGTCACTGGACCTGTGAACGTCCTGAATACCATGAACAAATAGCAGAATCGATAGATTGCTTGTTTTTGTGCAAACAGTCACTGGACATGTAAATGTGCTGCGTACCTCTAACAAATAGCAAAGAGTAACTGCGCTGACACAACGATTCTACTGATCTGAAGAGAGTTGCCCCAACCGAAAAGTGCCACACCGCAATACCAGACGAAATGTCGCTCTTTAGCGTGTACTTCCGGCAAGGGAAGGAACGAGCAAAGCGGAGACAAGCCGAAACTTGGCCCACACGCGGCACGCACACCTGGCATATGTGAAGTTTTTGATTCGCCATGACTGGTCCTGCCTTACACAGCTCATAATTCCTGCAGTTCTTCTTGGTCTTCCATCCCTATAACTGCTTCTGGTTCAGTTATACATATTATACACTCTTACGTGATAACCACTCTGAAATCCAAATCTGAAAGGATAGTTGCCAGTGAAATACAACTATTGGCACTGAAAGCAAGTTTGCTATGAACATCAACATACAGCCTCAACAGAACTGACCGCGGGCACAGTCAATTCAGTTATTTATACCAACATAGAATTTTCCATAATGCTGGTCTAAAGAAGAAAAATAACGTTCCAGAGCAGACAAAGATTAAAAACATAATATCCGTAAATACCTTCCAGAAATGATAAATAATGAATAACTGGTCGCGTTATAACTGGTGACCCAGGCACGCGACCGACAGATAGCAACAATTACACCACACTGCGCTCATCCTTCCTCTGTTTTTTTTTATGAGTGTTCAGTCTTCTGACTGGTATGATACGACATGGTATGAATTCCTCTCTGGTGCCAACCTCTTCATCTCAGAGTGGCACTTGGAAACTATGTCCTCAATTATTCGCTGAATGTGTTCCAATCTCTGTCTTCCTCTACAGTTTTTGCCCTCTACAGCTACCATGGAAGTCATTGTGTCACGCCTTAACGGATGTCCTATCATCCCGTCCCTTCTCAGTGTCTTCCACATCTTCTTTCCTCTCCGTTCTGCGCAGAACCTCCTCATTCCTTACCCCATCAATCTACCTAATTTGCAGCTTTCGTCTGGAGCACCACATCTCAAATGCTTCGGTTCTCCTCCATTCTGCTTGTCCTACAGTCAGTGTTTCACTGCCATGCAATTCTATGTTTCAAAAGTACATTCTCAGACATTTCTTCATCAAACTGAGGCCTATTGTTGATACTACTAGACTTCTATTGACTAGGAGCGCCCTTTGTGCCAGAGCCAGTCTGCTTTTGATCTCCTCCTTGCTCAGTGCGTCATGATTATTTCGCTGCCTAGGTATAAGAATTTCTTCACCTACTTTGTGATGATCAATTCTTAAGTTACGTTTCTCGCTGTTTTCATTTCTACTACTTCTCATTACCTTCCTTTCTTTTCGATTTAATCTCAGTCCCTTTTCTGTACTCATTAGATTGCTCATTCCAGTCAGCAGATCATGCAACCCTTCTTCACTTTCACTCAAGATAGCAATGTCATTAGCGAATCGTATCATTGATATCCTTGCTTCTGTTATCAACCGCAAAGTCAGAATTGCCTCTCTGGTGCCTTTACCTTTCCTAAAGCCAAACAAATCGTCATCTGACATACCTTCTGATGTGTTGGCAATTGTAGATAGAGGAGGCCGAAATGCACGCTATCTAACGCAGACGGGCGTGAATTCTGGAACAGGATAAGTTGTGAATTCTAATAAGAAAAGTATGCAGCTCTCGAATACTTAACTTTTAATTATCCTTGTTGGTTTACAACGTTCTTGATGAGACATTTCTTACGATAACTATCAAACTATGTAAGGCTAATGGCGCCTTGCTAGGTCGTAGTCATGGACTTAGCTGAAGGCTATTCTAACTGTCTCTCGGCAAATGAGAGAAAGGCTTCGTCAGTGTAGTCGCTAACAAAGTCGTCGTACAACTGGGGTCGAGTGCTAGTCCGTATCTCGAGACCTGCCTTGTGGTGGCGCTCGGTCTGCGATCACACAGTGGCGACACGCGGGTCCGACATGTACTAAATGGACCGCGGCCGTTTAAGCTACCACCTAGCAAGCGTGGTGTCTAGCGGTGACACCACATTCCTCCCCCGCAAATCGGCGAACGGTAGTGTTATAAGGCTTCCGCCTGCCGTGGGGAGGACCCCATGTTGACGTATGCGATGAGGTGGGGAGCCTAACAACAGGCGAGGCTGTGCCACCCGCACCCGGCCATTCGGTCCGAGGAGAGCTAGGAAACGCCTGAAAACCTAGTCCAGGGTGCACGTCAACATGCGGTGTATGCGCCCGTAAAGAGACAGGAGGGCCCGAAGGTCGACCTCCATTGCGTCGGGGTACCCGACGCGCAAGACGCCATGTGGTCCGGAGCGGGCAAGAGTTCCATGGCGGAGGACAGCTGGTCACGGGAAGCGATCGGCGGCGCGTGACCCAGGGAGGCGCTTGGCGGCTGCAGCGAAGCGTCCACTGCGGGCGGTGCCGGCTTGAGGACAGGCGGCGGCGGAAGCGGCGCGTCGCCATGGGGCAAAATGGAAGGCATCGTCGGGAACACCTGGGGATGAGGCGAGCCAGTTGATGGGTCCCCAGGGCGCTGACCGGACGGCACCGTCGCTGAAAGCAGACGGGGAGCGGCAGAACCCGTGCGACGACAGAGGCGCAGCTGATTGAGATGCCGACGCACCTCACCAGAGGCCCCCAAAACCAAATACATCGCGCGGCCGAGGCAGCGAAGAATGCGCCCTGCGAGCCAACGCCGTGAACCTCGATAGTTGCGATAGAATACAACGTCGCCTGGAGCAAAAGCAGAAGTCTGCCGCTGCACAGGAACCTGATGCGGCGGGTGCAGCAAAGACATCAAGGTTCGATGAGGACGACCGTGGAGCAACTTAGCCGGCGAGCGACCATCTCGGGGCTGAGAGCCATACGGGGACAAAAAGAGCAACAACGCGTCCTCCCGAGAATGCGACTCTTTCAACTTCAACATCTGTGACTTGAAAGTCCGGACCAATCGTTCAGCGGCACCGTTTGACTGAGGCGAAAACGGCACGGATGTCAGATGTTGAATACCATTAGCCTGGCAGAATGACTGAAATTCTGCGGACATGAATTGTGGGCCATTGTCGGAAACAATAGTCTGCGGATGACCTGCAATGCAAAAGATAGCAGACAACGCTTGGATGGTGGCAGAGGACGTCGTGGAAGACATCGGGACTACAAAAGGAAAGTTACTGAAGGCATCTACCAGAACCAACCATCGAGCATTCCAGAATGGACCAGCAAAATCAATGTGCAAGCGTTGCCAAGGGGAAGTGGCTTTTGGCCATGCAAAGACTTTACACGGCGGTGCGGATTGTTGTTCGGCACACGCCATGCAAGAAGAACACATATTCGTAATCGCAGCATCGATTCCGAACCAAGTACAGTGCTGACGAGCAAGTTGTTTCGTTTGCACTATACCTCAATGTCCTTGGTGAAGAAGCCGTAAGACAGAGGACTGTAACGAACGTGGGACCACGACTCTGGACTGATCATTATCAGAACGCAACAACAAAACACCACGTCGAACAAAAAGTCTCTCTTTGTGAGCAAAAAATCGGCGAACCAACGGATCCTCGATCCGAGACTTTGACAAAGGCCATTGCGTAGCAACAAAACGCAAAACGGTAACAAGGACAGGGTCAGCAGCTGTGGCTGTAGCTACACGACGAAAATCAATCGGAAACGATTCGACCACTTCATCGGTTTCCGAATCAATGAACATGCAAGCAAGTTCGGAAGAATCGAATGCTTTATCCTCAGCAACAGGCAAACGGGACAACGCATCGGCCTTTCCGTGCTTAGCAGTGGACTGATACAAGATATCGTAGCGGTACTGCGAGAGGAAAATAGACCAGCGAATGAATTTCTGCGCTGTACGCAGAGGTACAGGCTTGTTCGGATGGAAAAGAGACGTCAAAGGTTTGTGGTCTGTGATGATGGTAAAGTGACGACCATACAAGAAATCATGGAACTTTGTAACACCAAAGACGAGAGCCAAAGCTTCTTTCTCTATCTGTGAGTAATTTCTTGGCGCAGACGAGAGCAATTTTGACGCAAAGGCAATAGGGCGATCATGCGAGCCAACTTTGTGCGCAAGCACAGCACCGATCCCGAAATCCGATGCATCTACATCAACAAAAGGGGTTTCTAGGGATCGAATGGCGTAAGGCAAGAATTAGAAAGCAACGCCGACTTCAACTGGCGAAAGGCGCGTTCGCATTCCGTCGTACAGACGAACGGAACACCTGTACGGCGTAAGCGATGAAGCGGAGCTGAAATGGAAGAGGCATTGCGCACATTCACTCACACCTTGTGATGCTAAATCGTGTAATGTTCTTGCGACCTCATCACGCGATGCGTGAGGAACATTGCGCGCTCTGAAAAATTTCGGGTGCGCGTTTACGGTCAGTTCCAAATGTGCTTCATAGTTTGTAGTGCAACCAAGGCCCGGTGCAAAAATGTCTGCAAATTCTTCACACAGACGAGAAACACTGTCTGAAGGCACAGTCTGGTTCACTGATAGGACCTGATTTACAATACACATGTTAAACAATTGAAATAAATCTAAACCAAACAAGTTCACTGCAGTAGAAGAACGAAGAACGTAAAATGACACAAGTTTTGTTTGTCCCTTGTATGTTGCAAGAAGAGTGCACTGTCCTAACACAGGGATAAGCTGTTTTGAATAAATTTGTAACTGAACATTTGCGGCACGCAACGGAGGTTTGCCCAGTTGTTTGTACGTGTCGTGATTGAACAGTGAAACTGCAGCTCCGGTATCGAGCTGGTATGGGATGACCTTGCCATTAAAGTCCAAATCTACAAAAAGTTTACTGTCCTGCTGACGACAAGAGCGACTGTCTCGTGCAATTTGAACTGATACAGGTACAGAATAACTTGCTAATTGACGTGATTTCCGGCGACGTCGACGCACACATTTTGTGGGACGAACACAGTCACTGTTAGAGAAAGTGGCACTGGACGAAGTGGAATTAACGACATGAACGTCCATGGGTGAAGGTCCACGAGCTTGAGTGTCGTTGGTTCGATTCCGGCGTGAAGCAAAGGCCTGGAAGGATTAAGAGTGTCTGTCTGAGCTTTTTCTGGCAAACACTTTGAACATGTCCTTTCTTATTACAGAAAAAGCAAATAGCTTGGCGTGACGGGCAATTGTCATGCGAATGTCTAGTTGCACACCGCGGGCATGATTTCACTGCATTTGCTCGCTTTCGCGGGAGACGTGGTTGTGCGGACGTGCGCGAAGGCTGTTTACAGTTCCTTGCAGCGCGCCCGGCGGGCCGGTTAATACGACACACAGCTGGCGAAGTTTCAAATGATTCCTGAGCAAAGTCAAGCGTTTCTTGTCTATCCAATATGTCTATCACGTGTTGAAGGGAGAGATTAACTAGTTTCAAAATCTGCTCCCGTATGCGAACATCCCATCCTCGTCGCCAATGATGTGTTGGCAAATGTGCCAACACCTTGTAGATAGAGGAGGCCGAAATGCACGCTATCTAACGCAGATGGGCGTGAATTCTGGAACAGGATAAGTTGTGAATTCTAATAAGAAAAGTATGCAGCTCCTCGAATACTTAACTTTTAATTATCCTTGTTGGTTTACAACGTTCTTGATGAGACATTTCATACGATAACTATCAAACTATGTAAGGCTAATGGCGCCTTGCTAGGTCGTAGTCATGGACTTAGCTGAAGGCTATTCTAACTGTCTCTCGGCAAATGAGAGAAAGGCTTCGTCAGTGTAGTCGCTAACAAAGTCGTCGTACAACTGGGGTCGAGTGCTAGTCCGTATCTCGAGACCTGCCTTGTGGTGGCGCTCGGTCTGCGATCACACAGTGGCGACACGCGGGTTCGACATGTACTAAATGGACCGCGGCCGATTTAAGCTACCCCCTAGCAAGCGTGGTGTCTGGCGGTGACACCACACCTTCAATTTTTTTTTTCGGTTCGGGGTTCTTCTGTCAGTAACTCGGATGCATGAGTTCTTAAGCTGATTCTGTGATAAGTCTCGCACTTTTCAGATCTTGCGGTCTTCGGAATTGAGTGTTTGATATTTTCCCGAAAGCGAGATGGTATGTCACCAGACTCATACATTCTACACGTCAACGTGAATAGTCGTTCTAGTACCACTTCACCCGCTAATTTTCGAAATTCTGATGGCATGTTATCCATGCCTTCTGCCATAATTGAGCTTAAATCCTCCAAAGCCCCTTTAATTCTGATTCTAATATGGATCCCCTATCCCTTCAAATCGACTCTTGTGTCTTCTTCTATCACATCAGACAAATTTTCCCTGTCAGACCGAGCGAGGTGGCGCAGTGGTTAGACACTGGACTCGCATTCGGGAGGACGACGGTTAAATCCTGATTTAGGTTTTCCGTGATTTCCCTAAATCGCTCCAGGCAAATGCTGGGATGGTTCCTTTGGAAGGGCACGAACGACTTTCTTCCCCATCCTTCCTTAATCCAATGAGACAGATGACCTCGTTGTCTGGTCTCCTTCCCCAAACAACCAACCAACCAAATCTTCCCTGTCTTTGAGGCCTTCAATATACTCTTTCCCCCTATCCGCTCTTTCCTGTGCATTTAACAGGGGAATACCCTAAGCACCACCTCTTCTTTCAATTTCACCAAAGGTTGTTTTGACAGTCCTATCGTTGAATCAGTCCTCCCGACAATCGTATGTTTTTCGAATTCCTCACATTTTTCATGAAGTCATTTTGTCTTGGCTTCCGCGCACTTCCTAGTATCTGTTTTCTGAGTGTCTGTCTGATAATGATGTAATCTAACTGAAATCCTTCCGTATGACCCGGCCTTTTCCAAGTAGCCTATACCTCCTACTTTTGTGATTCTTGAACAGGATATTCGCTGTAACAGAACTCAATTAGTCTTTCTCCTTTCTCGTTCCCTGTCCCAAGCCCATATTCTCTTGTAACCTTTTCTTCTACTCCTTCCCCTAAAACTGCATTCCAGTCCCCCATGACTACTAGATTTTCATGCCCCTTTACATACTATATTACCCTTTCTGTGGTGTCACCGCCAGACACCACACTTGCTAGGTGGTAGCTTTAAATCGGCCGCGGTCCATTAGTACATGTCGGACCCGTGTGTCGCCACTGTCAGGGATCGCAGACCGAGCGCCACCACAAGGCAGGTCTCGAGATACGGACTAGCACTCGCCCCAGTTGTACGGACGACGTAGCTAGCGACTACACTGACGAAGCCTCGCTCATTTGCAGAGCAGATAATTAGAATAGCCTTCAGCTAAGTCAATGGCTACGACCTAGCAAGGCGCCACTAATAACATTGCATGTATCTAAAGAGTCTCACTTGTATCGCCACAATCTCCAGATGTACCAAAAGGATGGATTAAAGTTAAGTATTCCAGAAGCTACGTACTTTTCTTTATAGCATTCATTACGTATCCTATTTCAGACCTCACGCCCTCCTGTTTTAACTTAGCGCGTGCCTGTCGGCTTTCTCTCATTGTGTCTAGGCTGTCTTGTCTAGACACACCAATTTTTGGCGACGAGTCAACGGAAAGGGTCTTGTTCTTTCTAATTGCTTACATTTACTTGTGTCATGGCTTCGCCAGATGTACTGTCCGAATTTTCTCGCTTGCAGAATCAGCAGACGCAGGCGTTATTGGATGCCCTTGGACAGCTCGTCCAGGGTCAACGTGCACTGCAAAACGATGCGGCATCCGCCGCTCCACCGCTACCACAGCCACAACTCGCAGTTGCACCGCCTTTTAGGCCGTTTGACCCAGCTCAGGAAACATGGACGGAGTGGTCACGCCAGTTTGGATTTCATCTCGCCGGCTACAGAATTCAAGGTAACGAGCGGCAGCCTCATTTATTGGCGTGTGTAGGAGTGCAGACGTGCCATGTGATAGTGAAATTATTTCCCCGACGCGACGTAGCAACTCTGTCCTACGAAGAAATTTTGTCGGCGTTAGATGCCTATTTCAAGGAAACAGTTAATGTAGTTGCAAAAAGGTATACTTTCTTTCGTACAAAACGTACGGCCAGTCAAACTAATAGGGAGTGGGTTGCAACATTGCAAGGCCTTACAAGGGATTGTGCTTTTGAGTGTGAATGTGGCCTCCCTTATTCAGATACTATGGTACATGATGCAATAGCACAGAACGTTTCTGATGTTCGTATACGGGAACAGATTTTGAAACTCGTCAATCCCTCGCTTCAACACGTGATAGACATATTGGATAGACAAGACACGCTTGGCTTGGCTCAGGAATCATTTGCAACTTCGCCAGCCATGTGTAACATTAACCGGCCCGCCGGGCGCGCTGCACGGCCCGGTAAACTGCCCTCACACACGTCCGCGCAGCTGCCGCCACGCACTAAACCAGGAGTGCCGCGACAGCACACAAATGCAGTGAAATCATGCCCGCGGTGTGCTACTACACATTCGCGTGACAATTGCCCGTCACGCCAAGCTATTTGCTTTTTCTGTAATAAGAAAGGACATGTTCAAAGTGTTTGCCAGAAAAAGCTCAGACAGACACTCTTAATCCTTCCAGGCCTTTGCTTCACGCCGGAATCGAACCAACGACACTCAAGCTCGTGGACCTTCACCCATGGACGTTCATGTCGTTAATTCCACTTCGTCCAGTGCCACTTTCTCTAACAGTGACTGTGTTCGTCCCACAAAATGTGTGCGTCGACGTCGCCGGAAATCACGTCAATTAGCAAGTGCTGCTGTACCTGTATCAGTTCACATTGCACGAGACAGTCGCTCTTGTCGTCGGCAGGACAATAAACTTTTTGTAGATTTGGACTTTAATGGCAAGGTCATACCATACCAGCTCGATACCGGAGCTGCAGTTTCATTGCTCAGTCACGACACGTACAAACAACTGGGCAAACCTCCATTGCGTGCCACAAATGTTCAGTTAAATTGTTATTCAGGTCAGAATATCCCTGTGTTAGGCCAGTGCACTCTTCTTGCAACATACAAGGGACAAACAAAACTTGTGTCATTTTACGTTCTTCGTACTTCTACTGCGGTGAACTTGTTTGGTTTAGATTTATTTCAATTGTTTAACTTGTCTATTGTAAATCAGGTCCTATCAGTGAATCAGACTGTGCCTTCAGACAGAGTTTCTCGTCTATGTGAGGATAGAGCAATCGATTCTTCCGAACTTGCTTGCATGTTCATTGATTCGGAAACCGATGAAGTGGCCGAATCGTTTCCGATTGATTTTCGTCGTGTAGCTACAGCCACAGCTGCTGACCCTGTCCTTGTTACCGTTTTGCCTTTTGTTGCTACGTAATGGCCCTTGTCAAAGTTGCGGATCGAGGATCTGTTGGTTCGCCGATTTTTTCCTCACAAGGAGAGACTTTTTGTTCGACGTGGTGTTTTGTTGTTGCGTTCTGATAATGGTCAGTCCAGAGTCGTGATCCCACGTTCGTTACAGTCCTCTGTTTTACGGGTTCTTCACCAAGGACATTGGGGTATAGTGCGAACGAAGCAACTTGCTCGTCAGCACTGTACTTGGTTCGGAATCGATGCTGCGATTACGAATATGTGTTCTTCTTGCATGGCGTGTGCCGAACAACAATCCGCATTGCTGCGGAAAGTCTTTGCATGGCCAAAAGCCACTTACCCTTGGCAACGCTTGCACATCGATTTTGCTGGTCCATTCTGGAATGCTCGATGGTTGGTTCTGGTAGATGCCTTCAGTAATTATCCTTTTGTTGTCCGGATATCTTCCACGACGTCATCTGCCACCATCCAAGCGTTGTCTGCTATCTTTTGCATTGAAGGTCTTCTGCAGACTATTGTTTCCGACAATGGCCCACAATTCGTGTCTGCAGAATTTCAGTCTTTCTGCAAGGCCAATGGCATTCAACATCTGACATCCGCGCCATTTTCGCCTCAGTCAAACGGTGCCGCTAAACGATTGGTCCGGACTTTCAAGTCACAGATGTTGAAGTTGAAAGAGTCGCATTCTCGGGAGGACGCGTTGTTGCTCTTTTTGTCCCCGTATGGCTCTCAGCCCCGAGATGGTCGCTCGCCGGCTAAGTTGCTCCACGGTCGTCCTCATCGAACCTTGATGTCTTTGCTGCATCCGCCGCATCAGGTTCCTGTGCAGCGGCAGACTTCTGCTTTTGCTCCAGGCGACGTTGTATTCTATCGCAACTATCGAGGTTCACGGCGTTGGCTCGCAGGGCGCATTCTTCGCTGCCTCGGCCGCGCGATGTATTTGGTTTTGGGGGCCTCTGGTGAGGTGCGTCGGCATCTCAATCAGCTGCGCCTCTGTCGTCGCACGGGTTCTGCCGCTCCCCGTCTGCTTTCAGCGACGGTGCCGTCCGGTCAGCGCCCTGGGGACCCATCTACTGGCTCGCCTCATCCCCAGGTGTTCCCGACGATGCCTTCCATTTTGCCCCATGGCGACGCGCCGCTTCCGCCGCCGCCTGTCCTCAAGCCGGCACCGCCCGCAGTGGACGCTTCGCTGCAGCCGCTAAGCGCCTCCCTGGGTCACGCGCCGCCGATCGCTTCCCGTGACCAGCTGTCCTCCGCCATGGAACTCTTGCCTGCTCCGGACCACATGGCGTCTTCGCGCGTCTGGTACCCCGACGCAATGGAGGTCGACCCTTCGGCCCCTCCTGTCTCTTTACGGGCGCATACACCGCATGTTGACGTGCACCCTGGACTAGGTTTTCAGGCGTTTCCTAGCTCCCCTCGGACCGAATGGCCGAGTGCGGGTGGCACAGCCTCGCCTGTTGTTAGACTCCCCACCCCATCGCATACGTCAACATGGGGTCCTCCCCACGGCGGGCGGAAGCCTTATAACACGACCGTTCGCCGATTTACGGGGGAGGAATGTGGTGTCACCGCCAGACACCACACTTGCTAGGTGGTAGCTTTAAATCGGCCGCAGTCCATTAGTACATGTCGGACCCGAGTGTCGCCACTGTCAGGGATCGCAGACCGAGCGCCAACACAAGGCAGGTCTCGATATACGGACTAGCACTCGCCCCAGTTGTACGGACGACGTAGCTAGCGACTACACTGACGAAGCCTCGCTCATTTGCAGAGCAGATAGTTAGAATAGCCTTCAGCTAAGTCAATGGCTACGACTTAGCAAGGCGCCACTAATAACATTGCATGTATCTAAAGAGTCTCACTTGTATCGCCACAATCTCCAGATGTACCAAAAGGATGGATTAAAGTTAAGTATTCTAGAAGCTACGTACTTTTCTTTATAGCATTCATTACGTATCCATTTTGAGACCTCACGCCCTCCTGTTTTAGCTTAGTGCGTGCCTGTCGGCTTCCTCTCATTGTGTCTAGGCTGTCTTGTCTAGACACAACACTTTCAATAACCTCAAACACTTTCTCTACATCTTCATCTTCAGCTTGCGACGTCGGCATGTATACCTGAAGTATCGTTGTCGGTGTTGGTTTGCTGTCGATTCAGATATGAAAAACCTTATCACTGAACTGTCCGCCGTAACTTACCTTTCTGTCTCTAACGAATTCTACTCATGTTATACTATTTTCTACTGCTGTTGTATTACCCTATACTCATCTGACCAGAAATCCTTGTCTTCTTTCCATTTCACTTCACTGTCGTATGTTGTATCTAGACTGAGACTCCGCATTTTCCTTTTCAGATTTTCTAGCTTCACTAGCACGTTCAAGGTTCTGACACGCCACTCCCGCACTAGTAGAAAGTTATCCTTTCTTTGGTTATTCAGTCTTTTTCTCCTGGTCACCTCCCTCATGGCAGTTCCTACCGGAGATCCGAATGGGGGACGATTTCGGAATCTTTTTGCCAATGGAGGGGTTATCATGACACTTTTCAATTACGGATCACACATCCTATGGATAAACGTTATGTGCTGCTGTTTCCATTGCTTTCTGCGTCTTCATGCCGTTGATCATTACTGATTCTTACGTCTTTAAGGGCTGTTTCGAACTTCTAGGTCAAGAAAGTGCCATGAACCTCTGTGCGCTCCTGCGCCCTCTTTGACAAGGCCGTCGGCAGAATGACGATGACTTCTTGTGCCGGAGGTCTTCGGCCGCAATACTGATTATTATTCAAAATTTAAGCGTGGCGGGTTTCGGACCCGGGACCAATAGTCGTTTTGATTACCAATCAAAGACGATAAGCCCTTTTTTAATGGACATCAATGCTTTGTTTTTTTATGTTTCCTTTTTTTCTGAAAGTGAGATTAATACCACTGACAATAGCAGGAAACCGGCGTCGCGAGGAGGAGGAGGACGCAGCAAGACGTCAGACTCATTGAAACTATCGACGTACAGTTTTTGTGAGAAGAACATATCGATTACCAGAGAATATATCGATTCTAAGAATGGAAGAGACGGGTGGGTTAAGGAAGGAACTGTTAAGAACATGGGAGAAAAATTATACCGCAATATGGCTTAGCATAACCAGTCAACGACTTTCGGAGTGCAGGATTTGCATAGAGCACCCACCAAGAGAGGCAGACTGATAGGGATCACGGCATCGACAACAAGGTGTCCACGTGGTCTCGATAAGCTGCCGGCAGTCGGGTGAAGTAAGTTCAGTTTCCATGGTTCACGGCCGCGCCATACCCTTCGGCGCAGCGACTGATAGTGCAGTATATGCGACATGGTCAGAAAAGGCAACGGGATAAACTTCAGTAGCCTGCACCCCACGGGCAATATTGCAGGAGATGTAAACACGATCGAGGCGGGTGGAAGAATGGCTGAAATGATAATTAAATCAAGACCCTAAGCTGTCGTCAGGCATTGATATACATCAACGGGGACAGTTGAAAATGTTTGCCCCGACCGGGACTCGAATCCCGGATCTACTGCTTACATGGCAGACGGTCTATTCATCTGAGCCACCGAGGGCACTGAGGATAGTACGGCTGCAAGGATTTATCCCTTGCACGCTCCCCGTGAGACCCAAATTTCCAGCCGGCCGAAGTGGCCGCGCGGTTCTGGCGCTGCAGTCTGGAACCGCGCGACCGCTACGGTCGCAAGTTCGAATCCTGCCTCGGGCATCGATGTGTGTGATGTCCTTAGGTTAGTTCGGTTTAACTAGTTCTAAGTTCTAGGGGACTAATGACCTCAGCAGTTGAGTCCCATAGTGCTCAGAGCCATTTGAACCATTTTTGAACCCAAATTTCTAACTTAATGTCCACACACTACATTCGTAGTGCCCCTGCCCATTACATTCATTACTCGCGGCAGACAATCTTACCGAGTCCCGTAAGAGTTCGGGCGATGCATGTGCATCCAGCACAGAAGAAGGTCAATGGCCGGTTAGCCTTAACTATATGAAGATGATATCTGTTCTTTCGTGCATGGGTGCAGTTGAAATTTCCTCCCCAGATCAATGCATTCTGCCGACCCAGGAAAAGAGGTTTGGCAGTCTCTGAGAAGAAGATGGAAAGTTCTCGGTGGCGACCCGAACCAGTTACCGCAGAGATACTGAAGATCCTCGCGCCACTAGACGTAACTGCCATACCTCTGCCTTCATGGAAGTAAGTAACTGCCTCAGTGGGGATGCCGTCACGTAAGAGGATCGCAACCCCACTACCAGTAGGGTGATTGAGACATGAGGGAAGCACAGGAAATTCTCTGTTAAGCCCCTGTGACAGGGCACATCACTCTGAGGGGGAGCGATCCGAACAACCAAGGGGGTCCATCGCTCTGTACATCTCTAGAATGCCCATTCCAAGCATCGACATCTTCCGACCAGGAGACAGACACCTCACCTGGCTGGTTGAGTAGAACACCATCAGAGGTGCACCCAAGGTAGCGTCAGACACAGAAAGGGAGGCAACCGCATTAGACGCAG
This sequence comes from Schistocerca serialis cubense, assembly GCF_023864345.2. Taxonomy (NCBI): domain Eukaryota; kingdom Metazoa; phylum Arthropoda; class Insecta; order Orthoptera; family Acrididae; genus Schistocerca; species Schistocerca serialis. Next base: position 404,806,419 of record NC_064641.1, on the reverse strand, counting down.
CTGGAGGAATGGCGGTGTCTGTAGATAGTCGCTGATTGGAGGTGGAGACGGGGAAGGACGTCGCGTCGTCGGGTGTCAGGGTGACAGAGGACAGCGAACCACCAGTAGCAGGGTCGTCATCTTATCCACACATCCGATTGATGCAGTCATCAGAAGGTGTACGGCGTTGTGTCTTCCGTTTCCTCGGCGACCGTTGCTTCCTAACATGCTGTTCCGTGTCAGATGGCGTGCGGCTATCGTCCAGCATGTGGCCAGATGGAAAAAAAGCGGAGGTCAGTACAGATCAACAATCAACAACCATGAGTCGGGACAGACAGCTTGTGCCTGCTGATGGTCATCGCTCATTTGTATAGCCTCCTGAAGGAGTGTACGAGAGACAGGCGAAACGTCCATCGCGCCGTCGGGAGCAATCGACGCCGTTCCCAAGTGATTCAGAGGGGGCGTAGCAGGCAGCACCGCCACAGTCGTGTAAGGTGAAGCTGACACGTTTGGCACCGCAGGAAGAGCGACGTCTCCGATCGGTGTCTGAACCAGTATACGTCGCAGGCATTCACAACGGACATGGCCTTACCTGCCACAGCCTGAACAGATGTGCGGCTTGTCATTGTACATGATGACAGCCCTGCAGCCGGCAGTAATCAAGTAGGAAGGCACGTGTTTCCGTAGTTCAGTTTTCATCTGACGGACACCGGTAACTCAAACTGGAGTTTGAAAACCTAAACCGTTTGAAGGCCAAAACCAGCGTGGTAAAGCACGACACTCCCTATACGTCCGTCAGAGTATCGGAACTTGAGGGCGTTAGCGTGGCGGCGCACCGTGTCGGCGTGCAGCTCGTCACTCGCGACATTTATGTACACAGTAGTACTGAGGATCAAAAAATGAATTCCAAGAGCATCTTGTGGCGGGAGACGCATTTCGTCTCGTATAAAACGTTCTACTTTATACCCGCTCGGTCTTTCGTGATCCAAAGGAAAAAATAATTTACTTGTGACTTGGTGGTAGGCAAACGCCATGATGGTCGATGAAGTCGGACTCTGAGAAGAAGCCGTTACGCGGAAGTAAACAAACGCGCGTTCGCTCGCAAGCTGCACAGCAGGTGAGACGCAAACAAGGAGTGCACGCCTCATCACTGTGGGAGGCAGACTGACCCCAGACGACAGTGTCTTCCATGCAACCATAAAACACCATGACTTACATCTGTTTTTCTGAGAATCTCGCAGATTGTACACCATGTTACATTGTGGAGCATTTTTAGGTGGAAAAATTCTCCGAATTATTTTTCTTAAGCCTTGTTTCCATGTCAGAATGCGTCTCTAATGCTTTTATGTATCTTCTACCCAAAGTCACCGTCACATAAGGAGTAAGCCGGCCGGAGTGGCCATGCGGTTCTAGGCGCTACAGTCTGGAGCCGAGCGACCGCTACGGCCGCAGGTTCGAATCCTGCCTCGGGCATGGATGTGGGTGATTTCCTTAGGTTAGTTAAGTTTAATTACTTTCTAGGCTACTGATGACCTCAGCAGTTAAGTCGCATAGTGCTCAGAGCCTTTTGAACATAAGGAGTACTCAGTTTCTGAAATTCTTTTGTATATTAGTCTGTCAGCAACTTGGCAGTCTCACAGATTCTACAACTATCTTGAATAGTGCAAACTATCTTCAATCGTCTGTTGGTAGGCACACTATTGCAGCCGTAATGCAACGAGATGTTGTCCGTGACAATCGACCATAACGCAAGTTTACCGATTTCTGTGTCTTAGCACACCATATTTAGATGCATCAACTGTCTGACTATTTTATGCTAAAATACAGAATCTTAAAGAGGCAAAAATCAGTAGTTTATTTAAAAAGAAATATACCTTAATCTGAAGATTTTTATTTTTTTGTCATCAGTCTTCTAACTGTTTTGATGCGGCCCGCCACGAATTCCTCCACTGTCCTAGCCTCTTCATCTCAGAGTAGCACTTGCAACCTACGTCCTCAATTATCTGCTGGATGTATTCCAATCTCTGTCTTCCTCTACAATCTTTGGCGTCTACAGCTCCCTCTAGTACCATGGAAGTCATTCCCTCATGTCTTAACAGATGTCCTATCATCCTGTCCCTTCTCCTTATCAGTGTTTTCCACATGTTCCTTTCCTTTCCGATTCTGCGTAGAATCTCCTTTTTCCTTTCCTTATGAGTCCACCTAATTTTCAACATTCGTCTGTAGCACCACGTCTCAAATGCTTCGATTCTCTTCTGTTCCGTTTTTCCACAGCCCATGTTTCACTACCATACAATGCTGTACTCCAGACGTACATTCTCAGAAATTTCTTTCTCAAATTAAGGCTGATATTTGATATTAGAAGATTTCTCTTGGCCAGGAATGCCGTTCCTGGCCGTTCTAGACTGCTTTTGATGTCCTCCTTGCTCCGTCCGTCACTGATTATTTTACTGCCGAGGTAGCACAATTCCTTAACTTCATCTACTTCGTGACCGTCAAAACTGATGTTAAGTTTCTCGCTGTTCTCATTTCTACTACTTCTCCTTACCATCGCCTTTATTCGATTTACTCTCAGTACATACTCTGTAGTCATTAGTTTTCATTCCGTTCAGCAGATCGTGTATTCTTCTTCACTTTCACTCAGGATAGCAATGTCATCACCGAATCGTATCACTGATGTCCATTCACCTTGAATTTTAATTCCACGCTTGAACCTTTCTTTTATTTCCATAATTGCTTCCTCGATGTACAGATTGAACAGTAGGGGCGAAAGGCTACATCCTTACCTTACGCCGCTGGCCGGATTGGCCGAGCGGTTCTAGGCGCTGCGGTCGCAGGTTCGAATCCTGCCTCTGGCATGGATGACTATACTGTCCTTCGGTTAGTTAGGTTTTAGTAGTTCTAACTTCTAGGGGACTGATGACCTCAGATGTTTAGACCCATAGTGCTCAGAGCCATTTTTTTTACCTTATGCCCTTTTTAATAGGAGTACTTCGTTCTGGGTCGTCCACTCTTATTATTCCTTCTTGGCTGTTGTACATATTGTATATTATCCGTCTATCCCTATAGGTTATCCCTACTTTTTTTAGAATTTCGAACATCTTGCATCATTTTACATTGTCGAACGTGTCTTGTGTATTCTTTAGTCTTGCTTCCTTTAATAGCTGCAACGTCAGAATTGCCTCTCTCGTGCATTTACCTTTCCTAAAGCCAAACAGATCGTGATGTAGCGTATCCTTAGTTTTCTGTTCCTTTCTTCTGTATATTATTCTTATAATCAACTTGGATGCATGAGCTGTTAAGCTGATTGTGGGATAGTTCTCGCACTTGTCAGCTCTTGCCGTCTTCGGAACTGCGTGGATGGTGCTTTTCCGAAAGTCAGATGGTATGTCGCAAGACTCATACATTCTACACACCAATGTGAATAGTCGTTTTGTTGCCACTTCGACTAATGACTTAAGAAATTCTGATGGAATGTTATCTATCCCTTCTGCCTGATTTGACCTTAAGTCCTCCAAAGCTCTTTTAAATTCTGATTCTAATACTGCATCCCTTGTCTCTTCTAAATCGACTACTGTTTCTTCTTCTACCACATCAGATAAATCTTCCCCCTCAATGAGGACTTCAATGTATTCTTTCCACCTATCCGCTCTCTCGTCTGCATTTAACAACGGAATTCCAGTTGCACTCTTAATGTAACCACCCTTGCCTTTTATTTCACCAAAGGTTATTTTGACTTTCCTGTATTTTGAGTTAGTGCTTCCAACAATCCTTTCATTTTCGATTTCCTCACGTTTATCATGCACAAATTTCGTCTTAGCTTCCCTACACTTTCTAATCATTTCGTTCTTTAGCGACTTGTATATCTGTATACATGAGTTTCCCGGAACATTTTTGTACTTCCTCCTTTCATCGATACATTGAAGTATTTCTTCTGTTACCCAAAGTTTCTTCGCAGTTACCCTCTTTGTACTCGTGATTTCTTTCCCAACTTCTGTGATGGCACTTTTTAGAGATGTCCATTCCTCTTCAACTGTGCTGCCGACTGAGATATTACTTATTATTGTATCTATAGCCTTAGAGAACTTCAACTGTATCTCGTCACTCCGTAGTACTTCCGCATCCCACTTCTTTGCGTATTAATTCTTCCTAACTAATGTCTTAAACTTCAGCCAAATCTTCATCACTTCTATTCTTTGATCTGAGTCTGAATCTGCTTCTGGGTAGTCCTTACAATCCAGTATCTGATTTCGGAATCTCTGTCTGACCATGAAGTAATCTAACTGAAATCTTCCAGTATAACCCGGTATTACCCGGCCTTTTTCAAGTATATCTCCTCCTCTTGTGATTCTTGAACAGAGTATTCGCTATTATTAGATGAAACTTGTTGCAGAACTCAATTAGTCTTTCTCCTCTCTCGTTTCTTGTCCCAAGCCCATATTCTCCAGTAAACTTTACTTCTACTCATTCCCTACAACAGCATTTCTGTCCCCCATAACTATTAGATTTTCATCCCCCTTTACATACTGTATTAATCTTTCAGTATCCTCATACACTTTCTCTATCTCTTCATATTCAGCTTGCGACGTCGACATGTACACCTGAATTATCGTTGTCGATGTTGGTTTGCTGTCGATTCTGATGTGAAGAACCCTGTCACTGAACTGTTCACAGTAACATACTCTCTGCCCTACCTTTCTGTTCATAACGAATCCAACTCCCATTATATCATTTTCTGCTGTTGTTGATATTACTCTATACTCATCTGACCAGAAATCCTTCTCTTCTTTCCACACTTCACTGACCCCTACCACATCTTTATTAAGCCTTTGCATTTCCCTTTTCGGATTTTATAGTTTACCTAACACTTTAAAGCTTCTGACATTCTACGCCCCGACTCGTAGAACGTTATCCTTTCGTTGTTTATTCAATCTTTTTCTTATGGTGACTTCCCCCCTTAGCAGTCTCCTCCCAAAGATCCGATAGGCGGACTACTCTGGAATCTTTTTCCAATGGAGAGATCATCGTAACACATCTTCAATTACAGGCCACATGTCCTGTGGATACACGTTACGTGTCTTTAATGCAGTGGTTTCCATTGCCTTCTGCATCCTCATGCTGTTGATCATTGCTGATTCTCCCACCTTTAGGGGCAGTTCCCCACTCCTAGGACAAGAGAGTGCCCTGAACCTCCGTCCACTCCTCCGACCTCTTTGAGAAGGTAGTTGGCAAATCAGCGTGACTTGTATGCCCGAAGTCTTGGGCCACCAATGCTGATTATTAATCAAAATTTAAGCAGTGGTGGGATTCGAACTCGGGATCGAAGACGTTTTGATTATGAATCAAAGTGGATACCTCTTGTTTCATTATTTTTGATATTGTTCTTTGCGTTTGGTCTTGGCGGACGCCACAAACCATCCGTTCAAGTTGATCGTTGATTCCTTTACTCAGTTTTTTATTACAGAGGGTGAGCAGGCCTCTGACCGAATACGCTGAGCTATCTGTAGACCATGGGTACAATTAACATTTGCTAAAATACCGATAACGGTAATCATCAAAAATTTATATTATGTGTGCTACCAATCCCAATAATCGATTCATGAAGACGTTAAAAGGCTGGATCATTTAAAGGCAGCTGACGTGAGGCTATGACTCGGTTTGTAATGACCGAATGTGTCCACCTTATTCTGCTATATTCACTTAACAGGTTGTTAGTAGTAGGGTAGTGGCGGCCTCGGTGCAATTTTGATATCAAATTGATATGCAAATTAATTAAATTGATCAATTAATCACCCCCACCCTCTTCTACACACTCCTGCTCTCAACTACGCCACCCCTGCCCCCAGACGACTTAGTGTGTATTCCTGAGCCTGTACGTGTGCCCCAGTCTCCCCTCTCCATTCTCCCCCTCCCCCAACCTGTCCTATTGGCGGAAATTATGAATTTTGGTGGGAATTTCAAATTTTGTGGCAATTCCGAATTGTAGCTGTACAAATCAATTGTCAGTTCAGAGGACATAATATTAAGGGAAGTTATTGATACAAATTGTTTATAAAAACGGGGAATAGGTGGTAGAAATTGGAAAAGAAAACAATTGGGTGGGAAATCGGAGAATTATACTCTGAGAAGGACATAATTTGCATTTCGTAGGACATGGGTACTCTCCGTTAACTTCCGATTGCTTCATCACTTCGTATAATGCGATGGCAAAGTCATTAAGACGCTTGATGGTGTGCTGCAGGGCTCGCAGATTACCGCCGTAGCCTCGTGTATGGACTTCGCAATTGTAGCTTCTGCTCCGCCAGTCTCCCTCCCTGCCACGCAGCATCAGGTAGCAGCAGTCGCCTGCCTAGCTGGCCCAGAGCGTGGTGTGGCGGGAAACGGCCAAACCTCCCTGCCACGCAGCATCAGGTAGCAGCAGTCGCCTGCCTAGCTGGCCCAGAGCGTGGTGTGGCGGGAAACGGCCAAACCTGGGTCAACTGCCCTGTAAGTGCTTATAAAAAAATTTATGAATTCAAATTGCGGCAGTTATAAAATTTCGTAGCAAAGTATTCAAAATTTTTCGAGATTGTGATAGATTTTAGTAAAAAGTGGTTATAAAAGTTCTTTTTCTTGCTATTACAGCATTCATTCCCGAAATGTTGTTGGAATTAGAACGCCAGCTGGAAGCCGAAAATCTCCAGCAAGCGGAAGAGGTTGTGCTACCATCATGGAAGTACATCTCAAAACTCGGTGTGTGATAGTTATATGTTCAGAAAGCGTCTCTTAAAGTGTTCATATCGTAAGAAATGCTTATAACATTTCTTCTGTCGTTCTGGCATTAGAGCAGCAGCAACTGGGAGCTGAAAGTCCCCATCAAGTGGAAGAGCTTGTGCTACCATCATGTAAGTACATCTCCAAATTCTGTATGGTAGTTTACATGTTCAGAACACAGCTCTTGATGTATTCAGATCGTAACAAGTGTTTATAAAACTTTTGGTCTCACTGTTGCAGCATTACAGCAGCAGCTGCCAGCCGCTGTGACCGAGCGCTGCTGCTGCTACGGTCGCAGGTTCGCATCCTGCCTCGGGTATGGATGTGTGTGATGTCCTTAGGTTAGTTAGGTTTAAGTAGATCTAAGTCTAGGGAACTGATGACCTCAGATGTTAAGTCCCATAGTGCTTGGAACCATTTGAACCATTTGAGCAGCAGATGATGGACATTGTGCTACTGCTGCTGGAGTCTGAAATGCAGCAAGAAAGTAAGTACAGTTGTAATATATTACCATTAGACATTTTTCATCATTCACAGCTGTGTGAGATTTATATTATTCATTGTTGTAGATGTTGTTACTGCTCAAGAGGAAAATGAGAGTGTGGTAGGGGTATGCGTCGAGAATGATGACCATGAGTCGTCACTTCCATCCGGTATGAACTTTTTACTTATTTATTTAATTTTTTCGTAGTTATAATCAATATCTCGCTGCAGTTAAATTCAGTACAAATTCTTTGTTGTTGTTTCTAGTAATCAATATCTTGTTGTAGGCGACTTCCGTGAGATGGATTGATGGCTCCACAATAACAACAACAACAACAATTCCGGCGAGGGTGAGATGCTTGAGTGGGAGCGTGAGATGGTGGCTGCTGAAAGACAGAGCGATCTTTCCCTTCTGGAGCAGGAGATGGAGGTATTTGACTAAGTGGGAGAACTGCCAGAAAGATCGATCGAACTACTCAATCCTGGGACCCAGAATGTATAAGATGATTGTAATGCAACCCTCATAATTTAAGTACATAATTATTATTCTGGAAAGGTGTCTCATTCAATTGTCGTTGTTTGTTTACAACATTATTTAAAAAATTCTTGAGCACTGTTTTTAATTTTTTCCCGTTATTTGTATGTTACAGAGGTGCCGACACGACAAGAGCTGGCTGTGCCACGTGCACTTAGAACTGTGGTTGTGGGGGTGGGTGTCAAACACACACCCGAGCGGCATGCAACGCCGTGCTAAGCGCCGCTCGTTGCCGCAGATGAGGCAGCCGCGGTTGTTGCAGTGCCTGCATAGCATATGGCGTCCTTGAGTAGTTCAGTCAGAGCAAAGATCTACCACCTCCTCAGGCTGGGGATGGTGAATGCTCTACTACGCAGGAGCATCAAGAACGCCTTCGCCGCAGTCTGGATGCTCCCATAGGAGGCCGACGCCATTGCCTCCTACTCCTCACGCTCCGACTTCTCGCCCTCAAGGTATGTGGTGCATACCCCTCCCCACTGAAGGCGCCTCATCCCCAGCGCCCTTGTCCACTGGCTGCACGCAGTCTCACCCAGCTGTAGTATTAATGATAATGAAGTAATAATTAATGAAATAATTAAATAATACAGTGCTCTGCTGCGAAATGACTCACCCACCCAAACAGCATGATACTGCAAAGAGAAAATCTTGCACTACATCTGGGGTTATACCTCAGAGTACATCAATCACCGAGTGGTATCGTGAATCCACCTTGGGTGCTGCACTGGCCCGATTTTCCTAGATGGATGTAAGAGGTTCAAATGGCTGTGAGCACTATGGGACAACTTCTGGGGTCATCAGTCCCCTAGAACTTATAACTACTTAAACCTAACTAACCTAAGGACATCACACACATCCATGCCCGAGGCAGGATTCGAACCTGCGACCGTAGCGGTAGCGCGGCTCCAGACTGTAGCGCCTAGAACCGCTCGGCCACCCCGGCCGGCGAAGTAAGAGGGTCAGCTAAAGCACTCAGGCAAATACCACACCTCGACATCCCTATTCATGTCTATCATCTGTTAAACGGAGGGTCCAGTTATCTCAAACTCCCTGAGGATATTAACAAGACGTTCGCTTGCATTAATGTCCATATTGAAAAAGATAACACTTGTTGTGCATGGTCAATCCCAGTTTGTGAAAGAAAGATTAAACAAAATCCAGAGAGCACATCTCGATACGAAATATGTCTTTTCATTCGTGGATGTTATAACTTTGACGGTATCGAGGCGGGCCGTGGTGGCCGAGCGGTTCTAGGCGCTACAGTCTGGAATCACGCGACCGCTACGGTCGCAGGTTCGAATCCTGCTTCGGGCATGGATGTGTGTGATGTCCTTAGGTTAGTTAGGTTTAAGTAGTTCTAAGTTCTAGGGAACTGATGACCTCAGAAGTTAAGTCCCATAGTGCTCAGAGCCATTTGAACCATTTGAACGGTATCGAGTTCCCGGTAAGGATTTAGGACATACCAAAATTTGAAGCACAAAATCCCGGAATATCGGTTCACGTTTATGGCCTGAAGAAGAAGCAGGAAAGCAAGCCAAATGAGCAGGACAGTCATACTATAGTTGGACCACTCCATTTTTCGAAATATACAGATGAGCATGATCTTCATGAAAACATGCTGTTCTCTGAAGGTGATAATCAGCATGACGTATAGATGAAAGACTCCTTTGCAGCCAATTGTCGAAACATGAACATAAAAAACACTTGGTTGTCTAAATAACTTCTCAGAAGAAAAGTATTTAAAAAGATATCTGACGGACTGTGACTCCAAGGAACCGGTAAGTATTGTTATGCCTACAGAGGGAAACAAGTTCATTAAATTCAAGAATGCTCAACACCAGGAACGATGTGCGTTTGTTGTATACACAGACTTCGAATGCCTCCTTGCCCGTATCACCCGCTGTGAAGGGAACCCCTTAGCCTCACATACCACCTTCACGCAAAACACATACCATATGCGGCGGCGTACCAAATTGCATTTTCATATGATTCAAGTCTTAACCGCTATGAATCTTATGTCGGGGATAATGCTGCAGTTTGGTTGCTCAATGAGCTTGAAAAAAATCTCATGGGATGTTGACAGGCTTTACAACATGACCGAATCGGAAAATAGAATATTATACAATGATGTGGTTAACTGTCATATTTGTGGGCTGCCGTTACATAGAAAAGCTGAAACTCCACGTAGAGATCATTGTCATCTTACGGGGAAGTTCCGAGGTGCAGTTCACAACGCATGCAATTTGAAGTACCAGTTACCATGAAAATACCTGTTTTCTTCCATAAGTTAAGTGGGTATAACGCTCACTTTCTAGATGAGCAATTAGTTTCGGTTGGGAGAAAAATCAGGTCAGTGTCTTGCCTGAGAGTGTTGAGAAGTATATTTAATTTTCCAAACGAATGACGCCAAAAATTATGCTCCACTTCCCTGACACGCTACGTTTTATGCAGGCGCCACTCCAGAAACTCGTTGAAACTGTACCTCGGGAGGATACGCATAGCACCTGATCCGCTTAAACCAATGAGAAAAAGTTTCAGCTTGTGACTAGGAAAGGAGTTATTCCTTATGAGTACCTGGATAGTAAGGCGAAACTCGACAAAACCACGCTACCGATGTTTCTGTATTTACCAGTACTCTCACAGGCGATGCCATAAGTAGTGCAGATTATGAGCATGCGGTGATGTTTGGCGGGAATGCAGCATTACAAATATGGGTGCATACGAAAGACTATACATGGTCACCGACATACGCTTGCTTGGGGATGTTTTTGAAATGTTCCGGAGTGTATGTATGGCCACGTACTCTCTGAACCCCGCCTTTTATTACACGGTACCTGGGTTGTCCTGGGACGCAACGCTCAAGAAAACGAAGCGCAGCATCGAACTTTTGACTGATGCCGATATCCTTCTTTACTTTGAACGTTGGAGCCATGAAGGACTTTGCCAGAGTGTCCATAGACACGCCAAAACAAATAATACACATACGAGTTTGCATGAAACGACAAGCGACGTACCGTTATGTCCAGAGCAACAAGTTCCGCGAGGAAGCGCTATCCCTAAACAGGTGACCACTGTTGGACACAAGCAGAAGTATGTAATTCATTATCGTCATATCCAGCGGTGTTTCAGCTAGATAGAACCACTCGGGTTATTTCCTTCAATCAGTCCCTCTAGTTGAGGGAGTATATTGAATGAAATACCGAAAAGAGGGCAATCGCGACTAGTGATTTCGGAAAAGACTTTTAGAGATCAATTTCATTTTCGGTAAAACCATGCACAATTCAAGAAATGAACGCGATATTTTGATTAGGACCGAATGGGACGGGCGTTGGGACGTAAGAAACTGCATCGCCAGACCAAATTTTAAGCGGCTCACTATTTCAATGAGAACTTTGTTGCTGTGGAGATGTCGAAGGTTTCAGTAGAGTTTACGAAACCAATCTATTTGGGTATGTGTGTATACCGGACATCTCCAAACTCCACATGTACGGCTTCCACTATGAGTTTGCTAAAACTCATTTCGTGGAATCAAAGTTTGTGTATATGGATACAGATAGCTTCATCATTGTGGAGTTTGTGGGTTTAAGATCCAAAATGTATGCATACCGTACAATAGATGGAGCCACCCAGAGCCGAGCTAAGAGTGTGCGACGTGCGGCATCACAGGTACTCACGGTCGAAGATTACTTGCAGTGCCTGTACGAAGGAGTTCGCGGTGCTCGGTCACAATCTCCGCATTTGGTACTGTAAACTAGTATTCTATAGCGAGGTCTCGACGTGTACACTATGCTGCAATCTAAAGTCGGATTGCCACCTCATGACGATAAAAAAAGACATTTGTGATGACGGGGTCGAAGCCCTCCCATACTCACACTATTTATTTGAAGCGCTAGAAGGGGTGGGGGACTCCGACGGTGTGAATGAAAGAGGGTGAGTGAGTGACTGGCAGCGTAAGAGCGTGTACCTAATAGTATGGGTCTTTTATCATAGTTAAAATATTGTACGTGTGATGTATGGCGTATCTGAATTGTGAGTGCTTACGTGCGTCTGTGTGTATGGTTGTCAGTGGGTTTGAGAGTGGAAGTCTGTGTAAATATGTATGCCTGTGGGTAAATATATTCTGGTTTTTTCTAAATAATTACCATAATATCTAGGCACGACTATATAAGCAGTTGTTGTTGTTGTGGTCTTCAGTCCTGAGACTGGTTTGATGCAGCTCTCCATGCTACTCTATCCTGTGCAAGCTTTTTCATCTCCCAGTACCTACTGCAACCTACATCCTTCTGAATCTGCTTAGTGTATTCATCTCTTGGTCTCCCTCTACGATTTTTACCCTCCACGCTGCCCTCCAATACTAAATTGGTGATCCCTTGATGCCTCAGAACATGTCCTACCAACCGATCCCTTCTTCTAGTCAAGTTGTGCCACAAACTTCTCTTCTCCCCAATCCTATTCAATACTTCCTCATTAGTTATGTGATCTACCCATCTAATCTTCAGCAGTATGTGCTGGGAAAAAATTATGAAAAATTATTTAAAAAAATTAAAAATGTGCAATGTATATATGCACATAAAAGATTTAAGAAATAGAACCAAAATCACCAAAAAAGTTAAAAAAACATAAATGAAGGAAAAAAATAGTTTACTATATTCCTTGGTTTTGAACTTCATGTGCGTGAGTGAGTGTATGAATGCATGTATAAATAGATTAGTTTTTAAATTTCACCTACCAGTAGCTATCCAAGTCGTACTAGGTTTAAGTGTAAGCTCCATCCAGTTCATCTTAATGCAGCTGTTTAGGATGAATATTTTAGGGCCGTCTGCTTCATTGTATAATTAAATTCTTTCAGCTGCTTGAGGTGGAAAATATTTAGAGCCACCCAGTGCAAAGTATAAATTAAGTCTTCTGTTTGGGTGGAATTTCACTAGTAGTAGTACACTACTGGCCATTAAAATTGCTACACCAAGAGGAAATGCAACGGGTATTCATTGGACAAATATATTATACTAGAACTGACATGTGATTGTCTATTATAATTATCCGAGTCGTCGGAGAAGATTTTGTCGCACCGTCGTGCGGATAGTTTGGAGTGCACGCCGAAAATTGAAGGCAGCGGAGCGGCGCACGGTGAAGGTGAAAATGATACCAAGGTATCGTAATTTTTGTACACACGGGAGAGGTGCTAAGTCGTCGTGTGAGAGGCCGCGTCCAATGGGCATCGCCGCGGGTTTAGCCACATTCATGTTACTGCCCGATGCAGTGCCGTACGTTGATATCAAATCAAGTACTGTGTGTATTTCACTCCGTGAGCGGATCAAGAGGAGGTCGTCCGCATACGCACGACATCGAAAACTGTGCTGTCGCAAAGTGAGACCAGAAAGGTGGCTCGTCAGACTCCCGATGAGTGGCTCCAGGCTTATGGCATAGAGTAGGGTCGAAAGTGGGCAGCCTTGCCGTACGGAACGCCGTATCGCCACCGGTCCCGCCACACGTCCGTTAACCTGAATCAGCGATTCGGCGGTGCCGTACAGGCGCCGGATAACGTCGATAAAGACGGTGGAAAACCCATGCGGCTCATCACTGAGAACAGAAAAAGATGCCGCACTTTGTCGAACGCGCTGTCAAAATCAATGGCAACCACTGCGGCGCGGAGCCTGCACGCCGCTGCCAGTGCAATTAAATCGCGACATTCTCCTGTGGCCGTTTTTATATTAACTGAGCCGCCCGGAGTTGTCTGTTCCGGGGATAGAATGCTAGGCAGGACCTTGCGGCATCGCGTTGCCAGTAGGCGTGTAAAAATTTTATAGTCTGCGTTAAGCAGAGTCAGGGGACGGTAATGTGCTGTCGTCACACCTGGTGTCGGTTCGTGGATGGGTATAATTCCCGTGACGAAGGACGGCGGTACGGCACTCCCCATCGTCAGAAGCTCATGAAACTTCGTTGTCCAACTTGACGTCATTAGTGTGAGGAAAGCGCGATAAAATTCTATCGGCAATCCGTCGTCACCAGGTGACTTATTCAGAGCGCCTTTTTTGATTGCATCACGCGTAATTGTCTCCATCAGCTCGTCCGCTTCGTCGCTGGTGAGGGTGCGAGTTACGTATGGTAACACAGACTCCTCAGCGTGGTTGCTGGTAGACTCCTCCTGGTACATTGTGCGGTAGTGGTCGACAAAGGCACTGACGATTTCAGCCTGGCAAGTGACGTGCTGACCGTGACAGGTGTTGATCTCGGTGATGAGTTGTTGTCGTCGTTGTTTCCTATCGGAGGCGATATGATGCATGGTGGGATGTTCTTGTTCCGCCGAATCTTGACATCGGGTTAGCACCATAGCCCCCTGCAGTCTACGGAGTGTCAACGTTACAATTTGCGCCTTAATCCTGCTGCGTTCCCTCTGGGTGTCGGGGGTGGGCGGTTGGGCGCCCAGGTCGCGGAGAACGGCGTAGAAATAGTCGGTAGTGCGCCGGCGCCACGTAGCAACTTCCTTTCCATACTGAATCAAAGTACGTCTAATGGCTGGTTTGGCACATTCCAGCCACCAGGTCAAGGTCGTGCAGTATTTAGGTAAGCGACATTCACAGGTGGCCCATGTCTCGGTAACACGTTGAAGACATTCGGGATCATGAAAATGGGAGGTGTTTAGCTTCCACGGTGCACGACTACGCCAGACCACTTGCTTGGGGAAGAGAATGTTGCAGATGTAGTCACAGTGGTCCGAAAAGGCCAGGGGCCAAAGTTCTGCACCTTGGACTGCAGGTTTGAGTTCCCGAGAGACGTAAATTCTATCAAGGCGGCTCGCGGAGTGATTCGTCTAGTAAGTACGTCCAAGCGCGTCGCCACACTGAACTTCCCAAGTGTCGCGGAGCAACAGATCTCGGACGACAAGACGCAGTTCTTGACAGGTGTTTTAGTGGAGCACTTGATCTTTAGGGTGCAAGACAAAATTAAAATCACCCCCAAGCAAGTAATGGTCGCAGCGTCCAAGAAACAAAGGAGCGATTTCTTCTGAATAGAAGAGTGGCCTCTCGCGTCTGCGGGTGGAGCCTGACGGAGCGTAAATGTTGACGATACGCGTCCCCATGACGGTGACGGCCATGCCTCTGGCAGATGGAAGGTATGTGATATCAGCCACTGGAATGCTTTCTCTGGCGTAGATGGCTACGCCGCGTCCCAGGTGGTCACCAGGAGAAGGATAAGTTTATATCCCGCGACGTTTGGAAGTGTGGCAAAGTGTACTTCCTGTAGTAATACGATATCGACGACTGATGCCCATATCATCTCTCGCAGCAGTTGAAGTTTCACGGGTGAGCTAATGGTGTTAGTGTTGATCGTCGCTGTTCGGTAAGTTTGGAGCCGTACCCCGCCGTGAAGGGGAACCCAACCGGCGGAGGATGAAGAGGGGCGAGGCAACGGCGAGTCGCGCCGTACGCCACCTGACGGCGTTATCAGCGGCGTAACGATGCTTCCGTCTGGGGTAACTCTGTCCCCAGCGTGTGGTCCGGGTCCTCATCGAAGTCCTCATTCCACACCATTGAAGGCGCCGTCGTACGTTCCACGTCGGTCGTAGGGGCGGAGGAGTCTCGGCGGCAGTCGCAACGGTGGAGTCCATTGGTTCAGGAGCACGTGGGCGAGCCATTAGAGTAGGCATCGACGCAGCCACAGTCGGCGTCACGTTGTCGTCACTCGTATCGTCGTGCAGGTTTTCCGAGGCGTCGTCTGGTCGGACGGCCTCTGGAGCATCAGGGGGAGGTGATCCGTCTCGCTCCGAGACCGTACGGCGCATCCTCTTGCGCCTCTTAGGTGAACGATGTTTGCGGGTTCGTCCCTCCGTGTCAGAAGACTGAAGGGAGTCGCGTTGCTCTGAGAGGGAGGCCGTCACGAAAACGTCAAATGAAGCGTCCATATGATCTGGTGGGTGGGGGTCGGCAGTCGTCGCTGTTGGTAGTGGCGCCGGAGTAGCGTCAGGCTGTGAGCGCGGCGTGTCGGCCCCGGCGGTATCCGTAGCGGCTGGAAGGGTCACCGGTACATGGTCCGACAGGCGGCGGCTGGTGGCAGGAGAAGAGAGCGCCGATGCGTAGGTGATCGGTAAAACCGTCGTCGGAGCCGGAGGTGCCACGGTAGCGGATGGCAATTGGGTGATTCGTCGCTGAAGACACTCAGATCCGAGATGACCTTCTTTGCCGCACCCGGAATAGGTCTTGGGCTGGCCGTCGTATATGACAACCGCGCGGCACCCGCTAATTTGCAGGTAAGATGGCACGTGGCGATAGAGATCGACGGTGATTTGCCGTACACCGTTAAGAACGGGGTACGTTTGGAACTGCGGCGAGCGTTCAGCAGTGTGGCAATGTACAATGGCATAGGGGCGGAAAGCCGCTATAACGTCTTCCGCCGGGAGCTCGAACGGGAGTTCGAAAGCTCGTATGGTGAACATTCCTAAGCCGGCATGGTCGACAGTGACCGCTCCGACATTGCCGTCTGCGTGGCAAAAGCGTAATCCATGGTTGGTGTCACGAAGTATTCTTTCACATACCGCGTCATTGACGACTTTGACGTACACCGTACTGCTTAATATGGACAAATGGATGCCCAAGATGTCGGAAGCTGGGATCTTAGCAACGTCGCTTAGGAAGAGTTCCACTTCCAACTTCCAAGGTCTTTGGTCGTGCGTAGTCGTTGCAGAAGGTGAATCGTAATGTTGATTTTCTAAAACGGTTGGCCATGGTTCTAGTGCACGTAAGCGACACTAAGTGACGGCCGCTGAAATGTAAAAAACAGCCAGCGCGCGCGCTCCGCAGGCGGAAACAACAGCACGTCCGCACTGTACGGCGGCGAAAGCCGGACTGTGAACCGCTCGGCCACCACGGCCGGCTTTACATTGCACTACTGTTTACAGCTATTGGAGAGCTGTATTTTCTCTTACACTAACACACTACAGGCCATTAAAATTGCTACACCACGAAGATGACGTGCAACACACGCGAAATTTAACCGACAGGAAGAAGATGCTGTGATATGCAAATGATTAGCCTTTCAGAGCATTCACACAAGGTTGGCGGCGGAGGCGACACCTACAACGCGCTGACATGAGGAAAGTTTCCATCCGATTTCTCATACATAAACACCAGCTGACCGGCGTTTCCTGGTGAAGCGTTGTTGTGGTGCCTCGTGTAAGGAGGAGAATTGCGTACCATCACGTTTCTGATTTTGATAAAGGTCGGATTGTAGCCTATCGCGATTACTGTTTATCGTATCGCGACAATGCTGCTCGCGTTCGTCGAGATCCAATGACTGTTAGCAGAAAATGGAATCTGTGGGTTCAGGAGGGTAATACGGAACGCCGTGCTGGATCCCAAAGGCCTCGTATCACTAGCAGTCGAGATGACAGGCATCTTATCCGCATGGCTGTAACGGATCGCGCAGCCACGTCTCGATCCCTGATTCAACAGATGGAGACGTTTGCAAGACAAAAACCATCTGCACGAACAGTTCGACGACGTTTGCAGCAGCATCGACTATCAGCTCGGAGACCATGGCTGCGGTTATTCTTGGCACTGCATCACAAACAGGCGCGCCTGCGATGGTGTACTGAACGACGAACCTGGGTGCACGAATGGCAAAACGTCATTTTTTCGGATGAATTCAGGTTCTGTTTACAGCATCATGATGGTCGCATCCGTGTTTGGTGACATCGCGGTGAACGCACATCGCCAAACTGGCGTATCACCCGGCGTGATGGTATGGCGTGCCGTTGGTTACACGTCTCGATCACCTCTAGTTCGCTTTGACGGCACTTTGAACTGTGGACGTTACATTTGAGGTGTGTTACGACCCGTGGCTCTACCCTTCATTCGATCCCTGCGAAACCCTACATTTCAGCAGGATAATGCACGACCGCATGTTGCAGGTCCTGTACGGGCCTTTCTGCATTCAGAAAATATTCGACTGCTGCCCTGGCCAGCACATTCTCCAGATCTCTCACCAACTGAAAACGTCTGGTCAATGGCGGCCGAGCAACTGGCTCGTCACAATACGCCCGTCACTACTCTTGATGAACTGTGGTATCGTGTTGAAGCTGCATGGGCAACTGTACCTGTACACGCCATCCAAGCTGTGTTCGACACAATGCTCAGGCGTATCAAGGCCGTTATTATGGCCAGATGTGGTTGTTCTGGGTACCGATTTCTCAGCATATATGCACCCAAATTGCGTGAAAATGTAATCACATGTCATATACTAAAATGTAGACTTTCACGGCCGGAAATATCACGTCCTTTACAATTATCCGGACAGTTATGCCGTGGTCGGTTGATGAATTCTGTGTCGATTCCCAACGTTTCGTCTCCGACTGCGGGAGACATCTTCAAAGGGGTCCGTAATTCGATGGAAGGTCCAACACACCCACTGGCTCGTTACTGACTGCCGCTAAATTCCGTGTCCGCGTGCTCCCACGCCGCGGCCTGACGTCACGTGTTTTGAAAACGTCAGTGCAATTGGCCGCTGTGCGTCACCGTCGATCTCCGTTGCCATCAACCAGTATTGGACGGGTGGTACACATCTTCTTTAGCACCGGCATCCATATACCGTTTAATTTCACGCCCTCCTCCTTTCGGTTGAAATTATTTGGGTGTTTAGCGATTTCGATTGCCTCCCTGTAGAGCCTTTCGTAATATCCGTTTGTGGCCGCTAGTACTTGCGTCTCCTCGAAACGAATATTGTGGTTCCCTGGCTAGAAAGCATGCTCCGCAACAGCTGATCGTTCCGTTTCTCCTCTTCTACAATTTCCCTGGTGCCCTTCCAAACGTTTAAAAACAGTTCTTTTAGTGGTACCCACATAAACATCACCACAGCTGCATGGGATCCTATGCCCTCCAGATTTTTCCAATGGTTTGCGAGCGTCCTTGGCAGGCCTAAGGTATTCCTGTATCTTCCAGGTGGGCTTGTAAATTACGGTAATATTCCGCTTCGTCAAGATCCTCCCTATTCTTTCCGTTACTTTTTAACAATCGGCAGGAAAGCCTTAGATTTTGCAGTAGCCTGTACGTCAGTATGATTTCTGCGTGGCTGCCTCAACGCACGTTTTATTTTTGCGGTAGAATATCCGTTCTTCATTAGTGCATTGTGGAGATGTTCCATCTCAGCGTCGAGCAACTCAGGTTCACAAATATTTCTAGCTCTGTCCGTTAACGTCTTGATAACACCCCGCTTCTGGTGTGGGTGGTGGTTCGAATCCCGGTGCAAATAACGGTCCGTGTGCGTGGGTTTGCGGTATATTGAGTGGCCCAAACTACCATTTTCGTTTCTAAAAACAAGCACATCGAGGAAATGTAATTTGCCGTCTATCTCCTCCTCCATTGTAAACTGAATTCTCGTGTTTATGCTGTTCACATGTTCATGGAACCGGCTTAGTTCCTCCCTACCATGACTCCACAGCACAAACGTGTCATCCACGTATCGGAACCATACATTTGGTTTTTTGCTAGTGTTGTGGGTTGGCAGGAGAGCCAATACCGTGTTATTAGAAGAAGCCGAAAGGCACGCGTTTTAGCTCACACAGGCTGGCGTGAGGTCTGGAACAGGACAAGGAAATTAGTATTTAGAAAAACGGACGTAGCTGGTGGAATACTTAACTTTAATCCATAAATAGTGAACGTCGCTCTTGCCTGTACATTATTCACAACATCAATAGTAACTGAACATGGCCCCTTGCTAGGTCGTAGCAAATGACTTAGCTGAAGGCTATGCTAACTATCGCCTCGGCAAATGAGAGCATATTTTGTCAGTGAACCATCGCTAGCAAAGTCGGTTGTACAACTGGGGCTGGTTCTAGGAAGTCTCTCTAGACCTGCCGTGTGGCGGCGCTCGGTCTGCAATCACTGATAGTGGCGACACGCGGGTCCGACTTACACTAATGGACCGCGGCCGATTTAAAGGCTACAACCTAGCAAGTGTGCTGTCTGGCGGTGACACCACATTCCTCCCCCGCAAATCGGCTTATGGTTGTGGCATAAGGCTTCCGCCCGCCGTGGGGAGGACCCCATGTTGACGTATGCGACGAGGTGGGGAGCCTAACAACAGGCGAGGCTGCGCCACCGGCACCCTGCCATTCGGACCGCGGGGAGCTAGGAAACGCCTGAAAACCTGCTCCAGGGTGCACGCCAACATGCGGTGTATGCGCCCGCAGAGAGACAGGATGGGCCGGCCGAAGTGGCCGTGCGGTTCTAGGCGCTGCAGTCTGGAAACGCGAGACCACTACGATCGCACGTTCGAATCCTGCCCCGGGCATGGATGTCTGTGATGTCCTTCGGTTAGTTAGGTTTAACTAGTTCTAAGTTCTAGGGGACTAATGACCTCAGAAGTTGAGTCCCATAGTGCTCAGAGACATTTGAACCATTTTTAGAGACAGGAGGGGCCGAAGGGTGGACCTCCATCGGGCCGGGGCACCCGATGGGCGAAGACGACATGTGGTCCGGAGAGGGCAAGAGTTCCATGTCGGAGGACAACTGGTCACGGGAAGCGATCGGCGGCGCGTGACCCAGGGAGGCGCCCGGCGGTTGCAGCGGCGCGTCCACTGCGGGCGTCGCCGGCGGGAGAACAGGCGGCGGCGGCGGCGCGTCGCCAAGGGGCAAAATGGAAGGCAGCGTCGGTAACACCGGGAGATTAGGCGAGCCAGTAGATGGGTAACCAGGGCGCTGACTGGACGGCACCGTCGTTGAAAGCAGACGGGGAGCGGCAGATCCCTTGCGACGACAGAGGCGCAGCTGATTGAGATGCCGACGCACCTCACCAGAGGCCCCCAAAACCAGTTACATCGCACGGCCGAGGCAGCGAAGAATGCGCCCTTCGAGCCAACGCCGTTAACCTCGATAGTTGCGGTAGTAGACAACGTCGCCTGGAGCAAAAGCAGGTGTCTGCCGCTACACAGGAACCTGATGCGGCGGATGTAGCAAAGACATCAAGGTGCGATGAGGGCGACCGTGATGCAACTCAGCCGGCGAGCGACCATCTCGGGGATGAGAGCGAAACGAGGACAAAAAGAGCAATAACGCGTCCTCCCGAGAATGCGACTGTTTCAACTTCAACATCTGTGACTTGCAAGTCCTGACCAATCGTTCAGCGGCACCGTTTGACTGTGGCAAAAACGGCGCGGACGTCAGATGTTGAATACCATTGGCCTTGTAGAATGACTGAAATTCTGCGGACATGAATTGTGGGCCATTGTAGGAAACAATAGTCTGTGGAAGACCTTCAATGCAAAAGATAGCAGATAACGCTTGGATGGTGGCAGATGACATTGTGGAAGACATCCGGACAACAAAAGGAAAATTACTGAATGAATCTGCCACAACCACCCATCGAGCATTCCAGAATGGACCAGCAAAATCGATGTGTAGGGGTTGCCAAGGGGAAGTGACTTTTGGCCATGCAAAGAATTTCCGCGGTGGTGCTGATTATTGTTCGGCACACACCATGCAAGAAGAGCACATATTCATAATCGCGGCATCGATTCCGAACCAAGTACAGTGCTGACGAGCAAGTTGTTTCGTTCGCACTATACCCCATTGTCCTTGGTGGACAAGCTGTAAGACAGAGGACTGTAACGAACGTGGGACCACGACCCTGAACTGATCATTATCAGAACGCCACAGCAAAACACTACGTCGTACAAAAAGTCTCTCCATGTGAGCAAAAAATCAGTGAACCAACGGATCCCCGATCCGTGATTTTGACAAGGGCCATTGCTTAGCAACAAAACGCAGAACGGTAGCAAGGACAGGGTCGGCATCTGTGGCTGTAGCTACACGACGAAAATCAATCGGAAACGATTCGACCACGTCATCGGTTTCCGAATCAAGGAACATGCAAGCAAGTTCGGAGGAATCGAATGCTCTATCCTCAGCAACAGGCAAACGGGACAACGCATCGGCGTTTCGGTGCTTAGCAGTGGACCGATACAAGATATCGTAGCGGTACTGCGAGAGGAAAATAGACCAGCGAATGAATTTCTGTGCTGTACGTGGAGGTACAGGCTTGGTCGTATCAAAAAGCGATGTCAAAGGTTTGTGTTCTGTGAAGATGGTAAAGTGACTACCATACAAGAAATCATGAAACTTTGTAACACCAAATACGAGAGCCAATGCTTCTTTCTCGATCTGTGAATAATTTCTTTGTGCAGACGAGAGCAATTTGGACGCAAAGGCAATAGTTTGATCGTGCGATTCATCTTTGTGCGCAAGCACAGCACCGATCCCGAAATCCGATGCATCCACCATCAACAAAAGGGGCTTCTTGGGATCGAATGGCGTAAGGCAAGTATTGGAAAGCAACGCCGATTTCAGCTGGCGAAAGGCGCGTTCGCATTCCGTCGTCCAGACGAACGGAACACCTTTACGGCGTAAGCGATGAAGCGGAGCTGAAATGGAAGAGGCCTGAGGAACATAGCGATGATAATAGTCAATTTTTCCCAGCACACTCTGTAGCTGCTTCAAATTCTGCGGCGAAGGCAAGTCTTGTATGGCACGGAGGTGCTCGGGACTGGGATGTATGCCTTGGGCATTGAGTACATGCCCCAGGTAGGGTAAGTCACGAGCAAAAAACACACATTTGTCCTTCCGCAAGCGAAGACCATTTTGTCGCAAGACCTGAAATAATGTTCTGAGATTGGCTAAATGTTCTTCTATCGTCTTTTCGGAGATCACAATATCGTCTAGAAAGTTTGCTGCAGTAGGGACCGACGCACAAACAGTTTGTAGATTTTGCTGAAACAATGCAGGGGCGGATGCACACCCGAATGGCAGTCGTTTGAATCGATTCAAACCAAGATGCGTGTTAACCACCAAAACGCGCTGGGATTCTTCGTCCACCGGTATTTGCAAGTACGCATCTGCTAGGTCCAACTTTGAAAATTATTTACCCGGGCACAGTTTGTCAAAAAGGTCTTCCGGGCCGGGTAGAGGAAAAGTTGCAGTCACTAGTTGTGGATTCACTGTTGCCTTGAAGTCCACACAAAGTCGCAATTTTCCGGAAGATTTTGGCAAAATGACTAAGGGTGATGCCCAGAGAGAAGCCTGGACACGTTCAATTACACCTTGTGAGTCCAAATCGTGTAATGTTTTTGCGACCTCATCACCCAATGCGTGGGGAACATTGCGCGCTCTGAAAAATTTCGGTTGTGCGTTCACGTTCAGTTCCAAATGTGGTTCATAGTTCTTAGCGCAACCGAGGCCCAGTGCAAAAATGTCTGAAAATTCTTCACATAGACGAGAAACACTGTCTGCAGGCACAGTCTGGTTCACTGATAGGACCTGATTTACTATAGACAAGTTAAACAACTGAAATAAATCGAAACCAAACAAGTTCACCGCAGAAGAAGAACGAAGGACGTAAAAGGACACTAGTTTTGTTTGTCCTTTATATGTTGCAAGAAGGCTGCACTGTCCTAACACAGGGATCTTGTGACCTGAATAGGTAGTTAACTTAACATTTGCGGCACACAACGGAGGTGTGCCCAGCAGTTTGTAAGTGTCTTGATTGATCAGTGAAACTGCAGCCCGGGTATCGAGCTGGAATGGTATCACTTTGCCATTAATGTCCAAGTCCGCAAAATTTTTATTGCCCTGCTGATGACAAGAGCGACTGTCTTGTGCAACGTGAACTGATACTGGTACAAAATCACTTGCAACTTGATGGGAGTTCCGGCGATGTCGACGCACACTATTTGTGGTACGAACACAGTCACTGTTAGAGAGAGTGACACTGGGCTGAGTGGAATGAACGATATGAATTTCCATGGGCGAAGTTTCGCTAGCCTGAGTATCCTTGGTTCGATTCCGATTCTGGTGTGAAGCAAAGGGCCTGGAATGATTTTGAGTTTCCGATCTGAGCTTTTCCTGGCAAACACATTGAACATATCCTTTTTTATTACAGTAAAAGCAAATAGCTTGGCGTGACGGGCAATTATCACGCGAATGGCTAGTAGCACACCGCAGGCATGATTTTAGCACTGCATTTGCTTGCCGGCGTGGTACACGTGGCTGAGAGCCTGGCGGCTTTGGCACGGCCGGGCGCGAGGACTGTTTACTGTTCCGTGCAGCTCGTCCGGCGGGCTGCTTAACTTGACACATGTGTGGCGAAGTTTCAAATGATTCCTGAGCAAAGTCAAGTGTGTCCTGCCGATCCAATATGTCCATCACTTGTTGAAGAGAGGGATTGACTAGTTTCAAAATCTGTTCCCTTATACGAACATCAGAAACGTTCTGTGCAATTGCATCATGTACCATAGTATCTGAATAAGGGAGTCCACATTGACACTCAAAAGCACAATTCCTAGTAAGGCCTTGGAAGGTTGCAACCCACTCCCGATTAGTCTGACCTGCCGTACCTATTCCTCTCTATTCTTTCCATTACATTTTTAACAAACGGCAGGAAAGCCTTAGATTTTGCAGTTGCCTGTACGTCAGTATGATTTCTGCGTGGCTCTTGACGAAGCGGAATATTACCGTAATTTACAAGCCCACCTGGAAGATACAGGAATACCTTAAGCCTGCCAAGGACGCTCGCAAACTATTGGAAAAAGCTGGAGTGTATAGGATCCCATGCAGCTGTGGTGATGTTTATGTGGGTACCACTAAAAGAACTGTTTTTAAACGTTTGGAAGGGCACAAGGGAAATTGTAGAAGAGGAGAAACGGAACGATCAGCTGTTGCGGAGCATGCTTTCTAGCCAGGGAACCACAATATTCGTTTCGAGGAGACGCAAGTACTAGCGGCCACAAACGGATATTACGAAAGGCTCTACAGGGAGGCAATCGAAATCGCTAAACACCCAAATAATTTCAACCGAAAGGAGGAGGGCGTGAAATTAAACGGTATATGGATGCCGGTCCTAAAGAAGATGTGTACCACCCGTCCAATACTGGTTGATGGCAACGGAGATCGACGGTAACGCAGAGCGGCCAATTGCACTGACGTTTCCAAAACACGTGACGTCAGGCCGCGGCGAGGGAGCGCGCGGACACGGAATTTAGCGGCAGTCAGTAACGAGCCAGTGGGTGTGTTGGACCTTCCATCGAGCTACGGACCCCTTTGAAGATGTCTCCCTCAGTCGGAGACGAAACGTTGGGAATCGACACAGAATTCATCAACCGACCACGGCATAACTGTCCGGATAATTGTAAAGGACGTGATATTTCCGGCCGTGAAAGTCTACATTTTAGTATATGACATGTGATTACGTTTTCACGCAATTTGGGTGCATATATGCTGAGAAATCGGTACCCAGAACAACCACATCTGGCCATAATAACGGCCTTGATACGCCTGAGCATTGTGTCGAACACAGCTTGGATGGCGTGTACAGGTACAGTTGCCCATGCAGCTTCAACACGATACCACAGTTCATCAAGAGTAGTGACGGGCGTATTGTGACGAGCCAGTTGCTCGGCCGCCATTGACCAGACGTTTTCAGTTGG
Organism: Schistocerca serialis cubense; assembly: GCF_023864345.2. Lineage (NCBI taxonomy): Eukaryota > Metazoa > Arthropoda > Insecta > Orthoptera > Acrididae > Schistocerca > Schistocerca serialis. The sequence goes on along the minus strand of NC_064641.1, from coordinate 404,781,202 downwards.
TGAGAGATCTGGAGAATGTGCTGGCCAGGGCAGCAGTCGAATATTTTCTGAATGCAGAAAGGCCCGTACAGGACCTGCAACATGCGGTCGTGCATTATCCTGCTGAAATGTAGGGTTTCGCAGGGATCGAATGAAGGGTAGAGCCACGGGTCGTAACACACCTCAAATGTAACGTCCACAGTTCAAAGTGCCGTCAAAGCGAACTAGAGGTGATCGAGACGTGTAACCAACGGCACGCCATACCATCACGCCGGGTGATACGCCAGTTTGGCGATGACGAATATACGCTTCCAATGTGCGTTCACCGCGATGTCACCAAACACGGATGCGACCATCATGATGCTGTAAACAGAACCTGAATTCATCCGAAAAAATGACGTTTTGCCATTCGTGCACCCAGGTTCGTCGTTCAGTACACCATCGCAGGCGCGCCTGTTTGTGATGCAGTGCCAAGAATAACCGCAGCCATGGTCTCCGAGCTGATAGTCGATGCTGCTGCAAACGTCGTCGAACTTTTCGTGCAGATGGTTTTTGTCTTGCAAACGTCTCCATCTGTTGAATCAGGGATCGAGACGTGGCTGCGCGATCCGTTACAGCCATGCGGATAAGATGCCTGTCATCTCGACTGCTAGTGATACGAGGCCTTTGGGATCCAGCACGGCGTTCCGTATTACCCTCCTGAACCCACAGATTCCATTTTCTGCTAACAGTCATTGGATCTCGACGAACGCGAGCAGCATTGTCGCGATACGATAAACAGTAATCGCGATAGGCTACAATCCGACCTTTATCAAAATCAGAAACGTGATGGTACGCATTTCTCCTCCTTACACGAGGCACCACAACAACACTTCACCAGGAAACGCCGGTCAGCTGGTGTTTATGTATGAGAAATCGGATGGAAACTTTCCTTATGTCAGCGCGTTGTAGGTGTCGCCTCCGCCGCCAACCTTGTGTGAATGCTCTGAAAGGCTAATCATTTGCATATCACAGCATCTTCTTCCTGTCGGTTAAATTTCGCGTGTGTTGCACGTCATCTTCGTGGTGTAGCAGTTTTAATGTCCTGTAGTGTGTTAGTGTAAGAGAAAATACAGCTCTCCAATAGCTGTAAACAGTAGTGCAATGTAAAGCCGGCCGTGGTGGCCGAGCGGTTCACAGTCCGGCTTTCGCCGCCGTACAGTGCGGACGTGCTGTTGTTTCCGCCTGCGGAGCGCGCGCGCTGGCTGTTTTTTACATTTCAGCGGCCGTCACTTAGTGTCGCTTACGTGCACTAGAACCATGGCCAACCGTTTTAGAAAATCAACATTACGATTCACCTTCTTCAACGACTACGCACGACCAAAGACCTTGGAAGTTGGAAGTGGAACTCTTCCTAAGCGACGTTGCTAAGATCCCAGCTTCCGACATCTTGGGCATCCATTTGTCCATATTAAGCAGTACGGTGTACGTCAAAGTCGTCAATGACGCGGTATGTGAAAGAATACTTCGTGACACAAACCATGGATTACGCTTTTGCCACGCCGACGGAGCGGTCACCTTCGACCACGCCGGCTTAGGAATGCGCACCATACGAGCTTTCGAACTCCCGTTCGAGCTCCCGGCGGAAGATGTTATAGCGGCTTTCCGCCCCTATGCCACTGTACATTGCCACACTGCTGAACGCTCGCCGCAGTTCCAAACGTACCCCGTTCTTAACGGTGTACGGCAGATCACCATCGATCTCTATCGCCACGTGCCATCTTACCTGCAAATTAGCGGGTGCCGCGCGGTTGTCATATACGACGGCCAGCCCAAGACCTATTCCGGGTGCGGCAAAGAAGGCCATCTCAAATCTGAGTGTCTTCAGCGACGAATCACCCAATTGCCAGCCGCTACCGTGGCACCTCCGGCTCCGACGACGGTTTTACCGATCACCTACGCATCGGCGCTCTCTTCTCCAGCCACCGGCCGCCGCCTGTCGGACCATGTACCGGTGACCCTTCGAGCCGCTACGGATACCGCCGGGGCCGACACGTCGCGCTCACAGCCTGACGCTACTCCGGCGCCACTACCAACAGCGACGACTGCCGACCCCCACCCACCAGATCATATGGACGCTTCATTTGACGTTTTCGTGACGGCCTCCCTCTCAGAGCAACGCGACTCCCTTCAGTCTTCTGACACGGAGGGACGAACCCGCAAACATCGTTCACCTAAGAGGCGCAAGAGGATGCGCCGTACGGTCTCGGAGCGAGACGGATCACCTCCCCCTGATGCTCCAGAGGCCGTCCGACCCGACGACGCCTCGGAGAACCTGCACGACGATACGAGTGACGACAACGTGACGCCGACTGTGGCTGCGTCGATGCCTACTCTAATGGCTCGCCCACGTGCTCCTGAACCAATGGACTCCACCGTTGCGACTGCCACCGAGACTCCTCCGCCCCTACGACCGACGTGGAACGTACGACGGCTCCATCAATGGTGTGGAATGAGGACTTCGATGAGGACCCGGACCACACGCTGGGGACAGAGTTACCCCAGACGGAAGCATCGTTACGCCGCTGATAACGCCGTCAGGTGGCGTACGGCGCGACTCGCCGTTGCCTCGCCCCTCTTCATCCTCCGCCGGTTGGGTTCCCCTTCACGGCGGGGTACGGCTCCAAACTTACCGAACAGCGACGATCAACACTAACACCATTAGCTCACCCGTGAAACTTCAACTGCTGCGAGAGATGATATGGGCATCGGTCGTCGATATCGTATTACTACAGGAAGTACACTTTGCCACACTTCCAGACGTCGCGGGATATAAACTTATCCTTCTCCTGGTGACCACCTGGGACGCGGCGTAGCCATCTACGCCAGAGAAAGCATTCCAGTGGCTGATATCACATACCTTCCATCTGCCAGAGGCATGGCCGTCACCGTCATGGGGACGCGTATCGTCAACATTTACGCTCCGTCAGGCTCCACCCGCAGACGCGAGAGGCCACTCTTCTATTCAGAAGAAATCGCTCCTTTGTTTCTTGGACGCTGCGACCATTACTTGCTTGGGGGTGATTTTAATTTTGTCTTGCACCCTAAAGATCAAGTGCTCCACTAAAACACCTGTCAAGAACTGCGTCTTGTCGTCCGAGATCTGTTGCTCCGCGACACTTGGGAAGTTCAGTGTGGCGACGCGCTTGGACGTACTTACTAGACGAATCACTCCGCGAGCCGCCTTGATAGAATTTACGTCTCTCGGGAACTCAAACCTGCAGTCCAAGGTGCAGAACTTTGGCCCCTGGCCTTTTCGGACCACTGTGACTACATCTGCAACATTCTCTTCCCCAAGCAAGTGGTCTGGCGTAGTCGTGCACCGTGGAAGCTAAACACCTCCCATTTTCATGATCCCGAATGTCTTCAACGTGTTACCGAGACATGGGCCACCTGTGAATGTCGCTTACCTAAATACTGCACGACCTTGACCTGGTGGCTGGAATGTGCCAAACCAGCCATTAGACGTACTTTGATTCAGTATAGAAAGGAAGTTGCTACGTGGCGCCGGCACACTACCGACTATTTCTACGCCGTTCTCCGCGACCTGGGCGCCCAACCGCCCACCCCCGACACCCAGAGGGAACGCAGCAGGATTAAGGCGCAAATTGTAACGTTGACACGCCGTAGACTGCAGGGGGCTATGGCGCTAACCCGATGTCAAGATTCGGCGGAACAAGAACATCCCACCATGCATCATAACGCCTCCGATAGGAAACAACGACGACAACAACTCATCACCGAGATCAACACCTGTCACGGCCAGCACGTCACTTGCCAGGCTGAAATCGTCAGTGCCTTTGTCGACCACTACCGCACAATGTACCAGGAGGAGTCTACCAGCAACCACGCTGAGGAGTCTGTGTTACCACACGTAACTCGCACCCTCACCAGCGTCGAAGCGGACGAGCTGATGGAGACAATTACGCGTGATGCAATCAAAAAAGGCGCTCTGAATAAGTCACCTGGTGACGACGGATTGCAGATAGAATTTTATCGCGCTTTCCTCACACTAATGGCGCCACGGTGGACAACGATGTTTCATGAGCTTCTGACGATGGGGAGTGCCGTACCGCCGTCCTTCGTCACGGGAATTATACCCATCCACAAACCGACACCAGGTGTGACGACAGCACATTACCGTCCCCTGACTCTGCTTAACGCAGACTATAAAATTTTTACACGCCTACTGGCAACGCGATGCCGCAAGGTCCTGCCTAGCATTCTATCCCCGGAACAGACAACTCCGGGCGGCTCAGTTAATATAAAAACGGCCACAGGAGAATGTCGCGATTTAATTGCACTGGCAGCGGCGTGCAGGCTCCGCGCCGCAGTGGTTGCCATTGATTTTGACAGCGCGTTCGACAAAGTGCGGCATCTTTTTCTGTTCTCAGTGATGAGCCGCATGGGTTTTCCACCGTCTTTATCGACGTTATCCGGCGCCTGTACGGCACCGCCGAATCGCTGATTCAGGTTAATGGCCGTGTGGCGGGACCGGTGGCGATCCGGCGTTCCGTACGGCAAGGCTGCCCACTTTCGACCCTACTCTATGCCATAAGCCTGGAGCCACTCATCGGGAGTCTGACGAGCCACCTTTCTGGTCTCACTTTGCGACAGCACAGTTTTCGATGTCGTGCGTATGCGGACGACCTCCTCTTGATCCGCTCACGGAGTGAAATACACACAGTACTTGAATTGATATCAACGTACGGCACTGCAGCGGGCAGTAACATGAATGTGGCTAAACCCGCGGCGATGCCCATTGGACGCGGCCTCTCACACGACGACTTAGCACCTCTCCCGTGTGTACAAAAATTACGATACCTTGGTATCATTTTCACCTTCACCGTGCGCCGCTCCGCTGCCTTCAATTTTCGGCGTGCACTCCAAACTATCCGCACGACGGTGCGACAAAATCTTCTCCGACGACTCGGATAATTATAATAGACAATCACATGTCAGTTCTAGTATAATATATTTGTCCAATGAATACCCGTTGCATTTCCTCTTGGTGTAGCAATTTTAATGGCCAGTAGTGTACTACTACTAGTGAAATTCCACCCAAACAGAAGACGTAATTTATACTTTGCACTGGTTGGCTCTAAATATTTTCCACCTCAAGCAGCTGAAAGAATTTAATTATACAATGAAGCAGACGGCCCTAAAATATTCATCCTAAACAGCTGCATTAAGATGAACTGGATGGAGCTTACACTTAAACCTAGTACGACTTGGATAGCTACTGGTAGGTGAAATTTAAAAACTAATCTATTTATACATCCATTCATACACTCACACACGCACATGAAGTTGAAAACCAAGGAATATAGTAAACTATTTTTTTCCTTCATTTATGTTTTTTTAACTTTTTTGGTGATTTTGGTTCTATTTCTTAAATCTTTTATGTGCATATATACATTGCACATTTTTAATTTTTTAAAATAATTTTTCATAATTTTTTCCCAGCACATACTGCTTATATAGTCGTGCCTAGATATTATGGTAATTATTTAAAAAAAACAGAATATATTTACCCACAGGCATACATATTTACACAGACTTCCACTCTCAAACCCACTGACAACCATACACACAGACGCACGTAAGCACTCACAATTCAGATACGCCATACATCACACGTACAATATTTTAACTATGATAAAAGACCCATACTATTAGGTACACGCTCTTACGCAGCCAGTCACTCACTCACCCTCTTTCATTCACACCGTCGGAGTCCCCCACCCCTTCTAGCGCTTCAAATAAATAGTGTGAGTATGGGAGGGCTTCGACCCCGTCATCACAAATGTCTTTTTTTTATCGTCATGAGGTGGCAATCCGACTTCAGATTGCAGCATAGTGTACACGTCGAGACCTCGCTATAGAATACTAGTTTACAGTACCAAATGCGGAGATTGTGACCGAGCACCGCGAACTCCTTCGTACAGGCACTGCAAGTAATCTTCGACCGTGAGTACCTGTGATGCCGCACGTCGCACACTCTTAGCTCGGCTCTGGGTGGCTCCATCTATTGTACGGTATGCATACATTTTGGATCTTAAACCCACAAACTCCACAATCGGCAATCCATCCACCTTATCTTTCATTAAGCCGATAACCTTCTTGTTCTGAGAAACAATACCGTAAGAATTATCGGCTGCGTATCCCGATGTGTCGAAGTTATTACCGTGACGCCTAATTACTTCATATGGATCGCAGTCTTCACCCGGAAGATGAAGCTATCTGTATCCATATACACAAACTTTGGTTCCACGAAATGAGTTTTAGCAAACTCATAGTGGAAGCCGTACATGTGGAGTTTGGAGATGTCCGGTATACACACATACCCAAATAGATTGGTTTCGTAAACTCTACTGAAACCTTCGACATCTCCACAGCAACAAAGTTCTCATTGAAATAGTGAGCCGCTTAAAATTTGGTCTGGCGATGCAGTTTCCTACGTCCCAACGCCCGTCCCATTCGGTCCTAATCAAAATATCGCGTTCATTTCTTGAATTGTGCATGGTTTTACCGAAAATGAAATTATTCATTGATCTGTAAAAGTCTTTTCCGAAATCACTAGTCGCGACTGCCCTCTTTTCGGTATTTCATTCAATATACTCCCTCAACTAGAGGGACTGATTGAAGGTAATAACCCGGGTGGTTCTACCTAGCTGAAACACTGCTGGATATGACGATAATGAATTACATACTTCTGCTTGTGTCCAACAGTGGTCACCTGTTTAGGGATAGCGCTTCCTCGCGGAACTTGTTGCTCTGGACATAACGGTACGTCGCTTGTCGTTTCATGCAAACTCGTATGTGTATTATTTGTTTTGGCGTGTGTATGGACACTCTGGCAAAGTCCTTCATGGCAACAATATCGAACTGAGACATCCGTCCAAGCGGTAGCTCACCGGTTTGGCGTCATATCCATCAGCCTTTTCTTCCCTCCAACGTCCGGGCAACATGGTACCAAGTGGCAAATGAAAAATTCGCCACAAATCATCGTCTTCACGCCATCGGACTAACGGACTCTCCACTTTGTTCCATTTGCCACCTCGTGGACGACGATGTCCATCAACTGACTTGTGCTGCCACCAGTTACGTCTGGAAAGTATCCCGACAGTTCGTTGCCTGTTACCTCCGCGTTCCGCCGGACTCGATTGACCCATGGACTTTTATTCATCCCCGCCACAAAAAATCATGCGATTGTATTGGTCAAGGGATGGACGATCACCTACATGTATAATGCTGGCGACAAATCACGCCTTGATTTCTGGCAGTACTTATAAACCGCCTTCTTCGCCAATTATCTACATGCGATCTTTTCGTCACCCCCGCTCAGTTGGATGGTGCCACTCGCCGACAGCACTCCCGCCCCGCCCCCCCCCCCCCCCCCCACCCCATGCTGACACCTGAGACTCTCCGCGCTACGTTCTATCTTGTAACGCACAGTGGAGTAGGCGCATGGACACGCGCCTCCTTTCTTTTATGCACTATACCAGAACACACTGGTTTTTCCCTCACTCCACTGTATATTGCTTCACACCTCTTAGCTTACATCAGTATTATTATTTTTTTTCCTACACCTTGTTCATAAAAAAAAAAAATTGCTCGCCTTGTACGAGTATAATATCTTGTCTTATTTTAGCCGGAAGGATGGCATTTCTGTTGTATTTAAGTTTGTACCAATAAAGATCTTTTGTTCATTTACCCTGTTCCTGGAAAAAAAGTAATCATAATAATAAAATAAAAAAAAGCGGTTATAGGCGCTTCAGTCCGGAACCGCGCGACTGCTACGGTTGCAGGTTCGAATCGTGCCTCAGGCATGGATGTGTGTGATAGCCTTAGTTTAGTTAGGTTTAAGTAGTTCCAAGTTCTAGGGGACTGATGACTTCAGAAGCTAAGTCCCATAGTGCTCAGAGCCATTTGAACAATTTTTACAATGTAAAGTATAAGAAACATTTTTCAGTCAGTACTATTATTTTTAAAAACTATGAACCGCAAATAAAAAATTTCAAATAATTACAACAACTGTGAATTTAAAAGCTACATTACTTCATTTATTGTAAAAACAACAAGATATATGGATGTAAGGCTGTATTACTACTGTGAGTATGTATGTCTGAATGAAAAATTGTTATTTCTTGCTGTACATCTTTGTTGTTATTTCACAAATCCCTACCCTTACAAATGAATATAAAGGCTGTGCAAGATACACAAGATATTAGTTTAAAGCATGAGGGAGATAACGGCCGCGCGGGATTAGCCAAGCGGTCTGGGCGCTGCAGCCATGGACTGTGCGGCTGGTCCCGGCGGATGTTCGAGTCCTCCCTCGGGCATGGGTGTATGTGTTTGTCCTTAGGATAATTTAGGGTAAGTAGTGTGTAAGCTTAGGGACTGGTGACCTTAGCAGTTAAGTCCCATAAGATTTCGTCACCCCCGCTCAGTTGGATGGTGCCACACGCCGACAGCACTCCCGCCCCCCCCTGCTGACATCTGAGACTTCCCGCGCTACTGCCGCAGAAGCTGGTACTCAAAAACCTCCCATTAGTGGAAAATTAATCACAGATATGTACCGGTATTCAGAACTTTTAAAAGCTTCAAACGCTCCTCGTCTGCCACAGCGATGTGCAGCATTTTCCATATATATATATATATATATATATATATATATATATATATATATATATATATATATTGGAGATGACGTTTAAGATGGAGGAAAACAAAATATATGTAATGATTGCATGGGATTTCGCCTATCGTGCTGCACTGTATAGGTTTTTGGGAAGAGGCGTCTTTAAACACAAATTGTCTACACTCATCATCATAGAAACCTTGAATCTCAGCAACGACGTTCATACGTAGGTTGTCATTGTGAAAAGCTCTGGGCATGCCACAGCACTTGGTCATTTACACAGTACGCTGTGCAACACCAGTAAGTGGGCAACAGTTAATCACATGGTCGTGTAGAACTAGAGCATATGCTGCAGTGTGTTCCGGGAAATTTGATGAAGATTCAGATTATATTCGTACACCTATTGGTCCTGATTTAACTATCTCATTCTGCTTAGAACAGTCTATCACGATGGTTGGTGCCAGCTCTTTGAATTTCCATGGACTGAGGAGACATCCTTCCTTTTCAGCACCTTCATAGAAAGAAGCACGGACGCTGGCATACATGTCAAATGCTAGACTGTACACATTCCGATCCCACTGTAGCAGTAAATTGTCATATGGATAGAATTCAAAATTCAAGTAGACTCTGGCGTTAGCTAAATTACAGTTGTTAAATACGATGGAATCATTTGCTAAATTCCCCCTTCTATTGGTCTGGAATGTAAGTATGATGAATCTTGGTGTTTCCAGCTGCACTGAGGTTATAATAGCCCATGTTTGTCTGCTCGCTGTCCGCAGAAGCTGATACTCAAAACCTCCCATTAGTGGAAAATTAATCGCAGATATGTACCGGTATTCAGAACTTTTAAAAGCGTCAAACGCTCCTCGTCTGCCACAGTGGATGTGCAGCATTTTCCATATAATTTTATTTATGAGCTCCTTGAATGTGTGAGTTGCTATCTCTTGCGCTCCGTACCAGAATAAGCTCCTGTTTAGCATTCATAATAATTCTCTGCGGGTCCTCAAAGTGCCCCATAAGCATTTTTAGAAGTATGCATGCAGTAAATCGGCGGTACTCTTCTGCTGTGCTGGCCAAATGCTCGTCTATGAACCACCCTGCATTTTCTAAGACATTAAAATCCGAGGGTAATGATGAGAAATAGGTTTTAAGGGTTGATGCTATGCTGACATTACGTTTACTATCACTCTCCACCCCAATTAAGTTCATAACGTATTTCCTGGAACAGGAATGCCAAAGCATTACGTGTAAACCTTGTTCCCACTGTATGACTACCATCCTTTTTCTTAAAGGATGCACCCAAATATATGAAACTCTTGCATGGAAGAGTTAAAGTGTCTTGATGCTGGATGACATTCCTAATTTCATCGTTCTTGTTAAATGTCGTTGAAGCACAAAGTTATTGCGAGAAGTATTCCTGGCGTATGATTCACTCATCATATTCCACTGGTCGTGATACATTGAGCGATGATATCATTGCGAGGTTTCAAGTCTACTGATTTAAGAAACTTGTAGTTCGTACGTGCTAGCACCTTGCGGTTCTGCTGCCGAAGTGCTATGCTGTGCGCTGCGGGCGCTGGTTTTATACCTCACGCTCGTTTTGTCGTAAATGTAATCCTACAATGATTTACTCACCACGTAAGTCACCCCATGTTGATTGTTCTGACCCACAATACACAGCTCCAGATAGTCCAAAGTCTGAAATGTCACTGGAAGGTATATAGCAGTTGTAGGAGTCTCACCAATCTTATACCCTGTTCCAACTGATGGGATGAATCCGTAAATTGAATGAACCATTCTGTCGTTGAGATATGAGTTCCTTGGAATGTTACACTCAACACGGATTGTACTGACGGGGATAATATCCACTGGCTGATCAGATCTGTAAAATTTATTGGGATCCGTCTTCAAAACCTGTCCCTTTGTGACACCCAGTAGTGAGCCTACTGAACCTTTCTGCTTAAAGTCAATCGAAGCATCCCCCGTCCTTATTTCAGATTTAAGTGTACTGATTTTTGCACTGAGCTCAATCCCTTTTCCAGACTGTAGAGGCAGTTTATTGTTAGCCTCTGTGACATTTGGGATGGTGTTGTTTGTCTCCAGTCCAATCAGCGCGATGCTCCAATACCCAACACTTAAATCAATTGGTGGGAAGTATTTCGCACGTAGTATAGACGATTGTTCTTTTAATGTCAGAGTGTACGACATTGTATCTAAACGTCGACTGATGAATGGGTGCTTAATACCCGGTCTTATATATCTTTCGTAAAAGTCAGAAGGAACATGATGAGCCCGCATCTCGTGGTCGTGCGGTAGCGTTCTCGCTTCCCACGCCCGGGATCCCGGGTTCGATTCCCGGCGGGGTCAGGGATTTTCTCTGCCTCGTGATGGCTGGGTGTTGTGTGCTGTCCTTAGGTTAGTTAGGTTTAAGTAGTTCTAAGTTCTAGGGGACTGATGACCATAGATGTTAAGTCCCATAGTGCTCAGAGCCATTTGAACCATTTGAACATGATGAATAGATGACCACACAGGAATATACACTCCTGGAAATTGAAATAAGAACACCGTGAATTCACTGTCCCAGGAAGGGGAAACTTTATTGACACATTCCTGGGGTCAGATACATCACATGATCACACTGACAGAACCACAGGCACATAGACACAGGCAACAGAGCATGCACAATGTCGGCACTAGTACAGTGTATATCCACCTTTCGCAGCAATGCAGGCTGCTATTCTCCCATGGAGACGATCGTAGAGATGCTGGATGTAGTCCTGTGGAACGGCTTGCCATGCCATTTCCACCTGGCGCCTCAGTTGGACCAGCGTTCGTGCTGGACGTGCAGACCGCGTGAGACGACGCTTCATCCAGTCCCAAACATGCTCAATGGGGGACAGATCCGGAGATCTTGCTGGCCAGGGTAGTTGACTTACACCTTCTAGAGCACGTTGGGTGGCACGGGATACATGCGGACGTGCATTGTCCTGTTGGAACAGCAAGTTCCCTTGCCGGTCTAGGAATGGTAGAACGATGGGTTCGATGACGGTTTGGATGTACCGTGCACTATTCAGTGTCCCCTCAACGATCACCAGTGGTCTACGGCCAGTGTAGGAGATCGCTCCCCACACTATGATGCCGGGTGTTGGCCCTGTGTGCCTCGGTCGTATGCAGTCCTGATTGTGGCGCTCACCTGCATGGCGCCAAACACGCATACGACCATCATTGGCACCAAGGCAGAAGCGACTCTCATCGCTGAAGACGACACGTCTCCATTCGTCCCTCCATTCACGCTTGTCGCGACACCACTGGAGGCGGGCTGCACGATGTTGGGGCGTGAGCGGAAGACGGCCTAACGGTGTGCGGGACCGTAGCCCAGCTTCATGGAGACGGTTGCGAATGGTCCTCGCCGATACCCCAGGAGCAACAGTGTCCCTAATTTGCTGGGAAGTGGCGGTGCGGTCCCCTACGGCACTGCGTAGGATCCTACGGTCTTGGCGTGCATCCGTGTGTCGCTGCGGTCCGGTCTCAGGTCGACGGGCACGTGCACCTTCCGCCGACCACTGGCGACAACATCGATGTACTGTGGAGTCCTCACGCCCCACGTGTTGAGCAATTCGGCGGTACGTCCACCCGGCCTCCCGCATGCCCACTATACGCCCTTGCTCAAAGTCCGTCAACTGCACATACGGTTCACGTCCACGCTGTCGCGGCATGCTACCAGTGTTAAAGACTGCGATGGAGCTCCGTATGCCACGCAAACTGGCTGACACTGACGGCGGCGGTGCACAAATGCTGCGCAGCTAGCGCCATTCGACGGCCAACACCGCGGTTCCTGGTGTGTCCGCTGTGCCGTGCGTGTGATCATTGCTTGTACAGCCCTCTCGCAGTGTCCGGAGCAAGTATGGTGGGTCTGACACACCGGTGTCAATGTGTTCTTTTTTCCATTTCCAGGAGTGTATTAAAGTCTTGGTAGCTTCGAAAATTGTAGAACGCATGTCTCCTGCCTGTAAAGTATCGTTATAATTCTTCTCGGGTTGCAGGTCGCCGAATGAGTGGAAATAGTAGACGTTATTTGTATTTCTTTTTCAACGTATGCTACCTAATGAGTTCCAGGTTCTCCTGCTTCATCCAGATTCACAATTCCGCATTCTCCTGATTTCCACATAGTCTTCGGTAATGTATTCCTCATTAACACACCTCGGAATGTTGAATTTCTTCGTAACAAACTTAAGCAGATCTGTGTTTGTAAGCGCTCTGTCTGTTAGGACTGCTAGGGGCTTTTTTTGTTTATGAAGAGGCCTAGTCCTTTCGTGCATGGTTTCAAATATAGCCCTCTTTCGATGTCTCCCGCAGTTGCTCCTGAGAGCCTGCAACAGCCGCAGCACCTGCAGCCAGTGAACCCAACGCTGAGAGACCGGCTAAGGCAGGAATGAGGAAGGGAATAATTCCACCCGACGTCTTGGGTACTGATAGAATCCAGGGTGGTTTCTCTCGCTCCTTTCTGCTTCATGGCGCTTTTAGATGCATACAACGCTATCAGGATTGAGTTTTTCATGCACCCTTTGGTTTTCATCTTAGCGCCGTACGTTTTTCCGGTGGATGTATATCACTGGTCTCACTGAATGTCGTGTATGTCACACCATCTACACCCTGCAGTATCTCCTGTAATGGTTGCTATTTTGGCTGAAAAAGTGTTTTTGAAAATGCACATACGTGCTCAAAGCGGACTGAATCACCACTGCTATTTTTGTCACCACCTAAAATAGGTCTTATAAGGGAATTGTATTTCACATTGCTTCGACTTTTTGCATTCTTATGCAGATCAGTTAAAAGCAATATTTCACGATACATTTACAGATCTTTAGGCGAATAATTATCAGGTTTTGTGAGTCTTAGGAAAATCAGGTTCAGTAGACCGGGTGCTCTTTGAAATTGTTTATCGCCGATCTGTATCGTTTTTTCATTTAAAGTTACAGGCTGTGTGCCCAACACGTATGGTTTCTCACCACTAACACCGAATGTTTTGTCTATCCTAGCGTCGCTGTGACGATTAATGAAATCTGCAAAAGCGTCATCGTCGTCTTTGCGGAATTTCGATGAGAGTTCATCGAGAGATTCAGTAACTGGTTTAAATGTTTCTCGGACTGTCTGCTCCCAATTCAAATTCCCTAACCTCAGCAACCGTAACTTCTCGAGAACGACCTTCCGTGCCTCGATGACTCTACGATTAGTCGACATCTCGGTGTATACTAATCGGACTTCCGTGCTGAGTGAAGTTTTATATATCCGCTCTTCTTTATCTTATGCTGCTCACCCTTCTAGGTAACATCTATTTTCCCTTCAGTTAAGGTGCCTATTTTCTTTTCAGTTGCGTTAACCCGTTCGTACAATGTCGCGTTCTCAGTGATAGCTATTCCCCATTCAGTTAAACCGTTTACTTTCTTCTCGATTGCATTAACCCGATAATTGAGTGTATTGTTCAGTCTCAGAAGGGTTTCACAATAAGTCTCTAGTTCCTTGTATACACCTCCAACTTTATTTTCGAGAGTTTGAATTTTCGCATACACGTACAAGCGAATGTTTTGTCTATGTACACCCATCTTATCAAACAGAGCTCCCGGCATGCGTGCGAATTTATCCATGGTGATGCGTATACTGATGTACTTACCTCTTTGCATGGCATATATATATATATATATATATATATATATATATATATATATATATATATATATATATGAATTCCTGGAAGTCACGTCTGTATCTGCCGTAATCCAGTTTCCTTGTTTTACCAATAACGAGAGACCCATATTGTGATTGATTCCAGCAATCTGCACATATCTTTGCAAAACCGTTGAATGACATGTCGGTTCCTACAAGTGCCTGGCAAATGTGTTTTAAATTCAGATTGTCTTGTTTGAATGCTTTAATTAGGTTTGTTTTGTCCCTCACTAGCTGTTTTGGGATTCTGGAATATTTCTCACTCAGATAAAATACATCAACAGCCATATGACGACCTAAACAGAAATATCGCCTAGTTTGATCTTGGTTTTCCACAGAAACATCGTCAAATATGAACACAGTGTTTGGCTTTAGTTTTTCCGGTGGAGGAATATCACTGCTTTCATGAAATGTCGTATGTCACACCATCTACACGCTGCAAAATCTCCTGTAATAGTTGGTATTTCGGCTGAAACAGTGTTTTTGAAAACACACATACATGCTCGAAGCGGACTCTATCCGGATGTGTTATCAGCGACATGGGGACATTTGTCTTGTTCCCGTAGTTGGACTGACCTACAATTATTGCACGTATGTCGTCAGGAAAGAGTGCGCAATACTTCTCCCTCCGGTCTTCTTGGGCACCTTCACAGTTCCAGTCGGTTACAACAAAGTCGTGACGCTTCACCCACCCTGCCGTGATACGTACTACTCCAGGTACTGGCGGGGCATGGGTTTTTATAGAAAATAATGAACACTATGCGCTGTCCATGATACCGACCATTTCAGGTTTTGGCGTACAATGGGCTTTTACGGAGAATTTAGTGAAATGACATAATTTTCTGCTGTTTCTTGTTTCCAGTGAAAATATGGGGGCAATAGTTTTAGTACTTGCAATATAATAAGAGGTAAGAAATAAAAAACACGTACATAGTTACGTACTTTTTGATTCATTTATCATACACAGGATGCACTACATCAACTGGCTCTTTTTATCTTAATGCCAGTACAGAATAATAGAAAATAAAGCCTTCTTGTAAGAACAGAATTCAGCATGTATTTCTCTCAAACTTATTGGCAGTACATCACTTTTCGCCGGCACCATACTCACCCACTGTTCGAAGTCGTCTACATGTACACTGTTCATACTTAGGTACTCTGCAGTGTCTCTATACACAGGTTCAACACATGGCAGCCATCTGTTCAGTCTTTTCAACACAATGGATAGCACCATTTGTAGATCGAAAAAGTTTTGAACGGTTTTGAACGGTGGAGTGGTGTATATAAATGGATGTGTTATCTGATTTCACACCGACTGCGGAGTGATTTTACATTGTTGTAATGGATAGAGTTAGAGCAGCACAGTAAATGTCCGGAGGAGGACGGCTCGGGTGATACTCGGCGGTCCACTGCTGCTTGATATACGCTTTACACGACTCAGTTCATCCTATTCCACAACTGTAAATCGCATTCTAATAGTTTTAGCTGCATTCTCGATCTCTATCACAATAGGCCACTCTCTGTCTGTGGTTGCTTCTATACCAATATGTAAACGTTTCGAACCACTAGCGACTAAATTAAACACTAGAGGGAAGAGTAGTGGTGCACAGTACTTAACTGGTATCCTCTCATCCACTACATCCTCACTCTGTACATGCAGTATTCCTGGAATATTCTGCGATGGCGCGCATGATGGAGTCAAGTACCGACCTGCGTCGTGCTGATTAGCACACCAAGTGCACTTCAGCGAGTCAGGGGCTGGCTGGATGTCTTCAACCGACTTCAACAGCTGATTGTCCTGCTCCATCAAGCTGACCAGGTGCGTTAAAGGATGCCAGGATGCTGCTGATACTGCGGGTCCCGACGGGCTGGTACACGTCGCTTTTGCAGACCCCGACAGGCTGGAAGACGTCGCATCCGCTGAAGAGCGAAGAAAAACATTTACAAGCTATGATAGAAGCACAAAGACCCTCACAAGGCTGTAAACCCAGACACTAAGCAGGACGTACTTACTCTTCCGTGGCCTCTTGGTATTCCGTTGCTGCTGCTGCTGGACGGTGCTGGACGATCTCGAATGGCGCTTCGTTCTGGGTGACTGACTGCAACTGAGGCTGCAGAACTGCTCGACCCGCCTTATATCCCCATTGTGGTTGTATGCTGCGTTCATATTGGCTACTGCTAATTTCAAGCACCTCTGTTGGTATAATTGTGTTATTGGGGTGCACTTAGGCTTTCCATCCAGTAGAATGAGGGCTCGAGTCCCGGAAACGACAGCGCCATTTTTAATTTCCTGTCGATTCCAAGTGCCTCTGGTGGTTAACTTGCGTTAGGGGAGTGCAATTGGGCTTTCCGTCCTGGAGAATCAGGGCTCGAGGCCCCGGAAATGGACCACCAATTTTAATTTCCCACTATTTCCCGGGTGGGGGTGGGGATGTCAGCACAGCGCTGGGTCCAAGAAATTCCCACCAAAATTTGAAATCCCAGCCAAAATTAGTAATTCCCGCCAATAGAGTAGTTTGGGAGAGGGGGAGGTTGGAGGAGCGGGGGCTAGGCACCCGTGCAGGCTGAGAAAAACACATGACGCCATTCGGGTTGGGGTGGGCGTGGGCGGGGGGTGATTAGTTGACCAATTTAATTAATTTGCGTATGAATTCGATATCAAAATTGCACCGTGACCGCCACTACCCTACTACTGCTGTTAACTGCATTGTTGATCCCTCGTTATGTGCTCTTACGAAATAGATGCAGCTTCTTGCAACATGCTATACAAGCTAACAAATATGATTGTCTCGCTTCCTTTAGTTTTCTGTCGCAGTCTCCTTTCTGCTGAATAGGTATCCTTACTCGGCAGACAGTTTGGTAGACCTGCCGCACTTACAACTTACTGGCTCGCTTCCTGCTTCCACCTCTGTCTCTGGCATGACTTGACTCTGTCTGTGGCAATGTGAGTGAGTTTTAATAAATTTTTCTGTAATTTCTATTCCTCACTGTTCTGTGCCATAGAAATTCCTTAATTTTCTGAAAGCAGAGTCATTTTATTGTTTTCTATTGTCGTGCTAATATTACTCGCACATTATATCTATTACTTCAGTAACGAACATACCGTGTCAGACACTGCGCCGCTCATACAAATTTAAGTTTGCCATGTTTTCCTGAATCGCTAAATGGAATAATCGCGACAGTTCGTTTGAAGGAACATGGAGTATTTCGTTCACTAGCCTTCCCCAAGCCAAGATAGTTTTCCATTTGTAATGATATCGGCGTTAGCTTAACGATGAACTCTAATCTTCCCTTCCTTTCCATCTATAAGTGGATTTAGCTATCTGTGTCTGTTCCTACCGATAATAACTGATTAAATGTTGAAAAAGAATCTCAGAGGGATTGGGATTCCTGAATGAATAACAGAATAATGAATTCAAACATAAATTTTGGGAAACGATATCGATTAAAAGTTATTGCCAGTTAAAAATTTGTTTGTAAGAAATTCGTTAACGTTGATATCAAGCATGAAATTTCCTCGTGTGACAACAAATGTGCTTTACCTCAAGTGAAAAAATGACAGTGAACTTTAAATATTGCTTCACATTAATGTAAATAAAGCTTCGCCGCAGTAAAATCCGATTGAAATCAGCCCCGGTGTCATTCAATGACTTTTAATGGCTCTGACCACTATGGGACTTAACAGCTGAGGTCATCAGTCCCCTATAACTTAGAACTAATTAAACCTAACTAACCTAAGGACATCACACCCATCCATGCCCGAGGCAGGATTCGAACCTGCGTCCGTAGTGGTCGCGCGGTTCTAGACTGAAGCGCCTAGAACCGCTAGGCCACTCTGGCCGGCGACTTTTAATGGGCATGTGCTCCACGAGTCTTATGAATGGAACACAATACTATCGCTCCTGTACTAAATGTAAGAATATGAGCACTTCAGCGGTGTGGCATGTGTGCATCATTGTAAAAGTGGTTATTAAATGAAAAATTTGATGTTTCTCGTACGACACAACGCTGAGCTTCAGGATAACAACACAGCACGCAAGTCGTATGATAGAAAGGAAAGACGGATACAGCTTACTTTAACCCTAACATGCCGTTCATCTATTGAACTTTTTGAGCCCATCGGTTTAACAGCCTTTTGTTAATATCTTTTACATTCCCTACAGAAGTGATAAAGGCGTGCTGTTGTATTTTTGTTTCTTGTTTTTTTTTTCACTCAGTCATGGCGTGTCATGTTCCTACTGTGGTCTTCATGAGGTCAGAAGATGCCGGCCGCGTTTCTAGGATCTTCAGTCCGGAACCTCACTGCTTCTACGATCGCAGCTTCGAATCCTACCTCGGGCATGGATGTGTGTGATGTCCTTAGTTAGGTTTAGGTAGTTCTAAGTCTAGGGGACTGATGACCTCAGATGTTAAGTCCCATAGTGCTTAGAGCCATTTGAACCATTTGAGACCAATTGCATGTGAAACAGTGACGACGAACACACTCGGGTTAAAATATCGGCCAGACGGGAGAGGGTAAACGGGGCTCTCATTTGAGAATATTTAGAAGTGCATTTGTAAATGGCATTGAGAACTAACTGCAGTCTAGGTACACGTATTTCGAAACAGTGAATTGGAATTATTTTTGTGACAAGGTGTTCCTAGTTAAAACTTTGAGTGTCTATTGTTGTTGTTGTGGTCTTCAGTCCTGAGACTGGTTTGATGCAGCTCTCCATGCTACTCTATCCTGTGCAAGCTTTTTCATCTCCCAGTACCTACTGCAACCTACATCCTTCTGAATCTGCTTAGTGTATTCATCTCGTGGTCTCCCTCTACGATTTTTACCCTCCACGCTGCCCTCCAATACTAAATTGGTGATCCCTTGATGCCTCAGAACATGCCCTACCAACCGATCCCTTCTTCTGGTCAAGTTGTGCCACAAACTTCTCTTCTCCCCAATCCTATTCAATACTTCCTCATTAGTTACATGATCTACCCATCTAATCTTCAGCATTCTTCTGTAGCACCACATTTCGAAAGCTTCTATTCTCTTCTTGTCTAAACTATTTATCGTCCATGTTTCACTTCCATACATGGCTACACTCCATACGAATACTTTCAGAAATGACTTCCTGACACTTAAATCAATACTGGATGTTAACAAATTTCTCTTCTTCAGAAACGCTTTCCTTGCCATTGCCAGTCTACATTTTATATCCTCTCTACTTCGACCATCATCAGTTATTTTGCTCCCCAAATAGCAAAACTCCTTTACTACTTTAAGTGCCTCATTTCCTAATCTAATTCCCTCAGCATCACCCGACTTAATTAGACTACATTCCATTATCCTTGTTTTGCTTTTGTTGATGTTCATCTTATATCCTCCTTTCAAGACACTGTCCATTCCATTCAACTGCTCTTCCAAGTCCTTTGCTGTCTCTGACAGAATTACAATGTCATCGGCGAACCTCAAAGTTTTTATTTCTTCTCCATGAATTTTAATACCTACTCCGAATTTTTCTTTTGTTTCCTTTACTGCTTGCTCAATATACAGATTGAACAACATCGGGGAGAGGCTACAACCCTGTCTTACTCCCTTCCCAACCACTGCTTCCCTTTCATGTCCCTCGACTCTTATAACTGCCATCTGGTTTCTGTACAAATTGTAAATAGCCTTTCGCTCCCTGTATTTTACCCCTGCCACCTTTAGAATTTGAAAGAGAGTATTCCAGTCAACATTGTCAAAAGCTTTCTCTAAGTCTACAAATGCTAGAAACGTAGGTTTGCCTTTCCTTAATCTTTCTTCTAAGATAAGTCGTAAGGTCAGTATTGCCTCACGTGTTCCAGTGTTTCTACAGAATCCAAATTGATCTTCCCCGAGGTTGGCTTCTACTAGTTTTTCCATTCGTCTGTAAAGAATTCGTGTTAGTATTTTGCAGCTGTGACTTATTAAGCTGATAGTTCGGTAATTTTCACATCTGTCAACACCTGCTTTCTTTGGGATTGGAATTATTATATTCTTCTTGAAGTCTGAGGGTATTTCGCCTGTTTCATACATCTTGCTCACCAGATGGTAGAGTTTTGTCAGGACTGGCTCTCCCACGGCCGTCAGTAGTTCCAATGGAATATTGTCCACTCCGGGGGCCTTGTTTCGACTCAGGTCTTTCAGTGCTCTGTCAAACTCTTCACGCAGTATCGTATCTCCCATTTCATCTTCATCTACATCCTCTTCCATTTCCATAATATTGTCCTCAAGTACATCGCCCTTGTATAGACCCTCTATATACTCCTTCCACCTTTCTGCTTTCCCTTCTTTGCTTAGCACTGGGTTTCCATCTGAGCTCTTGATATTCATACAAGTCGTTCTCTTATCTCCAAAGGTCTCTTTAATTTTCCTGTAGGCGGTATCTATCTTACCCCTAGTGAGATAGGCCTCTACATCCTTACATTTGTCCTCTAGCCATCCCTGCTTAGCCATTTTGCACTTCCTGTCGATCTCATTTTTGAGACGTTTGTATTCCTTTTTGCCTGTTTCACTTACTGCATTTTTATATTTTCTCCTTTCATCAATTAAATTCAATATTTCTTCTGTTACCCAAGGATTTCTACTAGCCCTCGTCTTTTTACCTACTTGATCCTCTGCTGCCTTCACTACTTCATCCCTCAAAGCTACCCATTCTTCTTCTACTGTATTTCTTTCCCCCATTCCTGTCAATTGCTCCCTTATGCTCTCCTTGAATCTCTGTACAATCTCTGGTTCTTTTAGTTTATCCAGGTCCCATCTCCTTAAATTCCCACCTTTTTGCAGTTTCTTCAGTTTTAATCTACAGGTCATAACCAATAGATTGTGGTCAGAGTCCACATCTGCCCCTGGAAATGCCTTACAATTTAAAACCTGGTTCCTAAATCTCTGTCTTACCATTATATAATCTATCTGATACCTTTTAGTATCTCCAGGGTTCTTCCATGTATACAACCTTCTTTCATGATTCTTAAACCAAGTGTTAGTTATGATTATGTTGTGCTCTGTGCAAAATTCTACCAGGCGGCTTCCTCTTTCATTTCTGTCCCCCAATCCATATTCACCTACTATGTTTCCTTCTCTCCCTTTTCCTACACTCGAATTCCAGTCACCCATGACTATTAAATTTTCGTCTCCCTTCACAATCTGAATAATTTCTTTTATTTCATCATACATTTCTTCAAATTCTTCGTCATCTGCAGAGCTAGTTGGCATATAAACTTGTACTACTGTAGTAGGTGTGGGCTTCGTATCTATCTTGGCCACAATAATGCGTTCACTATGCTGTTTGTAGTAGCTTACCCGCATTCCTATTTTCCTATTCATTATTAAACCTACTCCTGCATTCCCCCTATTTGATTTTGTGTTTATAACCCTGTAGTCACCTGACCAGAAGTCTTGTTCCTCCTGCCACCGAACTTCACTAATTCCCACTATATCTAACTTCAACCTATCCATTTCCCTTTTTAAATTTTCTAACCTACCTGCCCGATTAAGGGATCTGACATTCCACGCTCCGATCCGTAGAACACCAGTTTTCTTTCTCCTGATAACGACATCCTCTTGAGTAGTCCCCGCCCGGAGATCCGAATGGGGGACTATTTTACCTCCGGAATATTTTACCCAAGAGGACGCCATCATCATGTAATCATACAGTAAAGCTGCATGCCCTCGGGAAACATTACGGCTGTAGTTTCCCCTTGCTTTCAGCCGTTCGCAGTACCAGCACAGCAAGGCCGTTTTGGTTATTGTTACAAGGCCAGATCAGTCAATCATCCAGACTGTTGCCCTTGCAACTACTGAAAAGGCTGCTGCCCCTCTTCAGGAACCACACGTTTGTCTGGCCTCTCAACATATACCCCTCCGTTGTGGTTGCACCTACGGTACGGCTATCTGTATCGCTGAGGCACGCAAGCCTCCCCACCAACGGCAAGGTCCATGGTTCATGGGGGGGGAGTGTCTATTATCTGTAAGCAAATCTCTTTGTGCGTATGGGAGTGTGTATTTGTAACTGGGATTGATAAGTCGTACAGCCCAGATAAAAATATTTGGGAACGGTGAATTGGAATTATTTTTGTGACAAGGCCTTCCCAGTTAAAACTGTGAATGCCTATTATGTGTATGCATAGCTGTTTGTGCGGAATGGAGAGTTAAGTTGATGATTTGTTCGACACGGGTTGTAGCTGCTCTAGGTTCGTTAATGCAATATGACGTGCAAGGAACTCAGAATTTTAGTAACGCACGAACTTCCAGCAAATTTCATATGCAGTTGACACACCATGAGTCCGCTACGAGATTTAAATTTACGTTCGCTACAGATTAAAATAGTTGACAAACAGTTGGTCAGCAGCAAGACTTGTGTTAAATTGTGATTTCCCAGAACGCGAAATGTTGAAGATACAAAGATTTTTTCACCTACCTTTCCTCAGACGCAGGCTGAAGCATTTGTAATGTAATCTACAGGAACATTTCATATCCAATATAGACGCTCGCTTATTTTCATTTGCTTTGTGAAATGACTACTAAATACACTCGGAAATTTCGGTTCAACACATGAACTTCCGAAATCTAAAAATACGCAAACTATATCCTGCGTTGGTAAAGGCTGTGTTACAAGCTGAAATAAACACCAGGGGTGTACAGCAATTCACATGCTGACTCAAAACTCGGTAATGATCTCCCCAGAACTACTAATAATATTTTCTCATTCATTCAAGTCCTTATTGCCCAGGCGTACAGTTAAGGTCGTTTACGCTAGCAAATAGCGCCGACCATTTGTACACAGGCGCTAAAATTATTTCTAAATCTCGTTGCTTATGCTGTCTTCTGCAAAAAAACGCAGCTAGTTTAAAGCCGATTTCCATAGGCCCCTACCTCCGACTCCAGTGCCTTTTATATTTCTCTTGGCAACGTCTGTAGCTCTCCAGCTGTCTTGGCGTTCTTTCTTTTCTAGAGTTCGCCTTTCAACCATCTCCACAGGCAGAAATCTAAAGGCGATCTGGACGGTGGAGGAACTTTATTATTTCTGCTTAGACGATGTGTCAACGATTAACAATGTGCTTACATTGGGAAGAGAGCATCCAGTCACTATATTAGAAAAGGCTTGAAGAATATATACTTTTAAATATAAAACTGGCTAACATCAAACAGGAATGGAATAATATAAAGGAAGCACTATATAAGGCAGCAACAGAAACAATTGACGTAACAAAGAAAAATTTTTCCAAAGGGGGCTTGCGGTACTAGGATGACGAAATACATAGTCTGAATGAAGGTAAGAAACATGCCTAAACACGTGTTCTACAGACGATCAATATCTGAGACTGGATTATAAAAGGAAATCACTTCTAGTGGAAATGAAACTCAGGAAAGTTAAAAACCTTATTTGGGTTGGTTGGTTGGTTGGTTTTGGGGAAGGAGACCAGACAGCGTGGTCATCGGTCTCATCGGAATAGGGAAGGATGGGGAAGGAAGTCGGCCGTGCCCTTTCAGAGGAACCATCCCGGCATTTGCCTGGAGTGATTTAGGGAAATCACGGAAAACCTAAATCAGGATGGCCGGACGCGGGATTGAACCGTCGTCCTTCCGAATGCGAGTCCAGTGTCTAACCACTGCGCCACCTCGCTCGGTCCCTTATTTGGGAATGTCAGAAATACAGACGTATTAGGTTTCTGAATCCACGTAATAAATTCTATGTTAGAATTTTAGCAAAACAACTATCCCCAATAGACGAAACTGTCTTATTAGATGCCCAACATTTTTTTCGCCAAGGCGGCTCATGCTCGAACTGCACGTTCACCACGGCTCAACTAACAGGAAAAAACACAGTGAATTTAATTTACCTACTTTTCTTGCCTTCATTGACTACGATAAGGCGTTTGATAAAGTAAATCAAAACAAACTGTGGGAAATTTTAAGCATCTAGGGGATTCCATATCGCCTTATAAGAGTTGTACAGGCTTTATACATGAATAACAAAATACCAATCAAAATAGCGGCAGCAGACAAAATATGGCTAAAATAAACCAGGGAGTTAGTCAAGTGTGTCCCCATCTCACCCATTATTTTCAGTAGGTACGTCCACGATGTAACGAGAACTTGGGTACAGACAGTAAAATATATTAAAGTTAACGATGCGAATGTTAGTACACTACAGTTTGCTGATGATCAAGTAATTGTTAGAATGAAAATAGCTTACAGGAATCTGTCTTTAATTTAAGTAAAAAGGCCAGAGATTACTCTCTCGTACAACATAAAATCTATTTAATTATTTCTGTGGGCCAAAGAGATATGCTACTAAAGTTCTATAAGATTATCGCTATGCCACAACTACTCTATGGATGCGAAAACTGTGCAGTTAAGAGGAGAGATGAAAAGAAAATAGATGTGAAACGATTTCCTTAGGCACATGATTGGATATGCTTTGATGGATAAAAGGAGAAATTGCGACATCGGAACTGAAGAAAATAAGTAAAATATAATTATATTGGAACAAATAAGCCCTCCATCACAAATATTAAGTCAAATTGACCTGGTTTCGACTCTACTATGAGCGTCGTCTTCAGAATTATTAGACTAACTGTTCTAAAACGTGTTAGGTATATAGTACATTAATAAAATTAAATTTGGTGCAGACTGGAAAAGATGCAGTACTTACAAGTCACATATTAAAAACGATCTAAGCCGGAAAGGCGACGTCATGAACAGTTGTGAGATGGCGAGCCGCTAAGGGCTGCTCGTACTGTGAACAAGGGTTGCAACAAGACTGAGGTGCCCACTTTAGAAAGTGTCGGCAAGTAAACATGGTGTTGCTTCGAGCACCATCTAGTAGCCGCAGAAACAACTAGGCTACTGTACATTCAAAATTAGACACATGAAACTGTGATGCAGCTGATTCAGGCATAACGTAAGCATTAATAATAACAGGATGAAGTTACATATTTATCCACTTTAAATAGAGATACATTTTGTAACGTAGAAAATGTTAGTTATGACATACAAGAAAACAGCAAAGATGTGACAGGAAAACAACATTTCGGTAAACTGCATGAAGAAATCTGAATCAAAGATCAAACAATGGCTTTATACAGTCTAAATTTTTTTTATTTCGCAGCTGCAGCTGTTCGTTGAGAATGAGGCCATCATGACGAGTGAGATGTTAGATAATCTCCAATTCCTCTAAGACATCTAACCAACGCCCCTTCTTTTCGGTATGCAGAATATTGTTATCGCCTATGGCTTTAGGCACGTGTCCAGTAACTAAGAGATGAACGGCAAAGGATGAATTTAGGGGACTGGTGCCGTTCTTCCTCGAAAGATGTTCTTTATATGTGATGGTGAAGGCAGGCCAGTTTGCTCTGTATAATAGGAGGAGGAGGTATCGCAGATAATCTTATAAACGCCAGAACTTTCTGTAGGGGAGCGAATGGATTTCAAATTATGAATGAAGTTTCTCTTTAGATTATTATTAGTAGAGAAGGCAACATTGCAGTTGTATTTGTTGCGAAGCATGCGCTGAATCTGATAGGAAATGGGTCCTATGAAAGGAACAGTAAAACGTTTTTTTGGGTTAATTTCAGTGCATGAGGTGTTGAGCGTGGTAGTTCTTGCAGTTTTCTTTTTTAGGATATTGTCCACTATGTTAGGCGTATATTCATTATTGACTGCTATGGTATTAAGTAAATTAGTCTCCTCATTAAACTTTTCTGTTGAAAGTGGTATGGAGGTGGCTCGGTCGACGGCAGAGTGAAAAAAGGCCATTTTTTGAGACTGTGGATGAAAAGAGGAAGCAGGCACGATTTGGTCAGTATACGTTTCTTTTCGAAAAATTTTGAAAGTGATGTTATTGTCTTCTATTGTAAGCGTCATGTAATTGGCGGTTATCCTTTTCGAGTTCAATAGTGAAAGAAATTTTTTCATGGAGGTCGTTAAAAAGTTTAAATATATGACCCATCAGACTGCTAGTACAGTTGTCCGTTGAATTCAAAGTAGTTGTACTTGACAACGACATTAATGAGATTCATAAAATCGGTAATCTGTTCATCTGATAGATCTTTTTTAAATTGACGAAAGTTTTCTTCCACAACGATGAGCGTCTCATGTACCGGGACATTGGTATAAAGATTTTTAATATCTAAGGAAAAAAGCTCGGTGTCTGAACTGCATACTAAGTTTTTAATATTTTGGACCAAAACGTGGCTGTTAGGAACGGAATAATTATTTTCGAAAATGAAGGATTTATTCAAAGTTTCGTGTAGAAATCGGGCCAAATCGTGAAATGCGCTATTCATGCTATTGGAGATTGGACGTATTGGATGATCAGGTTTATGAATTTTGAACTGGGACCGAAGTTTAGGGGCCTGATGGTTCATATTGATGAGTAGTTTCTTTTGGAAAGGTCAATTTTGACTTAATATTTGTGACCGAGGGCTTACTTGTTCCAATATAATTCTGACACGGTCACTGAACCTTAGCAGCTATGTTCAAAGTTTTTAAAATATAATTGAAATAATAATCCAATTTAGACCATATCCAGATTTAAGACTCATTGAAACCATAAAATAATATAAACCGAGAGGCAAAAGACCTTTAGGAAACCAATGAAGAGATGACCTGACCAATTTTGAAGGAGACGGAATGAGCCAAAAGGCTCAATCCTTAATGCAAGTGATGATGATAATGAGAAATGTGTTAGATAACATTAATTTACAAGGAGCTGGAAGTAGCAAGCAGTAGTTCGTACTAGGGCTCAAGAAACAGATTTTAAAATGTCATGGGAGACATCTTTATCTCATTACAGGCCTCATATCTATGTAATTACGACTGTACACCTATATCAAGAATACGAATGTTAGTTTAACGTTATACTTGATTCCGGCAATTAGCTTAACTCAGATGGCATCTGGTGTAGTGTGTACCTCACTCTCTACATGTCCGTGAAGAAAAAAGTCGAGAGTCTTTTCATCAGGCGAACATGCCTGGAGTGAAAAAGGGGATACACAAGCTAAGCACTGCTCTCGAGTGTCGGCGTAGCTCCAGCGTGTCTGATCTGTAATCCCTGTGCACAGCAAGGGAACGGAAGAAGAGTGACACAGAGACACAGACGCTGTGTAGTCTCATTAATACTGTTTACTGATGAAGCCATTTTCACTCGCGGCGGTATCAGTATCTGTTGTGACGCTGCTGGTCCAACGAAAAACCACATAGCAATATTGAGAACGCTTGTTTGCAAATTTTTAAGGCGGTATTGTAGACAAATTGAGGCTGTTCGCTCAGAAGGTAACTACGGCGTGGCAGTAAATGCTCAGATGTGTGTGAAATCTTATGGTACTTAACTGCTAGGGACATCAGTTCCTAAGCTTACACATACTTAACCTAAATTATCCTAAGCAGAAACACATACACCCATGCCCGAGGGAGGACTCGAACCTCCGCCGGGACCAGCCGTAGTAGTAAATATTTTGGTATTATAGCTCTGGAGTGACTAGACATTACGCCTAAAGATAACTGTGATATTCCGGTCTGTACGTTGTTTTGGAACCTCAACGACTGTGAGGAGCACGGGAGGTCATCTTTTATTAAGAAGCATTCTTTGAAACTCATCATTTATGTCCGTGTGAGAGATAACAGTAATGGTACACGAAAAATATTTCATGACGTGCGTTCTAGGATAAACTTTTACAGTTGGTCAAGCACTACGTTCCCCACCTCATGGCCCTTATTTCAGGTCATCACCTAAAACAGTCTAAGAATAAAAGACATCTTTGTCTTTCTAAAAAAAGTCTTGCACCTTTGTCAAGTTCATTTTCGTTTCCTTCATTCGTGATCAGTAGTAGGTTCTAGAGTGTGATACACATTCAGACTTGAGGACAGCAAAGAAAATTACCTACTTCAATATGCCAATGTCACCAGGAAACTCTTTGCTGCCTGTTTTATAAAGGAAAATGCGGTAGCATCCATTGCATTAACCTGTAAAACTGTGACAGTGTCCAGTAATCCACTTATAATATTTGAGATTTTGAAAATGTTAATCAGTGAGGTGTTAAATTAAATCATTCACCTCATCCATTCTTTACGATGCACCCAGCACAGGAGAAAAGGATTATATGTAGCGAATCTGTGCATTGTTTAGACTGGAAACCGTATGCCTCAGTTGGGAAAGCCACTATTGAAAGATCACTGATCCAGAGCGAAGAACTCTAGGAAATTATCTCTGTTATCATCAAGAAAATGAGTTAGTAATATGCACTGTAGCTTGACTTTGATGAGTAGCAGCAGAAATACCTTGCCACGTCTGTGATGCTGCTGCGGCAGAACTTCGCTGATGGTGCCAGTTTACAGCGCAGCTGTTATTAACTGATCATGTATGAAAGCGCTCCATCCAGTTGTACCTCACGAGCCAGCGTAATTAAAATGTAAGATTCCGAATAATTTCAAATAATTTCTCGTAACTACGCTCTACCTCCTCATCTAAAAGTTAAAACTACCTGTCATCCGTGGTGTTTCGTTCAACCAGTGGTAAAAATGTACCACGACGATTTCATTTCTGTGTCAGAGAGAGTAAAATTTGGGCAGCAGACTAATAGAAATCAGTAAACTATAAATAAAATGACAGTTATTTATATAGTTGTAAGATTTTTGCCCAAGCGGTTTAAGTCATGAAAAAGTCTCCGTGCGCTACTTCTCCCACCAATTCTCTTGCTGAAGGCAACGAGATAACGGTCTGGCAGGTAAGACGCACTGACGATGAGAAACACTGATGCTAAAGGGACTAGAATAAATCGTCGTTTGTTTGAGGCAGGAAGAAATATTTCATGGTAGCACGGTCGTTTGCAAAGCAAACAAATCTCTCTTACATAGATGGCCTACCGTTTATTTGATCTTCTGGAACACAAGCGCAAAGAAGACGTGAACGGATAAATGTGTCTCGTGACAGTTTACAAATGCGGGCCTGAATGAAAGCATAATGCGGTGTTCAACCGAAGTGAACACTTTTATTTTTTTACTGTGAGAGTTTGAATGCCGTTTTCTGCATGTAGCAAATACTTCGTATAGTACAGAAAGTTTCTCTGTGTTTGCTGAGAGTCTTCTATATAGAATAAAAAGTGAGGAAGATAGGATTCGTACATTAGCACTGACACTTATGGTCCTACTTCTTCCACAGAAATTAACTGAACTGAATGAACGGACAACAATGCAGTGCTAGACTGGCGGCCCGTACAATGTTATTTACACGAATTTAACGGGCGTACACAAAAGTATCTACTTTCAAGAAACAACAGTTACTATCAGTCAAATTATTTTCTACTTACGATAAACATATCAAATAACAAAATGAAAACAACTTTCTTTTCTGTTAGTATGCAGTAATAGATTGTCTATGTATGGCACACTTGGACTACCAGTACGACATGTCTAACAAGAAAAAATAAAACGAATGGAGTTAAATGAACACTTGTATTGAAATAATTGTTCTTCATAATTACAGAAGAAATTTTTAGCTATGATTTACAGTATGAAACAATACTGTGTGTGTTTTATTTCTGAAAGTGAGGGTGACTATATTGGTGATTTTCATTACAATGGACAGGAACGTCAGGTGTAACCAAATGCCTACATATTCGTAGGTGGAATCCAGGTAGCTATATGGGGTACACAAAGGGCATACGTCTTTATATTAGGCGACTCTCCATCACACAGAGCTAATGAGACGCCGAAGTATCAGTTTAATGTCCAAATAAATTCTCTTCTCAGATGTGAGTACTAAAAGTTTTGCGATGTACTGCCAAAAAATTAACAACAAAGGTACAGAGCTTGAAGTGATCCTAGAAAATACAGTGGAACCTGAAGAAAGCTGACTAATACCTGAAATAAAGAGGAGTAAGACTTTAAGAGAAAACGTATGTTTATGTCGAAGAGATAGGCTAGAGGGAAATTGTGATTGTATATTGTTCAAGACATTAGTCAGGAAGAATCAATACGCAAAGAAGTGGGATACGGAAGTACTAAGGAATGACGAGATACGTTTGAAGTTCTCTAACGCTATAGATACAGCAATAAGGAATAGCGTAGTAGGTATTACAGTTGAAGAGGAATGGACATCTCTAAAAAGGGCCATCACAGAAGTTGGGAAGGAAAACATAGGTACAAAGAAGATTGTTGCGAAGAAACCATGGGTAACAGAAGAAATACTTCAGTTGATTGATGAAAGGAGGAAGTACAAACAAGTTCCGGGAAAATCAGGAATACAGAAATACAAGTCGCTGAGGAAATAAATAAATAGTAATTGCAGGGAAGCTAAGACGAAATGGCTGCAGGAAAAATGTGAAGACATCGAAAAAGATATGGTTGTCGGAAGGACAGAATCAGCATACAGGAAAGTCAAAACAATCTTTGGTGACATTAAATGCAACGGTGGTAACACTAACATTGCAACGGGAATTCCACTGTTAGATGCAAAGGAGAGAGCATATAGGTGGAAAGAATACATTGAAAGCCTCTATGAAGGTGAAGATTCGTCTGATGCGATATAAGAAGAAACAGGAGTCGATTTAGAAGAGATAGGGGATCCAGTATTAGAATCGGAATTTAAAAGAGCTTTGGAGTACTTACGGTCAAATAAGGCAGAAGGTATAGATAACATTCCATCAGAATTTCTAAAATCATTGGAGGAATTGGGAACAAAACGACTATTCACGTTGGTGTGTAGAATATATGAGTCTGGCGATATACCATCTGACTTTCGGAATAGCATCATCCACACAATTCCGAAGACGGCAAGAGCTGACAAGTGCGAGAATTATCGCACAATCACCTTAACAGCTCATGCATCGAAGCTGCTTACAAGAATAATATACAGAAGAATGGAAAAGAAAATTCAGAATGCGCTAGGTGACGATTAGTTTGGCTTTAGGAAAAGTAAAGGGACGAGAGAGGCAATTCTGACGTTACGGCTAATAATGGAAGCAAGGCTAAAGAGAAATCAAGACACTTTCATAGGATTTGTCGACCTGGAAAAAGCGTTCGACAATATAAAATGGTGCAAGCTGTTCGAGATTCTGAAAAAAGTAGGGGTAAGCTATAGGGAGAGACGGGTCATATATAATATGTACAACAACCAAGAGGGAATAATAAGAGTGGACGATCAAGAACGAAGTGCTCGTATTAAGAAGGGTGTAAGACAACGCTGTAGCCTTTCGCCACTACTCTTCAATCTGTACATCGAGGAAGCAATGATGGAAATAAAAGAAAGATTCAGGAGTGGAATTAAAATACAAGGTGAAAGGATATCAATGATACGATTCGCTGATGACATTGCTATCCTGAGTGAAAGTGAAGAAGAGTTAAATGATCTGCTGAACGGAATGAACAGTCTAATGAGTACACAGTATGGTTTGAGAGTAAATCGGAGAAAGACGAAGGTTGGTTTGAGAGTAAATCGGAGAAAGACGAAGGTAATGAGAAGTAGTAGAAATGAGAACAGCGAGAAACTTAACATCATGATTGATGGTCACGAAGTCAATGAAGTTAAGGAATTCTGCTACCTAGGCAGTAAAATAACCAATGACGGACGGAGCAAGGAGGAGATCAAAAGCAGAATCGCTATGGCAAAAAAGGCATTTCTGGCTAAGAGAAGTCTACTAATATCAAATACTGGCCTTAATTTGAGGAAGAAATTTCTGAGGATTTACGTCTGTAGTACAGCATTTTATGGTAGTGAAACATGGACTGTGGGAAAACCGGAACAGAAGAGAATTGAAGCATTTGAGATGTGGTGCTATAGGCGAATGTTGAAAATTAGGTGGACTGATAAGGTACGGAATGAGGAGGTTCTACGCAGAATCGGAGAGAAAAGGAATATGTGGAAAACACTGATAAGGAGGACAGGATGATAGGACATCTGCTAAGACATGAGGGAATGACTTCCATGGTACTAGAGGGAGCTGTAGAGGTCAAAAACTGTAGAGGAAGACAGTGATTGGAATACGTCAGGCAAATAATTGAGGACGTAGGTTGCAAGTGCTACTCTGAGATGAAGAGGTTAGCACAGGAAAGGAATTCGTGGCGGGCCGCATCAAACCAGTCAGTAGACTGATGAAAAAAAAAAAAAAATCCTAGAAATAGACAAAAAAGAAGAAAATGAATAAAATAAGTTGAAGCTGAATTCGAAACTGTTGATGAAATCTCTAAGCCGGATACAGTCGTCGACCTATTCCAGAGGAAGCTTCTCGGTCAGCAAGGTCTGGGCATTCACAGAGAGTGGGTTTGCTGTTAGTTGGGAGCTCCACCGTTAGGCGCGTAATGGGGCCCCCTAGAAGCGGGGCTGCCAAGGAGGGGAAGGAAGCCAGTGTGCACTTCTTGTGCATACCGTGGGGGAGTCATTCCGTCTGTGGAAAGGGTGCTTCCGGATGCCATGAAGAGTACAGGGTGCAGCCAACTGCAAGTGGTGATTCAAGTCGGTACCAATTGCATGTCTCGCTTTGGATCGGATGAGATTCTCTCTGGTTTCGGGAGGCTAGCGGAAATGATACAGACTGCAGTCTTGCTTGCGATATTCAGGGGGAGCTCACCATCTGCAGCATTGTCGACAGAATCGACTGTGGGCCTTTGGTGTAGAGCCGAGTGGAGATCTGAATCACAGGATCAGGCGGTTCTGTGGCCGTGTGGACTGCTTGTTCCTTGAATTGCACCATCGATCTGTGGCTTTCCGAGTTCCGCTTAATAGGTCAGGAATCCACTATACACAGGAAGCGGCTATACGGGTAGCGGGGCCTGTGTGGAAGGGACTGGGCGGTTTTTGTTTTAGGATACGGGGTCTCAGGAAACCACAGAAAGGGCGTCCGTTTAAAAGGGGGCAGATAGAACACAGTAAGGTAGTTGTAGAAACGATCGGTATTATAGCTGTAAATTGTCGTAGCTGTGTTGGGAAAGAACCAGAGCTCCAAGCCATAATACATAGCACTGAAGCTCAAATAGTTATAGGTACAGAAAGCTGGCTAAAGCCGGAAATACTTTCAGTCACATTTTTTTCAAACTATTTAACAGTGTTCAGAAAGGATAGATTAAATATAGTTGTTGGTGGAGTATTTATTGCCGTCACAAAACACTTGTAGTGAAACTGAAGTAGGTAGTTCCTGTGAAATACTATGGGTAGGAACTATACTTGACAATCGGACTAAACAATTAATTGGATCGTTTTACGAACACTCCGACTCAGAAGATACAGTTGCTGAACAGTTCACAGAAAACTTGAGTATCATTTCATATAGGTACCCCACTCTTACAATTATAGTCGGTGGTAACTTCAATCTACCCTCGATATAATGGAAAAACTATACGTTTAAAGCCGGGGCAGGCAGAAAACGTCATCCGAAATTGTGCTGAATGCTTTCTCAGAAAATTATTTGGAACAGTTAGTTCATGAGCCCTGTCGAAGCGTAAATGGTTGCAAAAGCATACTTGGCCTCTTAGTGACAAATAATCCTGGGCAAATACGGAGTATCATGATGAATACAGGCATTAGCAACCACAAGGCAGTCGATGCTAGGCTGAATACCCTAACGGAAAGTATATCTTTTTTAAAAAGCTGATAAAAATGCTCTTAACGCCTTTTTAAGAGACACTCTGTAATCCTTCCGATCTGATCATGTAAGGGTAGAAAAGTTATGGAATGATTTAAAAGAGATAGTATCGACAGCAATTGAGAGATATGTACCACATAAATTAATAAGTGATGGTACTGATGCCCCATGGTACACAAAACGGGTCAGATTGCTGTTGCAGAAGCAACGAAAAAGGCATGTCAAATTTAAAATAACGCAAAATTCCCAAGATTGGCAAAGCTTTGCGGAAGTACGAAATATGGTGCGTACTTCAATGCGAGATGCTTTTAATAATTCTAGTCATGCATAAAGTACTACCAGTGGCATGACGCAATCAATATCTTCACTGCGCGATAACACCGGTGAAATCACTGATGACAGTGCCACTAAAGCAGAGTTAATAAATACGGTTTTCCGAAACTCCTTCACCAAAAAGACGAAGTAAATATTCCTGAATTCCAGTCAAGAACAACTACCAAGATGAGAGACATAGAAGGTTGTATGCCAGACAGGTTCCTTTCAGAATATGCTGATACAATAGATCCTTTTCTAGCAATTAACTGCAACCGCTTGCTCACAGAAAGATCCGTACCTAAAGACTGGAAAATTGCTCAAATCTGACCAATACCCAAAAAGGGAGGTAGGAGTATTCCGCTGAATTTCAGGACCATTTCACTAACGTCGACTTGCAGTTGTGTTTTGGAACATATACTGTGTTCGAACATTATGAAGTACCTCGAAGAAAACGATTTATTGATACATGGTCGGCACGGATTCAAAAAATATCGTTCTTGTGAAACATAACACAACAGGCTCTTCGTACTCATGAAGTAATGAGTGCTGTCTACAGGAGATATTTAATTGATTCCACTTATTTAGACTTCCAGAAGGTTTTCGAGACCGTTCCTCACAAGGGTCTCTTAACCAAACTGCGTGCCTATGGAGTATCGCCTCAGTTGTACGAATAGCTTTGTGATTTCCTCTCAGAAAGGTCACAGTTCGTAGTAATAGACGCAGAGTCATCGAGTAAAACAGAAGTAATATCTGTCGTTACCCAAGGAAGTGTTATAGGCCCTCTATTCTATCTATATTAACGACGCAGGAGACAATCTGAGTAACCGTCTTAGATTGTTTGCAGATGATGCTGTCATTTAGCGCCTTTAAAGTCATCAGATGACCAAACCGAATTGCTAAATGATTTACATACATATCTGTATGGTGCGAAAAGTGACTGTTGAAACTGAATAAAGAAAAGTGTGAAGTTATTGCCATGAGTACGAAAAGAAATCCTTCAAATTTCAATTACGCGATAAGTCACACAAATCAGAAGGCAATAAATTCAACTAAATACTTAGGGATTAAAAATTACCAATAACCTAAATTGGAACGATCACATAGATATGTTGTGGGTAGAGCAAACGAAAGATTGAGATTCATTGGCAGAACACTTAGAAGGTGGCACATGTCTATTAAAGAGACTGATTACACCACGCTTGTCCGCATTATTTTGGAGTATTTTGTGCGGTGTGGGATCCGCATCAGGTGGGACTGACGGATGACATCGAAAATGTTCAAAGAAGAGCGGCTCGTTTTGTATTATCACGAAATAGGGGAGATAGTGCCACAGACCTGATACTTGAATTGTTGTGGCAATCATTAAAGCAAAGGCATATTTCGTTGCGACGGGATCTTCTCATGAAATTTCAATTACCAGTTTTCTCCTCCGATTGCGAAAACATACTGTTGGCACCTACATACATAGGAAGAAATGATCATAACCACCACGACGTCTCCACGAGGTTTCACCTTGTTTTCACCACACGTTTAAACTCCACAGCACTCCTATAAAACCTGACAAGTTCAGTTTCCGAAAAGCTCGTGTCGAGCCTCCAGGCCATCACGATCTCTCCTCGGTCAAACTCAGATAGTTCACGCGACTTCCCCATTTTGCTCACGGACAGCACGCTCACTGATACTACATGCATCGTACGTGTTCTGACTAGCAGTCATTCCTCTCCAGATGACGTCTTATCTCTTGGATGGATTTATATCGATAGTGGGTCGATACTGATAATGTGCTAGCTGATCAGTATATGCAAATTTTGTGAATGGGCTAGCCTCTTTCATAACGACTGTGTTCAGTAATAGAAAGAAAGCGCAGGCCACATCCAGAACAGCAACAGAAGCGAACCTCATAACTGCGGTAATATTTTTAATGTCCTTCTACTGCAGTATCTCAGAAAATATTCTGAGCTCATAATTAGGTATCTCGAACGGAATGGCGTCGTCCATGCCAAACAGTGGTATCTCTCTCACACGACGCCCAATAGCCATGTGGCAAGGCATAGACGTAGTGGTTCTTGACTTCCTAAGAGCGTATGACCCATTACATAATGCAACCGGCAGGTGTGCTATATTAACAAGTATTTTTTTCTTCATCATCAGTCTACCCTAAGGTTGTCACACCATCTTTTCCTTGGAGGGCCTATAGTTCTTTTACCACTTGCTGATTTAAAAATTAGTATGACCAGTCACAGTCGCAATCAACTTTTCTTTTTATGAGGTTACCGCTTTCGGTCTGTTTTAAACGATCTTCAGACCTGCCACCACGATGGTAGACGGTGGCTGCTAGGAACACTAATTGCTAATCGAGCAGGTACTGTTCGTGAAGTCGTAGTGCCAGCTCCGTTCAGAGCCACCATCTACGATCATGATGTGAGGTATGAAGGTGGTCTTAAACAGACAAAAACGGGTAATCAAAGAAAAAAAAGAAAAATAAGTTGCTTGCGATTGTGACCGTTCACGTCCATTTTTAAGTAATAAGAAAACCGCTGTAATCCAAGAGAAATGTCCTCACAAATTACTTGGTGATTTATTTCCTACTATTTTTACAATCAATCTTCTGTTCGTTCATCTTATCTGTGGAGAACCTATATTTCTTTACTTTCTACAATTTTCACAATCCTCGGATTACTCATCCTATCTAAGAGTTCGCTCCATTAATGGTTCCTCTTATCTACCCATTCATTAATGAAGCCCGCTTTACATCTTTTCCTAATGCTTTCACTTGTCTATCTGTCAGTGTTTTCACTGCAGCCCTCCTCAAAATTTTCATTTCCATGGTTTGCAAAACTCTTCTGTTCTTTGATGTTTCAGGACTCGTCTCAGCTGTGTATCTCATAAATGGTTTCACTATTGTTTTGTGTACTCTCTCCTTTGCATCTGTTTCTCTATACATGTTTTTCCAGATTACACCATTTGAACACCCAGCCATTTTGTTTTCTATTGCTGTTGGTCGTCTAACCATCTTTTCGGCATTTCCACATTTGAATTATTCAAAGACAAGTCTTTTAAGTAGCATTACCTGTTGCATAACTTTTCCATCTACTTTCAGTTTGCGTGTGCCACAAGTAAGGTCATTAGTCTACTGACTGGTTTGATGCGGCCCGCCACGAATTCCTTTCCTGTGCTAACCTCTTCATCTCAGAGTAGCACTTTCAACCTACGTCCTCAATTATTTGCTGGATATATTAGATTCTCAGTCTTCCTTTTAAAGTTTTTGCCCTCTACGGCTCCCTCTAGTAGCATGGAAGTAATTCCCTCATGTCTTACTGATGTTCGATCATCCTGTCGCTTCTCCTTATTAGTGTTTCCCACAAATTCCTTTCCCTTCAGAATCTTGATAGAACCTCCTCATTCCTTACATTATCAGTCCACCTAATTTTCAACATTCGTCTGTAGCACCACATCTCAAATGTTTCGAATCTCTTCTGTTCCGTTTTTCCCACCGTCCATGTTTCACTACCATACGATGCTGACGTACATTTTCAGAAATTTCTTCCCAATTTAAGGTCGATATTTGACATTATTAGACATATCTTGGCCATGTATGCCTTTTTTGCATCAGCTAGTCTGCTTTTGATGTCCTCCTTGCTCCGTCCGTCAATGGTTATTTTACTGCCTAGGTAGCAGAATTCCTTAACTTCATCTACTACGTGACCATCAATCCTGATGTTAAGTTTCTCGCTGTTCTCATTTCCACTAATTCTGATTACCTTCGTATTTCTTCATTTTACTCCCAATCCATACTGTGTACTCATTAGACTGTTCATTCCGTTCAGCAGATCATGTAATTCTTCTTCACTTTCACTCAAGATAGCAATGTCATCAGCGAATCGTAACATTGATATTCTTTTACCTTTCCACTTCCGATGCTTTCCTTTATTTTCATCATTGCTTCCTTTATGTACTCATTGAACAGTAGGGGCGAAAGGCTACATCCTTGTCTTACACCCTTTTTAATACGAGCACTTCGTTCTTGGTCGTCCAGTCTTATTATTCCCTCTTGGCTGTTGTACATATTGTACATAACCCGTCTCTCCTTACAGATTACCCCTACTTTTCTCACAATTTCAAACATCTTGCACCATTTTACATTGTCGAACTCTTTCTGCAGATCGACAAATCCTATGAACGTGTCTTGATTTTTCTTTAGTCTTGATTCCATTATTAACGGCAATGTCAGAATTGCCTCCCTCGTGCCTTTACTTTTCCTAAAGCCAAACTGATCATCATCTAGCGCATCCTCAATGTTCTTTTCCATTATTCGGTATATTATCCTTGTAAACAACTGGAAGGCCTGAACCGTTAAGCTGATTGCGTGATAATTCTTGTCAGCGCTTGCTGTCTTCGAATTGTGTGGGTGAAGCTTTACCGAAAGTCAGATGGTATGTTGTCAGACTCATACATACTACAGACTCATATAATCTACACACCAACGTGAATAGTCGTTTTGTTGCTTCTTCCCCTAATGATTTTAGAAATTCTGATGGAATGTTATCTATCCCTTCGGCCTTATTTGATCTTAAGTCCTCCAAAGCACTTTCTTATTCTGATTCTATTACGGGATTCCCTACCTCTTTTAAATCGACTCCTGTTTCTTCTTCCAGTACATCATACAACTCTTCCCCTTCATAGAGGCTTTCAATGTATTCTTTCGACCTATCAGCTCTCTCTGCATTTAACAGTGGAATTCCCGTACCACTCTTAATGTTACCACCCCTGCTTTTAGTGTCACCAAAGGTTGTTTTGACTTTGCTGTATGCTGAGTCTGTCCTCACGACAATCATTTCTTTCTAGATGTCTTCACATTTTCCCTGCAGCTATTTCGTCTTAGCTTCCCTGCACTTCCTATTTATTTCATTCCTCAGAAACTTGTATTTCTGTATTCCTGAGTTTTCCGGGACATTTTTGTACTTCCTCTTTTCATCAATCAACTTAAGTATTTCTTCTGCTACCCATGGTTTCTTCGCAGTTACTTTCTTTGTACCTATGTTTTCCTTCCCAACTTCTGTGATGGCCCTTTTTAGAAATGTCCATTCCTCTTCAACTGCACTGCCTACTGAGCTATTTCTTATTGCTGTGTCTATAGCCTTAGAGAATTTCAAGCGAATCTCGTCATTCCTTAGTGCTTCTGTATCCCACTTCTTTGCGTATTGATTCTCCCTTACTAATGTCTTAAACTTGAGCCTACTCTTCATCACTACTATATTGTGATCTGAGTCTATATCTGCTCTTGGGTACGCCTTACAATCGTACGCCTTACAATCTAGTATCTGATTTCGAAATCTGTGTCTGACCATGATGTAGTCTAACTGAAATCTTCGCGTATCACCCGGCATTTTCCATGTACACCTCCTCCTCTGGTTATTCTTGAACAGAATATTCGCCATTACTATTTGAAATTTCTTACAGAACCCAATTAGTCTTTCTCCTCTCTCATTCCTTGTCCCGAATTCATATTGTCCTATAACCTTGTCTTCTACTAAATAATAGTGTCGTGTGGCTAGGGCCTCCCGACGGGTAGACCGTTCGGCGGGTGCAAGTCTTTCGATTTGACGAAACTTCGGCGACTTGCGCGTCGATGGGGATGAAATGATGAAGATTAGGACAACACAACACCCAGTACTTGAGCGGAGAAAATCTCCGACCCAGCCGGGAATCGAACCCGGGTCGTTTGGATTGACATTCTGTCGCGCTGACCACTCAGCTACCGGGGACGGACTTTTGTTCTACTCCTTCCCCTACGACTGCATTCCAGTCCCCCATGACTGTTAAGATTTTCATCCCCCTTTACATACTGTATTACCCTTTCAGTATCTTCATACACTTTCAGTATCTTTTCATCTTCAGCTTAAGTCGTCATGTATACCTGAAATATCGTTGTCGGTGTTGGTTTCCTGTCGATTCTGATAAAAACCACCGTGTCACCGAACTGTTCACAGAGACACACTCTTTGCCCTACCTTCCTATTCATAACGAATCCTACTCCTGTTATATCATTTTCTCCTGCTGTTGATATTACTCTATACTCATCTGACCAGAAATCCTTGTCTTCTTTCCACTTCACTTCACTGACCCCTATTATATCTAGATTGAACCTTTGCATTTCCCTTTTCAGATTTTCTAGTTTTCCTATCACTTTCAAGCTTGTGGAGTGCAGGCCCCAACTCGTAGAACGTTATCCTTCCGTTGTTTATTCAATATTTTTCTCATGGTATCTCCCCCTTGGCAGGCCCTCCCAGAGATACGAACGGGGAACTATTCCGGAATCTTTTGCCAATGGGAAGATCATCATTACACTTCTTCAATTACAGGCCACATGTCCTGTAGATACATGTTACGTATCTTTAATGTAGTGGTTTCCATTGCCTTTGCATCCTCATGCCGTTGATCATTGCTGATTCTTCCGCTTTTAGGAGCGGTTCCCCATTCCTATGTCAAGAGAGTGCCCTGAACCTCTGTCCGCTCCTCCGTCCTCTTTGACTAGGCCGTTGGCAGAATGAGGGTGTCTTGTTATGCCAGATGTCTTCGGCCGCCAATGCTGATTACTAATCAAAATTTAAGCAGCGGCTGGATTCGAAACCAGGGCCGGATTATGAATCAAAGACGCGACCCCTAGACCACGTGTCACACATTCCGTCTTTTGGGTGTATATAACCACATTTAGATTGCTGACTTTCATGGTAAATATATGTTAAAATTTCCGCAGGTTACCTTCACTGTTTGCTAGCAGAGCTGCATCATCAGCATAACAAATAATTCTTATTTCTTCGTCAACCATTCTATAGGCTGTAACATTATCACCTCGCCCATGACTACATAAAAAAGAACATTAAAATTGTCAGCTTGACTAATACCACTATTAAGTAGTACTCAGGTAGCTAACGTGGAACCAGTTTTCTCCTGAATGTAGTTGTTGGAATAAATATCTTTAATTTTTTGCATTAAGTTGAAATAAATACCTCGATTGTTGAGGAGGTTTACTACCTCTGGTAACTGAATCCAATGGGAAGCCTTCTGCAAGTCAATAAAACAGAGATAAGCCAATCTGTTTTAGTCAGAGGGCTTCTGAAGTCGTTGACTAAGAATAAATACTGCGTCGGTGCATGACCTACAGGATTTATAACCATGCTACTCCTCTGAAAGAGTTATAATTTTTTAAAGTTATTTTACTTCCTAGTAGCGACCACGGAAATTATTCACAATTGCTAAATAATTAATGGAATCGGAGGTAAAAAAAATTTTTTCTTTAAAACAAAATTTGCCTATTCCATATTACATTTAAATTTCCTACGAAAAAAATCGTCACCTACGTCCATCCATAGTGTATCGTGCATGTAAATGTCTCAAGAACATTTCGAGATTTTTTGCAACAACTTTTGTCCTTTGCATACTTAATATGTATTTATATATAAATTATATGTCTGTCCGCTCCAGCAGGTATATAAAAGCATGCACATAATCGACTGCCCGCGCGACTACTACGGTCGCAGGTTCGAATCCTGCCTCGGGCATGAATGTGCGTGATGTCCTTAGGTTAGTTAGGTTTAAGTAGTTCTAAGTTCTAGGGGACTGATGACCACAGATGTTAAGTCCCATAGTGCTCAGAGCCATTTGAACCATAATCGACTGCAAAGTTGCGTAAAATTTCAAAGCAATCGGTGAATAACTTTCCGAGATCTAAGATTTTGATCGAATACATATTTACACCTGGGAAAAAAAGAACTAAAAAAAATCACGTGCCAGAAAGGAATTATCCGAATTGAATGGAAATCGGTAGATGTGATGTGCAGACAAACAAATGATTGCAATATCAGAAAAATTGGATGGCTTATTCGAGACAAAGAGCTTCACAAACTGAGAAAGTCAACAACGTGTTGACCCGCCTCTGGCCCCAATGGAAGCAGTTATCTGGCTTGGCACTGACTGATAAGAGTTGTTGGGTGTCCTCCTGAGGTTATGGTGCAAATTTTTGTCTAAGCGGTGCATTAGATCGACGAAATCCCGATGTGATTTGAGGGCCCTGCCTATAATGCTCCAAACGTTCTCAACTGTGAAGGGATCTGGCGTACTTGCTGGTTTGGTAGGGTTTGGGAAGCACAGAGACAAGCAGTCGAAACTTTTGAAGTGTGCCGGCGGGCATTCTCTTGCTGAAATGTAGGCCCAGGATGGCTTGCCATGCAGGGCAACTTAACAGAGTGTAACATATTGTTGATGTGCTGCTGGGCTGCGTCGATGCTGCAAATGAAAAACCGAAGGGTTCTTGCTATAAAATGAAATGATACACTGTGCTGGCGTAAGCTGTCACCAGGATACCAGGCAGCAAAGAGGTTGCAAGGAGATCAATAGCGGCCAAACACAGACTCGCAAGAAATGTGCCGATAATGCCCTCTCGGTCGCCAGTTTTAGATCTCCACCGTGGACCATCCAGTGAGTCACCGAGACTTCAGTTGCTGGCCAGTCACTTGCAGTTGCAGACAGCACATAGCGACCAGAGTAGTGTACACAGCGGACTTCGTACTTCTCTAGCAGTGAAGCTAACGTGGACTGTTACAGAGAGCTTGTACCACAGCACATGGAAGCTTAAGTAGCCCTTTGTTTATATTAATAAAGAATCCTGTTATTAAATGTGTCCAGTTGTGTTGCAGAAAGAGGATACCGGCCACCAAACAACATGCCCTTCTTGCTTCCTACAGTGACGACGTGACGACATAAAAGTTGGCGACGAGAATGATTCAGTGCAGATTTTCTCGCTTTTCTTGTGTTTTAGCTTGCAGGGCTGATCGTTTTTGCTATGATGTATTTGTGTAAGCCATGGCTATCCAGCCCTCTCCACCCCCTTGCCCGCGCCTCAGCTGCAGACGGCCAAAGTGATGGAGCTAACACAAGCTTTTCAGTTTCAGAACCAACAAATTGCTGCTTTGCTGATGACCGTACAACAACTTCTGGTTGCACAGACCGCGTCAGCCGCACAGTAACAACCGACCGCCATTCAATGTTCAAATGGCTCTGAGCACTATGCGACTTAACTGCTGAGGTCATCAGTCCCTACAACTTAGAACTACTTAAACCTAACTAACCTAAGGACATCACACACATCCATACCCGGGGCAGGATTCGAACCTGCGACGTAGCGGTCGCGCGGTTCCAGACTGTAGCGCCTAGAACTCTTTGTCATTCAAGTCCAACAGTGTCGCCGGTCAGACAAATTTGATTAGTTCTGCGGCTCCCCTCACGGAACACATGCAAGAACACAGCAAGAAACCAGCAATTAGAAACGAGCATCCCTGCAAGCTAAAACACAAGAGAAGCAATTTAACGTCGCCGAACAGGAATGACCCGAATACCTGACAGGGTTCCAAGCACATTGTGAAGTTCATCGAGTTCAAAGTCTGTGAAACTACAATATTCTTTTTCGATTGCGGGGTCCCGAGTGCTCAGGTTAATACAAAAACTATTACTAACTGCGTCTCCGAAGGAACTCAGGTATGGTGAAGTAATTACTGCATTAACTCAGTACTATGACCAGAAAGTTCAAGTAGCTACAGCCAGATATCAGTTTTATCGCTTGCAGAAAAAGCCGGAACAGACCTACCGTCAGTGGTATACAGAACTAACGGCACGTCTAGAAAGTGTAAATATAAGTGTACCAATGGCAGTTTTAACTGTGACTTTGTGATTAGAGATGCAATAACATTCAAAGTCCCCCACAGTAGAATACGGGATCATATCCTAAGGTACTCTGATCCATCACTTCAAGTGCGGCAAATCTTACAGCGATATGATCCGGGTGTGCCATATCGGCTGATAATTTTGACCAGGTCCCGATGTGTCGGGTCGAGTTGCCACTTGCTCGCGACCGCCCCAAGCAGCCACAACATCGAGCTCTTACGCAGTCGCGCGGACAGCCACTTAGTCAGGTAAACAGATCTGTGACCTTAGCGAAGTCTTGCCCTAGATGTTTTGCTCACCGTAAAGGACAGCACTGCCTATCACGTAACGGAACGTGTTACACATGTGGGAAAAAAAGGCCATGTCCGAGCTGTTTGTTCGTAACGCCACAAAAGCGC
Source organism: Schistocerca serialis cubense (assembly GCF_023864345.2). Taxonomy (NCBI): domain Eukaryota; kingdom Metazoa; phylum Arthropoda; class Insecta; order Orthoptera; family Acrididae; genus Schistocerca; species Schistocerca serialis. The sequence continues at coordinate 404,736,802 of NC_064641.1, read as the reverse complement.
CGGTTTTGCTCGCTCTCAGAAAGTAAAACGGCACATTCTCATGCAGTGATCGTTGTGTTTTCCGAACCTAAAACAGGTTTGGTAAGCGTAACAGAGATGTTTAGCAAACTCAAGTGGCAGACTCTGCAAGAGAGGCGCTCTGCATCGCGGTGTAGCTTGTTGTCCAGGTTTCAAGAGGGTGCGTTTCTGGATGAGGTATCGAATATATTACTTCCCCCTATTTGTACCTCCCGGGGAGATCACGAATGTAAAATTGGAGAGATTCGAGCACGCACGGAGGCTTTCCGGCTGGCGTTCTTCCCACGAACCATACGCGACTGGAACAGGAAAGGGAGGTAATGACAGTGGCACGTAAAGTGCCCTCCGCCACACACCGTTGGGTGGCTTGCGGAGTAAAAATGTAGATGTAGAACAGGTTCTGACAAAAGTAAGGTAAATGTTGTGACTCATTCTTGCCCTTGTGCTGTGCAACGATGTTCTAACAACACTTTGTCTCTTTACGAATTGTGGCCATCGTATGTACTTTCATTTAGACACACGTGCATCAGTATCTTTGCTAAATCGTGCCAAACACGAACAGTTAGGTTCACCACACCTCTCTAAATCTAGCAAGCACCTCACTGCTTACAACGGACAGGAAATTCCTGTGGTTGGACAGTGTAGGTTATCTGCCACTAACAAATCTCACACTAGGCCAGTGAATTTTACTGTGTTGAGATGAAGAGAAATGGAGAATATTTTCGGTTTAGATGCCTTTGATTTGTTTGGCCTTATCAGCCAAGAAAATGTACTTTCCATATCGACTTGTGATACAAATCACAATTCAACTAGCTTGTTTAATGAATTTCCTTAAATATTTTGAGACGGAATGGGAAAAGCTCACATATTTGTAGTGCATGTTTCATTGAAAGACAATGCAAAGCCTAAGGTTTTTCGCACCCACCCCATTCCAATTGCATTAAGAGACAAAGTAGCCAGTGAATTGAAAGAATTGCAAGATAATGGTGTCATTGCTCCCATTCAAGTTAGTCAGTAGACAAGTCATCTCATTTTGTTCCTTAAGCCTTCTGGTCGCATTCACATTTTTGTTGACTTCAAGTCTACAGTCAAACCACAGACAGTAGTTGACACTTATCCGTTACCTCGCCCTGAGGAAGTCATGGACAGGCTTGGTGTAGGACGTTTTCTAAGCCTAGTTGCAAATTCCTTTGGATGAAGAATCACAGAAACTGTTTGTTGTACGGTCGCAGGTTCGAATCCTGCCTCGGACATGGATGTGTGTGATGTCCTTAGGTTTAAGTAGTTCTAGGTTCTAGGGGACTGATGGCCTCAGAAGTTAAGCCCCATAGTGCTCAGAGCTATTTGAACCATTTTTTGTTGTTGTAAATACACAGTCAGGTCTGTTCAAGTATTAGCGTTTGCCTTTCGGCAGTGCTTCAGCACCAGATATTTTTCAACATTACTTGGAACAGCTGACTGCAAAAGTGCCGTTTTGTTCAAACTACCTTGACGATATTATCGTCTCAGGCCGTCCACTAGAGGAACATATTGCTTACTCTTTTTCGAGTGTTGTGGGAAGCAGGACTCACGTGTCGTCTCGAAAAGCGTGACTTTTTTCAAGCTGAGCTACAGTTCTTAGATCGTGTGATAAACAGTCTAGCCGTGCACCCCCTCCAATCTCATTTGCTTGCAGTCGGAGACCTGCCTGTTCCTCGCAAGTGTCTGAACCGCAGTCAGTACATTCGGTTCATACCGAATGCCGCTCAAATCGCGGCTCCATTGCATCGCTTGCGTCGGGAAAGTGTACGTTTTGTGTGAAGATAGTCAAGATGCATTTCAGAAACTCAAACATGCCTTGCTTGACAACACATGTTTAGTGCATTTTTACCCTGTCAAGACGGTAGTTTTGCGAGTGGACGCTTCTTCCTCCGGAATTGGCGCTGTACTTTCGCACAGAATTGGTGCACAAGACACACCTATTGCTTTTGCCTCAAAGTTGTTCACTCAGACTCAGTGCTTTCGCAGTATCAGAGTGAAACTGTGTACAGATCTACGGCAATGTAGACGCCCTATCTCGCCTTCCGATCAGCCCAGATTGATTTTGATGCATCTGCCGCATCTTGTTGCCAAATCTGTGAGCAAGACTCTGAATTGCTGGAATCTTTTCCCTTGCACTACAGAAAAATAGCACAGGCCACGGAAGCAGAGCCATGTCTCAAAGTTTTGTTGCGTTACATTCACACGTCTTGGCCGCGTTCATTGAACAGTATCAAGAATTCAATTGAGCGCCGATATTTTGCACGTCGACATAGTTTTCGGTGATACAAGATGTGAGTCTAGTTCAAAATGACAGTTGACAATCGCATGTGCTTATTCCCAAAGTGTTGCAAAAGGATGTGCTGCTATTGCTCAATCAAGAACATTGGGGAATTATTCTCACTAAACAGCTAGCGCGAGAGCACCGTACTTGGCAGGCCATGGACGCCCATATTGAACAGATGACGTCACAGTGTCGCTCCGAGACAGACATTCTCAGCATGGCGTAAGACTTAATTGCCATGGCAACTAGTGGACATTGACTTTGCAGGACCACTTTGGAACACTCGTTGGCTCATACTTCTTTCTTCAACAATTCTATATTGAACCCAATGAGAATTACACACACGAAAGAATAGTGCAGTGCATTACTTTCTGAGCAACCCTCATACTTCCTAGTATTCCTTCCCAATACAATTCTCTATTGACTTTGGTTAGTTACAAGTTCTTTTGTAATCTTCATAAGACCCTTTTTTGGACTGAGAAAAAAAAGGCAGTACATTACTTCCTGTGCAACCCTCATACCTCCTTCTATTTCTTCCCAAAAAATGTTCAAATGTGTGTGAAATCTTATGGGACTTAACTGCTAAGGTCATCAGTCCCAAAGCTTACACACTACTTAACCTAAATTATCCTAAGGACAAACACACACCCCCATGCCCGAGGGAGGACTCGAACCTTCGCCGGGACCAGCTGCACAAACCATGACTGCAGCGCCCTAGGCCGCTCGGCTAAAACCGCGCGGCTTTTCCCAAAACAATTCTCTATTGACTTTGTCTAGTTACAAGTTCTTTTGTAATCTTCATGAGACTCTTTGTTTCAAGTATTTTATGTTTCGAATAGGCACACCTCTTTTTCCTACATGTTTCATTAACCTCTTTGGAAACCGTGGCGTTATGTTTGTTTTCCTCTCTTGCTTTGTAACTCATGTACCTAATACTTGCTGAGCTGCTATTGCAATAGTTCCTTAAATTTTTCCTACCCTAATGTATGTTATCTTCTGAATTAATGGCGCTTTCCTTTAATTTCCCCGATACTCGTTTTTAAGAAAAGAATTTGTTTGATTAATCGATACTGATGCTCTATTATACTTTTTCTTCTTTTAATTTACGTTCTTTAGTAATTCTATTTCTTCCTACGTAGAATCTGATATTTGTCACTCCTTATGATGGCAGAGTTTAGAGTCATAACATCTAACTTTAAATGGGATCAGAATGATATTTTCACTCTGCACCGGAGTGTGAGCAGATATGAAACTTCCTGGCAGATTAAAACTGTGTGCCGGACCGAGACTCGAACTCGGGACCTTTGCCTTTCGCAGGCAAGTGCTCTACCATCTTGTTTTTTTTTTTTCGTTGTGTTTGGTCGTTGCGGACGTCGCAAGACATCCTGTTCAAGTTCGGTGGTTGATCCTTCCACTCAGTTTTTTTTATTACAGAGGCCAACCGGCTCTCTGATCGAACACGCTGAGTTACCTTGCCGGCTAAGACATCTGTTCAAGTTCGTTGTTGATCGATTAACTCAGTTTTTTTTTTATTGCAGAGGGCTGCTAACCATCTGACCGGACACACTGAGCTACCATGCCGGCAACCATCTGAGCTACCCAAGCACGACCCACGCCCCATCCTCACTGGCAGAAGTAAAGCTATGACGACGGGGCGTGAGTCGTGCTTGGGTAGCTCAGATGATAGAGCACTTGCCCGCGAAAGGCAAAGGTCCCGCTTTGGAGTCTGGGTCCGGCACACAGTTTTAATCCGCCAGGAAGTTTCATTAACTGGGATGGCTGTTCCTGTTCCTGAAAATATATTCTATTGTAGATTTATGTGCTCTTGTGTTCTGGAAAGCGTATTTATACTGCTCTTTGTGATCGTGGAAGGTATTATGTCCTCCCAATTCGTTGCTTGACTGTAAGTATATCATAACTTCAGTATTATTATTTAGAAGATGTTCATAAAATCATTGTTTAAGGACGACAGTATTCTCAATATGAGCATTAGACTCCGTCATTAACACTGTTAGTTCATTTGAAGGTATCAGACTGATAACTTCTTGCAGCTGTTCGTAAAAGGCCTCAGTCTCTGTCCTAGATTTACAATCCTCTGGACTGTACAGAGTGTGAATATTCAATTTATGTTGAGCCAGTTTCAGTTTCAGCAAAGCTATTCTTTCAGAGTTGCATCTTCAATAAGATGTTTGGTTTTTTGGGGATAAGTATCTAAACACCCGCGTTTGCTCTTGTCTTCTTCTAGACTCCGCTATAAGTAAATAGATACTGATCATACTCCTTCCTCCCCTTGCGTCCCTTGGTTATCCCTTAAGTTTTGCACAACGTATCTCACTATTAGGACTATGTATACCAGGAGGCTGTTGAAATCTGGATACATGAGAACCTCATCAACAGAGACGACGGGTTTCAGTTCAGTCAAGTGTGGGTTCCTGCACTGAAAATTCTCCAAATGTGCGGAAAGGAACGCAGACTGAGGCCCCCAGCTCTACTTTCGAGAGCGGGCTGCCCCAACCACCATAGTAGGCGCATCACGCGATCCATCGTCGTTGCCAGTTGAGAGGGTAGACCACCAGTAAATATATCGTACTCTCTGGTCCAAGATGTCAGTCAGCATGAGTAACCTGATTATGATGGCACGTTACGCCGTCTAAAATTCGTTCTATAGCGATCAATCAATCCGGTTGCATGCCCGCCAGACTTTCAAGAAATTCATTATTACCAAAAATCGGACTTAAGGCAAGCGATGTCTATATTTTTGCCGATTTCTACAAATACGCACAAGAAATCGTGAAATACTTGAAAATCCTTCAAAATGATTGTAGAATTATCCGGACTTAAATGGTAAATACCAAGTGGCATTAGTTCCAGGCAATCTTCGACTCGGTGTTGCATCATCGTACCGTTTTGTAGGAACCAGCACCTCGTCCCCTTTTCTCTCTATTAGACGACAGCTGTTTACTGTGAAGGTTTAACGGCACACATTGGCAGCTAGGCTATCGGCCAGATGCATTTACACAGACGAAAGACAACAGGTATGAGGTTCATTGTATGTGAGGTCTTGTGTTCACTTTAAGCAGATCATAAGCCTTGCTACAGGGCTGAACTCATCCAAATGCGTGGTGGAAACGTGGTGTACATTGTGTTTATCGAGCAAATATCACTCAAAAAAGCGTGAACTAGCTGAAGAAATTCAGGAAAGGAATCTACTAATTCAATCAATTGAAAGGAAGGGAAATGCGGATAGTGGAAAATAAGGAATGTTCAGTTATTATAGTTGGCAAGGAAAGAGCTCAGCCGGCCGTGGTGGCCGAGCGGTTCTAGGCGCTTCAGTCCGGAACCGCGCGACTGCTACGGTCGCAGGTTCGAATCCTGCCTCGGGCATGGATGTGTGCGATGCCCTTAGGTTAGTTAGGTTTAAGTAGTTATAAGTTGTAGGGGACTGATGACCTCAGATGTTAAGTCCCATAGTGCTCAGAGCCATTTTTGAAAGCGGTCAGTGGCGAGCTTCTACCATATGAAAACACGTGTTAAACACATGTATACTAAACTTCCTGCCAGATTAAAACTGTGTGTCGGACCGCGACTCGAACTCCACTGAAGAGTGAAAATCTCATTCTACATTTATACTAAAACATCCTAGAGTCGTCGTACTGGTAGGAGAAGGGGATGGGAAGAGAGCTGACGGTAGATCAAATTTGAAATGGAAAGGCCGTTCAATAAGAAATGTCACTTTCTTTTGTCGACCAATTTCTGCTGAAAAAATGTTGAATCTATTGTGGGACATCATGAAATACTTCGGATTCAGCAGCCCCTATTGTTTCATGACGTTGTGGTAAGTGGCGGCGCTATAAGTAGCCTTCGAAATGGCGTTTGTAATTGAGGTATAACTGATTTTGATCTCGTTTGTGACATTCCTTTGCGATTCTTCTTCATGACAGTTACTGTTATCGACATCCCAAGTGTTTCTAACTTGCAAATGTACCAGACATCCTTAAAGTTCGACTATCCCAAGATACTCACGATCCGATTTATTAGGTATTATAAAGACTGAAGGGGCGCCATGGTCTAGGGATAGCGTCTTTGATTTATAATCAAAACGCCTTCGGTCCCGGGTTCGATCCCCGCCACTGCCTAAATTTTGATAAATAATCAGCATTGGCGGCCGAAGACTTCCGGCATAAGAAGTCAGCCTCATTCTGCCAACGGCCTTCTCAAAGAGGGCGGAGGAGCGGATAGCGGTTCAGGGCACTCTCTTGTCCTAGGGGTGGGAAATTGCCCATAAAGGCGGATGAATCAGCAATGATCAACGACATGAGGACGCAGAAGGCAATGGAAACCACTGCATTAAAGACACGTAACGTGTATCCACAGGACATGTGGCCTGTAATTGAAGAAGTGTCATGACGATCTCTCCATTAGCAAAAGATTCCGGAATAGTCCCCCATTCGGATCTCCTGGAGGGGACTGACAAGGGGGAGGTTACCATGAGAAAAAGATTGAATAATCAACGAAAGGATAACGTTCTAGGAGTGGGGGCGTGGAATGTCAGAAGCTTGAACGTGGTAGGGAAACTAGAAAATCTGAAAAGGGAAATGCAAAGGCTCAATCTAGATATAGTAGGGGTCAGTGAAGTGAAGTGGAAGGAAGACAAGGATTTCTGGTCAGATGAGTATCGGGTAATATCAACAACAGCAGAAAATGGTATAACAGGTGTAGGATTCGTTATGAATAGGAAGGTAGGGCAGAGGGTGTGTTAATGTGAACAGTTCAGTGACCGGGTTGTTCTAATCAGAATCGACAGCAGACCAACACCGACAACGATAGTTCAGGTATACATGCCGACGTCGCAAGCTGAAGATGAACAGATAGAGAAAGTGTATGAGGATATTGAAAGGGTAATGTAGTATGTAAAGGGGGACGAAAATCTAATAGTCATGGGCGACTGGAATGCAGTTGTAGGGGAAGGAGTAGAAGAAAAGCTTACAGGAGAATATGGACTTGGGACAAGGAATGAAAGAGGAGAAAGACTAATTGAGTTCTGTAACAAGTTTCAGCTAGTAATAGCGAATACCCTGTTCAAGAATCACAAGAGGAGGAGGTATTCTTGGAAAAGTATACGGGAAGATTTCAATTAGATTACATCATGGTCAGACAGAGATTCCGAAATCAGATACTGGATTGTAAGGCGTACCCAGGAGCAGATATAGACTCAGATCACAATATAGTAGTGATGAAGAGTAGGCTGAAGTTCAAGACATTAGTCAGGAAGAATCAATACGCAAAGAAGTGGGATACGGAAGTACTAAGGAATGACGATATACGTTTGAAGTTCTCTAACGCTATATATACAGCAATAAGGAATAGCGCAGTAGGCAGTACAGTTGAAGAGGAATGGACATCTCTATAAGGGGCCATCACAGAAGTTGGGAAGGAAAACATAGGTACAAAGAAGGTACCTGCGAAGAAACCATGGGTAACAGAAGAAATACTTCAGTTGATTGATGAAAGGAGGAAGTACAAACATGTTTCGGGAAAATCAGGAATACAGAAATACAAGTCGCTGAGGAATGAAATAAATAGGAAGTGCAGGGAAGCTAGGACGAAATGGCTGCAGGAAAAATGTGAAGACATCGAAAAAGAAATGATTGTCGAAAGGACAGACTCAGCATACAGGAAAGTCAAAACAACCTTTGGTGACACTAAAAGCAACGGTGGTAACATTAAGAGTGCAACGGGAATTCCACTGTTAAATGCAGAGGAGAGAGCAGATAGGTGGAAAGAGTACACTGAAAACCTCTATGAGGGTGAAGATTTGTCTGATGTGATAGAAGAAGAAACAGGAGTCGATTTAGAAGAGATAGGGGATCCAGTATTAGAATTGGAATTTAAAAGAGCTTTGGAGTACTTACGGTCATATAAGGCAGAAGGGATAGATAACATTCCATCAGAATTTCTAAAATCATTGGAGGAATTGGCAACAAAACGACTATTCACGTTGGTGTGTAGAATATATGAGTCTGGCGATATACCATCCGACTTTCGGAAAAGCATCATCCACACAATTACGAAGACGGCAAGAACTGACAAGTGCGAGAATTATCGCAGAATCACCTTAACAGCTCATGCATCGAAGCTGCTTACAAGAATAATATACAGAAGAATGGAAAAGAAAATTGAGAATGCGATAGGTGACGATCAGTTTTGGCTTTAGGAAAAGTAAAGGGACGAGAGAGGCAATTCTGACGTTGCGGCTAATAATGGAAGCAAGGCTAAAGAAAAATCAAGACACTTTCATAGGATTTGTCGACCTGGAAATAGCGTTCGACAATATAAAATGGTGCAAGCTGTTCGAGATTCTGAAAAAAGTAGGGGTAAGCTATAGGGAGAGACGGGTCATATACAATATGTACAACAACCAAGAGGGAATAATAAGAGTGGACGATCAAGAACGAAGTGCTCGTATTAGGAAGGGTGTAAGACAAGGCTGTAGCCTTTCGCCCCTACTCTTCAATCTGTACATCGAGGAAGCAATGATGGAAATAAAAGAAAGGTTCAGGAGTGGAATTATAATACAAGGTGAAAGGATATCAATGATACGATTCGCTGATGACATTGCTATCCTGAGTGAGAGTGAAGAAGAATTAAATGATTTGCTGAACGGAATGAACAGTCTAATGAGTACACAGTATGGTTTGAGAGTAAATCGGAGAAAGATGATGGTAATGAGAAGTAGTAGAAATGAGAACAGCGAGAAACTTAAAATCAGGATTGATGGTCACGAAGTCAATGAAGTTAAGTAATTCTGCTACCTAGGCAGTAAAATAACCAATGACGGACGGAGCAAGGAGGACATCAATAGCAGACTCGCTATGGCAAAAAAGGCATTTCTGGCCAAGAGAAGTCTTCTAATATCAAATACCGCCCTTAATTTGAGGAAGAAATTTCTGAGGATGTACGTCTGGAGTACAGCATTGTATGGTAGTGGACTGTGGGCAAACCCGAATAGAAGAGAATCGAAGCATTTGAGATGTGGTGCTATAGGCGAATGTTGAAAATTAGGTGGACTGATAAGGTAAGGAATGAGGAGGTTCTACGCAGAATCGGAGAGGAAAGGAATATGTGGGAAACACTGATAAGGAGAAGGGACAGGATGGTTCAAATGGCTCTGAGCACTATGGGACTTAACATCTATGGTCATCAGTCCCCTAGAACTTAGAACTACTTAAACCTAACTAACCTAAAGACAGCACACAACACCCAGCCATCACGAGGCAGAGAAAATCCCTGACCCCGCCGGGAATCGAACCCGGGAACCCGGGCGTGGGAAGCGAGAACGCTAGCGCACGACCACGAGATGCGGGCAGGGACAGGATGATAGGACATCTGCTAAGACATGAGGGAATGACTTCCATGGTACTAGAGGGAGCGTTAGAGGGCAAAAACTTTAGAGGAAGACAGAGATTGGAATACGTCAAGCAAATAATTGAGGACGTAGGATGCAAGTGCTACTCTGAGATGAAGAGGTTAGCACAGGAAAGGAATTCGTGGCGGGCCGCATCAAACCAGTCAGTAAACTGATGAAAAAAAAAAAAAAAAAGACAGCTTCAAAACTTTATCATTTGTAAATTATTAAAGATCGATTGAAATGGTTTTCTATTTGTAAATTATTATTCTCATTTGCAATGTTCTGCATGAAAACATTGCTGCCCAATGATTCACCAGAAGTAATTGGTCACAAACGAAGGAAGGCTTCCACTCCTCATCCAAACTACCTGACCTAATGAATATTTTTTTAACGTTAAATCTTGGTGTAAGATAACATTATTGTCACTCACTACCGATGCTAATAAAAGACATTAAAAGGTGTTCCTTGTTCTTTCAACTAGTCTTAACGTTGTACATTGATCCTATCGATGGTCTAATTTTGTTGGATTCTGAACGTGACGACTACTGAAAATATGGGATACATCTTCCCTGATACCTAGCAGACTTTATGAAACTACTGTGCTTCTTGTAAAGAGAAGGACATGCCTCAGTACACAACAGGCAAGGGGAACAAGCAAACCGTACTTCCAGTGATAAGATAACGGTGTAACTGATAATTAGTAGCTATGCAGGATATCTACAGGCTTACATAAAGAACTCATCTCATGCTCACTCATAAGACAAGGAGGTACCATGTTACACTTGCTCTGTTAGGTTACATGATGCTTGTCATATTCAAGGTCACCACTCACGCCCCCCCCCCTCCCCGCCCTCCCCCAAGGAACCACCACCAGGAATTGGTAAATAGCACTCAGGGGACACATGCCCTACCCATGCGCCTTATGTAAGGGGACTAGTTACGTTTAAGGTCCTAACATAACACTATTCCTGTCACGTGATATAAAATTGGCAATATACCCCACAAGCAGTGGGAGCACATTAAAATGGCAGGATACCACTCCACATCCCCCAACAGACCAAAAAGCCCGTGCTCCATCCCCCTTATCAGCCTTTATAACCATCAGTTCTCTTCTCTTGAGATGTATGCAAAAAAAGTAGGTAATGAGGTTTGTTACAAACAGATTATTACTAATAATAATTTTATAGTGAAAGGGTTTTCAAATAAACACGGAACTCATGAATCCATGGATCCTGCATGTCAGCAGAGGACTGTTCAGGCTGATGGAGGCTCTGTAATGGTGTGGGGCTTGTGCAGTTGGAGTGATATGGGACCCCTGATACTGTAAATAGGCTGTTTATGTTTTCTCTATGTAAGTAGGCTGTTTATGTTTTCTTATTGGCAACGTTACGTAGCGCTCAATATGAAAATGAAATCACTGGCTGTGCTGTGTGCAGTCTGTGGCTAGTTTGCATTGTTGTCTGCCATTGTAGAGGGGCAGCTGGATGTTAACAGCGCGTAGCGTTGCGCAGTTGGAGGTGAGCCGCCAGCAGTGGTGGATGTGGGGAGAGAGATGGCGGAGTTTTGAAATTTGTCATGAACTGCTATATTTGTATATGATGATATCAAGGTAAATACATTGTTTGTTCTCTATTATTATCTTTCATTTGCTAACTATCCCTATCAGTAGTTAGTGCCTTCCATAGTTTGAATCTTTTATTTAGCTGGCAGTAGTGGCGCTCGCTGTATTGCAGTAGCTTGAGCAGCGAAGATTTTTGTGAGGTAAGTGATTTGTGAAAGGTATAGTTTAATGTTAGTCAGGGCCATTCTTTTGTAGGGAATTTTGAAAGTTAGATTGCGTTGCGCTAACAAAATATTGTGTGTCAGTTTAAGCACAGTCTTGTAAAATTGTTGAAAGGGGACGTTTCATATGTCGACCCTTAGCCTAGGATACCTCACTGGAATCTTCTGATTTTTCTTGTAGTTTGTGTAATTGGTGTAGCTATTGTTTATTGGTAGCGCGTAATCATAGAGAGAATTTCCTTTGTAGTTGTAGTCTTTCATTGTTGTACAGTAAAACAGTTGTGGCATGCATGTAGATTTGCACCAAGTATTTCGCAGCTGCAATTAACTAGATATTATTTTCAGTGCTATGCTAATGTGTTCTCTTATTTTTGATCTTCAAATTGTGTTTTTCTGTGTTGTCGTGTGAAATACTGTGACAATAATGGCGTGTGAAAAACGTAATACTAGGCTCCAAAGTAAATTGAGAAATGACAGTGAAGACGAAAGCAGAGGAAACAATCTCGCAAATACTGTAGATTCAGGTTTTGGATCCTCACCGTTTTCTCAAATAAGTCAAGACACATTTTCTGCTTGTCAAAATGTGAATGTTTCCGGTGCAAATTCACTGCCGAAAAGCACTGAGGAACATGTTCCAGACACCAGTGCATTGTTATTACAATTAATACAGCAAATGGGACAAACACAGCAAAAGCTTCAAAAGTTAGACACAATGGAACAAAATCTTCGAAAGTTAGATACAGTGGAACAAAATCTGAAGAAGTTAGACACAATGGAACAAAATCTTCAAAAGTTAGACACCTCACTTGAACGAACACGTGAAGATTTAACTACTGAGTTACATAACATTGAATCGAAATGTCAAAAAGTCTGTAATGACGTAAAAACACAAATTTGTGAGCATTTTCAACCTATTTTTTCGCGGCATGAAAATGCATTACAGAATCACGAAGCAGCCATAAAAGAACTGCAAACCATTGTTCATGAAAATCATGAGACCTTGTGGGCTAAAATTGACTCAGTTGCATCTACCGATTCGGTTACGCAACTTGCAAAAACTCAGGAAAACTTAAAGGACACAGTAGATTCGATTTCAACACAAATGGACACTCTGAAACTTGGTTCAGAAAAACACACTGAGGAAATGTGTTCACTATCGGAGAAAGTAGCCGAACTTTCGGATCAGGTTACTAACTTATCTACAAAGGTAGATGATGATCTGAATGACACAAGACCTGTAGCCTTCACTGACACAGAAGAGTATGAACAAATTAGAAAATTCAAACAGAATCAAAATCAAATCAATACACAGTACAAAAGAGAAATCCGGGAAGTACAAGATCAGCTGACACAGGTAATACAAGAATTACGTATTTCAGAGGATACTCGCGCCCCAATACGAGAAGAGGGACATAGAAATACGGAAAAGCCACAATATAATAACACAGAGCATTTCGGTAGTTATGAAAGAAATTGTCAATGTGCACCGAATTTTGATATGGAACGGCCGACACGACCTAACAATGACCGACATGCGACTCGCCGACATGATGATTTTGACTATAAGCTGTTCATTACTACACGTAAATTCAAAACATTTAAGAATTCTGGCAACGACATTCATCCACAAGCATGGCTCCATCAATTTTCTCATTGTTTTCCTCCCAACTGGTCATTGGAGCACAGATTAGAATTTATGTGTGGCTACTTAGAGAATGAACCAGCTGTAAGAATGCGATCGGTCATTCACGATTGCCACAGTGAAGGAGAATTTTACCATGCCTTCCTCTCAGCATATTGGTCTCAAGCTACACAAGACCGTGTAAAACATGGCATCATAATGATGAAACATTTCGAACAATCTGAATTCTCCAGTCTTGTGAAATATTTTGAAGACATGTTGCACAAGAATCAGTACCTGTCAAACCCATACAGCCCCTCAGAACTCATCCGCATTTGCTTAATCAAATTACCTGAACATTTACGACATATTATTTTGGCAGAACGTTGCAAAGACGACATTGAAGCTTTTCAGGGACTGTTACAAGAATTAGAAATTGACACAGACAGTCGCCGGATGCGAAAACAGGAAAACAATCACTACAGATCACATACGTCACAATTCCGCGATGAAAGAAGTAATAACTTGACACGACAAGGCTATTCTCACAACACAAATCGTGACCAAAACAGACACCACCCGTATGACAGCCGTTGGCAGAGTAGTAATAACTACAGGGAAAGATCACCTCTCCGTGGTAATGACTATCACAGAGACAATAAGAGAAACAGACAATATGGGAACCAAAATAAATATTATCAAGGGAGACAGAATAACTTTAGACGCAACGGACCAGTGCGCAGTTACGATTCAGGGAGAAATTCTCCACCATGTGACCGACAAGAAAGAAACTACGGAACCTACCGACATGACGACAGACGATATACTCGTAACGACAGACCTGAATTGCATCAGAACTGGCGGGATTCAAACAGAGCAGGGCCTTCTAGTCAGAGTGAATTTGTAGAAGTTAGGTCTCCTAATCCCAATAACGACGCGCGCCAACAAAGGAACAGACAATGACTCGCACCGCAGGCAGCCGCTTGCACCGGCTGGCTCAGAGAAAAGTAACATAAGACGCTAGCCTTGAGAAAAATTTTAGCATTCTTTACCGATGTATACAACATGATAATTGCTTTGAAGTTTAAACTCTTTGCACTAGGAAGAGTAAAGGTTTACACCACATTTCACATGTAAAACCGTTTATTGAAAGATAATCTGCTTTTTAACTTAGTCTTTGTCATAAAATTTTTCGCTTCACATTTCTAGTATGCTTTGTCAGATTTAGAATCTGTTAACATGTAACAATGTTTGAAGTTAAATATCCAGTCTAGAACCTAGGGAACATTTTTAAACAGAAATTACGAATGCATTGTTATAGTGAACAGACGACACAGTGCTGTATTTGTACATTCTTGCTTGTTAGTTGCACGATTACGTAACGACTATCAGGCTTACATACTTAGGACACATACTATATTGGTACTGCTAATGAGATTTTAATGCAACATTTTGGTTTACTTGAAAATACATTCGGAATTAAAGTACTTTCTGTGAGATACCAGATGACACAGTGGTTAGTTTATGTGACAGCTACACGATTTTTATCACGACGCTACTAATGAGTGACAATTTACAATGTTGCTTTTGCGGTGTATCTGTTTTATATCTGCACAGTTTTCTGAATTCTTCTGGAAAGAAAAACATGTTTTAGTAGTAACTTTTGTGGTATAGCAACAATGAGACAGCCTTTTTCGTGGCACAACATTACGTTACTGTACAGTACTTTCTTCATCACGCCAATAAGCATTATAACTACGATATCTATACGCAAAGCATTTCACTTTTGTTTTTCATGAGGTAAGTACATTGGCTTCTGCAGAACTTAGCTTTCGGAGGAAAATAACTACGACACTTCCACAGAGATTATCTTACAACAAGATGCACATTTAGCGCTACAGGACACGCATTTCAGTGATCAATTTTATACTTAGAACATTTATTTTTAAAGATTTTTGAATTACAAAGAAAGTTTTCCGTGATATATTTCATTCCATTGGTGTAATCTGTAACACCTGAGGGTATAATTACATTAATCCTCAGGGGGGTACACACTTACTTTGTGTACCATGTGTGTGGCAACCACAAGGAACCCTAGCTAATATGGTATTTGCTTATACAACTTTACACATCGGTACCATATTTCTCTAACACACAAATTACACAGCTATCTGATCATTTAACTGAGAGATAAACATTTTTTTACACTACATCAGTGACACATGTTTACGCAATACACAGTTGGATAACTTCACACTTATGATACTGTATTTTGTCTGTACCTTGTAAACTGTTCATATTTTTTTCGGAATCATTGTGATACTATGAGAGCTTTGAATGATATATTTGGTATGAGATCATGATTTTTAAAGTACGTTTGAGGCAGCTGACACTTTTGACATGAGCAGAGAATTTTTTTTACGTTTTGAAATTATTGGAGGAAGCTACGACGATTTTGAGATTTGACTGAAGTGTTATAATGTTATTATTACGACGACGATGTGTATTATGTTGTTGAGGAATGTTTATTATGCTACGTATTTCGCATGATGAAATATTGAAGAAGTGTCGACGAATATGTATATGTATAATGAGGTAAGGAATAATGAGTAGTGTTTTGGGACTCTTATCTGTGGAAAAGGATGTTGGAAACCAAGAATCGTACTTTAAGAGTTGAGAAATGTGCGTAAATGCTGACGAATATTTTATTTGGACACTTATATTTATAGAATGTTCTTTCTACAGATTTGTAACGCAAATTCTTGACCTGTGAAATATTTTTATATGAGACTGTCACTGTAGCGGTAAATATTTCCGTAAGAAAGTTAAGTGACCACCTGCACGTAATGCATCGTGGGCACCCAGCTGTGTCAGACGCCTGGAGAAAAAGCCATTAGCGCGTGCATTTCAGAGCACAGGAAGAAAAAAAAAAAAAGGGAGGCCGTTATCCTGGCCATTGTCATTCCTTTAGAGAAAGCATCGCAAATCCGACACGCTGATTACTTGGAAACATATCGTACTTTCTGATATTTACTGAAATGCCTAATGAAATGACGAGAAATATTTTTACATCTGCACACCTGATTACGACAAGCGTCTTTCTACGAGAGTTGAGAGAATTTCTACTAACTTATGAAATGTCACATGACTATTGAATGATATTTTTATGCTTTGGTTTGCGTAATTGCTTATTTCATTTGACATCTGTTTTCCAGCTGTGTTACAGCATTAGTTTTATAAAATAAAATTAAATGCATTTGCTAATGTGAACACTTTCTGTCAACAGATCTATTGAATAATTATTTTATGATCCACATTCTTTAAAAAAGGAGCACTTGGAAAGGAAAGAACACTAAGAAGGAACTAGTAACAGTAACACATAATTTTCTTTTCAAGTACATTGTAATATTTCTTTTACAATAAGTTGTTGTGGTGCACCACTTTAATTTACATAGACATTAAGATGTGATTATACATTTCCCTTATCTGCATTGTTATCTTTAGTGTACTATTTTTTCTGCTTGAGCTATGTCATGTTTGGGTATAAGTTACTGCTGTTTGCCAGGCATAGTGTTACTGAATTTTAATTTGTGTTACTCTGCTAAGCCAGATTTAATTTTTTGTTTACTGCACATTGGCTCATATTAGTTGTAATGTTGCATTGCTTGTTAATTTAGATTTACTGTAGCTTGCTTTGCAAATTTCCATTTTTTTTCTCATTGCTGTTTGTGTTACTTATTTTGTGCTGCTGCATTGCCTCGTCCCTTAGTTTAGCATCTGAGCTCAGTAGATTTAAGTTAGCTTAAGAGGGGGTAGCCTCTAAGAGAATGAGTTGCGATGAATTGGAAGAAATGCATTGAGAAAACAGGTTTAGGTAGGATTTTCTTGGAAATAAATGTTGAGGTAAGAAATGTGTGAACATATAAATACAGAAAGCATGCTTATATAGAATTTTTTTGGTGGAAACAAAGGATGAAATAAGAGGAAAGATATATGAAGTTTTGGGTTGGACTGCAGTACCAAATGTTACACTGAAAACGAACCCTGTCCTTTCCTATTGGTGTTATCCCACTACGTGTGTGTACCCTTGTGTATTTGTTTTCTTCCTGTCTCTGTGTAGTTTCATAGAATTTTTTCTTCTTTTAATATTAAGCTACATTCACTATGATGAGGAATACTGTCATCCTCGAATATAATTGGCATTAATAATATGTTATTTACTTTGTAAAGATGTTCAGACATTATTTATTCTGTTTTGTGTTAATGCTCATGTGTGAAGTTGGTGTTTCGAAAGTTATTCTGATCTTTTATGTATGTACTCATGTCATAATTCCTGGAACACTGACGTATATGTTATTTCGATTCTTTTGTAAAGCCTGTACTACAAATGTTATCTGTATTATTATGTTCTTTAATGATGTATTTTGTACCTTTGTTATTGTATTTTTATGTTACCAAATTGTAATTGTTATCAGTTCTTCAAATTAAGTTACATTTCACTGCACACGTTTCTGTTGGTCATAGTATATGGACAATATGTGAGAAGTAGGGACTGATAGTGTTTGCACGTGTGTTAATGATTCAGCAAGGGACTGGATAACAGCATTGCTGGTTCTAAGGACAATTTCAAAAAGTTTGTGAGTGCACAAGTGGTGGTTTATGGACTTGCTATATTGTCCGCAAGACTCTTCAGTGGTGATTGTGCACCTGCACAGTCACAACAGATGGCTGCTGGTCATCTCTACCAGGACTACAGTGGGTCTGTTCTGTGATGACCTACCTACCAATACTCTTCAAAACTTCGATTGACTCTGCTGTGGGTTTGCTCTGTTGTGGCCCATTACCTGTATGCATGTCAAGAGTCAGCACTGTCTTTCCGTTGGAAGGACAACACTACTTCTTCAAGACTGCATGGAAATCCACTACTTCCGTGTGCATTTTTTCTACTGCTCAGACTTTGAGAAAAACACTACTATTTTACCGTAATGAACGATCAGGACTGTCTTTATGGACTGTGAGAAAATTTTAGCTTTTGACCAACATTGTATCAATAAGTGTGTGCGTTTTATATCTTTGTTACTGTAATTGTGAAAAATTTTTGTCAAATCTGTATTGGCCAGTGCCCAACACCATTTGTAAAAATTTTTTGTGGGGAGCATGGGGGCTATGTAAGTAGGCTGTTTATGTTTTCTCTATGTAACTAGGCTGTTTATGTTTTCTTATTGGCAACGTTACGTAGCGCTCAATATGAAAATGAAATCACTGGCTGTGCTGTGTGCAGTCTGTGGCTAGTTTGCATTGTTGTCTGCCATTGTAGAGGGGCAGCTGGATGTTAACAGCGCGTAGCGTTGCGCAGTTGGAGGTGAGCCGCCAGCAGTGGTGGATGTGGGGAGAGAGATGGCGGAGTTTTGAAATTTGTCATGAACTGCTATATTTGTATATGATGATATCAAGGTCTCTATTAATATCTTTCATTTGCTAACTATCCCTATCAGTAGTTAGTGCCTTCCATAGTTTGAATCTTTTATTTAGCTGGCAGTAGTGGCGCTCGCTGTATTGCAGTAGCTTGAGCAGCGAAGATTTTTGTGAGGTAAGTGATTTGTGAAAGGTATAGTTTAATGTTAGTCAGGGCCATTCTTTTGTAGGGAATTTTAAAGTCAGATTGCGTTGCGCTAACAAAATATTGTGTGTCAGTTTAAGCACAGTCTTGTATAATTGTTCAAAGGGGACGTTTCAATACGTATAGATACGACTCTGACAGGTGACACGTATGTAAGCAACCTGTCTGATCACCTGCATCCATTCATGTCCATTGTGCATTCGGACGGACTCGAGCAATTCCAGCAAGACAATGCTACACTCCACAGGTCGGCAATTACTACGGAGTGGCTCCAGCAACACTCCTCTGAGTTGAAACACTTCCACTGGTCACCAGACTCCCCAGATATGAATATTATTTAGCATATCTTGGATGCCTTGCAACGTGCTGTTCAAAAGAGCTCTCCACCCCCCCCCCCCCAAATACTCTTTGCGATTTATAGAGAGCCCTGCAGGATTCATGGTGTCAATTCCCTCTAGCATTACTTCAGACATCAGTCGGGTCCATGTCACGTCTTTTTACGACACTTCAGTGTGCTCGCGGGGGCCCTGCACGATACTAGGCAGGCGTACCAGTTTCTTTGGCTCTTCAGTGTATAAAGTGAACTACAAAAAATTGATAAAAATTAATAAAGAATTACAAAATGTATTGTTTATTATTGAGTTTGTTTCTTCGTCACGGACAAATTCAAACTACGCTCTGATTTAGAAAAATGCCTTGTCCATCTTCAGAGGATAGTTGGATAGTGCTAGAAGTGTACACCTCCGTTTTTGGTTGCATTGGATATTTATTTATCTGTGCAAAAACCAAATACGAACAGTCACGCTAGGCTGTAGCTTCCAAAACCGTAATCGACAGAGCAGATTGTGGCTAGACAGGGTATGGACAAAAACATGAAATTACCAGAAACGCGACACATTAACAAGCGAAATAATCAAAACGTCCTCAGTACTTTGTTCGAATTTCGCCACTGAGTAAATTCTGAATACAAAGCATCGGCAATGGCAGCCAAAGACTTCTGGCATAAGAAATCACCTCTTTCTGCCAAGTGTCTTGTCAGAGGGCGGAGAAGTAGATATAGGTTCAGGGCACTTTCTTGCTCTTTGGGTGGAGAACTGCCCTAAAAGGTGGAAGGGTCATCAATAATAAATGGCTTGAGGATGGGGAACGCTCCAGAAACGACTGCATTAAAGACACATAATGTATATCCGTAGGACATTTGGCCTGTAACTGAAAAAAGTGTCATGATTATATTTAAATTGGCAAAAGATTGCTGACTAGTCAACTATTCAGATCTCCAGGAGGGGCTACCTATCTACCTATGGGGAGGTGAAAGTGAGAAAGAGATTGAATAAGCAAAGGGAGGATAACCTCCTTCGAGTTTTGGTGTGGAATATCAGAATTTTCAATGTGGTAGGGAGTGGTAATTTTGATATGAAATTGATAGCGAAATTAATTAAATTGAACAATTAATTAACACCCCAACAAGGCCCCCAACTCCACACCCCTGTAGAATGTCATGTGTTTTTCTCAGCCTGCACGTGTTTTCCAAGCACCCTCCCCAATCCCCCCTGCCCGACCCTCCCCTCTATCCTATTGGCGGGAATTTCGATTTATTTCGGAAATTTCGAATTTTGGCGGGAATTTGTCACAGACTATGCTGACGTCCCCCCATCCCCCCCCCCCCCCCGCTCCCAAACGCGAATTAGAGGAAAATTAAAATTGGAGGTGCCATTTCTGGGGCTCGAATTCTGGTCCTTCTGGACAGAAAGCCCAGGTGCACAGCCCAGAACATGGAAATTGTCCAGATGCAGGAGGGGAAGGTGGTATGAAGTGTGTTACTATACTTTTCATGATCTTCCCATCCAAAATGCATGCATGCAGATCATCTGGAAGAGGTAAGTTCTTAGGATTTTTTAGTAGGCTGATATTCAGGACATGCAAATATCGTCGTATAAAGTCAAGTAATGCATGGGTATGCAAGCATATGATCTTTACCTACAGAAAATATCCAGAAATATGAAAAATAACAAAATCGGATAATCGAGGAAAACCTGGTATCATTACGACAAATTGAGGCAAATACGACGAAATATGTAAAACCGCGAAAAAAAACATGCAAAATTATTTAAATAGACAGAGAATACATAAAAGTGGAGAAGAAGTACCACAAAATGCGTGGAATGGAGGTGGGCTGGTGTTAGCCGGACACTCAAGACCGAGAAGAGCTTAAAAATTATGCTCTGGTTGGATTCACTTTTAACCGTCCCCTCCCCCTGTAAACTACGTTGGTTTTCAAAACACTTACTCGAACAAAGGCGACAGAAGTATTAGACAGAGGTACCATATTAAAGCAGGAAAAAGATATGTATTCCAGTCCATAACTGTGTTCTCATACATGAAGGTGAATGTAGATATTACTAAATTACGGCCGGTACTTACAAATAACGTTATTTCTTAAATAGGAAGGAGAAGAATCAATGCGTTTATCAGACTTGAGCCATTCCCTATAGTGTTTTGTAGGAGTCACAGTATGATGATGGTGTATTTGAGAGGTGTGGTGTTAAGACGAAATTTCTGTATTATCCTACACATGAGCAAAACTACCCAAAATCAGACCAGGATATCTTTGTGCAAGAGGAATGCTACGAGAGCTATGGTAATGCTACTGTAAACAGCAATAAGACTGTTACATCTCCTTTGGCTACTGATCATGGTGCTTACTCCCTCGTAAGAAATTGCTGCCTCTTCGCGTGCGTTTTCGTGCAACAGGGGGTGTGTAGTAGCTCAGAGTATCAGCTATCGGAAATATTCATGTTAGTTTTTCGTTGCTCTATTTTCTATTGAGACATAGCCGCAAGCATCAAAACTGAAACTCCCACTACTAGTGACATGTACGACTGAAAGCTGGAAGTGTGCTTGAGGGTATGTACATTTCCGACTTCAAAAGACGTATAAAATCCATTAATTTCGTAAGAGACAGAACAGCAGTCTCCAGACTTAACTCCAGCAGTGGATCTACATTGACGATGCCATCCTAGGAAGAAGGATTGCTACGTGAGCTGTGGTGATGCTACTGTAAACAGCAATAAGACTGTTGTATCTCCTTTGGCTACTGATCGTGGAAGCGAAGAGGTGTTTTACCATTTTAAAATTTGTCACCATAGTAATTGGGGTGGGAAACTTGCAGGTGGTTGTATGTCTGATGGTGGATAAATATATCCTCCATTTGAGTATTAAGTGCACTTCTAGGTGCGAAATTGTGTGACGATTGCAGTGTGTGTTTATGCTTTATGATCATTTCTCTCATATAGTTACCATCCTGCTACTGACCTCAGACAGTGGAACACTGCTTCAGATTTGATGGCATGATTGATTTATGTGACATGTTTCGGACTACGTCTGTGTGGAGCTCCATCATTTATAAAACACACGCTTACTCCTAACTGCCTGTTATATCACCGCAACAGCCTCATGTCTACTACACACTGATAAGGGCCACTACCCTCCTCGACACGCACACACCTGAAGAGATATTGTGCTTTTAGATGGGTGCCGTGGGTGAGATTGGTGAAGCAGGGAGGATTGGTCAAGGACCATGTGGGAGGGATCTGTCAATCTCCGACTTCATCTTACGAATGCGAGAACACTCCGTACGCCCATCCATACAGGCAAATATGGTCAGTCCTGATTGTAAATTCTGCACTATGATCGATGCGCTATAGCCTAATTACATCAGTATAGGACACTGTCTGGTAAACTTGGTTGAATATGGTCGAATGAAGGTACTGCACAGTCGTCTAACTGTATTCGCAATCTATTGCTTCTAATACACACGTGCATGGCAGTTTATTTCCAGATACTGATTTGAACGTGAGAGAAGCTCTCAGGTCGTGTAATTTGTCTCTTAAGGTGGAAGATATTTCTTAACATAGATGTTTTCTCTGTGGAATTTAAATTCTGGCTTTTTCTTTACTCCCATAATGGTTTCGAAATTAAAAGTTTCATTCTGCGGTGATCGGTAGTTTTCGCAGCAAAATAGTGGAAGATATGTCATCGGCGGCAGTGCACTTGGTTGGTTGTCGCAAAATACTGAGATGAGAACTGTATACTGCAGTCGAACCTAAAAGCAATTCCGAGTTTGCTAATGCACTAAAAGAAAATGTACTGCGCCTATTTTTGTCAAAAGAGCACATTTACTATCGTCGCGATTGTGTTCTCCTTCTTAATAGACGCTCGATTATAAGAGATGCATTGACATTAAGTGAAAATGTTCTCCATCGCCAAACGAGGGTCGCTTGCATTGGGCGGTCCGGAGGACGGTTCCACATGTGTGTGTGGCAGATGTGTCCCAACCAGATCATGGACTGTAGGGCATGGCTGTACCACTTAATTTCCCTTTCGTATTGGCGAAGGACCATTGCCTCTAGGTGATCGCGAGCTCGTGCCATGGCCTTGCAAGCTGCTCTGGCCGCGCCTGAGGAAGACTGTGGTCCCAGATACGATAACATCTGCGTTCGTTTTAGGAGGAGGGCTTCCTGTTTCCCATGTCTTCTTATTCCATGGAGGGGGGGGGGGGGGTCCAGTCTTTCCGAGAAATATGTTTAACAGGTTGCATGAAACATCTTATTCTCGTTATTTGTCTATCTATGACTGACTTCCATAAACTGGAGACAGTGTATCAAGCTCTTTGTGGACCACCGGTGGCAAGATAGAACATGCATCTATCGCTATGGTGAGGAGAGGGAGAGATGAAGGGATGAGGGGTGGAAGTTGGGATAAGACTACCTCCAAGTTGATCAGTTTGTTAGCGCCCATCGTGGAGGACATAGCTGCAACTGCTGCCTCTCTGCAATCTTCTTGGGTCGGTTTTTGCGGTAGTTGTGTTATTATGATGCTTTTTTCCCAATCCCCAGTATATGTGATGCATTATGACCCATTAATTACGAGTGCTGGATTTTTCACGACAGTTTCGAAGTGTAATGAGAGCAGTGATGCTTCTTTTCCATCAGTTGTGGCTGCATTTTGGCTTCGATTACCTGGGCTGAAGGGTCATTGTCGAGTAGATATCTGTAGCGAACTCAAACAGCGATAGACACAGTCCTCAGCTATATGCTTACGGGTAATACACTTATTAAACTCCTCTCTATCCAACATCAGCATCTTGTCAGTTGAAAACATTTCCGACCGAACTTGTAGGCGAAGGGTAGAGTTTTAGAGCGCCTGCTACTAGTTCGATTTGTATTGTGAAATTTTTTCCCAGCGGGATAGCACCAGTTGTATGGCATCGTCAATTTTTTTGAACTGTATTGCGATTTTAGGCAGTCATTGTGTAGGGCTATGCATGTAGTTGTGTAATTACGGCCAGTCTGACTGATTAATTATGTAATTAGGACCAATTATGTAATTAGGACCAAAATAAATAATATACTCTAACCTAACCTTTATCCCATACATCTGGGCAGTTCCCATGCATGGGAGGGTGCACTTGTGCTTTCCGTAATCCTCACTTGGTATCATTGTGTTAGGAGGGTCCACTTGGGCTTCTGTCCATAAGGACCAGGGTTCGAATCCTGGAAAGGGCATCGTCATTTTTAATTCCTCGTCAACTCCCGGGGTGTGGGTTGGACGTCAGCACAGTCCTGGGATAAAGAAATTCCAACCAAAAAACTAAATTTCCACAAAAATCGTAAATCCCACCAAAATTCGGTATTACCGCAAACATTCGATATTCCTGCTTATAGGTAGGTGATGTTGGGTCGGAGGGGGGAGTATGGGAAGGGGTGATTAGGCTGGCACCCAGGTGCAAGCTGAGAAAAACACATGACATCATCTGGGGGGGGGGGGGGGGGATGTGGCTAGGCATGGTTGGGGGTAGTTAACTGTTCAACTTCATTACTTTTCATATCAGTTTGATATCAAAATTTGGGAAGTGCCCACCCCACTCTCTACCCTGCTACTGTATGGGAAATGCTAAGACTCAATCTAGGTACAGTGCGGTTTAGTGAAGTGGAAGGAAGGCAAAGGCTGGTAGTCAGATGAGTATGGGATAATGTGAACAGCTGCTGAAAATGGTGTAATGGGAACAGAATTCGTTACGAACAGGAAGAGAGGCAGAGAGTGAGTTACGGTGAACAGCTCGGTGACGGTTATTCTCATCAGAATCGAAGCAAACCAACACCAATAACGACACTTCAGGTATACATGCAGACGTCGCCAGTAGAAGACGAAGAGATGAAGAAAGCAAATGAAGATATTGAACGTAAAGGAAGATGAAATTCTATAGTAGTGGGGGATCAGAATGCGGTTGTGGGTGAAGGAGCAGAAGAAAGGGTTGTGGAAGTAAATGGGTTTGGTATTAGGAATGAGAGAGGAGAAAGAGTATTTGAGTTCTGCAGTAAACTTTAGACAACAACAGCGAATACTGTGTTCAAGAATCCCAATAGGAGGAAGTTTACTTGGAAAAGGCCGAGAGATATGAAAAGGTTTCATTTAGTTTACTTCAGTATCGGAATTCCGAAATGAGATACTGAATTTTAAGATGTACCTAGGAGCAGATAGATATAGACTCAGATCACGATTTGGTAATGATGAAGTGTGATGATGATGAGGTCCCATACTCCGAGGAAACCCGCACCGCCTACTAGGCAAGGTCCTAGCGGAGGTGGTTTGCCATTGCCTTCCTCCGATCGTAATGGGGATGAACGACGATGATGAAGACGACACAACAACACCCAGCCTGCATTTCGCGGTCGTGCGGTAGCGTTCTCGCTTCCCACGCCCGGGTTCCCGGGTTCGATTCCCGGCGGGGTCAGGGATTTTCTCTGCCTCGTGATGGCTGGGTGTCGTGTGCTGTCCTTAGGTTAGTTAGGTTTAAGTAGTTCTAAGTTCTAGGGGACTGATTACCATAGATGTTAAGTCCCATAGTGCTCAGAGCCATTTTTTTGAACAACACCCAGTCATCTCTAGACAGGCAAAATCCCTGATCCCGCCGGGAATCGAACCTGGGACCCCGTGCGCGAGAAGCGAGAACACTACCGCAAGACCACGGGCTGTGAACTGATGAAGAGTAGGGCGAGATTTAAGAGTATAGTCAGGATGAATCAATTCACAAGTAAGTGGGATACCTAAGTCGAGAGAAATGATCAGATTCACTTGAAATTCTCTGAGGCTATAGCTACGGCTACGGTGAATAGTTCAGTGAGCAGTTCAGTTGAAGAGGAATGGACGTCTCTGAGAAGAGCAAGCATGTTTAATGGAAAGAAACGGTAGGTACAAGAAGGGCAATTGGGAAGAAAACATTGAAAACAGAAGAAATACTTCAGTTGATCGACGAAATAAGGAAATGAAAAAACGTCCAAGGAAATTCAGGAATGCATTAATACAAGTCACTTAGGAACGAAATAAGTAGGAAGTGCAGGGAAGCTAAGGCAAAATTGGTCCACGAAAAATATAAAGAACCAAGAGGGAAAAGTATGAGTTGGAGACCAAGTACGAAGTGCTTGGATTAAAAAGGATATAGGCAAGGAAATAATCTTTCGCCGTCTACTGTTCAGTCTATATCGAAGAAGCAATGACCAAAATAAAAAAAAAAGAGATGGTCAAGACTAGGATTACAATTCAAGGCGAAAGGCTATCAAGGATAAGATTCTCTATTCTTAGTAAATGTGAAACAGAATTACGGGATGTGCTGAATGGATCGAACAGTCTATTGAGTAGTGAATATTAATTGAGAGTAGATCGAAAAAAGACGAAAGTAGTGAGAAGTAGCAGAAACGAGGACAACGAGAAAGTTAATATCAAAACCGGAGACGCAAAGTATACGAAGTTAAGAAATTCTGCTACCTAGGCAGAAAAGTGACCTATGGCTGGCGAAGCAAAGCGGACATAAAAGGCAGACTACCACTGGCAAAAAGCCAACAAAAGTCTATTAGTATCATACACAGGTCTTAAATTGAAGGAGAAATTTACGAGAATATCTTTGGAGCACAGAGTTATATGGTGGAGTGACATGGAGAGTGTGAAAATCGGAACAGAATAGAATAGAAGGCTTTGACATGTGGTGCTACGAAAGAATGTTGAACATTAGGGGACTGATAAAGCAAGGAATGAGGATATTCTCCGTGGATTTGACGAGGAAAGGACCTCAAGGGATAGGACAAGTGTTGCAACATCAGGGAATAACTTCCACGTTACTAGATGGGCTGCAGAAGGCACAGCGGTAGAGCGAGACAGTGACTGGAATACATCCAGCAAATAACTGAGAATGTTGGCTGAAACTGCTACTCTGAGATGAGAAGGTAGGCAGAGGAGAGGAATTCGAAGCGGGTCACATCAGACCGATCAGAAGACTGATGACTCAGAAAGAAATTTGTTCACAATAAACTGCAAAGATATGTTTTTATATTTTCTTTTCTAATGATTTGAATATCAAGCACATTTATTTACGCTAATTGCAGAGAAGAAGAACATAAATACCACATTTCCCATTAGGTGTCTGCATACACTTGTTACTTTTACACAATATTTATAGTTTACTCATACCTTTCTGAGCGTTTTTCGAAATACAGCATGTAAGGTGAACAGAAAAAGCCACAGACCAATACATACACACACACACACACACACACACACACACACACACACACACACACACACACAAACACACACACACACACACACACACACACAGACGCACAGAAATCTATGACAGGCAGTTAATGCCACTACCCCCTACGCACATCCACTATCCACAAATAAATATATACCAACATATTGTAACACTCACTGAACAGTGTGAGAATGGGAGGATGCCGATCCCGTCCCCACAGATGAACCATTTCTCATCATGGCGCAACAGTCACACATTTAGCTGAAGTGCAGCTTGTACTTGATGGCCTTGTCATCGAAAGACTACCTGGTGCACCATATGTGGAATGGCGATAATGGCCTCGACCAGGGACTTCTTGTAATCGTCGAACGTGAGAGCCTTTGTGGCCGCACAACGCACACCCTCAGCTCGTCTCTGGTCAGCACTTTCATCTATGCGGTATGAACAGATTTTGTATTGAGCCCGACAAACTCCACACGCTGCAAACTATTCGTCTCGTATTTCATTAGGCCGGTAATCTTCTTGTTTTGTGGTGTTACTTGGCATTATCGAAGTCTGGCTTCGCAAACTAATTGTGAAATCGGTGGATGTGGAGTTTGGACCCGTCCAGAATACATATACCGACATAGTTGTGCTTCGTGAACTACAGTAAAATGTTAGCCATCTCCACAGTGACTTGTACTTCATTGCATATGGTGGCTCTGTTCAGTGTTCACATCACTGTGCACCTTCAACCAACAGCATTGCCGGAAGGAAATGCTACAGATAATTCTAACAAGTTCCGTCCTAAACCTAAGACATTGTTGAAGGTTTCTGTAGTGCAGAATATAATGCTGCTTGTTACTCAGTATTGTCACAGGCTCCGGCGTAGAACTATTTTGTGTGACTAGGTGGTCGGAACACATCGGCTAGTTATTAGGTTCGTCATGCAAATTTGAAGGAGCTGCGTGGGATTTGCCGAGAGGTCTCAGGCGCTGCAGTCATGGACTGTGCGGCTGGTCCCAGCGGAGGTTCGAGTCCTCCCTCGGGCATGGGTGTGTATGTTTGTCCTTAGGATAATTTGGGTTAAGTAGTGTGTACGTTTAGGGACTGATGACCTTAGCAGTTAAGTCCCATAAGATTTCACACACATTTGAACATTTTTTTGAACAAATTGGTAGGATCTCTCTGTCTACCTCCAAAACATATGCCTCACCAGAACCAACTTCTGCATCATAGATATTTTCCATCAATATGACGATTCCATCTTCAGGCAGCCCTTAGAACTCTTCAAATGGTATATTTTGTTGCATGGTATACCCATAGAGGTTGTTTATATCCAAACAAAGGATGTAACTTAAATCGTCAGGTCACCTGTGCTGTTCGTTGCTCATTCGCGCGTTGTTTGTCTTGGCGACCTGTGTGTGCACGGGCACAGTCCACCATGAATACCGTATTTGAAGGGGAGCAACACGTCAAAATCAGTAAATAATTCGAGATTTACATTGCTGTTCTTAATACTGCGTCCCACAATGCCCTGGTGCCTTGTACCAGAAGGCACAATCCACAGAGTATAAGTCCACCCATAAAATCCGGAATTTCTCGAAAATGTCTGCTATCAGGTATACATCAGTGTTCATGTGTAATCTAGCATATTCTCGTAAATCAGTGATGCCAAACTCCTGCCAAACATACACTGGGTGCTCATATTCAGCATCCATTACGACGGTGCCTGTTAGTTTACTGGAGAATGCCGATATGGAGGGCAACGTGGTGTCGTGAAGCCTCTCTATCGGGTGCAGGTATTCATATGGAAAGATCACCTTCTCCATCAGGAGCTGGAACTTTGCATCATCGGGATATGCGGCCCTGGTGATATGCACTGTCTCAGGAAGTTTCTGAAAAGATACGTGTATGATTCCCTTAGAAAATGAAACGTACTTTACAACGGTAACAGGAAGGACACTGGCTTATCATCTTTCAAGTCGAAATTACCCACGTGCTCAACAAGGAAGCGAGCATCGAACGTGATCAGTGTGGCCGGCCAGTGTAGCCGAGCGGTTCTAGGCGCTTCAGTCTGGAACCGCGCGACCGCTACGGTCGCAGGTTCGAATCCTGCCTCGGGCATGGATGTGATGTCCTTAGGTTAGTTAGGTTTAAGTAGTTCTAAGTTCTAGGGGACTGATGACCTCAGATGTTAAGTCCCATAGTGCTCAGAGCCATTGGACCAAACAGTGAAAGAAGCCGTGTATGGACCGTGGCACTTAGTAAAAGTTGCATGTTAGCGTGTGTTGTGAGCTGCGCAGCAGACACTGGAAGTGTAACGTAGCATCCCCTTAACTTAGCACTGACCTTGCAAATATCGTTAACTGAGGTGATAGGAACCCTTCATAACTACTATGTATCAGTTACAGTGTTATTTTATCACCGGGATTTTGATTTCCCTGTCCTCCTTGACCTTGGTCTTGATCTCTTCCTGCTCATCTACTAGCCTTTCTGTTGATAAGTTCCACAGTGTGGAGTATCCTCTGAAGTCGGTAATACAATATAATATGATTTGGCTAAATGATTTACCTATAATACACAACGGAATCCGACCAAACGACTTCACCACGACTCATCAGGGAATGAATTTCATTAATAATTTAAAAAGACCTTTTTACGGCTGGGCTGCTACTCTCACTAGTCAGGTGAGTTGTAAAGGAGTGGTCTAAATCTCGTATGGAAAAAGACTAGTAAACTACACCAGTGATAAAAGGCATATGTTAACACCAGATATTGTGTTCTTAGATGGTAGCAGTCATTTCACAAAGCAAAACTCATCTTAATATTATATTTCCTTACTTGGGTTGATTGCTTAACAAACTGTCGGGACATCGGAATGGTGTGACACAGTTGTCCTGTGATTACAGTGGAATTCGAACACTCACCGCAGTTGGGAAAGGAATTCACTGGAAGATAAGTTCAACAATCAATGTAAATGCTAACAGTCTCTACAATTTGAGAGTTGTTGCAGTCAAAGCTAGCTTGTGGTGGATGATTCAGCTGAAGAAAATTTTTTGCGCACAGCGCAGAAATCTTGACGTGGAGGACAATGGAAACAAAATGCACTTTAAAAACTAAGCTGAAAACGGATAAAATTTACACACGCACAATTTAGCTACCTGATTCCGTTGATAAGTGAAATTAATTACTACTCTGATTGTCTATATTACAAAACAAAACGTGTAACTAGAACACTACACAGCTGTTTTATCCTAACAGCGCTCGCAGCACATGCTACTCACCAAACCGTCAGACCTCGACAAAGCGATAACGTAACTTTCTAAAACTTGCCGGCTTCCCAGGCGCTGCGGTCTGATGCTACGCCAGTTATTGGGGATGGTGGGTGGCTAGTTGTCACAAAGAACGACGCAGCTGCACCTCACCCTTCGCCCAGTCGGGTGGACGCAAAAAAAAAGAAAGAAAAAAAAATCCAGCCCTCGTTACAGGAGCCTCTCACAGAATTACTGTACAAAACATGAACAAGGGTTCGGTGGAAAATTTTGCAATTCGTGCTTTGGCCTGACTGACCGATCTACAGACACAATTTTAAAAAGAGGTGGGAACTCCATCTCTCACGCCACATGGGAGTTTTGTAAGCTGGCCGGCCGGAGTGGCCGAGCGGTTAAAGGCGCTACAGTCTGGAACCGCACGACCGCTACGGTCGCAGGTTCGAATCCTGCCTCGGGCATGGATGTGTGTGATGTCCTTAGGTTAGTTAGGTTTAAGTAGTTCTAAGTTCTAGGGGACTTATGACCACAGCAGTTGAGTCCCATAGTGCTCAGAGCCATTTGAACCATTTTGTAAGCTAAAATTCAACGCATTCTATGACCCCACATGTACTGTTAATCAACCTCGCATTCATAAACAACAAAGCTAACATTGACTAGTTATGGAGAGAAAGGTAATATAGGATCTTGATACGAAATAAAACGAAATAATCCTTCTACCACGCGTAACTTTCAGTTAAATGAGCAAGGTGGCGCACTAATTGGCACAATGAACTCGCATTTGGGAGAATGACAGTTCAAATCCCCATCCAGCCATCCAAATTTAGGTTTTGTGTGATTTCCCTAAATCACTCCAGGCAAATTCTGGGAAGGTTTCATTGGAAAGGACGCACCCGACTGCCTTTTCTATTCTTTTGTGATCCGAGCTTATGCTCCGTCTCTTATGACCGCGCTGTCGACCACATGCTAAACTAAGCTTCCTTTACTTTTATAAGATTAGCAAATAGCAGAAAACCAAACTGCTGATCTGGGTGAAGCCAAATTACATCGTTGCAAATAATACTTTCATGAAATACTGCTGAGGCAGACGCCTTTCAACACCAGTCCACAGGGCTGTGCTCAGAAGCATACTTTATTCATTATGCAGCACTACTGGTATCGCCCATGGCCCATTTTGGATTGCATCTCTGATAGATGTGGATACATCTTTCCTGTCTTGTCATACAAGAATCACATGCCATCGTCGAAGTGCATGATTTCTTGATGCATCGCTACGAAACACTCCTACACACACTTGTACACATATTTGTATACCGCAAAAAACTCTATGTAGTTGTGCAATAACTTTGCATCAACCGATCATGGACACTGATCATGGCATGTGATTCTTGTATGAAGGTACGAGGACAATGTATCTGCACTGCTGAAAAAAGTACATTTTTAAAGTTTAGCGAAGTGGAACGATGTCTTTTGTGATATTTATCGCTGCTGTGGTGCCCACCACGGAAAAAAAGGACCAGCGAAGTTCCTGCGTTAATTGCTGGGTGGAGCTCATAAAAGGGTAACGCAGCAGCGTTGGCGTCATTAGCTGCAAACACTTGTCCGTACTAATGTTCCACTTGAAATTCGCTTTAGCACTTGCCCGCAGGCTGTTATTCTGTTTGACTTCTTTTCTAAAGAGTGATCCATTGCAAGGCCTTGGAGAGGCAATGTCAGTTATATTTGCTGTTTATTTATCAACGATGGCTGGGAAAGAACGGTTGTACATGCTGAAATACAAACTGTTGACGGACAGTTAAGGACAGAGTAAATCACTTATGTCATTTACTGATCCTAAGACACATGGTTGCATGAGATTTTACTGTAAGCATGTAAATATTCTGAGCCGTCTAGGCAACAGAAAATACAGCAGACTGTATTCAGGAAGATTCACCTAAGCTGTTCATTTAAGCTGTAGTAATTCTGTTTGCTTCCAGATGAATTGTGAGTTTCTTCACTAAGCGACATAAGCATTCTTTTCGTAACTGTATTAAAGATATCAGTACGAACTTCACTTTTACAAGTGAAACTGCAGTAGTTTCTGCTTAGTTCTAGTCAGCGGCGTTTCACTCTTCTAGTTCCTATTACTAGTCTCGCGGTAATTGTGGTATTTTAACTCAGGGTTTTTCTGTTCTGAACACGAAACTGATTGTTGTCTACGCCAAAGTTCGTGACTGCATACCTAAATAAGGAAATACTACTCTTTAGAAAAGGAAGAAAGAGTGGCACCGTCACGATACTTGGTACGAAAGTGTACAGAGGAAACATAACTTTCATTCTCTGTTTCATTCACATGTATCGCGTGCTGGTTAGTTTGAAAAAATAAATGTCTTTCACAGAGTAAGAGATTCTATGTATGATATTTCCTTACCGAGAACGTAGAAACAAGAAGACGAGAACATTTTAGTTGCACTCAGAGAGGCATCTTGACACACGGTGACAACAAGTATTCCAGTTCATTCGATGCAGAAAAAAGTTGTTGGGCTGGTACTGAAATATTAGGCAGGCAGGGCCGTGGCTCTGGCAGCTATTGTTCATAATCTACATGTTAGCTCCAGACAAACAAAGGATGCCACTGGAGCAAGTCAGCTCAGCGTTGTTCCCACTTTGCAGGCAAACAATATCTATTGGCATCATGTGTCACTTCATGTCAATTAACGAGCGGGATTGAAGAAGATGTAGAGAATTCTGTCGTAAGGTTCTGATGCGATATCAAGATAATAGGTTCTTTCTTCAAAGAATTATCTTTACTGATGAAGCTACCTTTACCAATTATGAATAGCTGACAGTAATAAATGGGCATTATTGGGCTACTGAGAACCCGCAGTGAGCGAGACAGGATGAATACGCCAGAGGCACTGAAATGTAAACATTGTGTCCTCAACTGATCCTGTCTTCATTGAAAAATCGTAAAACATACGGACAGCTCATCTTTATTGGAGTGCTACTGACTCTCCTGGAGGAAGTACTACTAGAATACGTAATGTGGTTCCATTACGATCGGTGATCGGATTAATAGTCGCTTGTAGTTAGTAGCAGTGAGGCAAAACGCTGGCTAAGCACCCGTCAGCACGTTTTGTATTGTGTCATACCACAAGTGACATAATTGTACATGTGATATGTAAGATCCCTCCCTCCCCAAAGTCACAGCCACCCACATCCTCCCTTTACCTCCCATCTGTGATTGCTGTGTACAGATGTGAGCTGAGTTGTTGACACTTCACTCACAACTCCAGGCTGTGTTGGCTTCCGTCACCGAGCTAGAGGCTGCTGCCAAGGAGCATCACTGTGGGGATCGGACTTAGGTATGTGACGGGCTCAAACACGTCCCATGTGTCAATGGTTCAAATGGCTTTAAGCACTATGGGACTTAACTGCTGAGGTCGTCAGTCCCCTATAACTTAGAACTAATTGTACCTAACTAACCTAACGACATCACACACATCCATGCCTGAGGCAGGATTCCAACCTGCGACTGTAGCAGTGGTGCGGTTCCAGACTGTAGCGTATTTCGGACTGTGTGGTTGACGCAGTGTACTGTAAGCAGCAGAGTAGTCCTGTATTCATGACAAGAACAAGCCGAGATGGTGTTTGTGTACAACCAAGCAGATGGAAACGGCCAAGAGGCAGTATGGCTATACCAAAACAAATAACCTCACATATACCAACCACATTACACAACATTTCAAGTCATTTTCGGGCGTTTCTGTGATCATGAACACTTTCAGGCAGACGAATTGCTATGATCATGTGTCCCTTCCGGCAAACGAACGTGCAGTGAGGCAGTGAACTGTGCCTGCACCAGATTTGGAGGACCGGGTTCTACAGTATATTGAGACGAAAACTAATATAGGCTCCAGGCGAGTGGGTCGTCAACGTGGTGTAAGACAAGGCACGATTATGTGTATCCTGCATGACAAACTCTTCTACCCCTAACACCTGCAACGTGCATGAAAAACACAGCACGTGATCAGAGGAACTACATATACACATACGGGGATGGAGATGGCATCGCTGTTACACATTTTATACGAATAATTGCACATTCCAGCACTACTCTTGAGTCACTCGGTGTATACAAACGATATTGGATATACGGGAATGCGGGTCTGGTTATTACGCAAACAATTGTACTATTTAAACAGAAGTGATATCCGGCGTTCCACAAGGAAGTGTTTATAGGCCCTCTATTGTTCCTGGTCTATATTAATGACATAGGAGACAATCTGAATAACCCTAGTAGATTTTTTGCATATGATGATGTCATTTACCGTCTTGTAAA
Organism: Schistocerca serialis cubense; assembly: GCF_023864345.2. NCBI lineage: Eukaryota > Metazoa > Arthropoda > Insecta > Orthoptera > Acrididae > Schistocerca > Schistocerca serialis. The sequence continues at coordinate 404,701,889 of NC_064641.1, read as the reverse complement.
GTCGTCAGATGACCAAATAGAATTGCAAAATGATTTAGAGGAGATATCAGTATGGTGCGAAAAGTGGCAATTGACCGTGAATAAAGAAAAATGCGAACTTATTCACGTGAGTACTAAAATAAATCCGCAACATTTCGATTACGCGATAAGTCACACAAATCTTTAGGCTACAAATTCGACTAAATACTTAGGGATTACAATTACAATAAGCTAAATTGGAACTATCACATAGATAATGTGAGTAGAGCAAACCAAAGACTGAGATTTATTGGCAGAACACTTGGAAGGTGCAACAGGTCTACTAAAGAGACTGCTTACACCACGCTTGTCCGCCCTATTCTGGAGTATTGCTGTGCGATGTGGGATCCGCATCAGGTGGGACTGAGGGATGACACCGAAAAAGTTCAAACGAGAAGGTGCAGCAGGTCTAAAGAGACTGCTTACACTACTCTAGTGCGCCATATTCTGAGTATTGCTGTGCATTGTGGGATCCTCATCAAATGCGACTGACGGATGACATCGAAAAAGTTCAGAAGAGGGCGACTCGTTCTGTATTATCGTGAAATAGGGGAGATGCACAGACATGATACGGGAATTGGAGTGACAATCATTAAAACAAAGACGTTTTTCGTTGCGACGGGATCTTCTTATGAAATTTCAATTACCATTTTCCTCCTCCGATTGCGAAAACTTTCTGTTGGCACCCACCTACATAGGGAGAAATGATCATCACGATAAAATAAGAGAAATCAGGGGTTGCACGGAAAAATTTAAGTGCTCGTTCTTCCCGCGCGCCGTTCGAAAGTGGAACGGTAGAGAAACAGTTTGAAGGTGGTTCACTGAACCCTCTGCCAGACACTTTACTGTGAATATAATAGTAATTACGTAGATGTAGATGGTCTTCCATCCGTCTACCCTCTTTTCTCTCTATTTTGTTTTACCAAATAGGGATTATTCGTGGTCTATGCTACGTAGTGAAAATACCTTTGTCAGCATTGCAACGGGTGTGGTAGTAACTATACTGTAGCAGCTCACAGTCGGTCTTCCATATTTGTTCAGACCTGGTGTCGTTCGACTATTCTGTACCACCGCCAGAGCCACTGGAGTTTCCTCAACTCGCCGTGCCTGAGCTAAGGGTTTACAGTGCACTGCTATTTGCTAACACGTATTATTTCACTGCCAGTAGATCTAAATACGTGAAAGTAACCCAAGCACTCAATCATGACTTTGAAGTATGTGCAGAGGTAACAAACTTTCAATGTGTTGGGGCGAGAGTGCAGTGTTTATGTGGCATAAAGGAGCGCACAGCGAAGAAGACGTTTGGGTGGAAGGTTCCAAAGTGAATCTGTAGGAGAAGCTGTGCTTAAATTAACTTCAGGAGCCACTTGTGTCTACAGAAAATATTCCAGTACGGTGAATATGAATGATCTTTACCGTGTCTTAATGACCGCCACAGACAGACTCAGCCACGCCGTCCGTGTGTAAGATTAACATACGATGATTTTGTGAACTATTTTCCTGAGAACAGTGTAATGATGAAGCAATCAGGGCAGCATATAAATTCATACATTCCTTCAGTGCCACAGTGTACACATGTGGATACTATCAGCATCGATTCCGTTTAAGCAGAATTCACGGACGACATTCCTATGTATGTTTCCCTCCTCACTAGACGGAATGGTATACAGGCTTAATCTAAGGCTTAAAGAGGAGTATTGTTCGCCAAATATTGCAGAAAAGAATGATTCCAAATATGAATATTTGTAAATAAAGACACAACAGATAAAAATTGTTGTTATTTCTCCGATAACCATTCTGAATTTGAAATAGTTCTGCAAGATTTGAGATAAAACCAGGCAAAAGGGATAAATAAAATTCCATCCGAATATCTGAAATTGTTGGAGGAAGTGCCAACCAAACGGCTGGTGTGTAGACTCTATGACACCGGCGACGTACCATCATACTCTCGGGACAGCATCTTCCACACAGTTCCTAAGGTAGCAAGAGCTGTAAAGTGAGAGGTCTATCATAGAATCAGCTTAACAGTTCATACATCCAAGATGGTGACAAGAATAGTATACAGAAGAACGGAAAACAATTGAAGGTCTGTTATATGACGATCTGTTTAGTTTCCAGGAAGGTGAAGACACCAGAGAGACGCTTGTCACATTGCACTTGATAATGGGTGCAAGGTTGAGGAAATATCAAGACGTGTTAATAGAAAAAAACTCGACAATGTAAAATGCAAGATGCCCGAATTTCTGAAAACATTGGAGTAGGATATAGGCAAGATGGGTTGAGTAAGATATAGGCAAGATGGGTTGGGTAAGATATAGGGAAGATGGGTAATATACAATATGTACAAGAACCAAGAAGTCACGATAAGTCAGGAGGACCAAGGATGTAGTCCATTCTCTCGGCCTCACTGTTCGGTCTACACGTCGAAGAAGCAATGACAGGAATAAACGAAAGATTCAAAAGCGGTGTTAAAATTCTGAGTGAAAGGATATCAACGGTAAGATTCGTTGATGATATTGCTATCTTCAGTGAAAGTGAAGAAGAATCACAGTATCTGCTACACGGAATGAGCAGACTAGTGAGTACACAGTATGGATTGAGAGTAAACAGAAAAAAGATGGAAGTAGTGAGATGTAGCAGAAATGGGAATAGTGGGAAACTTAACATTAAGATTGGTGGTCATGAAACTGACGAAATTAAGGTATTCAGGCAACGTGGAAGCAAAATACACAAGACGGAGGAAGCAAGGAGGACATAAAAAGCAGGATAGCAAAGGAAAACAGGGCAGTCTTCGTCAGGAGCAGTCTGCTGGTCTCAAACATATGCCTTAATTTGAAGAAGAAATTTCTGAGAATATATATTTGGAACACAGAACTGTATCAGGATGTATCTTGAAGATTGGGAAAACTGGAACAAAAGCGTATCAAAGTGTTTGAGATGTGTGGCTGCTGATGAACGCTTCAAATTAGGTGGACTGACAAGATAGGGGATGAAGAGGTTCATCATAGAATCGGCATAGAAAGGAACATATGAAAAACTTAGACAAGAAGGGACAGGATGGTAGGACAAGAGTTATGACAGGGAATAGCTTTCATACTACTTGATGTAGCTTTAGAAGGCAAAAACTGTAGGGGAAGACAGACGTTTGAAGACATCCCGTAAATAATTGAAGATGTAGGGTGTAACTGCTACTCTGAGATGAAAATATTTGCACAAGAGAGGAATTCGCGGAAGCCGCATCAGACCAGTTAGAAGACGTATGACTGAAAATGAAGATCAGAAGACAGATGACCGAAAGTAAGAGTCCAAATGTTGTACAGGATTCAGTGCTTTACGCGCTAGCTGCCACCACTGATGTGTGGCGCTGAGTGTGTATCCATGCATTATGTGAGTAGTTCTACTGACTCTCTGCCTCAGGCTGTCAGCGCCAACAAGGCAAGAGCTAATCCCGCCTTCGAGGCGAGAGGGATGCCATACCCAACTCAGTTATCAAACTAGCCATCCCACGCTGATGGGGGTGGGAAATCACAGAGTGATGGCCAACCTACACCATCTTTAACCCCCTCACCCTGCTGCCACCACTAGTGCCACCTCACTGCACATGAGCCAGCTACACGCAGGCCAGTGGGAGCCACCAGATGCTATTGTAATACCCACACACATTTACCTCTGAGGTACCACGTCAACATTTGATGTGTGCTATCAGTCCAGCTCGTGTCGCCTGGCAGGAAGTAGCAGATAAGTTTCATCTGGTCAGAGCAACTGTGCTGGTTCTGTCCTTCCTTCAGCAGCAGTCGCTATTCAAATGTGAATAAAGAATTAATAAAAGAGACTTAGTCACAATGGCTCAGTGATAAGAATTTACTTACTAAACTGTGTTGATCACATACAGTTCATGATTTCTAAACATCCTCACAGTGCATATCATAAGGAGGGGATCTATCAATCTGGTATTGTGCATTTACACCGTAATGATTATAGCAAGATTCATATTAGGAAACAATGCATCACTGTGAAACACTTGAGACAGCTTATGAAATCTGTGTCACATATCGCATTACAAAGGTATGAGTTGTTTAAGATATAGGTAATTGTCAATTGCATTCAAACTACAATATTTTTTTGTAATTATCCTCTAAATGTCTGAAAGCATTTCACACATTTCTAGATTTCAGTCAGACAAGCATGAGCAATGCTCTTTTTCTAAACCATAGTTTTTCAGTTGCATCACCATGACATATTCAGGGACAATTTTCTAAGACTTCTGAATTAACAAATCAGTCAATTGCTGTGTTTGGAGAGAAAATACATGCATAAGTCGTCAAAACCTGCAATATAAATTCACAACCATCACACAAATTTACAACAAGAACTGCCATCCTGCAGTTGTTGGGGTTAATCTCAAGCATTGTAATTAATTAATCTAGTTGATGTATCCATGAAGGGCAGTAATGAAGTAACTGCAGAGCTCAGTGTGTTTATTGTGGTAATAGTTCCTTAGACAGATGTGTGATCAAAAGTATCCGGACACCTACAAAAACATACTTTTTTCATATTTGGTGCATTGTGTTGCCACCTAGTGGCAGATATTCCATATCCGAGACCTCAGTAATCATTAGACATAGTGAGACAGCAGAATGGGGCGCTCCGAGGAACTCACGAACTTCGAACGTGGTCAGGTGATTGGGTGTCACTTGTGTCATACGGCTGTACGAGATTGCCACACTCCTAAACATCCCTACATCCACTTTTCCGATGTGATAATGAAGTGGAAACGCTAAGGGACACGTACAGCACAAAAGCGTACAGACCGACCTCGTCTGTTCACTGAGACCGCCGACAGTTGAAGAGGGTCGTAATGTGTAGTAGGCAGACATCTATCGAGACCATCATACAGGAATTCCAAACTATATCAGGATCCACTACAATTACTATGACAGTTAGGCCGGAGGTGAGAAAACTTGGATTTCATGGTCGAGTGGCTGCTCATAAGCCACACATCGCGCTGGTAAATGCCAAAGGACGCCTCACTGGGTGTAAGGAGAGTAAATATTGGAAGACTGAACAGTGGAAAAACATTGTGTGGAGTGAGGAATCACGGTACACAATGCGGCGATCCGATGGCAGGGTGTGTGTATGGCGAATGCCCGGTGAACGTCGTCTGCCAGCGTGTGTAGTGCCAACAGCAAAATTCGGAGGCGGTGGCGTTATGGTGTGGTCGTGTTTTCACGGAGGGAGCTTGCGCCCCTTGTTGTTTAGCGTGGCACTATCACAGCACAGGCCTACATTGATGTTTTAAGCACCTTCTTGCTTCCCACTGTTGAAGAGCAATTCGGGGATGGCGATTATATCTTTCAACACGATGGAGCACCTGTTCATAATGTACTGCCTGTGGCGGAGCGGTTACACAATAACATCCCTGTAATGGATTAGCCTGCACAGAGTCCTGACCTGAATCCTATAGAACACCTTTGGGATGTTTTGGAACGCCGACATCGTGCCAGGCCTCACCGACCGACATCGATACCTCCCCTCAAGGAAGCACTCCATGAAGAAAGAGCTGCCATTCCCCAAGAAACCTTCCAACACCTGATTGAACGTATGCCTGCGAGAGTGGAAGCTGTCATCAAGGGTAAGGGTGCGCCAACACCATACTGAATTCCTGCGTTACCGATGGAGGGCACCACGAACTTGTAAGTCATTTTCGGGCAGGTGTCCGGATACTTTTGATCACATAGTGTATATATGTATGTGTATATAAAATGCTATAAATATATCATTCAACCACTTATTTGTGGACTTTCAAAAGTTAATCATGTTGAGGTGTAAGTATTAGCGCCAATGAAAGCGATTTTAGAGCAAATATAGACTTAAGTAATAATTATATATTTTTTCTCTACAGGTGTGGCAAACTTACCACCTGAGGTGCAAATAAAGCTGTTAAGCATCAGTTGCAAGTGAAATAAGAGTGCCTGTAAACGTATGGTATCGGTTCATAAGTTCTATCTGGTGGCGGTTATCGATAACCTACAATTTAGTGACTTAGAAGTAGTGTCATTCCCAGATGAGTGATTTCACCTGATTGATGCTTCAGTGGAGATTTCTGCTGTATTCCCATGGAAGCAGTTATTCACCCTTAGCGATACTAGGCAGTCATATGATTGCAGTAGGGGAGTCTTTATGAGCAGTAAATCTTTAACGAGAGAGAGTGCACTTCTTACAGGAGCACACTTTTAGAAAACCAGTATTGCAGTCATGCAGTCCAGGATGCTCTAGACTGTCGACAGAGCTGGCAACCATATGTTTATCGATTCTGTAAGAGAATATGGAGCAAACCATTGGAGACAGCAAACAAACCTCGTCACCAATCAGAAGGACTCTTTGCTCAACTCTACATTTCACGATGAACGTCAGTGAATGTACAACAGCTAGGTGAAGGCATAGAACTACAAAGTATTTACGCTGCTGTATGCAGAAGTTGACAAATAAATAAATAAGAAGAAAGTGTTATGTTTATTCTCTAGAGCCACCGGCATGCTAAAGTGAATACGTAGTTTTCACTATGACTGAATAGACGAAACATTTTCAAGTCAGCAGCCTTGTAGTAGCTGACTGATCCTGCAGTGATACCAGAAACAAGGAGAGGAATTGTTTGCCTTCCTAATATTATACAACCTTTCATTGTTGGCACATCAGACTGTGGGAAGACTAATCTTGTTCTGCCACTGTTTTCAATCCTCCAGGGGATTCGCTTTGAGCATGAGTACATATTTTGATAAACACTATTTCAGCCTGAATACCAGCTATTACAGGAGATTTTGCATGACATTGGTGGAGTAACCTATCAGACATTCAGCGAAAGCCATGAACTTACACCACCTGAGAAAGTAAACCCGAACACGTTAGATGATATTGTAGTGGAAATCAGGATCAGATACGCTAATATTTTTGTTTTGGGCGTCATATCTTTAATATGAGTCAGATATATTCCTGGATTCCACGAAACTTGGAGAAATTTCTGCTTAAGAAGTTGTGTACCAGTGCGCAACTGTATCAGTGCATTGTCAGCTATGGATCGTCGTCGTCGTCGGCTGATACTCGTATCCGAGTTTTCATTTCTCTCCTGAGATTTCCTTTGTCACGGTTCAGGCGTGGAAGTGTCGTTGATGGCTTAGCAATCCAATCCTAGCGTGGAACAGGCGGCCACAGACATTACAGCTGATGGAAGGTGGAGGACGTGGCTGAGCCTGGAGGAGTTTACGTCTCTGGCGTTTGTCATTCTCCATTCTTCGACGTTCCAGCTCAAAGTTTTGAAGAGCATTTGAGGTAACTGAGCGCCTGCGACTTCGGTCTTCTGCTATTGTGGACCAGTTACTCGGATCGATGTTCAAGTTTTTCAGATTTTTCTTGTACTGATCCTTATAACGTTTGAGAGGGGCACCTCGTGGCCTTTTACCTGTACTCACTTCACTGTACAGCATTTGGCGTGGAAGTCTGTCATTTTTCATCCGCTGGACATGTCCGACCCATCTGAGTTGATGCCCAATGATAAGAGCTTCCATGCTATGCATTTTTGCTTTCTCTAGAACAGCCGTGTTGGATATGAAGTCATCCCATTTCAGGTTCATGATATACACTCCTGGAAATGGAAAAAAGAACACATTGACGCCGGTGTGTCAGACCCACCATACTTGCTCCGGACACTGCGAGAGGGCTGTACAAGCAATGATCACACGCACGGCACAGCGGACACACCAGGAACCGCGGTATTGGCCGTTGAATGGCGCTAGCTGCGCAGCATTTGTGCACCGCCGCCGTCAGTGTCAGCCAGTTTGCCGTGGCATACGGAGCTCCATCGCAGTCTGTAACACTGGTAGCATGCCGCGACAGCGTGGACGTGAACCGTATGTGCAGTTGACGGACTTTGAGCGAGGGCGTATAGTGGGCATGCGGGAGGCCGGGTGGACGTACCGCCGAATTGCTCAACACGTGGGGCGTGAGGTCTCCACAGAACATCGATGTTGTCGCCAGTGGTCGGCGGAAGGTGCACGTGCCCGTCGACCTGGGACCGGACCGCAGCGACGCACGGATGCACGCCAAGACCGTAGGATCCTACGCAGTCCCGTAGGGGACCGCACCGCCACTTCCCAGCAAATTAGGGACACTGTTGCTCCTGGGGTATCGGCGAGGACCATTCGCAACCGTCTCCATGAAGCTGGGCTACGGTCCCGCACACCGCTAGGCCGTCTTCCGCTCACGCCCCAACATCTTGCAGCCCGACTCCAGTGGTGTCGCGACAGGCGTGAGTGGAGGGACGAATGGAGACGTGTCGTCTTCAGCGATGAGAGTCGCTTCTGCCTTGGTGCCAATGATGGTCGTATGCGTGTTTGGCACCGTGCAGGTGAGCGCCACCATCAGGACTGCATACGACCGAGGCACACAGGGCCAACACCCGGCATCATGGTGTGGGAAGCGATCTCCTACACTGGCCGTACACCACTGGTGATCGTCGAGGAGACACTGAATAGTGCACGGTACATCCAAACCGTCATCGAACCCATCGTTCTACCATTCCTAGACCGGCAAGGGAACTTGCTGTTCCAACAGGACAATGCACGTCCGCATGTATCCCGTGCCACCCAACGTGCTCTAGAAGGTGTAAGTCAACTACCCTGGCCAGCAAGATCTCCGGATCTGTCCCCAATTGAGCATGTTTGGGACTGGATGAAGCGTCGTCTCACGCGGTCTGCACGTCCAGCACGAACGCTGGTCCAACTGAGGCGCCAGGTGGAAATGGCATGGCAAGCCGTTCCACAGGACTACATCCAGCATCTCTACGATCGTCTCCATGGGAGAATAGCAGCCTGCATTGCTGCAGAAGGTGGATATACACTGTACTAGTGCCGACATTGTGCATGCTCTGTTGCCTTTGTCTATGTGCCTGTGGTTCTGTCAGTGTGATCATGTGATGTATCTGACCCCAGGAATGTGTCAATAAAGTTTCCCCTTCCTGGGACAATGAATTCACGGTGTTCTTATTTCCATTTCCAGGAGTGTATCTTAGCTTCTGTTGGTTGAAGCGTTCTAGTTTCTTCAGATCGCAGCGATATAACGTCCAGGTTTCGCAACCATATAGCAGGGTGGAAATGACTACAGCTTTGTACACCATCAGTTTGGTGTACAGTGTTAGGTCTTTATTCAGGAAGACACGCTTTGTAAGACGACCAAATGCTACATGTGCAGCACGTAATCTATTCTCCACATCTTTTCCAGATGAGCAGTTGGATGACAATATGCTTCCCAGGTAGAGGAAATGGTCCACTTGTTCCAAGAGTGTATCATAGATGGATATGCTGAAGTCAGGAACGGAGAAGCCAGGAGTTGGCTGCGCCATCACCTTTGTCTGTGGAATATTGATGGAGAGACCAAATCGTTCGTACGCCCTGCTGAAGGAATCAACTGACAGCTGCAACTCTGCAGGTGAATGAGCTGGAGAGGCACTGTCATCAGCATACTGCAGCTCTGTCACACGAGTGGTACTGGTGAACCTTTTTCAATGGAGTCTGGACTGGTTGAATAATCCTCCATCAAACCTGTACTTTAGTTCTATTCCTGCATTGTTTACGGTTGTCTCGTAAAGCATAGCTGCCAGATACAATGCAAATAATGTTGGTGCAAGAACGCATCCTTGTTTAAGCCCACTTGTTATTGGGAATTCACCAGTCATTTCATTCTGGCAGAGGACCTGTCCAGTCAGATCAACGTGGAGATCTTCAATCAGGTCAACAAAATGTTCAGGGCAGCCGAAGCGTTTTAAGACCATCCACATGGCTTCTCTGGGAACTGTATCAAAGGCCTTTTCTAGATCGTAGAAAACAAGTAGTAAAGGCTTTTGCTGTTCTCTGCACTTCTCCTGTAGTTGTCGTGCACAGAAGATCATGTCAATTGTCCCTCTTGAAGGTCGAACCCGTATTGAGACTCAGGTAGTATAATCTCTGAAAGTGTCTGGAGGCGATTTAAAAGGATTCTTGCAAAAACTTTTCCAGTGACAGAGAGTAGAGATATTCCCCGGTAGTTACCACAGACGCTTCTGTCGCCCTTTTTGAAGATGGTGACAATTGTGGAGTTCTTCAAGTCAGCTGGTACCTTGCGGGTTTCCCACATTAATATAATAAGTGAGAAGAGTCTAGTTTTTAGAGGCAAGCCACCACCCTCAATAAGCTCCATCGGGATGCTGTCAGGTCCAGGAGCCTTCCCTGGTTTCACACTCTTGAGTGCCTTGCAAAATTCTTGAAAAGTTGGAGGATCAGCCAGCCAGGGTTTTGGAGGGTGCTGTGGGACATTTTTGAGAAAATCTCCAGCGGCAGTAGAAGGGCTGTTTAACAGTGAGCTGAAGTGCTCTTTCCAACGATTTAAGATGTCCTGACTTTCAGTAAGAATGGTGGAGTTGTCAGCAGCTTTCAGTGCTCCTGATGAGGAGCGGATAGGTCCATACAGCTCTTTAATACCAGCGTAAAAGCCACGCAGGTTCCTTGCATCAGAAAGATTTTGGAGTTCTGTGGCTTTCTGTTGCCACCATTTGTTCTTGATTACTCGTATTTCACTTTGACATTTCTGCTTGAGTTCTTGAAAGTGTGCTTTCTTTTCTGCGCAGGATGGATCTTGAGCAAGGGATAGGTAAGCATCCCGCTTTGCATTGATGATGGCTTGGTTGTCATCAAACCAGTCACTTCTTTTCCGTGCACTACAACCAACAACATTCTCAGCAGTTTCTTTGATGATGTTCTTTAATGTGGTCCATTCTTGTTCGACGTCATCTGTGGTTGCTGGAGCTTTGTTAAGTTGTTCAGACAGTATGTCTTGGAAGTGTGAGCGAACGTTTTTGTTGTTCAGGTTGCTTATGTTGAATTTTCTGCGTGGTGGGTTTGAAAAGTGGGAACGTGGCTTGCGATACTTTGGTACTCTCAAACGGCTGACTAAAAGTCTATGGTCCGTCCAGCACTCATCGATGTTTAGTGCCGCTTTTGTGATGAGAATGTCTTTCTTGTCACGCTGTCGCGTAATAACGTAATCTATAAGATGCCAATGTTTGGAGCGTGGGTGCATCTATGTGGTCTTATAGCGGTTACGCAAACGGAATTGGGTATTGGAGATGAAAAGCTCGTGCTCAGCACATAGACCAAGAAGTAGCAACCCATTTGCATTGCAGTTTCCCACCCCTTGTTTACCCATGACATCTCTCCAAAAACGGTTGTCCCTTCCCACTCTGGCATTGAAATCACCAAGTAAAATTAATTTATCTTGAATGGGTATTTTAGAGAGAGTACTGTTCAGTTGGTGGTAGAACTGATTCTTTGTGTCTTCATCACTGTCTAAAGTAAGAGCATATGCAGAGACGAAGGTGATGAATCTGTCTGAACCAATGGGTACTCTAAGAGTCATCAGTATATCATTAATTGAAACAGGTGTAAGTCGAAGATCTTTCACTATTTTCGTTTTTACGGCAAATCCTGCACCATGGATGCGTGGTTCTCCTGCATCCTTTCCCTTCCAGAAGATGGTGTACCCCGAACGTACCTCACTAATGTGTCCCTCACCTGAGAGTCTTGTCTCACTCAAGGCAGCTATGTCTATATCTAGACGGGCTAGTTCTTGGGTGATAAGAGCGGTTCTTCTCTCTGGTCTGTAATTGTTCACGTCCAGGAGGGTCCTGACATTCCATGTCCCTATTGTCATAATTATTTCATTCTTCTTTTGTTTACGTCCGCAGTATAAGGAGTGACCTACTGGGTGCGGATTCCCAGCCCGGTTCAAGTGTGACTTCCGATGTTTAGCCCACATTTTGTAGGGCCTTCCCCATTCAGGGTGGGCAGCGGTCATCCTAAATAGGCCTGCCCAGTCGCAGATGCAGGACCGGATTCTCGAGTAGTCACACGGGTTCTCAGGAAGGCGACCATCACACACCTGCCGCCAGTGTGCAGGTCCAGACTAGTAGCTTCCAGCCTCACTCGGAGCCTGCTACCATCGTCCTTATCCCATCGCCATTGGTCTTTAGAGAAAATGACAGGAGAAATTGCCATTTGCGTGAATTTCTTTAAGGTGGATTACAGCTTGCGAGGAAGTGACCCACACTCTATAATTCTGGAATAATTCATCACGGCACATATGTATGTGACATGTGACTTCAGGTACCAGAACTGCAACGAACTGCCGCGAGCTCAATGATGGCTGAGCGGCGCCTTTACAGCCAGTTCGTCTGGCATGATCTCTTCCGCCTCCACGATCTTGGAGAACCTGGGATATAAGATTCTTCTTCCGCTCGCTTCGCCGTTGGGTCGAAGGGTAGATAATAGATACTAGAGAGGAAAGTGAAAGACACCCTTGGGCTTCGGAAACCTAATACCGTTGGGGTCGAAGAAACCAAGAGTTGGCCGAGGGGGGCCGGATAGGAAAGGAAACAGGAGAAGCCTGACACAAGTAAGTGGAAGTAATGCCAGGCTTAGCTAAGGGCCTGTGTGGTTGCCACTCACATACTCCCGAGACGGGAGCCCCCTGCTATGGATAAATGGCATGCATGCCTTGTGATCTGAGGACATGAAGCACAGACCAAAATATGTCTATACATTGATAGAAAAGCTAAGCAATAGACATAAAATTAATAGAACCATATGGCCTTGCCCAGGCAGTGGCTAGAAAAGGTGAAATGCTGAATGATAAAATCAGGCAACATGTCAATGAAAAAATTAACAAGTCAACGCAACACCAATGGACATGTTCTTCTTTATCCAGGTAATAAATGTGAAAGGCACATCTCAGAGGCCTAAGGCTATATGTCAGTTGTATGCTTTCTGCAAAATGATTTAGTATATGTCAACATGATGACAAAACGTAAAGTCATAGAGGTGCAAAAAGGTGTTCGGCGTTAATTACGATTGCTAAACTTAAGGCAGTTGGAATGAGGACATTCTCTCTCAGAAATGTTTGAACCAGTAACTGAAAGTCAGCAAAGAATCTCACAAACTACTGATGGGGTAGAAGAGCAGAAGAAGAAGAAGAATGTGCTATTACCGATTCGATTAACTGTCACACTTATAGTGAGTTAGACAGAATGTATGAGGTCAGTCATAAGAAATCATATATGTTGGGTAAGCAAAGTATAGATTTAACTGATCATACAGTAGTGACTGGGCATAATGAATTTGAAAGAATACCCAATTTACTAACCTAGTGTTGTTAAGATTTACGGACCTTTGCAAGTATTCGGCTATAGAGTCAAAAAGATATGGTGAAAGGCTCAAACAGTAAGAAACAGCAGGATGTTATAAACCTGTGTTAGTTACTACTCATAGTGTGCCCAAAGGCGCTGAAAGTCAGGATAAAAGATTGATCTGGTGTACCTATACTACTACGACTTGAAGAAAATCATAGAATGGCTACGACTACACACAGCATCAGGTGCGATAGGGAATACAGTTCACATGAATGAATTCATATCGATCATTTCCGAGTTTTGTCAAGCAATTATGGAGACAGTTGTTCAGAGCTCCGCAAACCTACACACAAAAAATTACTGTCTTTATGAGTCATAATATGAAGTTTTAATGGTTTATGGCAGGGAGATCTCGTACATATGTAGAAAATATCCACAACAGAATAAAGGTTTACGTAACATACGAAACGAAATATCTTTTTAAAATTATGATGCAATGGCACGCGCAGTGAACACGAATAACAAAATATAAGGGACGCTGCGTAACTAGAACGTACCAGTAGACCAACAAGAAGGCCGCTGCAACTGTGGCCGAAACGTTATTTTTCTCCAGGAGTAGTTTTGTACAATATAACGCTGTTTTATACAATATCACGCGGTAACTTGTATGTCGATTCACTCTGGCCGCGGAAGCCTATGCAATTATAATTTCAAATATAATTTAATAGTCATAGACACGTATTCCAAATTCTACTGAGTGCTGCCTGTGTAGCCAAAAAAACCCTTGGAAGTTGTGCAGGTGTTTGAATAATTGCTGTGGATGGGGAGGAATCACTGTCCTGGAGGGGAATTTTAGAAAGACTTTTCAATTTGATAATGGAGCGATATATAGTAAACCACTGCTCAACATTCTCCCATATGATGGAGAATGTTGTGGAACATTTGGAAAATTCCAATAAGAAACAGTATATGGATCAGATTTAATCTTCAGTGGTCACATAAATAACTAGATATATAATCGAATAGCTAGAAGTATAATCGAATTAAGAATTATACCATCGAGATGGGACCAGACGTTGTTCGTGATACTGAGCTTCTACATAGAGCATAAGTCGTATTAAGATGGTGGACCCACACAAGCAGTAATTCAGTGTAGGTGATTTGGTACATATTTCGAAATAAAAAACTGGGTTAGGGAAGCCTTACCTCCTGGACTGGTCAATGGAGATATAGAGTTCCAAAAGCACAATGCATAAACCCAAGAACCTACGTCTTAAGGAAATCCAAGCTGAAGACATTGCTGACAGATTTGACACAGAGAAACTGCAGATAAGCTGACACATTTCTCATATAGCATGTCATAAGATGTCGAGGAAACAAGGCTTTTGTGAAATAGCTTGAATTGCCAACGAAGTACAACTTGGGTGAACGTTCACTATTTGTTACATAAACCAGACACATAGACCTCCGACCATGTATTAGAGTGAAATAAGTGCTAAGAAATACATCAGATATGGTGGTGACAGTATTCTCCATATTACATATCCCTTTGTATAAATTATATGGACCTTGTAATGGATATATACAAATCTGCTAGCAAAAACTATAAGACATGTTGAAAATTTTTTTTTGATAAATTTCTTAATTTATCTCCATTTACATTTATCTACGTATTTTTGTAATTAGTTTTGCCAATATTTGTGTGATATTTACGTTCACTGAACTTTCTGAATGATATGTCAAAAGAGGCTTATCTCACTAGGGGTAAGATAGATACTGCCTGCAGAAAATTAAAGAGACCTTTGGAGAAAAGAGAAACACTTGTATGAATATCAAGAGCTCAGATGGAAACCCAGTTCTAAGCAAAGAAGGGAAAGCAGAAAAGTGGAAGGAGTATATAGAGGGTCTATACAACGGCGATGTACTTGAGGACAACATTATGGAAATGGAAGAAGATGTAGATGAAGATGAAATCGGAGATACGATATTAGGTGAAGAGTTTGACAGAGCACTGAAAGACCTGAGTCGAAACAAGGCTCCGGGAGTAGACAACATTCCATTAGAACTACTGACGGCCTTGGGAGTACCAGGCCTGACAAAACTCTACCATCTGGTGAGCAAGATGTATGAGACAGGCGAAATACCCTCAGACTTCAGGAAGAATGTAATAATTCCAATCCCAAAAGAAAGCAGGTGTTGACAGACGAGAAAATTACCGAACTATCAGTTTAATAAGTCACAGCAGCAAAATACTAACGCGAATTCTTTACAGACGAATGGAAAAACTGGTAGAAGCCGACCTCGGTGAAGATCAGTTTGGATTCCGTAGAAATATGGGGACATGTGAGGCAATACTATCCCTACGACTTATTTTATAAACTAGAATAAGAAAAGGCAAACCTACGTTTCTAGGATTTGTAGACTTAGAGAAAGCTTTTGACAATGTTGACTGGAATACTCTCTTTCAAATTCTGAAGGTGGCAGGAGTAAAATACAGGAAGCGAAAGGCTATTTACAATTGGTACAGAAAGCAGATGGCAGTTATAAAAGTCGAGGGACATGAAAAGGAAGCAGTGGTTTCGAAGGGAGTGAGACAGGGTTGTAGCCTCCCCCCGATGTTATTCAATCTGTATATTGAGCAAGCACTAAAGAAAACAAAAGAAAAATTCGGAGTAGGTATTAAAATCCATGGAGAAGAAATAAAAACTTTTGAGGTTCGCCGATGACATTGTACTTCTGTCAGAGACAGCAAAGGACTTGGAAGAGCAGTTGAACGGAATGGACATTGTCTTGAAAGGAGGATATATGATGAACATCAACAAAAGCAAAACGGGAGTAATGGAATGTAGTCGAATTAAGTCGGGTGATGCTGAGGGAATTAGATTAGGAAATGAGACACTTAAAGCAGTAAAGGAGTTTTGCATTTGGGGAGCAGAATAACTGATGATGGTCGAAGTAGAGAGGATATAAAATGTAGACTGACAATGGCAAGGAAAGCGTTTCTGAAGAAGAGAAATTTGCTAACATCAGGTATAGATTTAAGTGTCAGGAAGTCGTTTCTCAAAGTATATGTATGGAGTGTAGCCATGTATGGAAGTGAAACATGGACGATAAATAGTTTGGACAAGAAGAGAATAGAAGCTTTCGAAAGGTGGTGCTACAGAAGAATGCTGAAGATTCGATGGGTAGATCACATAACGGATGAGGAGGTACTGAAAAGGATTGGGGAGAAGAGGAGTTTGTGGCACAACTTGACTAGAGGAAGGGATCGGTTGGTAGGACATTTTCTGAGGCATCAAGGGATCACAAATTTAGTATTGGAGGGCAGTGTGGAGGGTAAAAATCGTAGAGGAAGACCAAGAGATGAATACACTAAGCAGATTCAGAAGGATGTAGGTTGCAGTAGGTACTGGGAGATGAAGAAGCTTGCACAGGATAGAGTAGCATGGAGAGCTGCATCAATCCCGTCTCAAGACTGAAGACGACAACAACAACATGTCAAAAGAAGTAACTTTGTAAAGCTCATGAAACATTTCTCCTGATCAATAATAATTGTGTCATGTCTGTGATGGTAATGAACTGGGGATGTGGAGCATGGAAAGGTACAAAGACACTGTTGATGTCGTGTCGTAAAGTAATTAAGATCTCGAGCAAGTGGTCGCAATTAATACTTATAACAGTGAGCAATTAGTAGTTGGATTTTGCTGAAAGTGCTCTAAACAGACTCAGTAAAACACTAAACAGTGGTATGTAAAGTTATTTTCTGCATAAAGTATAACTTCCACATGTAAAGCATAGTAATGCGTGTCATGTCAGGTGTGTGGCTTGTCGAAGTTGTGAGTTAAGAAGAGAATTGGGTCAGAATATTCAAGAGAGTTGTTCTGTTCTGAATATTATTTGCCAGCCTCTAATAAATATCTCATATCGTGAACATGTAATGGTAAATAGCAGCTCTTTTCTGCGCTGGATACGTATGTACTACACTGTCTCCAACATGGATACTGGAGAAGGAGATCAAAGGAGGCAGGGAACGAGTTGTTAATTGACGGCCGATCTACAGCGTGTGGAATGTAGCAGGACACAGGTAGCTATGGACAAACCAGAGTGAAACATATACAGTACTTGCTTCTCGGCATGGGTTGGCAGAGAGGGAGACAAGGGAATAGGTGGGGAGGAGGCAGACAGACCACCAGCAGATACATACACAGTCCTTCATTCAACCATTCAACTTTATTGCACAGTGAACATGAAGAAGTCTTGAATTATTACATCTGGATATTACACTCATTCAAGTTCATTTTCTTCTTCAAGTAATACTCCGTGCTGAGCGGCGGGCGTAGTAACGAATAGTGGCGCAGACCGGGAAGCCGCTTACACAGTGCAGAGTGGACAAGGCCCGCTACGGTTGCGGTGCAGAGCAAAGCCAGCCAGCAGCGTCAACTCTCTTGATGGCGGGCCCTGACGGCGGGGTGACGCGGCGATGATTTTGGTTGGGGTCGACCTGCGGTCCAATAACTGGAAAGCAGGGTGAGGTGGCTGGTGCAGTGTTTCCTGCATGGGTTGAGAAAACAGGCAGAGGTCTCTCCTTCAAGGCCCGGAAGTGGCAAGAGTTACGGCAACAGTGCAGACAGACACAAATTAAAACGTCATGTACAGCCCAGCTCGCTGAACAATGACGAGCAGCTTCTGCTGCCCTCTGCTGCCACCAGAGGTCTCAGGGTAGCGTCGTTGACTAGTAATCGGAAGTCCTGGGTCTTGGGTACGGACATCACCACTACTTAAATTTTGAATGAAAATCACTATCAGTGTGACCGAAGACTTCTGACATTAGAAATCATCCTCGATATGCTACATCTACATCTACATTCTACATTTATACTCCGCAAGCCACCCAATGGTGTGTGGCGGAGAGCACTTTACGTGCCATGGTCATTACCTCCCTTTCCTGTTCCAGTCGCGTTGGTTCGCGGGAAGAACGACTGCCGGAAAGCCTCCGTGCGCGCTTGAATCTCTCTAATTTTACATTCGTGATCTCCTTGGGAGGTATAGGTAGGAGGAAGCAGTATATTCGATACCTCATCCAGAAACGCACCCTCTCGAAACCTGGACAGCAAGCTACACCGCGATGCAGAGCGCCTCTCTCGCAGAGTCTGCCACTTGAGTTTGCTAAACATCTCCGTAACGCTATCACTCTTACCATATAACCCTGTGACGAAGCGCGCCGCTCTTCTTTGGATCATCTCTATCTCCTCCGTCAACCCGACCTGGTACGGATCCCACACTGATGAGCAACACTCAAGTATAGGTCGAATGAGTGTTTTGAACGCCACCTTCTTTGTTGATGGACTGCATTTTCTAAGGACTCTCCCAATGAATCTCAACCTGGTACCCGCCTTACCAACAATTAATTTTATATGATCGTTCCACTTCAAATCGTTCTGTACTTATATTCCCAGATATTTTACACAAGTAACTGCTACCAGTGTTTGTTCCGCTATCATATAATCATACAATAAAGGATCCTTCTTTCTATGTATTTGCAATACATTACATTTGTCTACGTTAAGGGTCAGTTGCCACTCCCTGCACCAAGTGCACCTAATGCTGATCTTCCTGCATTTCGCTGCAGTTTTTTAATACTGGAACTTCTCTGTATACTGCAGCATCATCCGCGAAAAGCCGCATGCAACTTCCGACACTACCTACCAGGTCATTTATATACACTCCTGGAAATTGAAATAAGAACACCGTGAATTCATTGTCCCAGGAAGGGGAAACTTTATTGACACATTCCTGAGGTCAATACATCACATGATCACACTGACAGAACCACAGGCACATAGACACAGGCAACAGAGCATGCACAATGTCGGCACTACTACAGTGTATATCCACCTTTCGCTGCAATGCAGGCTGCTATTCTCCCATGGAGACGATCGTAGAGATGCTGGATGTAGTCCTGTGGAACGGCTTGCCATGCCATTTCCACCTGGCGCCTCAGTTGGACCAGCGTTCGCGCTGGACGTGCAGACCGCGTGAGACGACGCTTCATCCAGTCCCAAACATGCTCCATGGGGGACAGATCCGGAGATCTTGCTGGCCAGGGTAGTTGACTTACACCTTCTAGAGCACGTTGGGTGGCACGGGATACATGCGGACGTGCATTGTCCTGTTGGAACAGCAAGTTCCCTTGCCGGTCTAGGAATGGTAGAACGATGGGTTCGATGACGGTTTGGATGTACCGTGCACTATTCAGTGTCCCCTCGACGATCACCAGTGGTGTACGGCCAGTGTAGGAGATCGCTCCCCACACCATGATACCGGGTGTTGGCCCTGTGTGCCTCGGTCGTAGGCAGTCCTGATTGTGGCGCTCACCTGCACGGCGCCAAACACGCATACGACCATCATTGGCACCAAGGCAGAAGCGACTCTCATCGCTGAAGACGACACGTCTCCATTCGTCCCTCCATTCACGCCTGTCGCGACACCACTGGAGGCGGGCTGCACGATGTTGGGGCGTGAGCGGAAGACGGCCTAACGGTGTGCGGGACCGTAGCCCAGCTTCATGGAGACGGTTGCGAATGGTCCTCGCCGATACCCCAGGAGCAACAGTGTCCCTAATTTGCTGGGAAGTGGCGGTGCGGTCCCCTACGGCACTGCGTAGGATCCTACGGTCTTGGCGTGCATCCGTGCGTCGCTGCGGTCCGGTCCCAGGTCGACGGGCACGTGCACCTTCCGCCGACCACTGGCGACAACATCGATGTACTGTGGAGACCTCACGCCCCACGTGTTGAGCAATTCGGCGGTACGTCCACCCGGCCTCCCGCATGCCCACTATACGCCCTCGCTCAAAGTCCGTCAACTGCACATACGGTTCACGTCCACGCTGTCGCGGCAAGCTACCAGTGTTTATGACTGCGATGGAGCTCCGTATGCCACGGCAAACTGGCTGACACTGATGGCGGCGGTGCACAAATGTTGCGCTGCTAGCGCCATTCGACGGCCAACACCGCGGTTCCTGGTGTGTCCGCTGTGCCGTGCGTGTGATCATTGCTTGTACAGCCCTCTCGCAGTGTCCGGAGCAAGTATGGTGGGTCTGACACACCGGTGTCAATGTGTTCTTTTTTCCATTTCCAGGAGTGTATATTGTGAAAAGCAATGGTCCCATAACACTACCCTGAGGCACGCCAGAGGTTACTTTAACGTCTGTAGACGTCTGCCCAATGAGAACCACATGCTGTGTTCTGTTTGCTAAAAACTCTTCAATCCAGCCACACAGCTGGTCTGATATTCCGTAGGCTCTTACTTTGTTTATCAGGTGACAGTGCGGAACTGTATCGAACGCCTTCCGGATGTCAAGGAAAATGGCATCTACCTGGGAGCCTGTATCTAATATTTTCTGGGTCTCATGAACAAATAAAGCGAGTTGGGTCTCACACGATCGCTGTTTCCGGAATCCATGTTGATTCCTATAGAGTAGATTCTTGGTTTCCAGAAACGACATGTTACGCTAGCAAAAAACATATTCTAAAATTCTACAACAGATCGATGTCAGAGATATATACCTATAGTTTTGTGCATCTGCCCGATGACCCTTTTTGAAAACTGGAACTACCTGTGCTCTTTTCCAATCATTTGGAACCTTCCGTTCCTCTAGAGACTTGAAGGGGGGCAAGTTCTTTCGCGTACTCTGTGTAGAATCGAATTGGTATCCCGCCGGGTCCAGTGGACTTTCCTCTGTTGAGTGATTTCAGTTGCTTTTCAATTCCTTGGACACTTATTTCGATGTCAGCCATTTTTTCGTTTGTGCGAGTATTTAGAGAAGGAACTGCAGTGCGGTCTTCCTCCGTGAAACAGTTCTGGAAAAAGGTGTTTAGTATATCGGCTTTACGCGAGTCACCCTCTGTTTCAATGCCATCATCATTGTAACGGCCTTGTCAAAGAAAGCGGACGGGAGAACAGTGCAGCGCACTTTCTTGGCCTTGGGGTGGGAAATTACCCCTAAAATGTGGAAGAATCAGCAGTGATCAACGGCATGAGGATGCGGAAGGCAAAGGAAACCACAACGCTAACGACACATAAGGCGTTCCACAGGACATATGGTCTGTAAAAGAAAAGTGTCAAGACGATCTCTCCATTGCCAAAGTTTCCGGATAGTCCTCCACTCGAATGTCTGGGAAAGGACTGTCAATGGGGATGCGACCATGAGCAAAAGACTTAATAACAAACCAAAGAGTAACGATGTATGAATTAATACTTGGAGTTTCAGAAGTTTAACGTGGCTGGGAAGCTATAAAATCTGAAAAGGGAAATGCTTAGTCTCAATCTAGATATAGTGGGTTTTCATTAATGTCATTTGGAAGAAGACAAGGATTGCTGATCAGAAGAGTGTGGGGTAACATTAACGGCAGTAAATGGTATAGTGATATTAGGATTCGTTATGAATAGAAAGGTATGGCAGCGAATGAGTGACTGAACAGTCCAGTGATAGGCTGGTTCTCTTCAGAATCGACAGCAAACAGATACCGCCAACTACAGTTCAGATATATATCCCGACGCCGCAAGCTGAAGATGAAGGTAGACAGAAGATGTATGAGGGTATTGAACGGGTGGTTCTTTATGTAAAGGGAGATGAAAATCTGATAGTCATGGAGGATTGAAATGCGGTTGTAGGGGAAGGAGCAGAAGAAAGGGTTACAGGAGAATATGGGCTTGGGACAAGGAATGAGAGAGGAGAAAGATTAATTGAGTTCTGAAATAAATGTAGGCTAGTAATAGTGAATATTCTGTTCAAGAATAACATGAGGAGGGGTTGTACTGGGAAAACTTCTGGATATACAGTAAGATTCCAGTTAGATTACATCGTGGCAGGCTGAGATTCCAAATCAGATATTGGGTTGTAAGGGGTACCCATGAGCAAACACAGAAACAGATCACAATGTAGTAGTGATGAAGATTTGGTTGAAGTTCAAGAGACTAATCAGGAAGAATCAGTGCGCAAAGAAGTGGGATACGGTAGTACTAAGGAATGAACAGACAAGCTTGAAGTTCTCTAAAGCTGTAGATACTGTGATAAGGAATAGCTCAGTAAGCAGCTCAGTTAAAAAAGAATAGATATATCTAAAAAGTGCAGTCACAGAAATTGTGATGGATGACATAGATACACGGAAGATAAATGCGGAAAATACATGGCTAACATAAGAAATACATCAGTTGATAGACGAAAGGAGGAAATGCCAAAATGTTCAGGGAAGTCCAAGAGAAACGCAAGTCACTTAGGAATGAAATAAGTAGGAAGTGCTGGGAAACTAATGCGAAATAGCTGCAAGAAAAACGTAAAGGAATAGACAAAGAAATGATTGTCCAAAGCACTGGCCTGGCATATGGGAAAGCCAAAACAACCGTCGATGAAATGAAAAGCAACGGCGGTGGCATTAAGAGTGCGACGAGAAATCTACTGTTAAATGTAGAGGAAAGAACAGAAAGGTGGTAAGAGTACACTGAAGATCGCTATGGAGGGGCAGTACATGTCTGATGACGTTATAGAAGAACAAACGTGGGTCGAAAAGGAAGAGATGGCAACTGAGTCAGAATTTAAAAGAGCTCTGGAAGACATAAGATCAAATAAGGCAAAAGTGATAGATAACATTCCATCAGAATTTCTAAAATCGTTGGACTAAGACGTCTATTGACTTTGATGTGTATAAGACTTTCGAAGAAAACATCATCCACACAGTTCCAAAGATTGCAAGAGTTGACAGGTGACTAGGCTATCACAGAATGAGCTTCATAGCTTGTACATCGAAGTTATTGACAAGAATAATATAGAGAAGAATGAGAAAGAATGTTGAGGATCTGTTAGTTAACGATCAGTTCGGCTATAGGAAAGGTAAAGGTACGAAGAACCCAGTTTTGACGTTGCGGTTGATAATGAAGCAGGACTCAAAAAATACCAAGACGCCCTCATATGGTTTGCAGATCTGGAAAAAACGTTTGACAGTGTTAAATGGTGCAAGATGGTCGAAATTCAGAGAAAAAGAGGGGTAAACCATAGGAAAAGATGGGTAATGTTCAATATGTATAAAAACCAAGAGAGAACAGCAATACTTTAATACCAATAATGAAGTGTTCGCATTATAAATGGTATAACAGAAGGATGTAGTCTTTCACTCCTACCGTTCATTCTATACATCGAGGAAACAATGATGGATATAAAACCAAGATTCAAGAGTGAGACTAAAATTCAAGGGGGAAAGATATCGATGGTAAGATTCGCTGACAACATTGCTACCCTGAGTAAAAGTGAAGAAGAATTACAGGATTTTTGAATTGAATGAATGGTCTAACGAATAGAGAATACTAAGTGAGTGTGAATCGACGAAAGGCTAAGTAACGAGAAATAAGAGAAATGAGAATAGCGCGAAAATTAATATCAGAATTGGGGACAGCGAAATCGGTGAAGTTAACGAATTCTGCAGTCTAGGCAGCGAATTCACACACGATGGACGGACCAAGGAGAACGCACAAATCAGACTAGCACTGGCAAAGAGAGCATTCACGGCCAAGAGAAGTGTACTGGTATCAAACATACGCCTCAATATGAGAAAGAAATTTCTGAGAATTGCGTTTGGAGCACGGATTTGTATGGACTGTGGCAAAACAAGAACAGAAGAGAATAGAAACATTTGAGGTGGGGTACTACAGACGAATGTTGAAAATTAATTGGACTGATAAGGTAACGTATGAGGAGGGTCTCCGGAGAATCTCCGAGGGAAGACTGTACGAAAATCAATGACAAATAAAGGGACAAGGTGATAGGTCACGTGTTAAAACACCAGAGAATAACTTCCATGGTACTAGAGGAAGCTGTGGAGACTAAAAACTGACAGGAAGACAGATTGGAATCCACCCAGAAAATAATTGAGGACGTAGTTTGCAATCGCTACTCTGAGATGAAAAGATTGTCACAGGTGAGGAATTAGAGATGGGCCGCATCAAACCAGTCAGAAAACAGCTGACTGAAAAAAGTATCTGCTGATTACACGACAGCACCGGTGTTTCTGGATTGTGTCGAAACCTCAGGAGCGTCGGGAACGTGTGGTGCAGCTAGCGGAAGGGCAGCCAAACTGTTCAATTACATGACGTCGGGCAATGACCTGGTTACGACGAAGGAGCTAATCTCGCAGTTCAGTGACCTGAGAGTGATTACTTAGTTGATAAAAGTACAAAATTTTAACTAGGTAATTACATGCAGGAGAACACTCTATCTTGTTAAAAGATTAGAGTGTGAAGTAGTGGGAGGAAGGTGGTTAGAGACCGTTTTCAGTGATCGCGGTTAGTGCAGTTGATGATATGAAATTGAACGAAGCTGAAAAAGTTGCTGGCTCGCAATGGTAAGGGGTTAATATAATAGGAGAGGCTTTCGAGGAGCACCATTTAGCATACGCCGCAAATCAAGGTTTTGCAGAACATCATGCTATAGACCGAATTTTAGTGGATAATGAGAAGGAAATACGCTGAAGATAGAACACAGGCGTAGGATAACGTTTTTCTCCAGTTGCATTTGAAGAAGCAGAAGGAACAAACTTTGTGGGAGGGTTTAAAAATTTTATCGAATCAGGAGAAACAGCGACGTAAAGTGCTTTAAAGCACAAAGGAGTCAGAAAAATAAGAAGAAGAAATTTTCTGCAGGCATCTAAAACTTCTGACGCATTCATCCCATTTCTAATTTCTCCACTTGCAGTACCATCAGTTATCACATTTGTGGCTGGACGAGATGCTGCCAAGGTTTTGAGCTTTGTGTGGAAGTTAATATGTGTAAAACAGAGAAAAAAATCAGTGAAGGAGACAGTAAACAATAGCCACAAAGATTCCACACGCGAAGTGTTGGAGACTAATACTGACACGATTTAAAAATTAAATCAGCATGTGGATATTATACTGAATTTTCTCATTTTAAGAACACTGATGGAGTGATCTTTTTTATTTAATAACAACATTCCATAGCCTAGATCACACAAATTATTTCTTTATTTAAGACTATCGGTTTCTACAGACATTACTGTCATCTTCGTGTCTTAAAAACCTTTTTTATTGTGAAACACATTCATTTTACATTGGATCTTAAGCCACGTTGTCATGTAGACAAAAATCAGCTCTGGAAGGCCGGCTGAGGGAGTTATTGGGATAGACATAATTATTAATAAATCATACAGATAAGGTTGATTCTTGTTTAGCAAAAAACAATATGTCCACACCGTAAATGGTGTTTGTATTTATTGTGTAGTAAGAGGTTTCAGTCGTACATAGACCATATTCAGACCAGTAGTGTCTCCATTGGTGATGCATGGAATCCATGCGTGGGGGCACTGTAAGTGCGAGAGGCGCCTGTAGTCAACTGCTGAGCTGACAGCAGGTGCCTAACGCACTTACAGCACCTCCTCAGTCAATTCCATATGTAACCAATGGAGACATTGCTGGTCTTAATATGGTCTACGTATGACTGAAATCAGTTACCATGCCATTCAAAAAACATAATTTCGATCAGGAAAGAACGATTTCTGTTACATTAAAATAGAAGATTACTGATGTTGCAATTATCACTTCAAAAATTATTTATTATGGTTTTACATGTGGGGGATTAGCTTTATATTCGGCAGAGTAGGTAGGATATATACCAAGAGAGTTGGAACTTTAATAGTGCAACTATTTATTTACAGCTCGAACAAAATAGATACGTGTTTCAAATTTCTACTGACCATCAAAGTCGTCACCAGCATTGTGTATAACCCGTTGCCAGAGATGGGGGAAGTCGTACGTTACTCTTAGCAGTGCCCTTTGTGTTGACAGTTCGAGCTGCGCGGTCTATTGTCCAACGAATTTGTAGTGTTTCGTTCAGTTTAGAAATCGAGTTGAACTCACGAGGGTTTAAGTCAGGGGAGTGCAGTAGGTGGTATAGGACTTAGCAGCCCAATCAGTCAAACAAATTAGTAACAGCTTGCACTGTACGTGCTTGAGCATTGTCCTGCAAAATGATTATCAGGTCTTGCAGAAAGTGTCATCACTTCTGTCTCGAAGCTGGCCTTAGGTTGTGTTCCAAAAATGAACAGCATAGAGACAGAAGTGATGACACTTTCTGCAGGACCTGATAATCATTTTGCAGGACAATGCTCAAGGACGAACAGTGCAAGCTGTTACTGATTTGTCTGACTGATGGAGCTGCTAAGTGCTATACCACCTACTGTACTCCCCTGACTTAAGCCCTCGTGAGTTCATCTCGATTTCTAAACCGAAGGAAGCACTTCACAGCATTCGCTTCAGAAGTGCTACAAATTCGTCGGGAAATAGACCACGCTGCTCGAACTGTCAACAAAACTGGCACTGCTAACAGTATCCTACGACTTCAACAGCGCTGGCAACGGGTTATTCATAATGCTGGTGACTACTTTGAAGGTCAGTAAAACTTTGATACAGGTATCTATTTTGTACGAGCTGTAAATAAATAGTTGCCACTATTAAAGTTCCAACCCTCGTATCTGAAGTGTTAGAGGTGAGAGGGGAAGCCTGATTTGGACACTGTTTTGGAAAGTAGGAGGTTTTACAGTTGGGAAAGATGAGTGGACTTTTTTAATAAGGAGTGAGAAGCTCATTGTAATGGAGGCACTTTTCTCAGCTTTATACTGTGGGAGGGAGCTGGAGGGTTCTGTGTCCATGGTTTTAAATAATTGGTCCTTGTGTAAGCAGGTGATTGATGGTGGAAGAAAACTCAGTGAAGATGCACATTAGGAAAGTGGGTGTCAATCATCGTAGATGCAGAGGACCTTGCGCATTTCTAGAGTAGGGTGGGAATTTAGTTCGCAGACCACTTCCTCTGACATGATCTCAGGGCCAGACTTCATTACCAAGGCAGTGAGGGAGGGGTTACAGCAAGAAGACTGAAGTTATTTGGTTTGGGAGGCACTGCTGAAGGCAATGAGGGAAGCACAATGGCCGAAAGTGATGAGAGGAATTTTGAGGAAGAGATCTGTGCGGAAGTGAGGTTTGATGGATTTAATAAGAACCTGATATGTGTGGTATGATAATGGCAGTGGGAATGCTTTGGATACACTTCTTGATTTGATGATTGAAGGATGTGGCATTGAGGATTTTTGGATCAGGGCAAAATAGAATGAAGCTCTGACCAGCTTTGGAGTAAAAGTACGTGCAACTGAAATAAGTCTTACGGGCGAGCCAAGTGGGCTGCTATACACGTGTTATGCCATTGTCTGCTGGTGGTAGAATGGTCCCAACGGGCACATATATGGCAGTGAGCTAGTAGCCTGCAGAGGACACATCGTCAGAGTTGGCCTACATTTCACTGGTCAGGTCGCTTGATTATTGTGACCACACAGTGTTTACAGAGGAAGGGCGTGCTCTTCTCGACCGCAGGTAATGCTCTGTATGGATCTGTTTCGCATCCATCCACTAGGTGGCGTTGTGCTCTCTTACAGATGATGTCAAAGATTTTATCATATCGAAAAGCAGTATACAATACGGTTACTGACCAATAGTACCCTTTTCGTAATCTGTTTTGCAAAGCTCTCTGATGGTCATCATTCAACTTCTAAATAAGTGTAAACGTGTTTCTTTCTCAAATATCGTAGATGCATGTATTGTGTATGTAACTTCTAACATTTGTCACGGAACTAGAGTCTCGCTATTGACAAGAATTTTTTTTTTTTTTTTACATAGCTGTCATACCTCGCGCTTACGAAGTTTTCAGCGAAGAAATATAAAATATGTAGAAGTTGAATATTCTCTTTCCTGCGGCATTACTAGTTCAATCTGAGAATGACTGTGCAACCCTTCATATTTAAATATTCCTGTGGAAAGTATGTGCGTCTTATTCTACAACTTACGTCATTTTAACTCAAGATAGTTTTTAATTTCCTGCCATTTTTAATATAGTTTAAACTATATTCAGATTTAACCTCCATTTTAACTTAGGTCATGAGAGCGGTGATAATGGAAATCGGCACTACTGCCTCGGCGTTTTGACTTTCCACCAATTTTTAACTCAAGGCATGTGGGCTCTTTCGTTCTAAACTTGGGACTGGTGCCCATGAACTATGGCTACATAAGGGCGACTGAGGCGTTTTTGGAGATGAGGAGCTGTGGAAGTTGTCCCAGTGTGGCAGCTATGTAAGACGTAAATCCAAATTCGTTCTGTGACGCTTTCTGTCAGTGTGAAACTATACCTGTTTCGCCTTAAACTTGGTCCAAGTGATCTGGCAACAAAATGTTCTGCGCCACCTGCAGAACCAGGATGCTACGAATCCAATGCATCAGATAACGAACTATAGTCGCATGAACTTGCTATGGAAAATGCGCGCGTCATTGTACTCACTTACGAAGTTCTATTTTCAGCTAATAGATGGCCTTCAAGAGCATTCTAAAATGAAGCAGAGCCCATGTGTGTCATATGTTAGCTGAACATAATAAACAGCCAATGCGACGAAGAGAATAGTTCGTGGTAGTGGTGGTAGTGGTGGTAGTGGTGGTGGTGGTAGTGATGGTTTGTTGTTGGGGATGAGGAGGTGGCTTTACATAAGCTTGTTAATAGTGTTTTGAATAGTAATAATGAAGTGAGATGTTTGTCTTCCAGTGTTTCAGATTCTCAAACAGTACTTCACAATGCCCTTGAATATCAGAAGGGAATGGATAGGATAGACCTTAAGACAAGATCTCGTTCCTATCACATGCACTATGAAGGAATATAGAAGTTAGTGGTATATCTTATTGAAATGGGCGTTTTCAACTCCTTCGTTGTATGTAACTAGATCAATGGACGCCAGAAAGCTCGCTACACTGATTTCAGGACCAATGGTACACCATAACTACCAGGGAGTGTATGGCTACCTGAGTACTTAGTTTGCAGGCGACAATCAGTGAGTGCCACCATTATGAGACCTCAGGCGATGCTCATACCTCCAGCTGAGATAGAAACTAATGTCACAATAATTTTGTTATTTCCTTCTCAAGAGCAAAAACAGCTGCATGGTAGTGTTAGAAGTGTGGTTTTTCTGCATATGCAAGACTGTTTTAAGATCTGTCATACCCAACGATCGAACTAGCTGATACACATTAAATGTGATGTTATATCAGTTCAGATGATTCAAATGGCTCTGAGCACTATGAGACTTAATATCTGAGGTCACCAGTCCCCTAGAACTTAGAACTACTTAAAAATAACTAACCTAATGACGTCACACACATCCATGCCCGAGGCAGGATTCAAACCTGCGACCGCAGCGGTCGCGCGGTTCCAAACTGACGCTCCTAGAACCGCTCGGCCACACCGGCCGGCCTGTTATATCAGTCAGAAGGGTATTTGAATGTCATGGGCCGGCATTCGCACCTCCAGGTCCACCATCTTCGAATATATACTTAGGACAATTGGACTACGTCCACCATCTTGGAAATTTTGAAATTCCCTCCATTTCATACACAAAGCAGGTGGCTTGTGTCGTCACAAGTCAGTGAGAAACGCTGTAGAAGAACAGGAGTAATTGGAATTTCCCGCAAATTTCTGAATTTGCGGCCATCTTATATGAAGGGAAAAATGGCTCTGAGCACTATGGGACTGAACTTCTGAGGTCATCAGTCCCCTATAACTTAGAACTACTTAAAGCTAACTAACCTAACGACATCACACACATCCATGCCCAAGGAAGGATTCGAACCTACGACCGTAGCGGTCGCGCGGTTCCAGACTGTAGCGTCTAGAACCGCTCGGTCACTCCGGCCGGCTATATGAAGAGAAATTGGGATAGTTCCGCCATCTTGGACTGGCGGACCTTAAAGACAGTTTTGAACGGGCCTGTATCCACTCCACCATATTACTTCAGTGACCAATGAACCAGGCCTTTGAGACTGACTGGCAGGCCCGAATAGGAGGAAACTAAGCCATTGAACCGATAGAGGAGGAATCCTGTGCTGACTCGCATATGTAATCAACACAGAACAGCCTCTTGTACATATTGCCTTGATGTAAGGAAACAGATATGCGACCAGTTTGCCTCTGACCAGTTATAAGTGAACCAGGCCTTTAAGTCTCGAGTGAGGATAAACCAGTCAGATGTTGTGTATCTGAAGATACAAAACAGTGGGGTTTCTAGGGGATTCGAAAGGCATCATACAAACTGCGGCTTTCGCCACTAGTGCTTGGATGTTTTATCAAAATTGGGCAGCTCCTCATTCAGGACGAACTAAATGAAACTGGCATGTGAAGTATTTCATGCACCTCAAGATAGGCAAACCAACTTACGTCATCCAAACCCAGGGCAGATGATGAAAGCTGGGTTGCCTATCGTAAGGAGCATGAAATATTTTCTGAGCCACTTTTATTTTGCCCATCTAGTACATGTGATCTCGGCATAAGAGGGTAGCTATGCGGTGAGTTCCCCTCTAATAAGTGATAGGCAAACACAGCATTGCCCTTCCCTTTCAAGCGTGGAGAAACAGATTGGCAGATTGGATATTGAGTATCTGAAGACAGAGTGATCTTGGGTTTTCAAGAGGATTCAAATGTCACCAGACGTGTTACAAATTTCGCTACTGATGCCCCAACGCCACTACAGTCTAGAGCAGTGGCCTGAAGCCTGTCAGCTGAAGGCAAGGCATACTCCTGTTTCGGGAGAGCAGCCAGTTCACATTGTATCCGAAAACAGCAAGGACAGTCCCTAACCATTAGAAACAGCTAAACAAGAAAGATAAAAACTAGTTGCGGTGTATTTTGGAAGCTGCTGGTGGTGGAAGTACTAAGCATTTGCACAAAAATGAAATCCTCACTGTGCACGAATGCACAGCACACTTTTACAATATACACAAAATTTAAAAAAAGATAAATGCAACTGTTTTGTGTGTTAGATGGACTGAAGGCGATACTGCTAACTAATGTTTTAAAAGTTAGAATCTGAAGCACCTATACGACTAACAACTTACTAAACACAACTGTACAACTCCGCCGGCCGAAGTGGCCGTGCGGTTAAAGGCGCTGCAGTCTGGAACCGCAAGACCGCTACGGTCGCAGGTTCGAATCCTGCCTCGGGCATGGATGTTTGTGATGTCCTTAGGTTAGTTAGGTTTAACTAGTTCTAAGTTCTAGGGGACTAACGACCTCAGCGGTTGAGTCCCATAGTGCTCAGAGCCATTTGAACCATTTTTGTAAACTCCCAGGCAGTGAACAAAAGTTTGGGGCGTTATAATGTATGCTTATGGGCAACGTATTGACAGCATTAAATTAGGGACCTAATTTAGTTACTCTACAATGCTGTTACCACAGAAATGGCTCACCAAAAATGGACATACATAAGGCATAACCGATATATCGCTTAAATTACAAAAAATGTCGCTGTAAACCTGTTTCTGAGTGCCTTCTGGAACAGGTGAAACTCCACTTCGGATGGGAGAACATTAGATTAAATTAAGTGTAATGACACATTTAGTTTGCTTAAGCAATAAACATCCTTAAAACTGAGCCAATTTTTTTATAATCAATTTCTTAGCAACTACACCACTGAGCAGACAAGTACGCTGTTCTAGTATTGAATTAAACTGAACTTAATTAAATAGTTTAATTCACACATTTTCGTAGCAACCACTGTAATTGTACAGAACATTTTATATATTATTAGTGGTTGAGCAGAGAAGTTTTCTTTGAAATGAAAAGTCACCAATTAATGATGGACTGGAATAAACTGCCATTAAATTTAATGAACAAAGAAGAGCCACATAAAAATAGAATTTTCATTGACATTGCTGTGGTATTAGGGAACATAGGTCTCAGTTGTGGAGCTACTTGTGCAGGATGATTGCCTTTTATGGTCGGAAAGGTCTCATTGTCGCCTGTAAAGAAAATGCAGTGTCGAGCAGCTACCCGATAGGTCTGGTGTGTTGGTTGTTCCGAACTGAACTTCCGAAACGGACTCCCTTGGAAGACAAAGTGTAACGCTATGAATTTGGTAAGACCGTGGGTCAGTGGCAGTGGTAAGACTACTTCACTAGCATTGTAATTGAAGTGGTATCAGCACGGAAAACGTATCTGGATCGCCAGAACAAAACATTTGATTCTCGAAAATCTTGGTCTCTGCCTCCTGAAACAGATTCCTTAGTTATCCTGTGACAGTTTTTGACACAAACTCCATTCGTAAATACTACTACTACTATTACTACTAAGTTACAGAGTATTCCACATTCTCGTTTTGGCGATTGTACATCGACCTTCTATTTCTTTTGCTATCATCAAGTGTCTGCTAATAGCTATCATCTGCGGATGTAGCAATCATTCATCTACTGTTTCAGATGTGACATTGTTTAGGTGAGTTCCTATTGGGAGACCGACAATTCATTCCAAAAGCATTCAGTTCCATTCTCAGCAGAAACTCTCATTGTTTAACCAAGGCTCCGTCATAATAACGCCGCAGTGGCTAAGCGAATAAAGAGGTTGGCCGGCCGAGGTGGCCGAGCGGTTCTAGGCGCTACAATCTGGAAACGCGCGACCACTACGAGCGCAGGTCCGAATCCTGCCTCGGGCATGGATGTGTGCGATGTCCTTAGGTTAGTTACGTTTCAGTAGTTCTAAGTTCTAGGGGACTGATGACTTCAGAAGTTAAGTCCCGTAGTGCTCAGAGCCATTTGAGCCATTTGAACCACTAAAGAGTCCGCAAGCTCGGTTGAAAACAGTTTTCGTCAAGGACTTGCGCTGCGTTGCTATCTCGAATTTATATAGGCTTACTGGCGACAGAAGGCTGTTTTCAGTAGAGATTTCAGTGATGAAGATGTCTAATGGGTTCTTATGTATCTTATTTTCGTGCAAAGAGAATTTCTTCATCTCTATAGAACGCTTTGGGACTGGGGCAATATTGGAAGCGAAAGGAGTCATTCATTAGTTAATGTATCATGTTTTAGCACTACACACAAGAAATTCACGTAACCGTGTACGAAAGTGAACATCTAAAGAAAACTGCAGCGACCAGGACTATTGCATCATCACATGATACTTACTTCACAAAGTGGTGGTCAATAGAGTAGAACACAATATTCAGTTACTCGCATCATTGTCAATTTATACCTTTTGTTCTTCGGGTTGACGCTAAACGTTCGTTGGTCATTAATGCCTGACTGGGAGAAAACACATTATCAAGTCAGCGATACACCAATGATTTCTCACGTGATAAATTTCACAGTCACATGAACAATCAGAGCGAAACGTGAAATATTGCCAAAAGCTAGAAGAAAGTGAAGCAGACATACCAAATCCTTTGTGTCACAGCAACAAATATTGCGTCAAACTTACTTCATTTGTATTTTAAGTATTTTTATACTTGAATGGTAAATGGTGGGTACTAGTATGGTAGGAGTTACTTTTATATTTACTTTCAACCTAGAATTTTTATTTACATCTACCATAGTACTTATTTTAAGGTTGCAGTTACCAGATTTCTTCCCAATTATTTCTTCGTCAGTTACAAGTTACAGTGAAACTAATTACTAGTTAAAAATTAAAATTTTGTTATGATAGATTTTACAGTGTTATAAAAATTTCAAATAAAATTATAATAAACATGTATTGTGAAAACTTAGTGCATCTTTCGAATCAAATTATAAGAAACATGTATCTTCGAAGCTTAGTACATCCTTCGAAAAAAGATTATTAAAATATAATTACGACAAAATTGTTAATTAGGAACATATATGTATCAAATTCGTCACTGAGAATAATGTTTCATCTCCTTTTTGTATCATATTTTAAATTATATTTCTGAATGCTGTATTCCAGAGTCCTTAACTAAATCCTTCATCTCCAGGCAGGATACATTTGCATCTGAATTTGGCAGAATACACATTAATGTAACAAAGATATTACATGGCAAGTGTCACATTCGCTGTTGCTGTAGTGGTCTTCTTCTGTATTTGGCTAATTATTGTTGGAATTATTAATACTTCTTTTTTGTGACAATCTCTGAATGACAGTAAATTAATCCTAAATTTTCACTCCTCATTAAGAAAACACTTTGTTTTATAATCGTGGTCTTCCAAGAAATCGGGCATTGATGGTTTAGTTTTTGGCAAGTGCGAGAAGGGAGTTCAGAATCTTTTATGAAAAGACAATGTAAATAATAAATATAGAAGCAATTAAATACGTTTTAAAGTTACGAAGAAATGTGCAGTATTTATTTGACGTTGAAAAAATTGCACAGAAACATCGTAAAAGAGGCATTGATCCGTAAATACCATTTAACTGTCAAATCCGTGAATTTAGACACATAAGTGTTCAATCGACCTTCAAGTCCGATTAAACAATGCACTAACAGAGACGTGCGGAAACTCTAATCTAAACGGGCGGTCTCAGGTGAAAACGAAAAATTACTGAAAAAGAAAGAATTGCTGTGTACGTTTACAGGCATCGTTTTGCAAACGAGGAACGAAAATACATTTCTACTAATAGCGTGGAATACAAGGCAACGTATACTGCTGGTGAGTTCTTGGGACAGGTTCGACGGAAACACAGGAAACAGGAAGCTGTAGATGTGCAAATGAAAGCTGAAAGTTGAGGCATACGTGGGTGTCTCGCGTTGCAGTACAATCACGTTACAGGGGGAACCAATTTGCCGTAACTCGATACTTTCGTCGGGGCCAGTTTGAGGTCGTTTGCTCCCAATTAGAAAGTCATTAATGCACCAGGAGCGGACACGCTTCAATGCTCTTTACTGCTTCCTGCCACTGACGTCACACATGCTGCGGAGAGAAACTCATAATCAAGTTTCGTTTCTGCTGAAAATGTAATTTTGTCAGTAAATGTAATTTTTTTTGCTTCGTTGCAACCAATTTTGCCCCGAAGTACTGACTGAAGAATTTTTGATATCGTTAGTTAGTTAATTACGATATTTTGTTGAAACTCTCACATACAACTAACGTTGTAACTGATCCTCTACTGACTAGTTACAACTTCCTTTACGTGCTGTGGATAGTTACATCTTCAAGCGTCCAGAAATACTGTATGAGACTGATTGCTATACTATTTGAAAACCACAGCTTCAAATGTGATGAACGGTTACTTAAATCTTATAGTAAATATAGGCTGCTACAGCATTATGAACAGTTCGGCAAGTTTCTCCTTAGATATGAATGGCACATAACGTAAATGGTTGTTTACACATTTAAACTTCTTTTTTTGGTGCGATATAATTTTCATCAGTTAAATACAAAAACAATAACGACACGCAACAATTATATCTTTCATCTCATCGTACATGCATACACATACGGAATGAAAAATACAGAAGGTCAGTGAAATAAAAAAAGTGTTGCTTTGATTATGAAAGTTGCTGACCCCGACCACTACTCCGCCAGCCCGAAGTGACCTGAGTAAAATCACACACTTAAAAACGAGCCCACGAAGGAGTTATGCATATTGGTCAAAAACTGATATTCTTACAGGTATTGACGAAAAATTCAAAACTGTAAGTTTTGCACCCGATAGATGAATGTATGACGCTGCAGCGCAATTACACCGCGCCGTTTGCAAGAATTGTCGACAAGAGACATGTCAGTATCGGGGCAAGAACAATTCGCGAATTTCTTTCTGTGTACTCAGTTGGACAGCGGCTATGCCACGCAGACAGACAATAAATCGCTGTCAGCGTCCACATCTTCCACCTGGATATGTCTTACCATTTGAATCTCTGTCCTACCATTATATTATCAATCTGAAACCTTACGGTGTCTCCAAGTCCCTTGCCTTCTTTCATGATTCTTCAGCCAAGTGTTAGCTTTGATAAAGTTATGCTCTGTGCGAAAATTGTACCAGGCGGCTTCGTCTTTCATTCATTTCTTACCCCCCACCCCCCCGTCTAACTTCACGTACGACTTTTCCTTCCATTCCTTTTCATATTGTCGAATTCCAGACCCCCATGACTATTAAATTTTCGCCT
The DNA here is from genome assembly GCF_023864345.2 of Schistocerca serialis cubense. Classification (NCBI taxonomy): domain Eukaryota; kingdom Metazoa; phylum Arthropoda; class Insecta; order Orthoptera; family Acrididae; genus Schistocerca; species Schistocerca serialis. The sequence goes on along the minus strand of NC_064641.1, from coordinate 404,665,688 downwards.
GCTTCACTGTCTGAATAATTTCGTTTATCGCATCATACATTTCCTCAAACTCTTCCTCATCTACGGAGCTAGTTGGCACATAAACTTGTACTACTGTGCTAGGCGTGGGCTTAGTGTCTATCTTGGCTACAATAATGGGTTCACTATGCTGTTCATAGTAGCTTATACATGTTACTACTTTTTTTATTCATTTTTAAACCCACTCCTACATTACCCCTATTTGATTTTGTATTTATAACCCTGTATTCACGTGACCCGGAGTCTTGTTCCTGCTGCCACCGAACTTCACCAGTTCCCACTATATCAAGCTTTAATGTGTCCATTCCCTATTTAAATTTTCTAACCTCCCTGCCGATTCAGGGATCTGAAATTCCACGCTTCAATCCGTAGAGCGCCAGGTTTCTTCCTCCTGATAACGACGTCACTGTCCGGAGATTCGAATAGGGGACTATTTTATCTCCGGAATATTTTATCCAAGAAGATGTCATCATCATTTAGCCATACAGTATGCACGCACTCGGGAAGAAATAAAGCCGTAGTTTCCCCTTCCTTTCAGCCATTCCCAGTACTAGGACAGGCAAGGCCATTTCGATTGACGTTACAAGACCAGATCAGTCAATCATGAAAACTGTTACCCTTGCAACTACTGAAAAGGCTGCTGCCCTCTCCAAGAACCACACGTTTTTCTGGCCTCACAGCAGATACCCCTCCATTGTAGTTGCACCTATGGTGCCGCTATTTGTCTCGCTGAGGCACACAAGCTCCCCCACCAACTTCTAGGTCCATGGTTCATGAGGGGTTTATTATTTTATAATACCTAATTCTAAATTTAATTTTGTTGAAGCGTCATCCTATGTGAAAACTGCCAAGAACCAATATATTATAAGTTGATACTGTACCTTTGAAATAGTGTTTTCTTTATTTTAAGCCCTTTATTCGCCTGTCGCCTCTTTCAGTCTGCATTGGGAGTGAGAAAAGCTTTTCATGACGACGTGTATTAGAATTCCAACCAAAAATTCCGGCAGGAACAGAATAAAACAGCGGCTTCTCTAGAATACACAGCATATTCGTCGATCTTAATGTGTAGTATTTTGAACTCAAAGGAGCAGCTGATGGTTAATTTTTCTCGTGGTCATGTGACGTATTCAATCAAATTTCTGTTTCACTCCTCGTAGAATAGAGCAAATCACTCCTTTAATAGATTACAGAGAGTTTAAAATGTTTTATTTCAAATCTCTACACTACTTACGTCAATTATTAATTCTGAAAAATCACAATCTGGATTATGTGCCTGATTACATGTACCAAAACCAGACTACAAGTTCTGGGTATTTTCTGTTTTTGAATCCAGTATTAGTGTTCATTTCGCTCTGCATCTGAATTATTGCGCGAATTCTCCCAGTGTGTCATATTTAATGCTTTATACGTTAAATTGCTATATATGCATATCGGTGCTGAAACGCAATATATAGTTACATGTAGGCATAAATTTAAGCGAGAGGAAAGCTTGTATGAAATTAGTCTAACGTTCGGCCTTCTCTGGCCCTTATGGTAGAAGGATGGCAAACTGTGGACAGCTGTGGTGAGGGACTGTCAATTTCCCGGGACGCTAATGAGGCAGCAATAACGAATTATACATTTATTATAAAGAACAGTCAAAAAGTTTCAGTTTGGAGGCCATGCACTCTAGAATCGGTACGGCAATCAGGCAAAATGGTCATGATTATTAAGGCAATGATCTCAGCAGCGTACATGTAAATACTATGTCCACTGCGTGAAGAATTCCGTAACCGCCTGCTGCACATCGTCACCAGGCAGGAATCGTCACCGTTCCAGGCCGGACCGAGGGCTGATAATCGCATAGGGGGAGATCAGGAATCCAGTGTCTCCCACTTTAGTTGGTGCAACTTCTTCATTACGACTTCTGCGATTTGGGGACACACGTTTTCAGGAAATTGATAAACCAATCTACAACGGTGGTTCTAGACAGACACACCGCCCTATACAAATTTTTCATTCTGTGATACATGTTTACTGGTGTTTGCCCTCTGGCAGCCAAGGAAAGAGTAACAGCACGTTGGTTCCGTTCGGCAGCATTTGCTAATAATGTTGCCACTGTTCACGTATTCGCATTTACCACATGCTGACTGGAAAGACATAGATGCCACACCAATCCCTTGCCTACATGTCGGTGTTTATACAGGGTGAAAGGTATTTAAACCGGCAAACTCTGGGAGGTTGTAGGGCATATCAAAACAAATATTTTTCCCCAATGTCATTTTTTTCCTATGAGGAGTATTTAAACCGGTAGAGGAATATTTATCTGGTGGCAAATTAATTAAAAACTTTTCTACTTTTTTATGACCAAGAGACAACACATTAACACAACCCAATTTCAATTATAGTAGATTTTCAAAAATGCCTCCACTGACATGTAAACAACTGTTACACCGTCGGATCATGTTCTGTCTGAAACGGACAAAAACCCCAGGAGTATCCTGAATTGTTCCTGCAGCTGCTACTATCCGGGCAACCAGATCCTCTTCTGATGAAACAGGAGTTGCGTAAACAAGGTTGCGCATCTCTCCCCACACAAAAAAGTCCAGAGGGGACATATCTCGGGATCGAGCAGGACCACCTCTTCCAATCGACGTTTCTGGTAACCGTCGGTCCAGGAATCGACACACACGATGACTGAAAACTACCGGCGCCCCGTCACGTTGAAGCTACATGCGTTGTCTTGTAGGGAGCGGGACGTCTTCCAGCAATTCTAGCAATGTTCTGGCGAGAAAATTGTAGTAGTGCCTGACATTTAATGGCCTAGCTAGCAGATACGGCCCAATTAAACTGTACCCAACAACTCCGACCCACACATTAACGAAGAACCGCACTTGATGAGCGCTAGTAACTGTGGCATGTGGGTTATCCTCACTCCAGACATGCGAATTGTGCATGTTGAAGACTCCATCACGCCCGAAAGTTTCTTCATGAACACGGAGGATGGAAATGTAGGATGCATTTCACACTGTTACAGGTACCACTGCGAAAACTGTGCTCAGGTAGGATAATCAACCGGTTCCAGGTTGTGGACACGCTGTAAGTGAAATAGACGTAACAATTGCTCTCGAAGGACTGTTCTTACATTCGTCTGATTCGTCCTCATGTTACGTGCAATTGCACGAGTGCTGATTGAAGGATCCCGCTCCACATACTGCAAGACAGCTTCCTCGAATTGCAGCATTCTTACCGTGCGACGGCGTCCCTGTCTAGGTGATTTGCTAAATGGCCGGGTCTCATGCAGACGTTGATACACAACAGCAAAGGTCGTATGATGTGGGATACGGCGATTAGGATATTGTTGATGATAAACCCGCTGGGCAGCTCGTCCGTTGTGGTGCGCCATGTAGTCCGCACCAACCATATCAGTGTACTCACTCTAGGTGTATCGCTCAATTAGTAAATAGAGACAATGCACTACTACACTGGTGGACAGCAGTTTCCTACAACTGAAGAGCGTAATACATCCTCTAAAAACTGAGGATCGTAATACGGCTTCTAACAACTGAAGAGCTTAATACGGCCTCCACCGGTTTAAATAATCCTCACAGGAATAAATGACATTAGGGAAAAATATTTGTTTTGATGTCCCCTACAACCACCCAGAGTTTGTCGGTTTAAGTACTTTTCACCCTGTATATCCCGCTGGAGTTGCGCTACGATACAGATACGCTGCAGCCAGGCCCTTAAACGGAAACTTTCTATCGCCCACTATAGTTTTCGCCTTACAATTGTGTGTTCCCTAGAAACAGTGAGGAGGGTGATGGAGGCAGCACGCAGGAATGGGTGCGCTGACATGTCTGGCTTATCAGTCTCTTGAGGCCGTTGGTGAAGTCAGGGGTCAATCACAGCAACAGCTGCGCCATACAGTGTACCCAACCTAGCTGGTGGTAGGCATTGCTCATTGTGCAATGACGCACAACAGCTCGACCACACTTTTTACTAGGGCTTACCTGTGGGAAATGAAATCAGTATCTCAGTAAACTTCCAGCGGGTCTGTGCAGATGGCAATTGTGGTTCAGGGTTATATCTTGACTTCTCCATCAGAGGAAGGCAGTGGGCTCCAGTGTCCACTGACAGATGCAAACCACTGGGCTGTTGCAACTAGCTCATCTCCCTGGTAGAGTGACAGTGTGCTAGTGCGCCTAACACTGTAAGTTTGACACCCAGTAAACTTTTGGTAGAAGGTTCTACATCTTCACAAGAGGTGTTAGCAGTTCACACTGTCTAAGTGTAGCAGACTTGGCTCACTGCACTATTGAGAGTAGCAGTCATCTGATAAATGGTAGTCAGCACCTGCCTTGAACCTGGCTCAAAGCTACTGTGATACAGTAACGATCAGAAGGCTATTTATTGCACTCTGTTGGAGGCAATGGCATTATATCTTGGATAGGATGACCAAATGTGGTCTGGTTTTATGAGTCCATCTTCTCTGCACTTCAGCCTCTCAACTGCGATTTTCAGCTCTTCAGTTTGGCACTTTCTGCAATGTCAGTGGGCTGAAAAGCGTTCTTGTGTAAGATTTACGTGTTGTTCAGGCACTTTGCAGTGTTGTCAGGATGGCGTTACGTTCCTTTCACCGTGGGGTCATAATACTGAACTGGCAATGCAAATATCTCACTCGAGCTGTGTCTGCCAATGGCCTTGGTTGTCTGCCATGATTTTTGCAGTCTTGGCTCTCCTGTCTGTTTGTTGCCTGTACGTTGCTTGGAGCTGGCTGGGGCGAATTTTAATTTTCTTTTTTACTTTCATTCAGTATGTCTTTCTTCGGTGTAACGCAAATAAATGAATATACTGCGTCCAGAAATCGTAAGAAAAGCTTTTTCCTGTCGATTTATTTAAGTAAAGACTGTAAAAAATCTTTAAACATGCAAGTCACTAGGGAAGATAAATGTGTTAATTTTTTTCGAATGTCTTAAAAAGGATTTTGTGTTCCTTAACTTTCTGTTGTTCTGTGTACAAAGATCTCATCAAATATAGATCAACATTTAGTTAATGGTATCACCATGGTGTTCAGATGCTAGAATGCAAATGTGTTTTGTGTTCCTTTCAACATGTAGACTGTCATGGATCAACTTATCTTCAAACAAATACCCAGACACTCAATGATATTCTCAACTGTGTTATGCTCAAGGAAAGATGATAGCCTCTGCATCTCAGTTTTTCAATTAAAAGAGCTTATAGAGACGAATCACGTATGATTTATAGAGTTGTAAAACTTACAGAAACGATAAACTAGGGTGTGGGAGAAGGATGGATTATACTCTGACATTGTATCATGGTATTGTATAGTTACGGTATGAGTAAGTACTCATTGCTGAATTTTACACCAGCTATTTTGCTATCTAATGTTGTATTTACTAAAGAAGACGATCTACAAATTTGATAGCGTAATTTCAAATTACAAGTACTAATTCCTGAATTTTATACCACCTCTTTTGCTGTCTAATGTTGTATTTAGTAAAGAAGACGATCTACAATTAGGATAGTGTAATTTCAAATTACATGTTCAGAAACTGAAGTGGAATCGTTGGTCATAAGAGGTGAAACTTATTCAGACGCAAAAGTCATGTACACACTAAAATTTGCTACTAGAATAACTTTCTATGTTGTTAGAACTCTTACGGTTGCGATAAGAATGTTCGGAATACTACATTTTAATTCTGTGGATAATGACGATAATTTAATAACTGAGGAGGAAAAGTGGCATGCTGAAAATTCCCTTGTACATTCAAAGTCACAACGTTTTAGTACGGAAATATGTCAAGGAATTGAAGTAGGAAATAAGATGATGAAGCGCGGTGACAGAATATTTGTTAAGTAAAAATCTTAAAAGACTGTAGATACGAGCTCAAATATTAGCATAAGAAAACGTCATTGTAACCTCTATGAAAAAAGTTCTGGACATGAACAGAATATCGAATGATCATTTATGGAGAATGGTTCAAAAAGCTCTGCTTATAAAATCTCAAGCGGAATGTACCAGCTTGAAGACGAAGAGAACAGAGCGAATCATAGCAATAAATAATGTAACACGGAAATTATCTGAAAATCGGCAATCATTTACCCTTCACATTGCCTCGAACGCACACTGCTCATATTTACTCATCAGTATAGTGCCCACGACAAAAAAATGGCCGGCCGCCGTGGCCGAACTGTTCTAGGCGCTTTAGTCCGGAACCGCGCTGCTGCTGAGGTCGCAGGTTCGAATCCTGCCTCGGGCATGGATGTGTGTGATGTCCTTAGGTTAGTTAGGTTTAAGTAGTTCTATGTCTATGGAACTGATGACCTCAGATGTTAAGTCCCATAGTGCTTAGAGCCATTTGAACCATTTTTTAACAAAAAATGTGGCCATACGAATGATGTCACCAAAGACGATGTTGGACATACTTCGACTGGTTCAGATGGTGGGATGGTTCAGGTGTGACAGATCCTAAATACGTTACAAAATCACCGGCACAGCAATCAGCTTCATGTGGCGAGGCTCTTCAGTCACGTTTTGGTTGCATGAAGACGGAGCCGTTGTAAGAGTCAGAGAGTTAGCACTCACTAAACGTTTCAGATTTCCTCATACGATTTACATGTGCATGAATTTCTCACGATATACGTCGGACACATTTTAGAATGACAAAAAAATGCATGCTATCTAACACTGTATGATTACATTTCGTTGGGGGAATTCGAGTAGAATGTTGCGGTGTGTTAAAATGGAGAACCTTTTTTCTGATTTCTCCTCACTGACTCTGTCAGATGAGAATATCATACACTAACGAGGTATTTCCGCCTGCATCACAATTTCAGCTATGTTTCCCCAACACGACTTTAATATTCCATACATACATAAATATCTTGTTTGCATGCATTCGCAAAACTTCGTTTCACACCAGTTTAATTAAATGAACGTGACTGCGAGGAGTGATGAATATTAGACAGAAGGTCAAGGAAGAAATAAGTCTATTAACGATTTTACTTCTAACGAAAGATTTGCATTATTGGAAGGAGATAGAGTAAAAGATACAGATAGATAGATAGATAGATAGAGAGAGAGAGAGAGAGAGAGAGAGAGACAAGGAATTTTGTACATTGTAGCATTCATCACAATTGCCTAAATCTCATAGCCTTTGCAGGTTCACTTACATACGGAGGCCATTACGGTGTCGACTGCCCACATTTATTTATTGCTGATAACTATGGACTCACTTAAAAAATGTGAACTATAACAAGTAGAGATGAAATCACTGAGAAGTTAGATTATCTCGAGAGGTAAGCCATGGGATATTCCTATTCTTCTTGCTGGTGATCAACGTCTTCCACACAAAACATTTGTCGAGAATTTGTAAAAGTAAAGAAAAAGGAGTTTTCCTTACAGACAGCATTAGAGACAAGGCTAAAGTTAAGATGGAATGTCTTAGGGATGGTTACCATCCCGATGTCCAACTCAGATGATTTGGTGTAAACTCCGAATATTTAAACCAAGATGTGCTATCGGAAGTTAACCTTAAGATCCCCAGAGTGGAGTCTTAATCATATTATCGTCTGTCCTGGCACCCCAAGCTAGGTTTCCCAGTTTGTACATGCGGAACTGAACAGTAAATCTAGCTTGATATCACATCTCTTGACAGAAAACGAACCGGAAACTCACGTAATGGAATGAGAGTGCTAACTGAATGCCTAAAGGCACTTAAAAGATATGACGGATTTAGAGAAACACATTTTATACTACTCCATCCAAACATTAACGTATTAGTACTTCCAGTATATCGAAAATTCTTTGTTTGATATTTCACAGGACTAAAAATATTTTGGAGAGAAAGAGGTGGCCGACAACTGTACGTGTTGACGACCCACTTCCGAGAAAATCTCGTGGGACTGTATGCACTGCCAGCCTCCATTCTTGCACGATAGTCAACGGCTCTTAGACAAATCATACTGGTGAACAGGAACGCTCCGTTCCTGAAGTTCTCTTGCACACTCTTAATGGACGCCTCATAGGCCCATTTCATCGCTCTAGGAGTAGTTGGGTCTACTGTTTACATCGACACAGCACTCGAAAAACGACACTCATTTCTGTTGTGTTCTCCTCGGAACACATTTATTTTTCTCAGATGCCATGAACCCTGTGATCGGTGTGATGTGGCGTGCCATGAATTCCTGTCCTGCGTCAACCTCTTCGTCTCAGAACAGCACTTACACGCAATACACTAATTCGTCTTACCCTACATTATTGCCTTCCGTAGCTGCTTCTAATAGGATTCTATAATATTGTAACACATGAACTATTATTATCTCCTTTCTTCTTTTTAATGTACATTCTTCATAAAATCTTTTTCTCGCCGTGTCTGGAAAATCTTCTCACATCTTATCAGTCCGCATAATTTTCCCCATCGTATCCCAAACGATTGAACTTTCCTCTTCTCCCCTGTTTTCCGCAGGCCACACTTCACATCCAATACGATTCAGTGCTCCAGACATTCAGAGAAATTTCATCCTATAGCTATGGCTTATTTTTGATAGCAATACACTTAGCGAGGAATGTCCCCTTCTCCTGTATTAGTCGGCTTCTCGTATTCCTTCTTGCTTCGTCTGCAGTGCGTATCTTCGCCTCCAATGAAGCAGAATTCCGTCGTTTCGTCTACTATGTGGTCCCAAGTAAACAAAGTTAATATTTTGAGCCAGACCATTGAAAACAGCTGAACGTAAAAAAGGAGATAAACAGCAAGAACGTAAAAATTAAAAAAAAGTGCCGAAATTCAGTCTCCAGATCGCTTTGTTTTAACGTGATCGGTTTCGGGACAGCTGCCCATCTTAAGACCAGTTACAAAAAAAATTATTTTATAATTACAATTGCTTCAGATTACAAATGGTTTACAATTGAAGTTCACTAATCTCCAAGATTCCTATGAAATTAGTTGTAACATAAATTTGTGCAACATATAATTTCTTATAGTTACAGTGTAACCTGTCGAATATGGTGCTAAAAATTCGCTGTCCTAACTACCCATACACCATTCATTTGGCAATCGTAGGGACTGTGGTGCTCAAAAGTCCCCTCTATGGACTGAATTAATTCATAGAAAAAATTTTCCTAAGCGTAACACATAAGGGATCAAGTCTGTAATATCATTGAAAGCTTTAAAAAAACGTAGATTACCCCCAAATTCTTCTTCTCCTCCTGTTTAAGAAAAAAAATGTTCAAATGTGTGTGAAATCTTATGGGACTTAACTACTAAGGTCATCAGTCCCTAAGCTTAAACACTATTTAACTTAAATCATCCCAAGGACAAACATACACACCCATGTCCGAGGGAGGACTCGAACCTCCTCCGGGGCCAGCCGCACAGTCCATGATTGAAGCGCCTTAGACCGCTCGTCTAATCCCACGCGGCGTCCTCCTGTTTCATTTGTTACATTTAAGAACATATTTTATGTATTACATCAGTCTTCAGAAGGCACTACTGAGCGCTACAAACTTCACTCCACTTAGTATCCTTGTTGTTGTTGTGGTCTTCAGTCCTGAGACTGGTTTGATGCAGCTCTCCATGCTACTCTATCCTGTGCAAGCTTCTTCATCTCCCAGTACCTACTGCAATCTACATCCTTCTGAATCTGCTTGTAGTATTCATCTCTTGGTCTCCCTCTACGATTTCTACCCTCCACGCTGCCCTCCAATAGTATCCTCATACAAATTATTTTAAAAATTTTCGAATAACTGTTTTATTAAGTCATTTTAAAAAACTTTAATGCTATTAAATTTCATGTCAGTGCTATACCCAGGGGCACTACCTATGAACTACATGAACCTACTCTCTACAAATAGAGGGCGCTTTCCAGCGCTGTAGGTGCTGCACGGATCAGCTTGCTTAAATATTTAGTTATAAAGCTGCAGCAATCTGGTGTTTAGTTAGTTACAACAGTGAACTTTCCATTCGATATTCGACATGTTACGCAGTAACTATAACAAATGGTATGTCGCACGAGTTTGTATTATGACGAATTTCTGAAGAATCTTGAAGCTTCTTGAACTTAAATTATAAAACGTTTGTAATTTGAACTAATTGTATTTCTAAAATAGTTTTTTGCAATAGATCTAAAGATGGGCTTCTGGCCCAAAATCGGTGATAGTTAAATAAAGGAAAGCAACGTGGAGATTGAATTTGGACATCTTTTTTGTAAGTAACGATCGTGGTAACTCCATGAAGACGGCCGGCCCGGTTGGCCCAGCGGTTATAGGCGCTACTGTCTGGAAGCGAGCGACCGCTACGGTCACAGGTTCGAATCGTGCCTCGGGCATGGATGTGTGTGATGTCCTTAGGTTAGTTAGGTTTAAGTAGTTCTAAGTTCTTGGGGACTGATGACCTCAGAAGTTAAGTCCTATAGTGCTCAGAGCCATTTGAACCATTTTGTCCATGAAGACGAATACATCTTGTTTTGACAATTATAAAAGTTCAAAAGAGTAATTTGCGAATGTATTCCTTCAAAAATATATATCGTACCTCCGTGCATATTTCCTAAACAGATAAGCAAGGACATGAAGACAGGTATTATGAAAAATTACTGTAAATAATCGTAAAATATAGTCGCAAATAATTTCGAGGGAGAAAATTACCTTTAGGCATAAAGCGATTTGCTGATTCCCACACCTAACTGACAATAATATCACTCAGTTGCATACGATCTGCGGAACCTAGCTTTGCAGAAAGGTAATAATCGCAACAGACATAAGCCACTCTTAAACCTTATTTTGTTAGTATAATTATTAGACTTCTTTGCGCAAAAAGTGCTGTAAGAGAAACACGTGGTGCACACCCATGACATCTTATAGACGTTAGTTGAAGAAGTTGGGTATTCTGACTACTGCTTCACAGTCTATTTATTCCCTCATGATATTTGTTGTAAACACTGCACTGGAGCCAAAAGAACAATGATGTACACTATTACAATACCAGAAGGAAAAATGGCATCCATTACTCCACATTAAGGTTATCTTTAGCATAAAAAAGGGTTATACGATGTTGTAACTAACATTTTTGATAGCTTACCCAGTGCTATAAAATGTCAGAAAATAGCAAAGTAAAAAGTGAATACAAACTGAAAATGTTTCTCCTTCACAGTTCCTTCTATTCTGTAGAATAATTTCTATTACTGTAAAGTTTAGAAAGCGATGGGTTGGAATTACTAATTCTCCTCTGTATATTTAAAATAATACCTTTACAAATGATCAGAATATAGCCAAATTTAAAAATTAATTTGCAGTGTGAAATAACTCATTTCAGATCATTATGATTTGTCGTGAAAACGATCAGTGTAACGTGAAACTAACTATCTAATTAACCGACTAACTTACTTACGTTAAAGTTCTTTGCATTTTACAGAACAGGTTAAAAGTGTCCAATGATGTTGGCACAAATGGGCTGATAGATGTTTGGACAATTAAATAGTACAATTGCTTGCGTAATAACCAGACCTGCATTCCCGTATATCCAAAACCGTTTGTATACACCGAGTGACTCAAGAGGAGTGATGGAGTGTGCAATGATTCGTATGAAATGTGTAACAGCGAAGCCACCTCCATCCCTGTACGTGTATATGTAGTTCCTCTGATCATGGGCTGTGTGTTCCATGATCATGGGCTGTGTTGCAGGTGGTAGGGGTAGTAGAGTTTGTCATGCAGGATACACATAATCGTGCTTTGCCTTACACCACGTTGACGACCCACTCGCCCAGAGCTTGTATTAGTTTTCGTTTCAGTATACTGTAGAACCCGGTCCTCCAAATCTGGTGTAGGCACAGTTCACTGCCTCACCGCACGTTCGTCTGCCGGAAAGGAAACGTGATCATAGAAATTCGTCTGCCTGAAAGTGTCCATGATCACAGAAACGCCCGAAAATGACTTGAAATGTTGTGTAATGTGGTTGGTGTCTGTGAGGTTATTTGTTTTGGTATAGCCATGCTACCTCTCGGCTGCTTGGCTGTACACAAACACCATCTCGGCTTGTTCTTGTCATGAATACCGGACTACTCTGCTGCTTACAGTACACTGCGTCAACCACACAGTCTGCAACGAACACACGGAACGTAGTCAGAGGAACCCTCATTCGTCAGCCCCATCAAAAATCGAGACAACGTTGCATTTCCGGACACAGAATCATAGGGCTTTTTTTCCTTCATTTCCAGTCACGAATCCGTCCCCGCAAATTATCTGTTTTATTAACGCTCACCCTATATGTAGAAGCGTTGTATAAGGCCTGGCGGGCTGAATTTTCCAGCAACATTATCGATTTTCCCTGCTTTCTCACTTGCATATTGAGCGGGCGAATGGTGACTATTCGTGTCTGTACGCGGCTTCATCTGTCTTATTCTCTTTGTCTCTACGCGAGATATACGGCAGTGGTTACGTCGTGGTAACACTGTTTTCTTGGAAGATAGGTTCTCTAAATTTACCCAATAGCAGTTCGGGATAATTACGTCGTCTTCGTCCCAGGGGTGCTGCAGCAGAGGCCGTGCGCCTGTCCAATGACATTCCCTTAACAGGCGTGACACTTGACAGGCGCACGGATGTGCCGCCGCAGCCGCCGCACTGGAATCGCACCTCTAGAGGACGTCGAGGCTTTCTAACAGATGTGTGTTTGGATTCGTCACGAATAGCACTGTAAGTCGAAGTGGGAGCTACTATCAACATATCGGCATGTTTATTCTCATCAGAAAACAAAACAAATGGAACAAATATCGTAATGACAGGAGTTGGAAGTAATAATATAAACTACTAACTAATGAAATAAATAGGATTCTAAAGTGATATAGGTGCAGGAAGAACATGAAGAAACAGAAAAAAATAATTGTCATAGGATAATCAGAAGCAGCTAATAGTACCATCAAAATAACGTTAGGAAAAACTAATAGAAAAGCCATGATCATTAAAATTGCAGAAGGAAACCCACTGTTAAAGGCAGATGGGAGAGGAAATAAGTGGAAACAGTATAGTGAGTTGTCTGCTGAAGTGAGAGATGAAGAAATAATTTCTGCACAGGTGTATTGTCGCTCTACTAAAAATTCGTTTGTCACAAACAGGCCATCTTAAAGTGTGTGTATACAAGGAAAAGATCAAAACAATGGAATTTATGTTGTGTGGTTATCAGGAGGACTTAAATATGTATGTGATAAATACATACATATGAATTCCCGCTGACAATCAAATACATAATTTTTTTGTTTTATAAAATTTGGTGTAGATGTGTCGATAAATATTGGCGTAACATAAGAAAGGATAGTTATTATGGAGACACCTAAAGCAGAATTAGTGTATTTACACTCCTCAACATTTTATAAGATTCATTTTGGATTTTTGACTTTCTAGTAGTGAGATACATTTATGTGTTTTAGAAGCGTTATTACGCTATTATGTTTTCCACGAATAAATACTGTCTTCGCTTCCAGCAGCATTAAGATTCTCCCCTGTTATGTAGTAAAAGAAAGTAATATATATTTTAACTGGTTCACAAAAGCTTCTTAATGACTTGAATAGATGGTATGTTCTTTCTTCCTTAATAATTGGTTTTACACAGTGATGTAATTGACTATGACCACAGATCGTATGCAAATGTTTGTATGATTTCACAAAATGTGTAATGTTCAGTAAGTATGTTCACATAATGATGTCTTCATGCTTTCACTTACTCCTCTTCCTTTTGTGATGGAGTCAACAATAGGAAGGTAGCACATACCGAGTAGGTACATTCCCTTTGTAATGTGCAGTATCTTGCAATGTAAGAAGTTATCATCGATTTGTCAACGGCCTTGTCGAAGAGGGCGGATTGGGAAACTGTCTCTAAAAGGCGGAAGAATTAGCAGTAATCAACGGAATGTGGCTACAGAAGGCAATGAAAACCATTTCATTAAGGATACAGAATGTGTATCCGCACGACCAGTATCTGTAACCGAAAAAGTGTTAGGATTTATCCAATGGCAAAAGACTCTAGGTTAGTCTGCCATTCGGATCTCTGGGAAGGGACTGCAAAGGGTGACGTGACCATGCGAAAAAGATTGAATAAACAACGAAGGGATGACATTTCACGAGTCGGAGTAAGGAATGTTAGAATTTTTTACGTGGTAGGAAAGCTAGAAAAGTTGAAAAGGGAAATCGAAAGTCTCAATCTACATTTAGTCGAGACAAGTGAACAGAAAAAGAGAGAAGATACGGATTTAGGTACAGGCAAATATAGGGTAATAGCAAAAGCACCACAATATAGTATAACGGGAGTAGGATTTGTTTTGAATAGGACTGAAAGGAGAGTGAGTTAAAGTGAACAGTCCAGTGATAGGGTTGTTCTTATGACATTCGACAGCAAACCAACGCCGTCAGCTGTAGTTCAGATATACCACATCCGCAAGCAGCAGATGAAGAGATAAAGGAAATATATGAGGGTATTGAACAGGTAATTCAGTATTTAAAGAGAGATGAAACTCTAATATTCTTGGAGGATTGGAGCTCGTTTGTAGAGGAAGGAATTGGAGAAAGCGTTACGGGAGAATGTGGGCTTGTTAATAGGAATCAAAGAAGAAAAAGACTAATTGAGTTCTGCGATAAATTTCAGACGGTAATAGCAAATACTCTTTCGAAGAATTATAAGAGAAGGAAGTATATTTGGAAATGACTTGGAGACACGGGATGATTCCAGTTGAATTCCATGGTCAGATAGAGATTTCAATATCATATATCGAATCGTAAAGCGTACCAAGGACAAGATACAGTCTCTTCTGGAGTACTACTGCGCGCTGTGGGATCCATGCAAGATAGAACTGACGGAAGCCATAGAAAAGGTTCGGAGCAGAGCAGCTCGTTTTCTATCATCGACAAATGGGGAAGAGAATGCCACGGATATGAAAGCAAAGAAGTTAGTCGTTGCTTCATCATCTACTTATGAATTTTCAGTCACCACCTTTCTACTCCGAATGCGAAAATATATTATTGGCACCCACCTTCGTAGTACGTAATGATCATCACCATCATACAATAAGAGAAATCAGAGCTCGCAATGAATGATTAAATTGATGGTTTTATACATCGTCATATTCTTAGAGCTAAGTCACCATAAAACGAAAAATCTTAGTCGGTTGTGTAAATTGACAACGTTAATCACTATGTAAATATTGCCAATACACGTGTACAGACGATCGACGGCATTGATAATTGCTTCACCAGTGAGCGGATGTAAAGCCTTCAGTGTACTCTTCCCATCTATCCACTCTCTCCTCTGCGTTTAACAGTGGAATTGCGATTGCTCTTAATGTGGCCACCGGTGCTTTTAACTGCGCCGAAGGTTGTTTTGACTTTTCTATACGCTAAACCAATCGTCCTGACCATCAACTCTTTTTCGATTTCTTCACATATTTTCTGCAGGCATTTCGCCTTGGCTACCATCCATTTGCTATTTATTCCATTCCTAAGTGATTTATGTTTCTGTAATCCTATCTTTCCCTGGCATTTTTGTACTTTCATCTTCCGTCGATCAATTTAAGTATTTCATCTGTTACCTAATGTTTCTTTCCATTTACCTTCCTTGTAAATGTTTGTCTGTCGAACGTCCATGGTAGCCTTATTGGAAGGTCTTCGTTCCGTATCGCAATATCCACACCCTAAACGAAACTGAAAAGAGGCACGTCATTCCTCAGTACTGCAGTATTGCACTTTCTTACGCACGAATCTTTCGGACGATTCTCTTGATCTTCAGTCTACTTCTAATGATTATTAATTTGTGATATGAGTCTATATCAGCTCCTGGGTAGGTCTTACAATCCAATGTCTGATTTCGAAATGTCTGGTTGACCATAATGTAATCCAGTTGGAACCTTACCGTATCTCCCGGACTTTTTCTTGTGATTCTCCAACGTATTAGTCGCTATTACTATCTGAAATTTATTGAAGAACTCAATTAGTCTTTCCCCTCTGACGTTCCTACTGTCTGCCCTTTATTCTGCTCTTGCACCTTCTTCCATTCCTTCCCCTACAACCACGCTCCAATCCACCATGACTATTCGATTTTCATCTGCCTTTGCGTACTAAATTACCCGTTGAGTATCGTCTCAGTTTCTGCTATTTAGCTGATATGTCATTGCCAGGAGATCCTATCGATAGTCTGGCTGCCTGGGCTCCATACCAGACTCTTCACCACATTGTCAATGAATGCAGGATTCGAGTCTATCACGGTGCTGAAGAGGACTTCCTGCTAGCAGTTCCAGATGCAGTGCGCTGGATTGAAGGACTGCATATTCAGCAGTAAAACCAAACCTGAGTTTCTTTTGTGTAAATACGTACATACGTACATATGTATATGTAATTTAATTTTATTATATGTCTTTATTAACCAAACGCTAAATAAAAAATAAATGATAAGTAGCCTCTCGGTGTCCTCATACACTTTCTTATATGCTGTTTGCAACGTTGGCATATATCGTTGGCATGTATACCTGAATTACCGTTGTCGGGGTCACAAATCCTTGTCTTCTCTCCATTTAACTTCACTGACCACCACTAAATCTAGATTGAGCCTTTGTATTTCCCGTTTAAGATTTTCTAGACTTCCTACCACTTTCAAACTTCTGACATTATTAGACTGTGTTCCCTTCGTTGCTTATTCAGTCTTCTTCTCATGGTCACCTTAACGTTATTAGCCCCTCCCGGAGATCCGAATGGCGGACTAAGCCGGAATCTGTTGCCGATGGAGGGATCATCTTGCGGTGTGGATACATATTGTGTGGTTTTAATGCTGGGGATTCAACTGCTTTCTGTATTCTCATGCCTTTTGTCATTGCTGATTCTTCCGTCTTTTAAGGGTAGTTTCAGATGAAATGGAGATATTGAAAATTTTTAATTGTTTCCCTGCTTTGCATTCAATGGCGCACCTCATGACTTTCGTCACATCATCATACTCGCTTTGCTGCAGCGACCAATGCCAGATGGATGCGAGAATTATACATGGTAAAGTCGGAGTGTCCTGAAACTCTGTATACTCTTGAGCCCCCTTTAACTGGATTGTCTCAGCCGGTTTTGCTGATGATCTTTATTCAAAATCTGAGCAGTGAATGGGTTCGAACTCGGGATCGAGTATGCGCTGGTAAGTAATAAACTACGCTAGCCCCTTTTTTTAATTCATTTTCTTTATTTTTTTCTCCAGAGAAAGAAACGAAAATCGAATCTATCGCTACTTGGCACCGCCAGTTTTACTCTACCTTAAAAAGAGGAAATGAAATATCCCTTTCCAATCGTTGCCCCTAACTGTTCCCAAGAATTCCCCAAGGTGATACGCTCCAAGCGTCTATAAATTTTTAATTTCTGATTGCGTCATTACAATTTGTATATAAGTACAAATGAAAATTCTGTTTACAGAATGTTACAAGAAATGCCGTTCAAAGGATAAAGTAAAATAACTTTGTATAGTACTTGCGCTGCTGCAGCTGAAAAAAGCCTTTCTTCAAGAAATGATGCAACTGGAGTTTCTTGTCCACTGACAACGACGTCCTCTGTCTTCAACAATACCGTCTAAAACATCTATGAAAGTCTCATGTTGGATTGCAAATACCTGAGTGAACGCAGAATTCCGTAAATAAGCCAGTCTCTTCCTCACTCACTGCTTGCAATTCAGTCTTCGATGTGAAGAAGCGCAGAACGTCACAAATGGTTCAAATGGCTCTGAGCACTATGGAACTTAACATCTGAGGTCATCAGTCCCCTAGAAACTTAGAACTAATTAAACCTAACTAACCTAAGGACATCACGCACATCCATGCCCGAAGCAGGATTCGAACCTGCAACCGTAGCGGCCGTGTGGTTCCAGGCTGAAGCGCTTAGAACCGCTCGGCCACACCGGCCGGCAGAACGTCACACTGAGCCTGGCGCTCCCAAGCTAGGCGGGAGGGGCGTTTGCGAAAACAATGCATAAATAATTTGCAAGGAGGATGTTGTACCTCGGTGTGCGTTCAAGACCGCTGTGAGATTTTCGTACCACCAGTAAACAAGCTTCACTTTCTCCCCTTCGCTGAAGATGTTGACTGTCATTTGCTTGAACCCTGTACGTGCATGATATTTTGCGTGCGGAAAGTAATAGTCATCCTGAGAGCGGAGGGTCCGAGGTAAGGTCACGTCACGCGTGACACGGATATCTTCGTGTCAGTCGCTAAACGCCAAACGAGACGCTCGTTAAGCAATGTTCATCGGTGTCCAACAGACAAATGGTTCAAATGGCTCTGAGCACTATGGGACTTAACATCTATGGTCATCAGTCCCCTAGAACTTTGAACAACTTAAACCTATCTAACCTAAGGACATCACACATCACACAGTCATCATGAGGCAGAGAAAATCCCTGACCCCACCGGGAATCGAACCCGGGAACCCGGGTGCGGGGAAGCCAGAACGCTACCGCACGACCACGAGCTGCGGACTTCAAGAGACAACATTCAGGGTAAAGTGGAGAGTCTGTTAATCCGATAGCGAGGAACCGGTGTCTCATCGCATGTTTTTGTTGGCGATACCACGTTGCCAGTAAGTCACCATTTTGCCACTTTGCCACGTTTTCCTCACTCGCGGCCAAATCACAGTTGGGTACTTAGTTCCCACCACTTTATGCGGAATTGCACGCAGAAGGGTGTATAAAGATCTTATGCCTTCGGCGGCCACATAACTGTATTCCGGAACGAATGTCTATACGTCTACGTGGGAGAGCTGTGTCACGACGTGTGCCTCCGATACCGGCGGGACATGAGATACCAGCATAAGGACATCCAATAGACGACCCGTGAGGGAGGCGCGTTGACTGGTCCATTGTCTCCGCGTATTGCTCACACAAAGGACAGCTGTTCGTGCTCAGACATTAACCAGTCCTAGTCCTCCGTTGCGTTGGGGGAGGGTGAGAGTGTTGTGACGTACTTTGAATATGTGTCTTGTGGATAGGAAATAACCAAAGGCCACCTGAAGCCTGCTGTGCCACGTTATTGAGCTCTGTCGCCCCATAGAGGTTCAGGTATTCCACGCGCTCAAGCTGGTTCAAGTACCGCAGGTGCTGGTTACAATCTGTAGTACCTGTCGATAGTTAGCAGCGCACATCCTTCGTAAACATGACTTTCAAATATCTCAGTTCAGTAACTGGCGGCACGAGAGCGACAGCGCCCAGCTTGAGATTACTTCCGATGGCTTGCAGTCTGTCCACATCGCCCGACTCAGATTATCTGCAGTATGCTGCGGGCATCATCGATGGAACGAGCAAGAGAGGGGAGGTCGTGGGCTTACGCCCGATAACGGAAGGTGAGGTCCCACAACGTAATGCCTCATGGCCTGTGGATCAGACCCCCGACGAAGAGCTCAAGCACAAATACATAAACGTGTGTACAAAGAGGGGAACCTTGCCTTACAGGCCGTGCCTCCGTTGACCTGGACGTGAGGGCTGGCTGCTGCCAGAAGGTGGCACAGGGTTTCGATGGGCCTGGGGGGAAATCCCATTGGTCCATTACCTGTACGAGGAAGCTGCGGTGTACCCTAAGGAAGGCCCGATTGAAATCGATGGAGATCGCGCTCGCAGGAGGGACACCGACAGTTGCTGTTAAGTCCCTGTGGTCGCCGGTGGTCGCTTGTATGTTGCAGTCTTCTCCCTGCGACTTCTGAGAATTATTTGCAAAATCTTCTTAATCTAACCTGCCAAAGCCCTGGCGTCGGGGTTGGCGTCGAACATTCTTAGTGACTGATAGTCATTTACTGATTACTTTCCTACTGGCTTGTGTACTAGTTTGAGAATTCCCTCGACGAAAGTAGGCAGTGCTGTACAGTCTGGGGAAGTGAGTTCTTCGAACGTTGTAATCCATTGTGGCACCATGATGTCAAGGAAGGTTCGGTAAAACTCGACTGCAAAGCCATTGAGCCCTGGAGACTTACAGACCACACCGCTGTCCACGGTATCCCCCACCTCTTCAGACGACACTTCTTCTATTAATGCCCTCGTGGTTGCTATGTCGATAGTGTGTGTCACCTACTGTAACATTTTTGCTGTTTCATCCTCATCTACAGCTGTTTCCTGTTAAAATGACGAAAGATATCCTCTACGGCTTTCGATATGGTTTCTCGGATTATACAGGAGCGACCTTCTAGCGTCGTAACCGTCTGGTTAATTGTCAATGGTATCCGCGCATGTCCACAACAATGGAATGCATGCTCGGAACCTCTGTGGCCGTTCGGTCTTGTCGTCGCAACCAGACTACGGCGCCTTCTAATCGTCGCTACATCAACGATAATATGTGAGCCGCAATTCGGTGCCTCTTTGTCTGTCCGCCTATGGGGGTAGAGCGTTGATGTCTCTGAGCGCCGCATAGATCGGTGGAAGTCCAGGGCAGGGTCTGCCTGTGCCACGCTGCCTTGTCTTGAAGATTGCCGGTTTGGCGCAGAGGAGCCACCACGCCGGGGTCGAGTGGTATCGGGAGTGAGTCGTTCACAGCTGGCCGACACTGCGGCGATTTTAAGATGGCAGTCCGTCTTCTGGAGGTTTATTACATTCATCTTCCAAAGGCTGTTAGTATGTCACACTTGTTGAGGGTGGAGATGCATCATGCTGATATAGTTGCTGTGATCAGAGAAGACCAGAGGCCCACCACTCCACGTGTAAGACTTTGTGGCATATACTGTATATGCGTTTCCGTCGGTTCACCGAATGGATGAAAAGATGGGTACGTAAAGAGCTGTCACCGTGCACCGTTTCCCATGTACCGCACGAGTGAAGATCGTAGACCACGCTACTCAGTTCCGGATAACGCATGTAGTGCGGGATTTGGTCCTTAGGATGAAGCACGCGATTTAAGTCGCCAGCGAAGACGCTGTGTTCGTACCGTCCTACGAAAAGGGGGGTGATGTCATTGGAGAAGAACCTGGCCCAGTCGTGACGTTTAGTGGTGCTTGAGGATGCATAAAAATCAACGAATCAGGTGTCGAGTGTCTGTTACTCGTGAGCGTGCTTACGTCGTTCATCCAAGTCTCTGGCCTCAGTAGTGTATTTACATTTCTCGGCTTGTGGTTGTAGCTGTAGCGGTTTTAAACCTAAGTACTGACAAAGTTATTTGCGCACTGTCATACAGTTATTAAATTTAAAAGTTTTCAACGGTATTTCGTGCTGTTTATGGCGAAATAACGAGTTAACAAACTTTTGGAAACGCTCGCTAGAGTCTTTTTTAGAGTTTTCTTTGCATTGATGCCGTTTAGTAAATTTCGTTCTTTAGTTTTCAGCTACGTTTCTTGTTGTTTCTAGTGAAATATTTCAATAAAAGTTTCATTCACATTTTTAACTACATTGAGTGTTCCAGTGGCCGCTTGAATTTTTTGTTTCAGCTAGTAAATTTCGTTAAGTTTAGTTCGTACTAGTATTAGTTGTGGTTTAGTAGTATTAATAAAAGTTGTTGCTTTCTTACCATAGAGAGGATTTCGAGACCGCTATTGTTAGTTCTATAAATAGTTTTACTGGTGTAACTGAACTTAGGTAACGTAGACGTTTAGTTCTTTTCAGTAACTATAAAATTTTACCATGAATGAGAAGTGTGGGCTCTGTTGTAGGTTTGTTATTAGTGGATTACGGTGTGGGATTTTCTCAAAGTATTTTCATTGGGGGGAATGCAGTGGGGAAGCCAGTGGGCATTCTAGCGAGATCCTCTCCTGGGAATGCAAGATCCGTGGTAGAAATAAGTTAATAGAGAAGCCGGAGTGGAAGATTTGTGCCCTGCATGTGCAGTTACAATACGCAAAGAAGGAACTAGATTGGATGAGGAGGGTGAAGAGTGCTGGGCAATGGGAACTGGTAGTTGGCAAGAAGACAGCTACGAGGAGGAGGGATTCAGACAGTTGTACTTTCCGTGACTGCAGTAGATTTGACCAACTGTCAGAGTTGAGTGGAGAGGAGCATCTTGTAGCTGTAGGTGTAGAAAACACACAGAGGTCCTAAGCAGTTAGAAGATCTAAGTCAGTTGCAAAGTCTAACAGAGAGAAGAAGGTTCTGCTGCTAGGTATTTCAGATGGTAGAAGTGTGGGCCAGCAGTTGCAGGAAGCGTTGGGAAGTGAGTACCAGGTCACTGACATTGTGAAGCCTAGTGCAGGGTTGGCTCAGGTGACTGACAGCTTAGGAGGAGTTATGTAGGAATTTTACGAAGGAATATCAGGTAGTGATAGTGAGTGGAGCAGGGAAGAGTCTTGATAGGGACGGGTAGGGACGGGGGGGGGGGGGGGTATGATGTACATGGTGACCTGGTGAAGATGGCTACTCAAACTGGTGGCACTAATGTGCAGTTCGTGCAACTGTTTCAGCATCATGTTTGGCCTCATCTTAATGCAGCTGTTAGGCGCGTTTACATGAGGCTGGAGAAGCCACTAATGGTAGAGGTCATGGGTTACATGCAAGTGGTGCTATTTGAATCTATCAGTAGATCAGGTACTCTAGGCATGGCCTGCACCTCAATAGGTATGGGAAGGGGAGGCTGGCAAAGCTTATAGCTGACAGTATTGTGAGTGGTGTTCGAAAAATTCCTGTGGTAGTTGGTGTTAGAGCCGTACATTGTTTAGATTGAAGTCAGCTGATACGTATACCTTCTTAAAGCAAGTCCATCTTGTTGTGGATTGGCAACACAGCCAACCCACTGTGAGAGGAAGCCGAAAGGCACGCGTTTTAGCTCACGCAGGCTGGCGTGAGGTCTGGAACAGGTCAAGGAAATGAGATTAACAAAAAACGTACGTAGCTGCTGGAATACTTAACTTTAATCCATAATTGGTGAACATCGCTCTTGACGGTACATGTTTTACAGCATCAATAGTAACTGGTAATGGCGCCTTGCTAGGTTGTAGCAAATGACGTAGCTGAAGGCTATGCTAACTATCGTCTCGGCAAATAAGAGCGTATTTTGTCAGAGAACCATCGCTAGCAAAGTCGGCTGTACAACTGGGGCGAGTGCTAGGAAGTCTCTCTAGATCTGCCGTGTGGCGGTGCTCGGTCTGCAATCTCTGATAGAGGCTGATAGTGGCGACACGCGGGTCCGACGTATACTAACAGACCGCGGCCGATTTAAAGGCTACCACCTAGCAAGTGTGGTGTCTGGCGGTAACACCACACTTCTAACTAAGGAATCATCTTTAGCGGACGTTATGTTTCCAAGTAGAGAAGGAATTAGCATATTTCATCAAAATATAAGAGGTATTAGAGATAAAGTTAGTGAACTGCTTTTAGATGTTGACTCTGAAATTATTGGCATATCGGTGCACCACTTAAATATTTTGACAATTCAGAGGCTTCCATTACCAGGACACAGATTAGCTGGGTGATTTTCAAGGAGTTCCTTGCGGACTGGGTGAGTGGCCATGTATGTAAAAAACAGTATTCCACTTGAATCCATATATGTATCACAGCACTGCACTGAACAGATATTTGAAACATCAGGTTACCTTCAATTCAGAAGGCTGTTGCACGCAGCGACTGTTATATTGACTTGTAAATGATATATTTCAACTATCAGTCGTCCTTTTTAAATTTTATTGGCAGATATAGATTTCAGCTAGAAACTAGCCATTCTCAATGCACTATCATTTCTGATCAATGCATGTAATGCCTGTTGGTCGAGCTTCATCCACAGTTCAATGTACTGATCAATGTACAGTTCAATGAACTGTGGATGAAGCTCGACAAACAGGCATTACATGCATTGATCGAAAATGATAGTGCATTGATAATGGCTAGTTTCTATCTGAAATCTAGATCTGCCGACAAAATTCAAAAACGACGACTGATAGTTGAAATCTATTATTTACAAGATATTTGAATGTTGTGTATGCGGCAGTTGGATTCAGTGCACTAAACTTAAAATTTTTGTTGTTTATAGTTCTTCGCTCAATTCAGAGCATTTCTGCTCAAGCTAGAGAGGGTTCTTCATTCACTTTAAAAAAAGTGCCAGAAATTAGTTCCATGTGGTACATTCAATATTAATTTTGTATATGACTGTGCAAGAAAAAGGATGTTGGTAGATCTCCTAAATTCATATGATGTGATGCAGTCTGTGCTTCTTCCAACTAGGGTGCAGGGGCACAGTAGCATAGCCATAGTTAATATTTTTATTCAATCTTCATTACTAGGTGGACATTCTGTTAGCAAAAGGGTGGATGGCTTTTCAGACCATGATGCACAAATCTTAACACTAAAAGGCTTTTGTACTCAAACAACTGCCACATATAATTACAAACTATGTGGAAAGTTGACCCAGTGACAATAGAGAGTTTTTTAAACCTTGTCGAGGAACAAGAGTAGCAGGATGTTTATATTGCCGATAACATATATGACAAATATAATGCTTCCTTTAACACAGTTCTCATAATCTTTGAGAGTTGCTTTCCATTAGAGATTTCTAAACGTTGTATTAGCAGTAAACGGCAGCCTGGATGGCTGACAAGTGGAATAAGGATATGATGTAGAACAAAGTGGGAGTTACATACAAATGTTAGAAGTTGTCACAATAAAGTTACAGTACACCTTTACAAACAGTATTGTAACGTGCTTAAAAATGTAATTAGGAAGGCAAGGAGTATGTCGTACGCAAATAGATAGATAATTCACAGCATAAAATTGAAACCATATGGTGAGTTGTTAAGGAAGTGTGTGGTCAGCAGCACAAGGTCGACGATATAAAGTTAGTTCATAATACAAATATTTCTGTTACTGATAAATCAATATGTGTACAGAATTTAAACAATCATTATCTGAGCATTGCTGGTGAATTAAACACAAATTTATTCTCTACAGGGAATCATATAACTCTCTTGGCAAATGCCATTCCGAGACTGATGTCTGAAATACTCCTCCGTGATACTGATGAGGGGTAGATTGAGTCAATAATTAAATCACTGAAGACGAAGAGCTCTCATAGATACGATGGAGTACCTGGCAGAATTACAATACTGTGCTGCACGTGTTAGCCCTCTACTTAGCCATATTCGTAACTTTTCCTTTACTAATGGTCAGTTTCCTGAACGATTAAAGTACTGAGTAGTAAAGAAGCCTTATGTAAAGGGAGAAAAGGATAATGTAGGCAATTTTAGACCTATTTCTATGCCATCAGTGTTTGCTAAAGTTATTGAAGAGGCTGTGTATTTAAGTGTAATTGATCATTTTACATCACATAATATGCTATCAAGTCATTTAACAACTGAAAATGCTATATTCTCCTTTCTCTACGAGGTAGTGGATGGGTTAAATAAAAGGTTTCGAACGCTAGGCATATTTTTTTTATTTCACTAAAGCGTTTGATTGTGTTGATAAAAAAATTTGCTACAGAAGTCGGCCCTAGTTTTTAGGTCATTGAGAATTGCTGTGATGGGGGGTCTGTGTGGGGTACGGTCACGTGGAGGGTGCCCCTGAGATCAGTGTTGGGACCACTCCTGTTCCTTATTTATATAAATGATATACCCTCTAGTATTACGGGTAACTGTAAAATATTTCGCCGGTCGGTGTGGCCGATCGGTTATAGGCGCTTCAGTGTGGAACCGCGCGACCGCTACGGTCGCAAGTTCGAATCCTGCCTCGGGCATGGGTGTGTGTGATATCCTTAGGTTAGTTAGGTTTAAGTAGTTCTAAGTTCTAGAGGACTGATAACCACAGAAGTTAAGTTCCATAGTGCTCAGAGACATTTGAACCATTTTAAAATATTTCTGTTTGCTGATGACACTAGCTTGGTAATAAAGGATGTTGTGTACAACATTGGCTCGGTTTCAAATAGTGCAGTTCATGACATAAGGTCATGGCTTGTAGAAAATAAACTAACGCTAAATCACAATAAGACTCACTTTTTAGTGTCTAACACACAATTCAACAAAACCCGATGCTTTAATTTCGCAGAATGGGCATGTGATTAGTGAAACTGAACAGTTCAAATTTCTAGGTGTACAGATAGATAGTAAACTGTCATGGAAAGCCCACGTTCAGGATCTTGCTCAAAGACATAATACCGCCATTTATACTATTCGAACGGTATCTGAAGTAAGTGATCGTTTGAAACGAAAATCAATATACTTTGCTAATTGTCGTTTACGTATGTCGTATGGTATTATATTTTGGGATGACTTCACATTCTAAAGGGATTTTTTTGGCTCAGAGGCGGGCGGTTCGGACAATAAGTCGTGTAAGTTCGCGAATCTCTTGTCGATCCCTGTTCACTAGTCTGGATATTTTGACGTTGGCCTCTCAATATATATATTCTTTATTTTAGTTTCTTGTTAACAGTATCAGCTTATTCTCAAGAATTAGCGGCTTTCACTCAGTTAATACTCCGCAGATATCCAACCTGTATTTGGATCAGACTTCCATAACTCCTGTGGAGAAAGGTGTGCAGTACAATGCTGCATCCATTTTCAATAAGCTACCTCAAGAATTCTAAAATCTTAACAGTAATTCACGTGCTTTCAAATCGAAACTGAAGAGTTTTCTCATGGGTCACTCCTTCTTTTATTTTTATCTGTTATTACTTTTATGTTGTAATTTGATGTACTGAACGTTCCATGACCTTAGAGATTTGCTCCTGAATTTTGTCCTAAGTAACGTGGGTTGTAAATAAAAATAAATAAACAACAATCCTGCTGATCTCTGTTCGCTGCAGAAGACTGACAGACTGACTCCCCCGGCCCCATGTTCTGTTATGTATGGCTGGTTCTGCCTCATGGTCGGCGTCCTGCATGGTCAGTTTTTCTTCCTCTTGTGAGTGACAGCTGCCGTGTTCCAACTCGTACCTAAGGAGTCACTTTTGTTGTTTTGGAGAACGCTGTTTTCAAGTGTGGCCTTGGGTTTCGGATGATGGCACTAACTAATGCCTCGCCAGCACAAACGCTTCTATTGGTACGAAAAGTAAATCAAAGCCATCTTGCTGTTAGCCATGTTTTCAGTTCTCAGTGGCATCGACAGCACTGTATGGAGCTCTGCCACTGGCCAGGCTGACTTATCGTCCCACCATCGGCCTGCAGAGAGTAAATCCGGTACTCCAACGTCGGTGTGCTGCATCTGAATAGATGGAGACGTTGTGAGTGCTGTCACATAAGTTACTAAGAGGGCTGTAGGCCTCAGTGGAGGAGCCACGTCCTGTGACGTAGGCTGTGTGATCCAACTTTGGAGGCACTCAGAACATTGACGACACTCCTTGCCACATCTGGAAAATGTTTTACGTAGGCTGTCATAGATAATTATGGCATGGCATCCTCCGATCCTATTTGGAGGTATGATTGTGGTAGTAGGGCAAAGCAAGTATCATGCCACACTGCAGGTTCAATACATCAGGGGCAAGCAGACATTCATGGGCAAACTTAAATTACTTATGACCTTAACCTGTTGTTCTGCTAACTGGGTTATGAGCCCTGGGGTTTGATTTACCACCCTATGGTGATAATCCAGTCTTCTCAGAAAACTCCCACAACTCTCCCTCCCCTCCTCCTCTTCCCTCCCTGGGAAAATCTCTCAATGAAAGTACACCTTTGGAATCAAATTAACTTTCTAATTAATTATATCGAAAAATTAATGAACACCTCGTCATCTGGTAAACCCCATAGCCCTCCCTCCTCTCCTACATCTGGAAATTAGTGTGAAAGGACTCATTCTGTGCTGGAGAGGAAGGATCTCACGACAGTAAATTCAAATCATTTTCAGTTACATAGCAAAGGATACAATATTTATTTATAAAATTCATTTCACAGGGTTTGGACCTCTCTTTTATTCATGGGTAAAAGTTTATCCTCCACATTGTTTGTGAAGATGCAGGTCTTGTGAAATACTTTGAAAAACCTAGTTAAATAGATTGCTATTATTGCGAACACACGAGGAATACTGTCAGGAAATCGATGTCAACGTAGCTCACTGCATATAATTACACAGTTCAAACTCCCTTGATCCCGTCTTTGCACCAACCACAGGGCAGATGTGCCAGTTGGTTCCTGGATCGCCGCACGTCCAAATCGGGAGAGGGACCGCACTACACCGACCCGGGCCTGCGAGCACTGTCGACTACCGCACCACAAGCTGCCTTGTGTATTACCACTTAGGCAGATGGGGAGAGAGGCCACAGACAGGAAGTCACGATAATCCCCGAACAAAGCATCAGGTGGTGGCAACTCTTCGATGCTTATACATGAGAAATTCCTGTCGAAACACATGCTATCTCTCTCCTTCCCTCTCTCTCAAGTGGTTGCTTGCTGTTTGGGTGAACCAATGTACGTAAACATATACGGACCAAGATGTTCCCCCCAACCCTCCAACTTCCAATCTGCCTCCCATGCCCCTTGCCACTCATGCAGACCTGTCATTGGTAGTTCTTCCATCCCTTTGTTCTCAAACTTTCACTGGTATGGAAACCTGTAGCAGATGGAACAAAGACATTTGAGGTGAAGTAGGTAGCAGCTGTCGTGTGCCTCACTATACCCAACTTTGTCCTGAACAGAGTAGTGGATACGTGGTAAACCCCCAGCTGTGGACATCTTGGAAATATTCCCTCATCCAATCAGACTGATTAATGGGATATTGTATGTCCTATGTCGCTAATGTTAAATTATCGAATTTGTGACCCATTATCTTGGAAACTTTTTAAGACACCAACTTACAATTTTCCATAATTATTGAATGCACCTTTCTAGGTACACTGAAATAGAATTATTCCAAAAATTGTATTGTGGGGCATGATATCTTTTTTTTTCAAACACTCAATTATTTGACTGAATTTTGTAAATAAATAAACATAAAAACAAAACAGCTCAGGATATTTTAATTATTCTAGTTCCATACGTGTTGAATTTCACACTTGGCATGTTGTCTACCATCAGTACCTTTTTAGAAATCCCAGTGCTTACCTCCTCCTTTTCCCTGTTGCTTATTTTGTCATTTTCTGAGCAGCTAATTCTGCTTCACGTACACGAAGGTCATCCAGTTCCCCCAGTCCTTTAGCTGTGTTCTGTCCAAATCTAACCCCTAACTTATCATGAACCTTAAGTCTTTCATAGTTCCCACCATTAAAAGTTATTAAAGCTTCAGAAACTGCTAACTTTAGAGTCATAAGGCCAAAAAATACATTTTTAGGCATACAGAACCACACAACACTACTGAAGGACTCATTCACATTCTGGGTCTTCCCATGTAAACACTTCTTTAGGAGCTCTGTAAATAGGTTTGATTGCC
Organism: Schistocerca serialis cubense; assembly: GCF_023864345.2. Classification (NCBI taxonomy): domain Eukaryota; kingdom Metazoa; phylum Arthropoda; class Insecta; order Orthoptera; family Acrididae; genus Schistocerca; species Schistocerca serialis. The sequence continues at coordinate 404,636,424 of NC_064641.1, read as the reverse complement.
TCCATTACTGCGAGAATAAGAGAATGTTTATGTGTAAATTCATTAAGGGTGCCAGAAAACTCATCTTGCCTATATTTACACCAAGTGTTTGGCAGAGGTGGACACAAAGCATGACATGGCTTTTCATCAGCTGATATTCGATGAAAGAAAGTGCTCCACACAGCTCTTTTCATCTTCTCTAAAATGTCACAGTTATCCCTAATGGCCTTCCCATAATATTCCTGTAATTCATCAATTACTTCGTCCGTTAGTCTTCCAGCACATTTTATTGACTTGCCATCAGACAGTATCAGAAATAAAGGACTGATTTGTTTATTCGTAACGCCAGCTTCTGAGACTGAACAGCAGGCACAAATCAAAGCAATTCACAGCCTTCTAGACTGTGTAGTTACCAAGATATGACTACTCAACTGTGGCAGTATATGCATAGCTGTGAAGTTTGACAGTCACATGTCAACATTCAAAATATTATTTGAAGGTCTCACAGTTGTCTGATTTTAATGTATTATATACCAAAAAGTTCAGGAAAGTCCAAAATACATTATGGAGTAGAAAACAGTAAATGTCAAATTTCAACAAATTTTACATACGAGCAATGCCCCTTAATGAATTAAATCGATACCCCTTATGTGCAGTCAGTTTTTCCTTGCATCCTATTGATGGATGCTAGGACTGGTATAGTTGACATAATTCAACCTCTCAACTGCCTGATTTCCATACACTACTCTGCCCCCTTCCAGATCTTTCTCTCTTGCCCCTAGTGGCTGATATTGGCATATGTAGGCCATTTGATAGGGAGTCCATTACGTTGGAGGTAGCTAAGAATTTAAAAAGTCAGGTCAACTGCACACTATGTCCATAAAAAATTTGCAGGACGGGCTTACAGGTGTGTGTTCACAGTACCATTATTGCAAACAATAAATTGATGAGTTTGGAATTTGACGTTGCGATTAAGTTTATAAAACACTGTAGCAATCCTAAACTGTATCTCTGCACTGCACTCGAAAGGAGGAGGAACAGCCTACTATGTGATAAGATAGGGACAACAACACATACAACAGCAAGACAGAGTCAAATGCGGTGTATTGAGAAGCACTAAAGACAATTCATTTAAATCACGATCCAATATGTAGTAGCCATGGCGACATGTCGGAGATCGTTGAAGCATTCGCACATCACACTTGCTCACCTACCCAATGTCCCCATTTGGCGCGGCCATCCTGCTAATGCACAACCAGCACCTACGCTCAGAGGTCGGAGAAAAATACCGCTGTGACCACAGTGGCATTTGTGGACCGGATGTGTACATCACCGTGGGAGTGGAGCGCAGCTGGTTATGACTGGAGGGTATGAATTCGGATGTTATCAATACGTCCAGCAGCAGCTCTTGACAGTGTGTAATGCCGGAAATACATATCCTCCTATTTCTATCTATTCTACTATAAATTTTTTTCCTTATTTTGTTACCTGAAGATATGACATTTCTGTGTCATTATATATTGCAATTGGTTTACTATATATATATATATATATATATATATATATATATATATATATATATATGTCGATGTATAATTGGTTTGTTTTGTAAATATTATTTGTATTTTTATGCTGGGTCTGGCCTAGGGAAAACTATGCTATCGAACGATCACATCAATAGGTCATGTGGAGAACCTAAGTGTTTAGGATCTTTGGTAGTGTTAACTCTGCACATGGAGCGCGGGCAGAGGGAGTCTGGCTGTAGTAGTTTGGTGACGCTCCCACGAGTTGCCGCGCTTTCGGGCTTTGGCAGCATGTATTGCGCTCGACTTGCTATGATAGTTTCTGTCACGGTGTCGCGGATGGGAAGCATTAGTTGGCGCACATCAAGAGCCCGTTTCGCCTGGTGACCGTGTCGAGAAGAAGGCGCGCCAACATCCAGCTTCTGCAACAGCGACAGCCGACAATGTGTGACTGTCGCCACCTCCTCGACCGATGACTTCAAACCTTCAGTCAACCAACAAGGAAGACTGGAAGTACGTAAAGTTTTAGAACTGTATGGCAGACCTCAGCTTTAAAAATTGTCCCATTTGCCTCACAAAATTACAGCAACTTAGCATGAACCTTTGTGCTCATTGTCCCAATTGCATTACCAAGCAGGGTCCCTTCCTTTTCGGGAATGAACCCGAGTGCCGTTGAAATTCAAACGCCAGCATTAAAGTAATATCATTCCATTTCACTGCTTTAAGTTCAAAGTTCAGTTAAAGTATTCATAGCTGGCTACAATATTTAGTTTACACAAGCACAAATTAAGAGTGCAAGTTTTGTTACCATATTTTAGCTTACCTGTGACTGCAGCTCAGCTTGGTACGTACTAAATTTTACTGTTGTTAATTGTTCAGAATCATTTAATTCAAGTTCAAAGTTAAATCTCTTGTTTCTAAATTGCGTAGATTCAAGTAGCTTTTGAAATGATTGTTGAGGTAGCCCAAGACCAACCTTACTTTATTGAATTTCGTTGGGCTTCAGAAACAAAGTTCACTATTAATTTCAGTCACTAAATTAACTTTCAATTTTCCGGTTTTATTGATTCTTTTGCTAAATTAAGTCAGAGTGTAGCGAAATTTATTACTTCTGACAAACATTCAGTTTTCACACATGTGTCAAACTTCAGTTGCCACGCTTTTAGTGCTAATTATATGTGCATTAATCTTTCATTTTCAGTTATTATAGTAGGTGTCCATTGAACTGGCGACCGTAATTTTCCCCAAATCTCAAATATCTAATTAACGCCAATTAATTGTTAACGTAACGACCGCACATTTACTTTCTTTATTAATTTTACCCTTTTCTCAAAATTAACTTCCACCAATTTCATTTGCATTTTTCCTTTCATTTAGATGGAACCCTTCCTCCCTCTTTACCGACACACTAACTTCGGTGGCGATTGCTTTTCCCAAATTTCCATTAGGTGCAAGCGGTTTAATTTTTCACTGTCATTGAGGTCGATAAGTGAGGGAGAGGTTACAAGTGCTCGATACTGAATCGTTCAATTTTCCACGGGGAATATACGAAACTCACTGAATCATTTTCTGTCGCCACTCTATCAACATACTTTCTAGTTCACTTTCCAGCTATCCAGAGGACGCTGAAACCAGGAGTTGTCCCCGCAGCTGTGGGCAGTAACCGACTATCCGGTCATCCCAAACTTTGCTTTGTACCTACCATTCGCAGCACTTGTAAGCCAGAGATGTCAGTTCGTTCCAGTCACCAGCTACCTCCGCCAAGGTGTCGTCCTTGGAAACGAGACACTTATTTATCACTGTAATTACAAACACAAATTACAAATTACAATTGAAGCCCCAGTCTGATAACATTCGACAATGAGCAAAGTATCGAAACACCTCCTCCTGAAGGCTATCGCACTGGTAATATCAATATCTATGTCTTCCCAATGGCTGGACGTAGTTTTCAACATAAAATCATTCATATCCCTTGCCTCCATTGGTGCGCTGAAATCGCAGATCCAAATCTACCATATGACTGGACACAGTCATATTCTATGTACATGTTGGAACACTTACCACAGTAACTTTACACCCCAACACATACTTTATAATCCCGCTAATCACAGCAAATCTATCAGAAAAAATGGTTCAAATGTCTCTGAGCACTATGGGACTTAACTACTGAGGTCATCAGTCCCCTAGAACTTAGAACTACTTAAACCTAACTAACCTAAGGACATCACACACATCCATGCCCGAGGCAGGATTCGAACCTGCGGCAGTAGCGGTCACGCGGTTCCAAACTGACGCGCTTAGAACCGCACGGCCACACCGGCCGGCCAAATCTATCAGAGATCCCCTACCAAGTATAGTACTGCTGCTGCTGCTGGTGCCAAACTACATTGAGCGAAAGTCCGCTATGGATAGGTATGCCTCACCTTTCTTTCTTGCGAGTTTTAGCAGGGTGTCTTAGAAAGAGAGACATAATCATCTTATAAGCGACCAAGAAATAAAAACACGATCACAGTGTCTAGTTTAATGTCACCCTGCACATAAAGCAGTCTTGATTCTTCAGGCACAGACAAAATTCGCTAGGGATGTCCATGTTAAAAACTTTACATGCTTTATAAATCGAGGTACGGTGTAGCTTTCGAATGAAGTAGTCTTCCACACATACACCGCTACACTGAATACAAATGCTGATTGCGGGGTGTGTAGTAACAGACCGAAAGCGCGGGTGCACGTCGCAGTAGTGTAAGCTTGTAATAAAAATCACCCTTCTCACCGAATTTAGAAAGTGGTTCGCCGAAGGAACGTGAATTAAACCGATGTTGGCAATTCCTTCACGTCGCTGCTATGTATTTGTTACTCAAACAAACAGTATTTCCAATTCATTCTATCCCGACGCCTTGTAGGCAGTGTAAAATAGGTTCGTAGATACATCCACGGAGCTATAGTCGATGGAGTATGATGGTTGACTGAGGATGAGCACATACAGTAGATGGTATGCTACATGAGAAATCACTTGGGAAATGCAATGTTAGATTGAAGACGTAAGAAATGTACAAAATCATATGACTATTACACAGGCTATTTAGATGCATAGTATTGCGTTTTCTGGTGGAAATTCTGTCTGCGATGGGGAAAAAAGTCCCCCATTCAACCTCACTCTTGGACTGGTTCCTAAGGAGATGTCTTTTAATGACTGCAGGCAGTGGTGAATCATATTCGCAGCACTCTCGTATCTCGAAGCTACACACTTTCTTCGAACATATCTGCTAAGGACCCCATACTTGAAAATTCCAGCGTGGTTTTAGACAGGCCCTCTGCATCTTGTGACTGTTCCTCACACTGGCCCTCCCTCCCTGCAGTTTAAGTCGGGACTGAGCGGAAGTTGGAGAGCGCTTCTGTATCCTGGTCAGAAACTGGGTAAGCTGCGTTAAGGCGACAGGACCGTGTATTGGCCACTCGATGGACATGGGAACATGATGTCGTAGCTCCGCCAAACATCTATAATCAGTAAGATCATCACAAAACGATGCTTTCTACTGCAGCACGATGTATCAGAAAAATCAGTTCGAGTAGTTACGGTGGTGTTGCTTACCAGGAATATTAGGAAGGTTTCACATCATACCGGAACTGGGGGAAGGACAAGGATTTTGCTGTTGCACTGTGCTGTGTTTCCAAACCACGTACAGGTACTGTAGTCCAAACCAGATCTGCGTCTCTCAGGGTACATTTATGTCTCTCACCCAAATATTCACTCTCTCCTCGTTGTTTCCTGTGTTTCAGCAGAGAAAAATTATGATCTATAAAATCTTCAGCCAGTAGAGAAATTATTATTACCACATCCTTCTCTTCCAATATATCAAATACAAATACCGTAAGCGTGCTGACATCGAGCACATGTGCTGTCCTATTAAATATACAGGTATTGATCTACTTGGGAAAGTGGCCAATGATCGAAATCGCTTGCACAAACCAGTGTGAAGTTTCGTCAACCATACTGCAGGAGAACCATATCCCAAGACTATCAACCACAGGAGAGCGTTCCTGTGTTGGTCTTTCATAAGCTGTTTGATATACTGTTTTTCTGCTTTAGCACATCCAAGTAGCGTATGTCTGTAGCTTTGTACATGCCACACATTTTGTTTTTACATCACAACTTCGAGGTCTGTCTCAGGTGCTAAACCAGCATTAACACATTTCAATCCATTGGCTATCGCAGAAATCTGGATATCACATGTTGTAAACTAAGCTGCTCCCACCACCGACACGATGGTTGAAATAAAGGATAGAACTGGTGTTATTTATTGCCAAAAATGTGGATGACATTGAAACATGTTGAAACTGGAAGAGTTGGTGGTATATGGGGCGTTTCCAAATAGCTGTCTGAAGGTGATGATCTCTATATTTAATCCCATCTTCCACAGTGATGGCGTGGCAGATGTCTTGGTGATTTGTTTTTCCACGAGAACCTGAACATTGATTCCTCATACTGGAGATTCATATTGCACCTAGCTATATGGTCACTGTTTCTGTCTCCTGACCTCCAAAGCTTTAGACACTGCATCTTTTATTTTTCTAACTTACAATGCATAACCACATGTAGAACAAAGGGGTATTCCGCAGTACTTAAAACCCTAGAGCACATATACTATGTACCATCAGTTGTCAATCACAATGGAGGAAGAATGGAATACACCCAGGCGAGAATTTAAGTAACCTTGTCCATTCACACTTTTCTTGTCATATTTTCATCAGTTTTACGTGTTTTCCATCAATTTTCGTAACCTTGCCACGTTTTTCATAATTTCAACTCATTTTACTCAATTACTCGAGATCGAAACCACTACTCTCTATGAGATGTCATGTCAACAAAACGTGTCATCCCGTCGATCTAGTTATGCCATCAGCCAATGAAATTGCAGCTTGTTTCTCAGTTTCTGAATCATTGTAAACCCCTCCCCCCCCTTTTCCTCTGTCAGGATCATATACATGTCGACATACAGCGAATCCTGTCTCACAGCTTATATCATATTAGACAAATACTGTAGCTTAGTGTAGGAAAGAACCATCAGTAGACAGAAGGTGCAAAAACTACGTTCTCAGTCGGCACACTGAGCAGTGCTGCAGCCCGCATTGGTGCTGTTTGTAGGTTTCCGCCTCTGTTGGAGGCCAGATATGTAGTAACTGTTGCCCTATCTTTGGGGCGACGTCGTTGTTTTTCCGTGTCGTGTCAGTGTGGCAATTCGGTTGGAGTCTCAGGAGGAGCTAGGTTCGCACAGTGCGAGAAACACGACGGGACTGCTGGCAGCGCGCATGGACTGTCGGATGGAAGGGCTGTGGCCACGAGGGTGCACGACCTCGTCGTAAACCAGATCCCACAAGCTTTAAGATGAGTGCATTTCAATTCAAGTAGAGATACCTCCACCATTGTGACATCTCGCGATTCTCCAGTGACTTTGGTTCGTGTTGCTGCTTGTAGTGTCACCAAGGCGAAGAGCAGCTGGTGGAGTGCTTAGGGAAAGCGGATCTCATTAGCTTTCCTCGACTTCTTATTACTGTTTGCAGCTTTCAGCTTGTTACAATTCGTTAAGTTCAACCAGCGATATTTTTCCTGCCTGGTGGCCGCTGACGCCCCAGTTACCTGCCCTAGGGGTTAGTGTATGTAATGGCAGGGTATGTTTCCTCGCCTTGCCACTGCTGTCCGGCAAGGCGTGTAGTTTTGAAAGCTTTCTTGATTGTAGGCCGCTTGTGATTCTTCTACTAGGTGTTAGTTATTCCTTTCTCGCTCCGGGTGCTCTGAGCACAGTATTCTGCGGGCGTAGTGCAGTCCGCCAGTTCCGGCATTGACGTGTTGTTCCATTCTTGCATTTGGTTTCTTGGACGTTAGGTAGCTTCAGCAAGATTATCATTAGTCATTCGTTAGACTGCCACTAGTCTGAGTTACCATCTTGTGAAGTGAATGCAACTCTCGGCTGCCTATCTCGTCGCTCATGAAAGTGTTTGTTGCCGGACCTTCTCAAAGGTCGATTCCTGGAGCACCGTCTGTGATTGGTCCTTGTGTTTTATTACTGTATTATTTATTATCATACCTTTTAATGCCTACATTAAAGGTTATGTGTGTCTAGTTAATAGTTCCGGTCGCCTTCTGGAATAAATATAGCAGTGTAAGGGTTGTGTTGCAAGGTTACCATCATCTTATATGGCGGTCAGCTGCTTGGTTCTTTTGATTAGCCTTTGCTTGTATTTGCTGTTTTACAGCAGGTTTCTAATTTTTCATATAATTGCCGTTACTGAGGTGTAAGACCTTCAGCCGTGATTGTGGTGATTTGCTTTTGAAAAATAATTCGATATTTGTATTTTAGCAGTAAGACTTAAAACCTTATTTACTGCCATTCCTGGAGTCTGATACCTTCTGATGTGTTTGTGGCCACTTACTTTATAATATTTCAATACCTGTAAGTTGTAATTGCAGCGAGTTCTTAAACATTCTTAACAGTGGCTTTTTTAACATTATCTGTATCTGTATTTAATGGTGATTTGTTAAATTGTAATGAAATTACTGTTTTAAAAATAAATATGTGTAACTGTAAAAGGCAATCAATAGTAACTGATTATCGCCACGTGCACAATCGTAACCAAATCTTGCCTTCCCTTGACTATCAGGTAAGATTTTATTGCGAATTTCTATCTCCCCATGTGTGGATAGAGTGACAAAGTATTCTTGCATTCGTGAAATAAACTCGGAGATTCTAAGCTCCAGCACTCAGTTCGCTGTTTCGAAACGGACTACACCTTCGTTGAACCTATAGGCCAAGGACCATCAGCGAATTTCTGTATGGCCTGTCTATATGCATCTCGCAATTATTGCTCTGTCTTTAACCAACACCCTTCTGCAACACTATCTCCTATGTAATCTGAAACTGACCAGAAGGATGAGGTACTATACCCACTGCATTCGATGTCTCACGAAGAAAAGAACAAGCTGAGTTCCACGTAATCAATACAGTTCGAAATTTTACTTTTGCAAAGCGTATATCACCTGTTCCAGCATCTACTGACCGGCGCTAGTGATATAGCACGGTTTGATCATTCCAATAATGTAACTATCGTTCTGAGAAAACTGTCTACAAGCCCACCTGTGACCCCAAAGTTCTTTGCAACCACCTTATAGATTTTTATTAAGTGTTCCCAGCTAAAGAGCATTGCATTACCTGCTTGGGGGACTGCAATATACATCTATACAAAGGATCACGTGTTTGACCCTGCGCAACATTGTTTGTCTGGACCATGCGCAAGATTGTTTGGCTGTTTTAAACTCTAACAATGTATCTTTACAAAGTGCTTCTCTGTACTCTCTAACAATGACAACAACATCCTTCTGTATGTCTATTGAGGTAACAGGGATACATGCAAGTTGACTGCTGTCTTTGATGCTTTCCTAGAAAAGTGAAGCATTTGTCTCTAAATTGACATGGGTCTGAGTTAAGGGATGACAGAAAGGAGACAGAGTAATCTATTGTGATGGGTTGTAACAACGTATGATTTATTGGTGGACTGATGATGCATTCTACAGATTGGAAGATATTGCAGCAGGTCATTTATCATGTACTTAACAATTTCTCCATTGTTCTCTCGTTGTGCATCAGTTGTGTGGTATAAATTTCGTTTGACTCGTAAACAACTGCATATTCTGTCTGTGATTTAGAACGCTGTCTACCTGCGATCGTTAACAGCAAACCTTTCCATACCAGAGTGATCAGAGGACTTCCAATGCATATGTGGTAAATCATATCCAACTATGGAACACCTATTTTGCCACCGTCGTCTGGATGAATGAAGATGTATGCCAATTTCTCCATTCTCAGCCACACACTGAGCGAGGTGACGCAGTGGTTAGCACACTGGACTCAAATTCAGGAGGATGATTGTTCAAACCCAAGTCTGGTCATTCTGATTTAGGTTTTCTGTGATTTCCCTAAATCACTTCAAGTAAATGCTGGGATAGTTCCTCTGAAAGGCACAGGCGATTTCCTTCCTCTTCCTCCCCTAATTCGATGGGACCAATGACCTCACTGTTTGGTCCTCTCCCAACCAACCAATCAACCAATTCTCTGGCACATATTGGGCATAGATCGAGTCTTCTGTATCATAACTGCAGTGACAGGGGTTTGTGAGGCACTATAATCCCTGTGTGTTCATTTGATTGACAGTGTTGTTTGCGTGGGAGAAAATGCGTTTTGTTCATGGAGTTAGTGCAGCATCGTGTGTAATTTCACATATGAAACACTGCTTTTATGCATTTGAGTTTATGGTCTATGATCATTTCTCTCATCCCAGCAGCTTCTTAATTTCGAACTCCTTCCAGCCAGAGGTCCTGAAATCTGGTTTCGCAGGACAGAGCGAATCAGGTTGTGGAAAGGAGACAAGATCAGTTACTGTTAGTTACACAAGGACGTAAAACTTCCTCGAAAACCAATGCACAGTTTTCTCTTTAAAACAACAAGGATCAATTCATGGCTGAGGGCCCAAGAAACTTCTATTAAAACATAAGGATTTAGAGAAACGGGTGAAGGCCTTACTTAAGTAAAATTAAAATATCGTTAAATAATTCCTTTTAAGGGACAAGAATTTAGACAAACGGCTGAAGGCCTTACTTAAATAAAATTAAAATATCTTCTTGGCTAAAGGACCAAATAATATTTCAGATCAGCAAAGGAAATTCTTAAAAGCCAAGCATTTACAAGTGTCGGCAAAAACCATATTAAGGAAAATTTAAATTAATTCCTCGGCTGGAAGCCCAATAACACTTCAACATAATAAAAGGAAACCTTTAAAGACAAGCATTTACACAGTACAATAGAAAACCATCTTAAGAAAATCTTGACGGCTTAAAGCTCGAACAATTATTCAAAATATTTAAAGACAAACCTTAAGATAAGCGTTTACACAGTACGGCTGAAGGTCATTTTAAGATTTCTAGACAATTAAAGAGAAACCTTACAGACAGTAATTTACACATTACGGGCTGAAAGCCACAGATTTTAAAACAAACACGGCTGAAGGCCTAGATACAGAGAAAACAAGAATTTTTAATAAAAGACGGCTGAAGGCCTAATATTAAAATACTTCACATAAGGTTTGGCTGAAGGCCATATACCGAACATAGGACAGACCAAATTAATACACGGCTGAAGGCCTAGCACAGTACTTGCGACAAAAGAAAATCACAAGCACAAACAGCAAAATAGTGGTGCTCAGAAGTGTTCGAAGGGTCGGCCTGGGGAGGAAACTAATATCAGTTTAGGTAGAGACAGGCAGCCAAGCGTAACACTAAATAATCAATTCCCTTCCACCCGACCAACGGTCCGACAACCGAAAATATCAGTGAGGACGAAGATTGCAGCAGCATTACATCTTGATAATTGGCATCTCAATACAGCCAAGGCACAATAATCACTCAGAAATATAAACTAACACGAAGGTTGCCAAACTACACGCCATGCCGGACAGCATCAACACGGCGAGGAAACACACGCTCTCTGCTCTCTCCCATCCGACCGGCTGCCTACTCCAGTACGCAGACAGCATTCATAAGTTCTCAGTGGAAATCACAGAGGCTACACACAGTTCCACGTAAACACTTGCACCAAGAACTCCGACTATCCTAAAACCAGTCACCGTGAAGCAACAGGGAGAAAACGACAATTCGACACACACAGAGTTTCCATAAGCGGTCGGCGGCAGAATACCCGACGACCGACCTAACGATCAACCAAGGTCGTCCCCACTCAAATTATGCGTGTCGGCAAAGGTCCGCTGACTGCAGCTCCAACCCGACTCAACTCGATGTCCGTTCGAAACTCGGAGACACGGCGACCCGGGCACATTGGCTCGGACGCAACCACGCAGAGGTAACTCTTGCCCATTGGCCATGATATCTCTGCAGAAGGAAGGAACGGGCCCGTGTCCGGCCAGATGACCAACTGACGAGGCCCAGAAACGGTCAAAAGACCAAATACACGTCGCCTAATGAGACGACCAACCGAAAGGGCAACCAGCTGTCGTTCCCGCTCCAATCTCCTCGCGTCGTACAGTTCGTGTGTGGGGCCAGCGGTCAGCAAGTACTGGCTGTCCGCGCCTCAATGGCGCTTGGTCACCGACTGAAGTCCCGATTAAACTCTTGACAGATGACGATCCGGAAATACTAGCGGTCGCTCCAGAGATAGTTCGACAGTCCACTATCGATTTGCGCTGCTGGTGCCACCCACGGTCAAGCAAACCAGCAACTTAGTGACGCCAGTAAATCGAATAAGAAGGAGGCCACAGTACCGTAAAGACAAGTTGATAAGCAATAAACGGCACGAATACGAGCCGCGCACGGCTCAGCTCCATTGTTTCTTCTTCTTCTTCTTCTTCTTCTTCTTATAGTCTGTTATATCATCACTCTCAAATCTATCAGGCTTCTATCTACTATACATCAATAGGAACTCCTCAGCATCCAAGTATCTAGAGGGGTCGTGTGTAATTGGATGGGTGACATGAATAAGATAGATACAGTACAGTCTTTGCAGAACGGTAGTTACAGTATTGGAATGAAAAGCTGGACTATATCACTAGCACTAGTCTGTACATCTTTGGAACAGGTGTTATACTCTTTGCGCAAGTAAAATTCCGAACTGTATTGATTATGTGGAACTGAGCTCATTCTTTTTCATGATGAGACATCGAAAACAGAAGAAGAGTTACCATATTCGCATAGAGATTCTATTGAAATGTATTAATACCAGTTTAGCACCTGACACAGACCTTGAAGTCGTGGTGGAACAACAATATTTACGGCAGTGTACAAAGCTGTAGTCATATACCATTTGGATGTGTTACAGCACGGAAACAATATATCAAACTGCTTATGGAAGAACATCACAGGATTTTACTCAGAGTACGCGAAGGAACTTGTCCCCTTCTTGCAGCGGTGTACCGTAGGTCTCTAAAAGAGCGTAGCGTTCCGAAGGATTGGAAAAGTGCACAGGTCATCCCCATTTTCAAGAAGGAACGTGGAACAGATGTGCAGAACTGTGGACCTATATCTCTAACGTCGATCAATTGTAGAATTTTGGAACTTTGGAACACGTATTATGTTCGAGTATAATGACTTTTCTGGAGACTAGAAATCTACTCTGTAGGAATCAGCATGGGTTTCGAAAAAGACGATCGTGTGAAACCCAGCTCGCGCTATTCGTCCACGAGACTCAGAGGTCCATAGACACGGGTTCACAGGTGGATGCCGTGTTTCTTGACTTCCGCAAGGCCTTCGATACAGTTCCCCACAGTCGTTTAATGAACAAAGTAAGAGCATATGGACTATCAGACCAATTGTGTGATTGGATTGAAGAGTTCGTAGATAACAGAAGGCAGCATGTCATTCTCAATGCAGAGATGTCTTCCGAAGTAAGAGTGATTTCAGGTGTGCCGTAGGGGAGTGTCGTAGGACCGTTGCTATTCACAATATACATAAATGACCTTGTGGATGACATTGGAAGTTCACTGAGGCTTTTTGTGGATGATACTGTGGTATATCGGGAGGTTGTAACAATGGAAAATTGTACTGAAATGCAGGAGGATGTGCAACGAATTGACGCCTGGTGCAGAATTTCAATGTAGACAAGTGTAATGTGCTGCGAATACATAGAGAGAAAGATCCTTTATCATTTAGCTACAATATAGTAGGTAAGCAACTGGAAGCAGTTAATTCCATAAATTATCTGGGAATAGGCATTAGGAGTGATTTAAAATGGAATGACCGTATAAAATTAATCGTCGGTAAAGCAGATGCCAGACTGAGATTCATTGGAAGAATCCTAAGGAAATGCAGTCCGAAAACAAAGGAGGTAGGTTACAGTACGCTTTTTCACCCACTGCTTGAATGCTGTTCACCGGTGTGGGGTCCGTACCAGATAAGGTTGACCGAAGAGATAGAGAAGATCCAACGGAGAACAGCGCGCTTCGTTACAGGATCATTAAGTAATCGCGAAAGCCTTAAGGAAATGATAGATAAACTCCAGTGGAAGAGTCTGCGAGAGAGACGCTCAGTAGCTCGGTACAGATTTTTGTTGAAGTTTCGAGAACATACCCTCAACGAGAAGTCAAGCAGTATATTGCTCCCTCCTATGTATATCTCGCAAAGAGACCATGATGATAAAATCAAAGAGATTAGAGCCCACACAGAGGCATACCGATAATCTTTCTTTCCACGAACAATACGAAACTGGAATAGAAGGGAGAACCGATAGAGGTACTCAAGGTACCCTCCGCCACACTGTCGGGTGGCTTGCGGAGTATGGATGTAGATGTAGATGAAGCGTCTATTGTGATTGATAGTCTTGTGATATGGTCCCCCTGCAATATGCGTCACGAAACTTTACACCGGTCTGTGTAAGCGACCTTGATCACTGGCCATCTGCTCCACTAGACCTGTATATTTTATAGGATCGCTAGATATGCTCGATGTCAGCACGCAGATGGTATTTATCTTTGATATATCGAAAGAGAGGGACATGGTAATATCAAATTCTCTATCGGCTGAAGTCAGCCAAATTTTTATAGTTCTTAGTTTTTCTCTGTTGAATCGAAAAACGTGACTAGGAGAGAGAGAATGTTTGGGTGAGAGACATGAATGCACCCTGAGAGACGCAGATCTGCTTTGGATTGTTGTACATTTATGTGATTTGGAAAAGCAGTACAATGTAAGTGCAAAATCCTCATCCCTCTACCAGTTCCATTATGATGTGCAACTTTCCTAATTTTCCTTATAAGAAACACCATTGTAACTGCTGTAATATCTTTTCTACTACTTCGTGTTGGAGGGTAAAGTTTCGTTTGGTGTTGGCCCTACATGTTGTTAAGGTTGGTGCAACTATAACAACATGTTCTCATTTCCACCGAGTGGTCAAAATATGTTCACGTCGCATTAACTAAGCTCACCCTGTTTCTCCACAGGATGCAAAAGGTAGCAGCTATAGCGGTCTAAAAGTTCCAATCAATCTTGACTTTAACTGCGACGATCACGTAGACGAAGCTGCAAGGAGGCTGGGGCAGTGTGAGAAATAGTTACGAGATGCAAAGGGACTGTCTAAAACCATGCTGGAGTTTCTCTGTATGGGTTCATTAGCTGATAAGTTAGAAAAAGTTGACTTATTTCGAGATATGAGATTACCACGAATATGATTCACCATACATCTCCATAAGATCCAGCACAAGTGTGTAGTTGAGTGGGGAGACTTGATTCCAAATCTCAGATAACATTTCTAACAGAAAATTTAAAATTACAGACCTGAAAAGCCTTTTTATTTGTCATAGGATATTGTACCTTTCTTAGCGTGAGGAATATATAGCAGTAGCACAAGGGAGCAGCGAATATTGGCTTGATGTGAGGTTCCCAAGCAGAATCACTTTCTAAATTCGGTGAGAAAGGTGATTTTATTACCAATTTACACTGCTGGTGACGTGCACCTCCACTTTCAGATTGTAAATACACATCCTAACATCCTATCCGCCCCATGAACCATGGACGGGAGGCTTGCGTGCCTCAGCGATACAGATAGCCGTAGCGCAGGTGCAACCACAACGGAGGGGTATCTGTTGAGAGGCTAGACAAACGTGTGATTCCTGAAGAAGGGCAGCAGCCTTTTCAGTAGTTGCAGGGGCAACAGTCTGGATGATTGACTGATCTGGCCATGTAACACTAACCAAAACGGCCTTGCTGTGCTGGTACTGCGAACGGTTGAAAGCAAGGGGAAACTACAGCCGTAATTTTTCCCGAGGGCATGCAGCTCTACTGTATGGTTAATGATGATGGTGTCCTCATGGGTAAAATATTCCGGAGGTAAAATAGTCCCCCATTCGGATCTCCGGGCGAGGACTACTCAAGAGGACGTCGATATCAGGAGAAAGAAAACTGGCGTTCTACGGATCGGAGCGTGGAATGTCAGATCCCTTAATCGGGCAGGTAGGTTAGAAAATTTAAAAAGGGAAATAGATAGGTTACAGTTAGATATAGTGGGAATTAGTGAAGTTCGGTGGCAGGAGGAACAAGACTTTTGGTCAGGTGAATACATGGTTATAAATACAAAGTCAGGTAGGGCTAATGCAGGAGTAGGTTTATAATGAATAAAAAAATACGAATGCGGGTAAGCTACTACAAACAGCATAGTGAACGCATTATTGTGGCCAAGATAGACACGATGCCCACGCCTACTACAGTAGTACAAGTTTATATGCCAACTAGCTCTGAAGATGACGAAGAAATTAAAGAAATGTATGATGAAATAAAAGAAATTATTCATATAGTGAAGGGAGACGAAAATTTAATAGTCATGGGTGATTTGAATTCGGTAGCAGGAAAAGGGAGAGAAGGAAATGTAGTAGGTGAATATGGATTGGGGCTAAGAAATGAAAGAGGAAGCCGCCTAGTACAATTTTGCACAGAGCACAACTTAATCATAGCTAACACTTGGTTCAAGAATCGTAAAAGAAGTTTGTGTACATGGAAGAAGCCTGGAGATACTGACAGGTTTCAGACAGATTATATAGTGGTAAGACAGAGATTTAGGAACCAGGTTTTAAATTTTAAGACATTTCCAGGGGCAGATGTGGACTCTGACCACAAACTATTGGTTATGAACTGTAGATTAAAACTGAAGAAACTGCAAAAAGGTGGGAATTTAAGGAGATGGGACCTGGATAAACTGACTAAACCAGAGGTTATACAGAGTTTCAGGGAGAGCATAAGGGAACAATTGACAGGAATGGGGGAAAGAAATACAGTAGACGAAGAATGGGTAGCTTTGAGGGATGAAGTAGTGAAGGCAGCAGAGGATCAAGTAGGTAAAATGACGAGGGCTAGTAGAAATCCTTGGGTAACAGAAGAAATATTGAATTTAATTGATGAAAGGAGAAAATATAAAAATGCAGTAAATGAAGCAGGCAAAAAGAAATACAAACGTCTCAAAATTGAGATCGACAGGAATTGCAAAATGGCTAAGCAAGGATGGCTAGAGGACAAATGTAAGGATGTAGAGCCTTATCTCACTAGGGGTAAGATAGATACTGCCTACAGGAAAATTAAAGAGACCTTTGGAGAAAAGAGAACCACTAGTATGAATATCAAGAGCTCAGATGGAAACCCAGTTCTAAGCAGAGAAGGGAAAGCAGAAAGGTGGAAGGAGTATATGCAGGGTCTATACAAGGGCGATGTATTTGACGACAATATTATGGAAATGGAAGAGGATGTAGATGAAGATGAAATAGGAAATATGAAACTGCGTGAAGAGTTTGACAGAGCACTGAAAGACCTGAGTCGAAACAAGGCCCCAGGAGTAGATAACATTCCATTAGAACTACTGACAGCCTTGGGAGAGCCAGTCCTGACAAAACTCTACCATCTGGTGAGCAAGATGTATGAGATAGGCGAAATTCCCTCAGACTTCAAGAAGAATATAATAATTCCAATCCCAAAGAAAGCAGGTGTTGACAGATGTGAAAATTAGCGAACTATCAGTTTAAAAAGTCACAGCTACAAAATACTAACGCGAATTCTTTACAGACGAATGGAAAAACTAGTAGAAGCCGACCTCGGTGAAGATCAGTTTGGATTCCGTAGAAATGTTGGTACACGTGAGGCAATACTGACCCTACGACGTATCTTGGAAGCTAGATTAAGGAAAGGCAAACATACGTTTCTAGCATTTGTAGACTTGGAGAAAGCTTTTGACAATGTTGACTGGAATACTTTCTTTCAGATTCTGAAGGTGGCAGGGGTAAAATACAGGGAACGAAAGGCTATTTACAATTTGTACAGAAACCAAATGGCAGTTATAAGAGTTGAGGGGCATGAAAGGGAAGCAGTGGTTGGGAAGGGAGTGAGACAGGGTTGTAGCCTCTCCCCGATGTTATTCAATCTGTATATTGAGCAAGCAGTGAAGGAAACAAAAGAAAAATTCGGAGTAGGTATCAAAATCCATGGAGAAGAAATAAAAACCTTGAGGTCCGCCGATGATATTGTAATTCTATCAGAGAAAGCAAAGGACTTGGAAGAGGAGTTGAACGGAATGGATAGCGTCTTGAAAGGAGGATATAAGATGAACATCAACAAAAGCAAAACGAGGATAATGGAATGTAGTCGAATTAAGTCGGGAGATGCTGCGGGTATTAGATTAGGAAATGAGGCACTTAAAGTCGTAAAGGAGTTTTGCTATTTGGGGAGCAAAATAACTGATGATGGTCGAAGTGGAGAGGATATAAAATGTAGACTGGCAATGGCAAGGAAAACGTTTCTGAAGAAGAGAAATTTGTTAACATCGAGTATAGATTTAAGTGTCAGGAAGTCATTTCTGAAAGTATTTGTATGGAGTGTGACCATGTATGGAAGTGAAACATGGACGATAAACAGTTTGGACAAGAAGAGAATAGAAGCTTTCGAAATGTGGTGCTACAGAAGAATGCTGAAGATTATATGGGTAGATCTCATAACTAATGAGGAGGTATTGAATAGGATTGGGGAGAAGAGAAGTTTGTGGCACAACTTGACTAGAAGAAGGGATCGATTGGTAGGACATGTTCTGAGGCATCAAGGGATCAGCAATTTAGCATTGGAGGGCAGCGTGGAGGGTAAAAATCGTAGAGGGAGGCCAAGAGATGAATACACCAAGCAGATTCAGAAGGATGTAGGTTGCAGTAGGTACTGGAAGATGAAGAAGCTTGCACAGGATAGAGTAGCATGGAGAGCTGCATCAAACCAGTCTCTGGACTGAAGACCACAACAACAACAACAACATCCTATCGATCACCTTCTATACGGAAAGTTCAAAAAGAAAAGAGCCTGGCTGTTGAGACACTTGTCCCACTGTGACAAAAGGTGGTGAATGGCTGTCTAATAAAATTCCCGGGGCTGTGATGTTAACCAGTTACGCGCACATTGCTGTACATCGTCGTCCGATGTGAATCGTTTGCCCCTCAGAGCCTTTTCAAAGGGACCAAAAATGGTGTAATCGGAGGGAGAGAGGTTCAGGCTGTATGGAGGAGGGTGAACGAGAACCTCCCATTTCAGTTTCTGCAGGACTTGAATTTCTGCAGGAGTGTCACGACTGTGTTGGCCATATGGGGCATTGCATTGTTGTGGAGCAGAATGACCCTATGGGTGAGACTGCGTGGTCGTTTTGATTTGATCACTTAGTGAAGGGTGGTCAAGGTTTGTTAGTAACGCTGGGCATTCACTGCTGTCCTGTGCTGCAGGAAGTGAATCAGAAAGGGCCCATCTTGGTCAAACAAGAACATCAGCATACCCTTTCCTGCACTCACCTGGACGGCTTTGCTTTTTTTGGTGGTGGTGACCCTGGATGCTTTCACTGGATACATTGTTGTTTTGATTCTCGTTTTATGACACCATGACTCATCGCCAGTCCCCACTCATGACTGGAACGCATTCCATTCCCAAACATAGCGCTGCAGGTGAGCAAGACAGTGGGCCCTGTCTCTTGCTTCCTGGTGTGGTTGAAGACTGTGTGGCACCCATTAGGCACACACTTGGTGCATGTACAGTCGTTCCTTCATGATGGTGTGAACACTTCCAGTGCTCTATCCGAACATGGCATCCATGACTTTCACTGTCACTCGGCGGTCCTCGGTCATGAGTGCATCCAACAGCTGGACGATGTTATCGGGATTGCAGTGTGGTGCTCCAAACTGTGCATCATTGGCTAAAGACATCAGCCCTTTACTCAAGCACTTATGCCACGCGTTGACCATTGCCAGGGACATGCAGTGTTCGCCATTCATTTGTGACATACATCAATTAATGTCCATTCCTCCTCTTCCTTCTGCTGTCAGAAAACGAACAACACCTCTTTGATCTTCTGTTGACGCTCCATGTCACTGTTTGCGACTGGCAGCGTTGGATGACTGGTGTATCCTGTTGATAGCCCTGTATAATCATGTGACGTGCACACGTGCCCTCTAGCGATGGGCTGTGAACTTCCACACTCTTGTTGGAAGAATACCTTATTACACATGCCGTCATGTTACCCCCTGTCACTGGTTTGCACATTCCAGACTCCAGCTCGTTTCTTACTGAATGTCCCTTACATATTCAAAGTTGCAGTATTTGTGTGGAAGACTACTTCATGCAGAACCAATACCATATCTTGATCTATAAAGCATGTATAGTTTTTAATGTGGATGTCGTTAGTGATACTTGTTTGTGCCTGTAGACTCAAGACTGCTTTGTATGCAGGGTGACAGTGACATAGCCATTGCGATCGTTTTTTAAACAGCTGGTCAGTTTGTAAGAGGTCCGTAGGCCCTTACTATAAGTTTGCACTCGGCACAGGTCGATGGGGCAAACAATCGATAGTGTGTCGTGTTGCGAGAGTGAGTGTAGAGTCAGATCCCAGGTTGCGAGCCGAGCCCTGCGGAGGCCTGTTGCTGTAATGCAAGGCTTACTGACAAAGGGAGTGGCCATCGCTGCGGTTTAACCCCTTTGTGCTAGAATAATACGGGAAAGTGAAGAAGTATAATTACGATAGTGATCAGTGATATTTCTGTACCGATATTTGTGGTTTCGCGTCTACCGCGCCGGCATCATTTGGATTGCAGTGCTGGATTGCAGTGTTGGATTGCAGTGATTGAATTTGCGTGTGACAATAATGAATAGCGAGGAAGCCTGTGCTGAGATTAGCCGTAATTAAATATGTATTACGAAAGCAGTGGCTGTCTCCTTCCTTTTGTATTTTTGAGACCAATATAGGTCCTTGATTAGTGAAGCTGTGTTGGCGTTTCTTCTTGTCACCGGACATTTCATTATTACAGCATTTGAGAAGGACAAAATGGAATGTAACAACTCTGTAGCAGTCAAATCCGATTGCTAGCCCCATTAGGTACACGGTCACATTAATTAATATCTGTTTGGGCTGCTACCAGATCCCGATCGGGTCGCGATATACATAAATCGGAGGTGTTACACCCTTGGCGATCGTGAAAGGACAAGTGCAATTTTCGGACGAATCGTAAAGAACAATAGGTAATTTTACCTTGCTTAAAGCGAGAAAATATTTTTCAATGTTGGATCGAGACAGAGCATAAACTTTGAAATCGCGACAAGAAACAGTGCATTTTGAACAATACGAAGTAATAGCATCTTACAATTGTGACTAAACTGTTTTTTCTTGCCATATTAGATAAGAATAATAGTGTCAATAAACTGTGTTATAATGTGCAAATGCGTAAATCCGCGCGAAAAACTGTGAAAAGTGAACACTAAAGAAAGACACATGTGAA
Source organism: Schistocerca serialis cubense (assembly GCF_023864345.2). Taxonomy (NCBI): domain Eukaryota; kingdom Metazoa; phylum Arthropoda; class Insecta; order Orthoptera; family Acrididae; genus Schistocerca; species Schistocerca serialis. The sequence goes on along the minus strand of NC_064641.1, from coordinate 404,615,599 downwards.
CATTAATATAGCAAAACGAACTAAGAATTTGTCACTAAAGCTTTTACAGAAGTGTTTAATAGTAATATTGTGACTGGAATTGCTTTTTAAATAGTGAAAATTGGACAGCTTCATGTGGACCCATAAACTGTTATGCGGATGACAATTCATGTGGCGACGCAATTGTTGATTGACGTCATGCAGAACCGTGTAGCAGTTGCGCCAAAGAGCTTCGATCTGCGAGGTGATTTCACACGTCATCTCAACTACCTGTGCAAGGAGTAGTTCAAGCACAGACGCACTACACCGAGCACCGACCCGACATCTAGCCGCCGAACTACAACTATGCGCGCCTGCAGCGCCACGGAGCGGCCGGCTGAGAACTACGACGTCCCACCACAGCGAGCAGCGTGACTTCTAAACACCGAGCGCCAACCCGGCATCTAGCGGCCGAACTACAAACTACGCCCGCCTGCAGCGCCACGGAGCGGCCGACGGAGAACTACGACGACTTGCCACAGATCTGCGGCTCGACTTCACGCGGCTCCGGCAGCAGTACAGCGCCACGCCCACTTCAAACGTCAAAACATCGCGACTTGTGGTAAGGTCAGTTGGTGAGTGAAGACGACTGGTTGGCAAAACATTAAATTGCAGTGTGCTGTTTTCATGGTAGATAAACATTTGCAAACTGAGTTTTGCATTAGGAAAAGTGCCCAATTACTGTAATTTCCGAAAAGTTTGCGAAACATACTCTGAAATATAGCATACTTATTTATGCATACTGTGTTGCCTAAATGGTAATTATACAGATATGCTTATTGTTTTTGGGGATTTTACATTTATAGATTTTATGAGTGGTGTGATTTATCTTATTTAGAACATTTTACATAAGCTGTGTATATGAAAATTGATATTTGGAATTATTAGGTTTTGAGGGTCGTTATGTTCAGTACTCATGCATATTGTATCAATTTGGGATTAATTGAAGATACTGCAGTTACTGTTTCATTAGTTTCATGATAATTAGGCGTGTTTTGGGTTACTAGAGGTTATTTTATATTACTTGCCTGTGTATTAAAAATAAACCAAACATGTCTACTGAAGATAAGCAGGTTTGTGAGGAAGTAGTTGAAAGGAAAGGGAAAGTACAGGAAGACAGATATGATTCAGGAATCAGTGGTTGTGGATTGTCATTAGATAGCCCATTAGCACATTCAACTAGTTATCCCGAGACACCAGGACAAACGACGAGAGATAAGTCAGTTTCAGAGGATGCAAATATGCGGTCGATGTTGGCAGCCTTGCTAAAAGAAACTAGAGAAAGGGGAAAAATACTCCGAAAATCACTAAAGGAAGATTTATGAGAATCATTAGAGAAGGGTTTACAAGAAACAAGAGAATCACTAAAGGGTTTACAAGAAAATAACGCATCATTAGAGAAAGGTTTACAAGAAGCTGGAGAAAGGGAAGAAATATTCCACAAATCACTAAAGGAAGATTTACAAGTAACTATAGTACAAGAGATCAAAACATCATACATGAAGATGGAATGTAATCTGAAGAAGGAGATGCAGGAGTTACCAGAACGACTGAAGATGAACATCGACGAGAGAGAGAGGAAGCTACAGATGAATATAGACCAAGTCCAGAGAGACGTGGAGGGGATGGAAGGAAAGTTAACAAAAAAGATAGAAGACGATATTGAAGAAACTAAAGCCGAATTGGGAGAAAGGATCACCGAAGTGGAAACAAATTATAATCATGGAATCGCCGAGGTGATGCAGATGCAGAAACAATGCAACAATGCGGTCAAGGGGATAGGAGATTGGCAAAACCAATTGGCTGCCAATCTGAGAAATGCTATAACCGTGCAACGAGAAGAGAATAACCAGAGGGTTGCAATGGAAGGTGAGGCCTTCACTTGGGGAGTTAAGAAGAAGGAAGGGAATACTAGTTATGATCAGTTTGAAGGAGAATTCTTGAAGAAATACTGGTGCAAAAGTCATCAGTGTGCAGCACTTGAGGGCCTACTACACCGCCAGTCACTTAATACATGGAGAGGAACGTCGAAAGAGTTTGCCGAACATTTGTGGGAACTGAACGAGACCTTGGAACAACCCCTGAGTGATGACGTAATGATATCAGCGATAAAGAGAAGAATGAGCCGGAGAATGCAAGAAACTGTATCCGGGAGCCTAATTGAAGATAGGGAGGCCTTGATGGAGATACGGGAACAGTTGGAATCTGTTCGATCACAGGAACACAATCAAGCTAATGATCAAAACCGAGGGGAAAGTAATGACCCAAGGAATCATTTTAATCATTCGTCTGATTATAGAGGAAGAGGTGGAGGGACCGGAAAACTAAATGACACTCCAGGTGGGGTCCGGTCAAGAGTGAGAGCTACAAGGACCCGAACAAACCTACTAAGATATATTTAGGACATTTAGTTGTTGAACGGACATTTGGAAAAGGGAAATGTTTATTTACATTATGTTTTCTGATGTCTTATAATTAGAACTGCATAATTCATATCAACGATTACCTGAGGATGGGTATAAAGCCTGTAACCACTAATTTGTAGTATAATAATTCATATGTCATGTGTTCAAGTAATAATTTTTGATTGTATGTTGTGTGTTTCATTCAATATTGGAATATAGAGGACTATTGTTGTTTGATATAAAAATTGTAATTTGGACAATGCCATGTTTATGAGATGTAATAACCTTTTGTAGAAATTATTGTGGAGGCAGCCCACTACCAGAGTCGAGGGATTATTTGGTGAATTGTACTTTCATTAATTATTTACACTATGTGTTTTGTTCAGATGTAGCAATGTCTAATTCCCTAGCCGATTCTTTTACGCCAGAGGCTCCAAAGAAGTTTTCACGAGCAGGGATGTAAGGGGTCCGTAGGCCCTTACTATAAGTTTGCACTCGGCACAGGTCGATGGGGCAAACAATCGATAGTGTGTCGTGTTGCGAGAGCGAGTGTAGAGTTGAGTCAGTTCCCAGGTTGCGAGCTGAGCCGTGTGGAGGCCTGTTGCTGTAATGCAAGGCTTACCGACAAAGGGAGTGGCCATCGCCGCGGTTTAACCCCTTTGTGTTAGAATAATACGGGAAAGTGAAGAAGTATAATTACGATAGTGATCAGTGTTATTTCTGTACCGATATTTGTGGTTTTGCATCTACCGCGCTGGCATCATTTGGATTGCAGTGTTGGATTGCAGTGTTGGATTGCAGTGATTGAATTTGCGTGTGACAATAATGAATAACGAGGAAGCCTGTGCTGAGAGTAGCCGTAATTAAATATGTATGACGAAGGCAGTGGCTGTCTCCTTCCTTTTGTATTTTTGAGACGAATATAGGTCCTTGATTAGTGAAGCTGTGTTGGCGTTTCTTCTTGTCACCGGACATTTCATTATTACAGCATTTGAGAAGGACAAAATGGAATGTAACAACTCCGTAGCAGTCAAATCCGATTGCCAGCCCCATTAGGTAGACGGTCACATTAGTTAATATCTGTTTGGGCTGCTACCAGATCCCGATCGGGTCGGGATATACATAAATCGGAGGTGTTACAAGTTGTAAGACGTTTATTTCCTTCTTCCTAAAGCACACTGGTACCCTTGGACTATCCATCACGGCTTGTTACTGTATATTGTTTGGCGCCACCAGCATTCAGTTTCTTAGTACAAGATGTGTGATAGATTCGCTGTGTTTGGCACACTTATAGAGTATATATTGTGGTGTGAAGTTAGTGTAGTCAGTGTTTCCACATATGAATAGAAAATGACTATGTCTGGTCATAAGGGAGTTCTGGAGTTGATGTGGGAAACTGCGATTTCAAGGCACAGGGAAATGGAAGATTTTGTGTTGTTACGTCCTGTCATTGGGAATATATAAATACTGATACTTCCTAAGTCACAGCCTTCAGGAGGAGGTATTTCCCCTAATTTGCTCACTGTCGAATGTCATCAGATTGGGACATAAAGAGTAAAATGTAATTTTATTTTCCTAGGGCGACACAAATTGACTTCAAAATAAAATTACAGTATCAGGAGCGACCCTTTCTATAAATTATTTCAATATATATTCGAATGGTCACTATTCAGGGGTATGTCGTGAATGCCTATTTGAAAGAAGACTTCAGTTAGACATAAACCCTATTCGGAATAGTTTTTGAGAACTCATTTGAGAGAGGACAAGTTACTGTTTCGCCGATTTTCTGCATACGGAAAATTATTAAGGATTTTATTACAACCTGACACACCTTGAGCGAGACTCTAGAAAGTTAACGGCCTGAGCAGACGTTGATGGAGCTTGGTAGTGCGCTAAAAGTAGTATTTTTATAGTTCTTAGTTCGTAGAAACGGCGTGTTTCGAGTTGAAAACAGTTGGTGGCGAGCCCATCCCTTAGTAAATATTGCCAGACAGGTCCACAGCCGTACAGGGTAGACAGGGCAGCCCCTTCTTGAGACAGGTATCCAGCATAACAATGTTGAGCTACCTGCAGCAGCGCCAGCAGAAGGCTGGGCTGGGGGCGACGGACTGAAGGAACGCATCTACACAGTGGAGTTATAAACCGAGCATTATGTGTAGAGCCACATGTAATAATTATTCACAAGTTTTCGTGTTCGCTGATATTGCAAATAGGCCTTTGAACCACATCCTTTGGCCGCCTTGGTTGTATAAGAAACTCCAGTATCTGAGAAACGTTACATCTCATAGCTAGGACTAACAAGCTCCGACGCATAGGCAATTTAGATAGAGATCATTAAGATTGTATCTGCTCACTCGTTGACTTGGGAAACGACAAGACTTCGGAGAAAATCATCTTCCCTCTCCACGAGAACTTAAAAAGCCAGTAATTGGAGGTTTCTTTTTTTTCCGGAGACGCAGGTTTCTTAACTGTTACCCTGGTTCGACATGAGTTCGTACTGTCGTGTGGGAGGGGTGATTTAGCGCCTCTAGAGCCCTGTGGTTGGCTCAAGATAGTGTGAAGGCGGTTTCGTTCGTGCACTTTGCGGGAAAAGAGGATTTTTTTTCTGAAGAGGTGCGGAGCACTCGGGTGCTGGACTTTGATCTGGTAGGAGGCTTCTGGTCAAAGCTCAGGCATGTGTGGCTGGTACTTGGGACCTGTCCTAAGACTGACTTCACTCGCGTGTAGTTTAGACTGGGGAGCCTGTGGTGAAGTTCTTAATGCATCGTCAGTGTCACTTCAAACGTCTCGAACTACTGGTTTGCCCAGGGCACACTTACTCGTTTTTGGTTCAAAAGTCTTGACGTTTGATATCCTTGTGCGCTGTGTCGTATAAGTGAGCCAAATTGGTCCTTGGTACGATCAGTGAATGGGTGTGTCACACACTGAAATCTACCGCCGCACGAAGCTAACAGGGTACTGTATTGCCGCTCTGGCATTGTCAGGGCGTACAGATCTCAGTCGACACTTGCTCTCAGCTGCACCTATACTTCAGTAGATTTGATCAATCAAAGTCTGCTCAGCGTCAGATCAGTTCAGATTGCGTTATCCACATTTTTAGGGACAGAGTACTTGACTCACTCTTCTAGTTAAACTCTCTCTGCCACCCAGGATGCTTTTCCAGTGTAGTCTTAAATCACCTGTTAGTTGATTATGGTATTCAATCGATAACTTTTTTAGCATATGTTGGTTTTTTTCTTTTGAAAAATAGATGTTGTTACAACTCTAGTAAATTTTGCTTCATTCTCAATCATTTATATAGTCCCCACAGGGTTAACGTTCACAATCAATAACGTCTGTTTTTGAGCCAGTAGCGCGTATGTATGTGTCTTACCTACCCAACCTCTTTGATGCCTTATTCTAGTCCAGACTACCACGTTGCTGTCCGCCTGCTTAGCTGGGTGGTAACGTGCTCGCGTCACCTGCAAGCGGGCTCGGGTTCGATTCCCGGCAGGTAGGAGAATTTCTATGCTCAGGGACTGGGTGTTGTGTTATCCTCATCTTTATTTCATGCTCATTACTGGTGCGCAACTCGCCCAGTGTGGTGTCGACTGAAACATGACTTGCACTTGGCGGCCGAATTTCCCCGGATAAGGCGTCCCAGCCAACTCATACTCTCATTTCCATTTTTGCCTCGTTACTTTCAACATCTTTGATTTGGATGTATTACTGTCATAGGAATAGGAGTGGTCACGAAATTGAACTCTGTGCCTCACTTTGTGATTTCTCCCCAGCCCCTAAGATGTTGCATTCTGTTTGTTAATGATCATTCATGCTAGCTGTGTGTAAAGCAATTAGTTGCATAAATAGTAATGTGACATGGTGTGCTGAAAAGCAGTGTCTCCCATTTTTTTTTGTTCTGCTCTCAGTATCGGTTGAGGTACTGCATGTCAAGCATATTACTTGATCGACTTTCCTACTTCGCCGACGCAAGGTGCAACTAGCGGGCTCCGAATTGTAGCGTGTAACACGGTGGTGTGCAGCGTAGCTACTTCGGTGCGTGAGAAACAGCGTGCTGTAATCGCGTTTCCAGTTCGAAGAGTTAGTCCACACATGGAGCATTCTCTCCTTCAGCATAACGATGGGAAACCACACACCAGCGCTGCTACATCTGCAACAATCTGATACTTTCTGTTCACTGTCATCGATCAACCTTCATGCAGACCACACGTAGCCCTATCGATTTTCATGTTTCCAATTCCTTTGAGGAATTCACTTTGATAGAATCAAGTGATGTGTGCGGAGGTGAGATTGTGGCTCCGTCAGCAAAATCAAAGATTCTACATTGACGGTATCAACCAACTAGTCTCTCGTTGGGAGACCGTTGGCAGGGGTAACTGTGATGAGAAAAAAACATATATACATGAACAACAAAGATGTAGAGTTTAAGTAACGTCTGTTTATTTTAAAAAGCTTGAAGAGTTTTCACTTTAAAAATCCGGAGGTAATACTTTTCAGCACGCTTTCTTACATTAAATTTACTCTGTCACGGAAACCGTTTGGAGTAGGGAGAATGTCCTACGAGGTTTTCACTTCTTACTCTTTCTCGTCCCATATCTCTGAATACTAACCGATCGTCCTGAGACACCCTGCGTAGGTCGGGGGCTGAAAGCCAGGAAGCAGTGTGTGCAGTGAAACTGAATAAAAAGTAACAATGGGCTACAAATAGGACTCAGTATTTATACGCATAAAAACTACTAAAAACTACTTTCTACTAAAAAAAAATCATTGCACTCAAATTAATATTAACCTGCTAATAGCAGTTATATAGAGCTACTTAGTAAAGCTGAGGAGGCGGCAAATTTTTCAAAGAAGCTTACTAATTTTCTTGTTTAAATTAGATGACACGAAGCGTCTCTCTCGTTCTTATTACAGTGAGTCATCAGTCCTCTGTCTGGCTCAAACGACCCGCAATGGATTCCTCTCTCGTGTCAACCTCTTCATTACAGAGTAACACTTGCACCCTACAACAACATTATTTGGTGGGCATAATCCAGTCTCTTTCATCCCCTACGGTTTTGCCATGTATAGCTCGCACTAGTACCAGGATTTCCACATGTTTTTCTCTTAGCCAGAATCTCTTTATTACTCATTTTATTAGTCCGCCTAATTCTCATAATCCTTCACATCTCAAGTGCTTCAGTTCTCATATTTCCGGTGCTCCAACAGTCCATAATTCACTACCAAGGATTGTGCAACCTAAATGTAAATTCCAAGAAATTTCTTTATCACATTAAGGCCCATGTTTGGTATTAGGAGACTGTCTCTTGGCCATAAGTGCACTCTTATCCTGTGCTAGTCCGCTTTTTATGTCCTTCTTGCTTTGTCCGTCACGTGTAATTTGGGCTCCAAGGTAGCGGAATTCCTTACCCTCACCTAATTCGTGGTCACCGGTTCACAGTTACGTTTATCGTTAAACTCATTTCTGTTACTCTTGATTACGTTCACCCGTCTTCAGCTTACTCTTATTTCATATTGGCTCTGAGCACTACGGGACTTAACAGCTGAGGTCATCAGGTTATTTCATATTCTCTACTCATTAGACTGCTCATTCCTTTGAAAACGTGATGGATTTCCTCTTCACCTTCACTGAGGATAGCAATATCATCAGTGAATCTTATCATTGATACCCATTCGTACTTAATGTTAAATGCAATCTTGAAACTTTATTTTATTTCCGTCTTTGTCTGTAGCTCTGTTCTGTTTTCCTCAAATGTTCGAATGTCTTGCACCGTTTGTCACTGTGAAACGCTTTTCCTAGGTCGACAAATCCAACGACGGTGTCTTGATTTTTCAACGGCAAAACTGGTTTTCTGGTGTTCATATCTGTCAGAAAGCCAAATTGATCGCCAGATCACCAATTTTCTTTACCCATCTTCCGTATGTAATGCTTCTCAGCAACTTTGATATATGAGCCGTAAACGTTATTGCGCAGTAGTTCTCCCACTAACAGGAGCCTAAAGAGTGTTCTTTCCACTTATTCATTCTCTCTTCTGGGTTTAATAGTGGAAATTTCATTGCACTCTTAATTTTGCTACCATTGCTTCTAATTTCACCGGAGGTTGATTTGACTGATGTATATGCTGAAATAATCCTTCCGATGATTATTTCTTATACGATATCTTCACATTTTACTTGCAGCTATTTGGTCTTGGCTTCCACTCATTTCCTATTCATATCATTCCTAAATCTCATATTTTTGTGTTCCTGAATTTCTTTGAACGTAATTGATCTTACTTCTTTAGTCGATAAATTGAATACTAACTTCCTTACTCTTGCGTATTGGTTGATTAAGCTTGGTTCCACTCAGAGTGATATGTTTTTGTTGTTGTTATTTTTCTGTTCATCGGTTCGAAGATCCGGATCTTTCGCGCTAGTCTATCCCGCTCGTCCCTTCACCTCTGCGTAACTCCTGTTACGTAGATCTGTTTGTACTGGTTGCTGTAGTAGTCACGGCTAGGCCTCTATTAACAATTTTAACACCCACACTTCTCTCAGTTAACAAAATGGAATATTCCTTGATGCCTCAGGATGTGTGCTACGAATCGATGCCTTCTTTTGGTTAAATACTGACACAAATTTCTTTTTTCCCCAATTAGATTCATTACCTCCTCTTAGTTATTAGTTTTCTGAATGTAATCTTCAGTATCCATGAAATCTTCATTATTTGTGACATCACATATTCAAATTGCTCTGAGCACTATGGGACTCAACTGCTAAGGTCATAAGTCCCCTATAGCTTAGAACTACTTAAACCAAACTAACCTAAGGACATCACACACATCCATGCGAAGCGGTCACGCGGTTCCAGACTGTAGCACCTAGAACCGCTAGGCCACTCTGGCCGGCTGTAACATCACATTTCAAATGCTTCTACTCTCCTTGTCTGCACCGGATATCGTCCAAGTTTCACCTCCATCAGAGTCTACTCTCCAGACAAATACCTTCAGGAAACACTTTCTAGTTTAGATAACATGTTACCCAATTCCCCTTTTCCTGAAATGCTTCTCCTACCATTGCCATTATCTATTTTATATCCTCTTTGGCTCAGCCATCATCTGTTGTTTATCTGCTTAAATAGCAAAACTCATACCTCCACCTTTAGTGACCCAATTTCTAATCTAATTCCCTCAACACCACCTGAATTAATTCGACAATATTCCGTCGCCCTTGTTTCACTTTTTTAAATGTTCATTATATAATATCTGTTCAGAGCACCAACCATTCCGTTCAAATACTATTTTAAGTCCTTTTTAGTCTCTGACACTATTACAATGTCATCGGCAAAGCACATTTTTCTTATTTCTTCCCTTTGAGTTTTCATTCCATATCCAAATTTCCACTTAATTTCTTTTACAGCTTGCAAAATGTGCAGATCGAGTAACATAGATGATAAAGTACAACCCTGTTTCACTCTGTTCTCGATTACTACTTCCCTTTTATGACTTTCGACCCTCGTAACTGCAGTAGGGCTTCTGCACAAGTTATAAATAGCCCTCCGCTTATGTATTTTATCGCTGGTCGGAGTGGCCGAGCGGTTCTAGGCGCTACAGTCTGGAACCGCGTGACCGTTACGATCACAGGTTCGAATCCTGCCTCGGGCATGGATGTGTGTGCTGTACTTAGGTTAGTTAGGTTTGTGTAGTTCTAAGTTCTAGGGGACTGATGACCTCAGAAGTTAAGTTCCATAGTGCTCAGAGCCATTTTTTGTATTTTATCCCTGCTACCCTCAAATTTTCAAAAAAAGTGTAACCCGGTCCACTCTGTCAAAAGATTTCTCTTATGCTATAAACGTGGTGAACGAGCTTGCAAATTGCGGTTATGGTTCAGCTTCAGCTGTAGAATGTTTCAGAACAAATGACCACTTGAAGCCTTAACTTCGGCTAGCTGAGCATCCCTCCAGGAGCGACCGAAATCTCCATTTGTTTCTGGGATCTCTACATTCCCTTGTACTCGCACTAGACGCTCGTGATTCCCTCACCGAGTGAGACACTGATTTCTTTCGTCGTATGGCCTTGCCATGGCGTGAAATACTGTGATGCAGTCTGTGTTGTACTGTACTTTCCATTAAAATTGGAGATTTTGGCCGCTGCGGGAAGTGTACTCCGACAGCGGAAGTGGTTGAGGCGATTAGCAGAAAATCTTGGTTCGTGTCCTGGCATAACATAAATTTCCATTTGTTCAAAAATACGAGGGCTATTCGGAAAGTAAGGTCTGATAGGTCACGAATTGGAAAGGAAAGTGGAAATCCGTTGAAGCTGTGTACAGATGTGTTGGGAAGTGTCTTTAGTAGACTGTCGGTCGCGTGACGGCACTCTCTCCACTTACGAGCACACAGCGAGCACGTAAAGATGCCTGGAACAATAGTCTTCCGCCAGGTGTGGGTTCCTGCTGAGAGGTTTCACCTGATTTCATGCGACCACACATAATGTAAATGTCAGGCACTGGAGGGGAGATGACGACGTCCTTGCAGCGTTTCCGATAGTAAATGTTTGATGACTCATCACATAGGCAGGACTTGGCTCCGTCTGATGTTCTTCTCTGCTCACATGGACTGCTGGCTATGAAGTAATATCTTGGCACAGACAACGAACAGCAGGCTAGCGTAGAGAAGTGGCGGAAAGCAGTAGCACCTGCCTTGTAGGATGAGAGTATACGAAACTTGGTACAACACAACGACAAATGTGTAAGATGAAGAAGCGAATACGTAGAGAAGTGGCTGAGAAGTGTAGAAAACTGTAGCAAATAAATAAGTTTTGATTTTCACTGTGGGTTTCCATTTCGCTACTGATCGCACTTTACTTTCCGAACAGCCCTAGTTTTCTTACAGCTGTTGCTGAACTTGCACTGAGCGGCTAGTCCCGGCGGAGGTTCGAGTCCTCCCTCGGGCATGGTTGTGTGTGTTTGTCCTTAGGATAAATTAGGTTAAGTAGTATGTAAGCTTAGGGACTGATGACCTTAAGAGTTAAGTCACATAAGATTTCACGCACATTTGAACATTTGATGCTAAACTATAATCGTGTTTTGCTAGTTCGTTCTGAATTGAAAGTGGCTGATGATTGTTATCGCAGCGTCTGTTCTTTCGAACGTGCATGCATTCAGAAAGAGCATCCGTTAGTACGGTATAGTTCAACACAAACAGTCCATCACATTTAAATCCTGGGTTTTTTCTGCTAACGTAAGGCACAGGGTCAGTATTGCGTCAAGTGTTCGCACATTTCTCCGGAACCCAAACTGATGTTCCCCTAGGTCAGCTTCTACCAGTTTTTTTGTCGTCCTGTAAATAAGTGGTGTGAATATTTTGCAAGCATAACTTGTGAAACAGATGGTTCGGCTGTATTCATGCCTGTCAGCATTTTCTTCTTTAGAATGGGAATTGTTAATGGAAGAGAAATTAAAACACCAGAAAGATAGTATCGACAATGTATTTAATCATGCTCACGTCATGCTCAGAACATGACACAACTAGTGCAAAAGCACCACAGGGGCAAAGATGCGAGCTGGTGCCAGAGCGAATTCCACCAGCGCCACCAGCGGCGCTAGGTATGGAGATGTCTACTTCGCCTCGGACAATTGCCGGCCAAGTATAGTGCGCCAATAACGACAACGGACAGAAGCCAACTCGGAAGATAGAAGAGCAGCTGTCACCCACTTGGTTATAGATCATCGTGCAGGGCTGACTTAGACAGGCAACGTCGTTTAGGGAGCTCTTAGAAGTGAAGACACAGTTGTTGTAAACTGCGTTAGCAATGTACTGTGAAGTTTATCTACGATTATTTGCACTTTGTCATTGAGGGAGTTTTCTGTGTTATATTACAATCAGTGTTACAGACTTCGTGATTCAACTAGTCAGAAAGGCAAGTAAACCTTTTTAACTCATTTGTGTGACTTTGTTAGTAATTTTTTGGTGTGTCGTAGAACCTTGGTTCTCCTATCCTGTTACCTGTCCCTGGGGCATAGCTTTGTTATAGTGGCAGGAAGAAATTGTCTTTGCGGTGTGCTGCACCAGAAGCCGTTTCACGAATTCAGAAACTGGGCCTACCGTAACAACAGCGGTAACTCGGTCTGCACAGACGGAGCGACGAGCCCTTTATAAAACTGGCGACGAGGGTTTACAAAGTCCTCAGAAGAGAATCTCATGCATTTTAATGCAGTTCAGAGCTGGTATAGCTTCATAAACAACCGTTTTACTACAGTCAGGACTAGCAGTTGGTCACTTTATTCAGTTCAGTAGTACCAGGGAACGTTTACAGTTGAGCACGATGTAGTTCTTCATACATAGTGACTACCAGTAAATCGTAAGACGTCCTCCGCAGAGGCTATGAAATGCTGATATTTTTTTGAGGAGGAACCGTGGGATAACAACGTAAGAGTGCAGAATTTTTTATTGCTGTTGTAGCATCATATGTTGTTGTGTGCTGCATACTTTTAGACTTTGTGCGGTAGCCGGTTTCAGGGGCGTCGTGCGCCACCTTTCCAGAGTGACGCAGTGTGGTGGACAGGGCGGTGAGAATGCGGCGTGCATTAGGGAGCCTGCCGGGGCCGGCGCCATCTCAGCCGTGTAACGGCGGCGCGATGTGCGACGGGGAGCGCGAGCGGCAGCGGGAGTGGGAGTGGGAGTGGGAGTGCCCCACAGCCGCCCGACTCGAGTGCCGCGCCGCGCCTGCACTGTGTCCGCGGAGGCCGGTCCGAGAGCGCCTGCACGGTAGACCCTGGAACCGGCTCGCCCTCACGCGTCTTGCCAACACAGAGCTGTGTCCTGGAGCCAGGCCGTTAATGCTAGGTTACAAAGAATTTGTATCTACAAGATAGACATGAAAAACACAAAAGAAAAAAAAAGTACTACAAAACCGGAATTACAGGTCCTTCACGGAAACTTCCAGAGTATACTAAAGGAATAGTATATACGAGGGCTGACCAATGAAGATTAAGCTTTTTTACAGATATTCACTAATGCATTCCAAGGTTTAAATGATACACTACTGACCATTAAAATTGCTACACCACAAAGATGACGTGCTACAGACGCGAAATTTAACCGACAGGAAGAAGATGCTCTGTTATGCAAATGATTAGCTTTTCAGAGCATTCACACAAGGCTGGCGCCGGTAGCGACACCTACAACGTGCTGACATGAGGAAAGTTTCCAACCGATTTCTCATACACAAACAGCAGTTGACCGGCGTTGCCTGGTGAAACGTTGTGATGCCTCGTCTAACGAGGAGAAATGCGTACCATCACGCTTACGACTTTGATAAAGGTCGTATTGTAGCCTATCGCGATTGCGGTTTATCGTATCGCGACATTGCTGCACGCGTTGTTCGAGATCCAATGATTGTTAGCAGAATATGGAATCGGTGGGTTCAGGAGAGTAATACGGAACGCCGTGCTGGATCCCAACGGCCTTGTGTCACTAGCAGTCGAGATGACAGGCATCTTATCCGCATGGCCGTAACGGATCGTGCAGCCACATCTCGATCCTTGAGTCAACAGATGGGGACGTTTGCAAGACAACAACCATCTGCACGAACAGTTCGACGACGTTTGCAGCAGCATGGACTATCAGCTCGGAGACCATGGATGCGGTTACCCTTGACGCAGCATCACAGACAGGAGTGCCTGTGATGGTGCACTCAACGACGAACCTGGGTGCACGAATGGCAAGACGTCATTTTTTAGGATGAATCCATGTTCTGTTTACAGCATCATGATGGTCGCATCCGTGTTTGGCGATATCGCGGTGAACGCACATTGGAAGCGTGTTTTCGTCATCGCCATACTGGCGTATCATCCGGCGTGATGGTATGGGGTGCCATTGGTTACACGTCTCTGTCACCTCTTGTTCGCATTGACGGCACTATGAACAGTGGACGTTACATTTCAGATGTGTTACGACCCGTGGCTCTATCCTTCATTCGATCCCTGCGAAACCCTACATTTCAGCAGGATAATGCACGACCACATGTTGCAGGTCCTGTACAGGCCTTTCTGGATACAGAAAATGTTCGACTGCTGCCCTGGCCAGCACATTCTCCAGATCTCTCACCAACTGAAAACGTCTGGTCAATGGTGGCCGAGCAAGTGGCTCCTCACAATACGCCAGTCACTACTCTTGATGGTGTTATGGTTTTGAAGCTGCATGGGCAGCTGTACCTGTACACGCCATCCAATCTCTGTTTGACTCAATGCCCAGGTGTATCAAGGCCGTTATTACGGCAAAAAGAAAAAAAAAAGTTTCAAATGGCTCTGAGCAGTATGGCACTTAACTGCTTTGGTCATCAGTCCCTGAGAACTTAGAACTACTTAAACCTAAATAACCTAAGGACATTACACACTTCCATGCCCAAAGCAGGATTCGAACCTGCGACGGTAGCGGTCGCGCGGTTCCAGACTGTAGCGCCTAGAACCGCTCGGCCACTCTGGCCGGCTATTACGGACAGAGGTGGTTGTTCTGGGTACTGATTTCTCAGGATCTATGCACCCAAATTGCGTGAAAATGTAATCACATGTCAGTTCTAGTATAATATATTTGTCAATTGAATACCCGTTTATCATCTGCATTTCTTCGTGGTGTAGCAATTTTAATGGCCAGTAGCGGATTTTTCAAAGTACCCCCTCTTATTTGAAAGCGTCTCTTCCAGTCCTTCAACAGATGCGCAGGCTATTCTTTTTCAGGCCCTCGAAAAGTTTTGCCTTAACGGTGAGAGCAAAAAAAGTGCAAGATCGGGGCTATAAGGTGGATACGGTACAAAGATAATGTTGAACTGAGCCAGAAATTGCATGAGTTGATTTAGATGTGAAACCGCACATTGTCATGATTAAGTCAGGACCCAGTCTGTTTCCTTGAAAATTTATTTCTTCAGTGTAGCCAGTACTTTAATGTAGTACGCTGCTGTAACAGTAGTGTCAGGGGGAACTGCGGGCTGGTAAATCATTCCATAACAGTCAAAAAAATCTCATCACCATCACTTTCCCTGCAAATGGAACACCTATAGCCTTGGTTTTATGTTGGCGGACCTGACGATTACCACACTAGGCTGGCTCGTTTTCCATCGGCATCATAATGGTTCAACTGTAACTAACCACCATGCAAAAATCGATTCCAGAAAGGCATTCCCTCCTTCAGCAAAGAGACGCAGCATATCACGGGTTGTCTCCATAGGCACTGTCTTTGTTGGGGAATCAACACGCGTGGCATCCACCGGACACTACCATAGGTCATAATGAGATGATCAGACGTAGTCGAGAAGACAATGCCAAATGAAATTCTCGACACTTCACTGATGTTACGTATCGTTATCTGCCGCTCATCATTGACAATCACAACAGCTGTGTTGATGTTAACTTTTGTTACACCAGAAGCCGAAAAGTCAGCCCACCTTGCATAACTCAGACAAGTCGGCCTTATTTGTAGTCAGCGAGTGGCACAAGACACCGTTGCACAAAGTAGAGCATCTTCACGGTACTCTTGGTGTAGCTTTTCGGTAGATTTTGCGGCTGTACGGTTTAAAAAGACACAGAATTTTATTGCTGTCGCTTCATCTCCATTTTTTGGTATGCGAAATTTAAAGAGCGTCTAGGAAATAGGGCATTACTACCAACCTAATGATACGAAAGACTTATTGCCTATGGACACATTACATAAAAGCCCGCACTTCTAAAATATTCATTGCATAGATAGGAAATTATCACCGAAGCTACAGGCAAAAGTCTTTGTTGATCAGTACTCGTGTTGTACGAGATAGTAATATACACTAATTGAAGTAAAACGTTTCAGGAAACAAGTGTCCAATTTTGTTTTGGTCCCAGAATCATAGGGCTTAGAATGCAGATTCAAGAAATATTTAAAAGAAGGTGTTAGGTAAAGCTAAATAATTAATTTCGAATTTCATTTTCATAAATCTCATGTTTGACTTCTACATAGTTTGCGATTCTCGCGATATTCTTTCATGAAGGTAGGACTATTTATAATCCGACCACTTTGTCTCTTGTATTTATTTGTTCTGCTTAGACTGTCTTTTAAGGATTTCCAGGCAAAAAGTTGTGAGTTCTTGCGACCATCGTGGCCATTTCTGTCTATCTATCTTCTGGAAAACTTTAGGTTTAGGTGATGTCAGCTGACGGCTTGAATTTACAAGGGCGTCCGTCCACATACTGCAAGAACATATCTGTCCTTCCACTCGTGAAGCTACTCCTTTTAATAATGCTGGAAGATCGTTTTTAAGTAATTCTAAATATCACTGATGCAACGGGAGAATCAACTGGTTATCGTTCCACACCACACATTTTTAGAGGAGCGTTCTTGAAAATGTGTCCCCACAAAGTGATGTGACTATCATCAGACCACCAACGTGAATTATGAATATTACTGATAGCGTCACCAGTGAAAATTGCTTCTTACATAAACGGTATGATTCATTATTCAGAAAGTTACTGTTATCATACGAGAAAATTACTCAGAAATTTGCTATTAGCCTATGACGAAATTCACATCGTCCACCTTCGTCTCCTTCTCGAAGGTTTTGAATCTGCTGCAGATGATTAGTACAGACGGCTTGCATAACTAATGTCCGTATGTTGTTCTATGTTGGGCACCTATAGATGAAAAAATTCTATATGTGGCTGTTGAAGGATTATGGTCTACCGGCTGAATAATTTCTTCTGCTTCATCCACACTGTTCATTTGCATGTTCACAAGACGTGTGACTACTGCACACTGCAGCAGTCACATGCAATTTAGTGAAAAAAAACGAATAAATATTTTTGAAACTGGAACTCTGCAGTTAGGAAATGGTCCACCGAATTCTCTATAAACAGCGCGAGCGTTCCCATTGCAAAACACGTCACAGATACCTAAACATACCCATTATTCCTAGATGCGCAAGACATGGTTAACCAATACAGCAAAACTGGATATATATTATATTATATGAAATCTTGGTGAGACGTGGCGGTTATGTCCGGACTTTCACGGTTTTCTTCATTGACAAATGAACTGAATGTAAAAAGAGAACCACTCAGTGACAAAGATATTTACATCACAAATTGAATAAAACAGCATAGACAGCACAACATTCACCTGCCAGAACACAGCTGATACAAAGTATCGCTTCCAACTAACCGTCACTGTGCGTTAAGTGCAAACTGGCTCTTATACTCCACAGAACGGTAAAGAAGACAGCGCCGCCAAATGGCGATAACGTAGAGGACATGGAATCGTCGTGCAAGGAACATGTTTTTACGCCTTAACGAAAGATGAGAAGTAAATCATATGTAAGCGCGTTAACGCACATGCCTTTCACTTAACTTGTGAGTGTGTGTGTGTGTGTGTGTGTGTGTGTGTGTTAAACAAAAGGCACTGCATGACATACCTCTATCCTCTGGTATGCTATAGATAATGACATAATGTGCCAGATACACTCAGACGGTTACAGTTGCCAACTGCATCATCAGATCTTGCAGGATATGGGCGGTCATGGACTTATAAAATTTAATACCGAGAGTAAGATACTAAGAACGTTACCATAGGCGCTGTATGTTTAGTGATGTATCAGTCAATCTTAAAACAAATACACAGTGATTCCGTGATAAATGGAAACTTCCGGGGATGACGGAGAAGGGTAACTGTGTCAATTAAAGGTAAGGGACCTTTATCCGGAAATGACCGAATCGAAAGTTACAAGCGAAAATCATTCTGAGACCTTTGACTGTGTAATACATATAGCGGTACTGGATTTACTAAGAGTGCAGGGCAGGCAGTTTTCAGTGATGGCAGTATGGACCAAAACAAGAAAGAAATGTCTGGTAAACGTGGACTCTAAAATGAATAGCTTGGGAGCTAAGGACACTTGTTCGCTAGAAGACATGTGTTTCACAGTAGCGAACGAGTGTTCATAGAAGTTTAGAGTCAATGTTTGCTACACTTTTTTTCTTATTTCGGTCCACATTACCAAACCTGTAAGTTACGTACCCGACAATCTTACCAACAACATTACCGTTACAGTCATTACATCGTCTGAGGTACCAGAACCATTTGCGCTTATAACTCCTTACTCCGTCGTTTCCGGACCACGACTCCTCACCTCAAATTATTACATTTACCCTTCTCCATCATCCCTGAAAGTTTGTAACATCAGCACGTAATCACAGTGCATACAACTCCTTGTACAGAACGAAGAGGAGAATGGAATTCGTTTCATCAGCCAAGAAACTACATGCAGAGCATTTCCACGTATTAGGGTAATCCTCTATTTAGACACGACGCTAAGCCTCGACAGCTACCAAATCACAGAACTTCAGCATCTGAGGGTTGTTATATTTGTGATTTGTGTTTCACGTTTTTGTGACTCCATTGTATGAAGATTGTAGTGACGTAACAAGACTGTTACGCCACTTGAGGT
This sequence comes from Schistocerca serialis cubense, assembly GCF_023864345.2. NCBI lineage: Eukaryota > Metazoa > Arthropoda > Insecta > Orthoptera > Acrididae > Schistocerca > Schistocerca serialis. Next base: position 404,596,737 of record NC_064641.1, on the reverse strand, counting down.
AGCCGATTGAAAGAAAGGCACGCGTACACACACGCCGACGGGCGTGAATTCTGGAACAGGATAACTATTGAATGGTAGCAAGAAAAGTACGTAGCTGCTTTATACTTAACTTTTATTATGTGATGAATACAGCGTTCTTCTTGAGACATTTATACTATAACTCTCAAAGTAGGTAAGGCTAATGGCGCCTTGCTAGGTCGTAGCCATGGACTTAGCAGAAGGCTAGTCTAACTGTCTCTCGGCAAATGAGAGGAAGGCTTCGTCCGTATTGTCTCTAGCAATGTCGACGTACAACTGGGGCGAGAGCTTGTTCGTATATCGCGACCTGCCTTGTGGTGGCGCTAGGTCTGCGATCACACAGTGGCGACACGCGGGTCCGACATGTACTAAATGGACCGCGGCCGATTTAAGCTACCACCTAGCAAGTGTGGTGTCTAGCGGTGACACCACATTCCTCCCCCGCAAATCGGCGAACGGTCGTGTGATAAGGCTTCCGCCCGCCGTGGGGAGGACCCCATGTTGACGTATGCGATGAGGTGGGGAGCCTAACAACAGGCGAGGCTGTGCCACCTGCACCCGGCCATTCGGTCCGAGGGGAGCTAGGAAACGCCTGAAAACCTAGTCCAGGGTGCACGTCAACATGCGGGGTATGCGCCCGTAAAGAGACAGGAGGGGCCGAAGGGTCGACCTCCATTGCGTCGGGGTAGCCGATGCGCGATGACGTCATGTGGTCCGGAGCGGGCAAGAGTTCCATGGCGGAGGACAGCTGGTCACGGGAAGCGATCGGCGGCGCGTGACCCAGGGAGGCGCGTGGCGGCTGCAGCGAAGCGTCGAATGCGGGCGGCGCCGGCCGGAGTACCGGCGGCTGCGGCGGCGGCGGCGGCGGCGGCTGCTGCGACGGCGCGTCGCCATGGGGCAAAATGGAAGGCATCGTCGGTAACACCTGGGGATGAGGCGAGCCAGTAGATGGGTCCCCAGGGCGCTGACCGGACGGCACCGTCGCTGAAAGCAGACGGGGAGCGGCAGAACCCGTGCGACGACAGAGGCGCAGCTGATTGAGATGCCGACGCACCTCACCAGAGGCCCCCAAAACCAAATACATCGCGCGGCCGAGGCAGCGAAGAATGCGCCCTGCGAGCCAACGCGGTGAACCTCGATAGTTGCGATAAAATACAACGTCGCCTGGAGCAAAAGCAGGAGTCTGCCGCTGCACAGGAACCTGATGCGGCGGATGCAGCAAAGACATCAAGGTGCGATGAGGACGACCGAGAAGCAACTCAGCCGGCGAGCGACCATCTCGGGGCTGAGAGCGATACGAAGACAAAAAGAGCAACAATGCGTCCTCCCGAGAATGCGAGTCTTTCAACTTCATAATCTGTGACTTGAAACTCCGGACCAATCGTTCAGCGGCACCGTTTGACTGAGGCGAAAACGGCGCGGATGTCAGATGTTGAATACCATTGGCCTGGCAGAATGACTGAAATTCTGCGGACATGAATTGTGGGCCATTGTCGGAAACAATAGTCTGCGGAAGACCTTCAATGCAAAAGATAGCAGACAACGCTTGGTGGTGGCGGAGGACGTCGTGGAAGACATCCGGACAACAAAAGGAAAATTACTGAAGGCATCGACCAGAACCAATCATCGAGCATTCCAGAATGGACCAGCAAAATCAATGTGCAAGCGTTGCCAAGGGGAAGTGGCTTTTGGCCATGCAAAGACTTTCCGCGGCGGTGCGGATTGTTGTTCGGCACACGCCATGCAAGAAGAACACATATTCGTAATCGCAGCATCGATTCCGAACCAAGTACAGTGCAGACGAGCAAATTGTTTCGTTCGCACTATACCCCAATGTCCTTGGTGAAGAAGCCGTAAAACAGAGGACTGTAACGAACGTGGGACCACGACGCTGGACTGATCATTATCAGAACGCAACAACAAAACACCACGTCGAACAAAAAGTCTCTCCTTGTGAGCAAAAAATCGGCGAACCAACGGATCCTCGATCCGAGACTTAGACAAAGGCCATTGCGTAGCAAGAAAACGCAAAACAGTAGCAAGGACATGGTCAGCAGCTGTGGCTGTAGCTACACGACGAAAATCAATCGGAAACGATTCGACCACTTCATCGGTTTCCGAATCAATGAACATGCAAGCAAGTTCGGAAGAATCGAATGCTTTATCCTCAGCAACAGGCAAACGGGACAACGCATCAGCGTTGCCGTGCTGAGCAGTGGACCGATACAAGATATCGTAGCGGTACTGCGAGAGGAAAATAGACCAGCGAATGAATTTCTGCGCTGTACGTGGAGGTACAGGCTTGGTCGGATGAAAAAGCGATGTCAAAGGTTTGCGGTCTGTGATGATGGTAAAGTGACGACCATACAAGAAATCATGGAACTTAGTAACACCAAACACGAGAGCCAAAGCTTCTTTCTCTATCTGGGAATAATTTCTTTGCGCAGACGAGAGCAATTTGGACGCAAAGGCAATAGGGCGATCATGCGAGCCAACTTTGTGCGCAAGCACAGCACCGATCCCGAAATCCGATGCATCTACCATCAACGAAAGGGGTTTCTGGGGATCGAATGGCGTAAGGCAAGTATTAGAAAGCAACGCCGATTTCAACTGGCGAAAGGCGTGTTCGCATTCCGTCGTCCAGACGAACGGAACACCTTTACGGCGTAAGCGATGAAGCGGAGCTGAAATGGAAGAGGCATTAATAATAATTAATTTTACCCAACACACTCTGTAGCTGTTTCAGATTTTGAGGGGAAGGCAAATCTTGTATGGCACGGAGGTGCTCTGGACTCGGATGTATGCCTTGGGCATTGATGACATGGCCCAGGTATGGTAAGTCACGAGCAAAAAACACACATTAGTCCTTCCTCAAGCGAAGACCATTTTGTCGCAAGATCAGAAATAACGTTCGTAGGTTCGCAAGATGATCTTCTTCTGTCTGTCTGTCCGGAGATCACTATATCGTCCAGATAGTTTGCTGCAGTAGGGACCGACGCACAAATAGTTTGTAAATATTGCTGAAACAAGGCAGGGGCGGATGCACACCCGAACGGCAGTCTTTTGAACCTGTACAATCCAAGATGCGTGTTAACCACCAACACGCGCTGGGATTCGTCGTCCACCGGTATTTGCAAGTATGCATCGGCGAGATCCAACTTTGAAAAATATTTTCCCGGGCACAGTTTAGCAAAAAGATCTTCCGGGCGGGGCAAAGGAAAAGTAGCAGTCACTAGTTGTGGATTCACTGTGGCCTTGAAGTCCACGCAAAGTCTCAATTTTCCGGAAGGTTTTGGCAAAATGACTAAGGGTGAGGCCCAAAGAGAAGCTTGCACACGTTCAATTACACCCTGTCATTCGAGATCGTTTAATGTTCTTGCGACCTCATCACACAATGCGTGGGGAACATTGCGCGCTCTGAAAAATTTCGGTTGCGCGTTTACTTTCAGTTCCAAATGTGCTTCATAGTTTTTAGCGCAACCTAAGCCCGGTGCAAAAATGTCTGCAAATTCGTCACAGAGACGAGAAACACTGTCTGAAAGCACAGTTTGATTCACTGATAGCACCTGATTTACAATAGACATGTTAAACAACTGAAATAAATCTAAACCAAACAAGTTCACTGCAGAAGAAGAACGAAGAACATAAAATGACACAAGTTTTGTTTGTCCCTTGTATGTTGCAAGAAGGCTGCACTGTCCTAACACAGGAATTTCCTGTCCGGAATATGTGGTTAGCTGAACATTTGCGGAATGCAACGGAGGTTTGCCCAGTTGTTTGTACGTGTCGTGATTGAGCAATGAAACTGCAGCTCCGGTATCGAGCTGGAATGGGATCACTTTGCCATTAAAGTCCAAATCTACAAAAAGTTTATTGTCCTGCTGACGACAAGAGCGACTGTCTAGTGCAATTTGAACAGACACTGGTACAGAATCACTTGCTAATTGACGTGATTTCCGGCGACGTCGACGCACTCTTTTTGTGGGACGATCACAGTCACTGGTAGAGAAAGTGTCACTGGACAAAGCGGAATTAACGACATGAATGTCCATGGGCGAAGGACTACGAGCCTGAGTGGCCTTGTTTCGATTCTGGCGCGAAGCAAAGGGCCTGGAATGGTTGTGATTGTCTGATCTGAGCTTTTTCTGGCAAACACTTTGAACATGTCCTTTCTTATTGCAGAAAAAGCAAATAGCTTGGCGTGACGGGCAATGTTCACGCGAATGTCTAGTTGCACACCGCGGGCATGATTTCACTACATTTGTGTGCTGGCGCGGCACACCTGGTTTAGCGCGCGGCGGCAGCCGTGCGGACGTACGCGAGGGCAGTTGACCGGGCCGCGTAGCGCGAGCGCGCCCGGCGGGCCGGTTAATGTTACACACAGCTGGCGAAGTTTCAAAAGATTCCTGAGCACAGTCAAGTGTGTCTTGTCTATCCAATATGTCTATCACTTGTTGAAGGGAGGGATTAACTAGTTTCAAAATGTGCTCCCGTATGCGAACATCAGAAACGTTCTGTGCAATTGCATCACGCACCATTGTATCTGAATAAGAAAGGCCACAGGCACAGTCAAAGGCACAGTCCGTAGTAAGTCCTTGCAATGTTGCTACCCACTCCCTATTAGTTTGACCGGCCGTACGTTTTGTACGAAAAAACGTATACCGCTTTGCAACCACATTAACTGTTTCTTTGAAATAGGCATCTAAAGCAGACAAAATTTCTTCGTAGGACAGAGTTGCTACGTCGCGTCGGGGAAACAATTTCACTATCACACGGTAGGTGGACACACCGACACAAGAAAGCAAAAACGGCTGCCGCTCATTACCTTGAATTCTGTAGGCGGCGAGGTGGAAGGCGAACTGTCGGGACCATTCCTGCCACGTCTCCTGGTTCGGGTCGTAGTGCCTAAAAGGCGGTGCAACGGCAGGTTGTGGCTGCGGTAGCGGTGAAGCGGCGGCGGCCGCATCGGTGTGCAGCGCACGTTGACCCTGGACGAGCTGTCCAAGGGCATCCAATAACGCCTGCGTCTGCTGATTCTGCAAGCGATAAAATTCGGACAGTACATCTGGCGAAGCCATGACACAAGTAAACGTAAGCAATCAGAAAGAACACTTTTCCTTTAAGCCGCGTCGCCAATCTGTAGTGACGTAACAAGACTGTTACGCCACTTGAGGTAGCCGATTGAAAGAAAGGCACGCGTACACACACGCCGACGGGCGTGAATTCTGGAACAGGATAACTATTGAATGGTAGCGAGAAAAGTACGTAGCTGCTTTATACTTAACTTTTATTATGTGATGAATACAGCGTTCTTCTTGAGACATTTATACTATAACTCTCAAAGTAGGTAAGGCTAATGGCGCCTTGCTAGGTCGTAGCCATGGACTTAGCAGAAGGCTAGTCTAACTGTCTCTCGGCAAATGAGAGGAAGGCTTCGTCCGTATTGTCTCTAGCAATGTCGACGTACAACTGGGGCGAGAGCTTGTTCGTATATCGCGACCTGCCTTGTGGTGGCGCTAGGTCTGCGATCACACAGTGGCGACACGCGGGTCCGACGTGTACTAAATGGACCGCGGCCGATTTAAGCTACCACCTAGCAAGTGTGGTGTGTAGCGGTGACACCACAAAGATGTTTTCACAGTAACTAAGGAAACGGGGATAATAATATCAATAAATCAAATCAAATTTATAGTTTACACGAACGAAGAAAACGCCTCAATGCGCTGTCTATAACTGGTTCTATGAAAGTTTTTGTTATTGCAGTTGACCCACACAGGTCATTGTTCTGGGAGAGGAAGGGGGGATGTTCTCCTTTCCGCTACTACTTTTGCTGTCTGCTGTCCATCCGGGTGCAGTCTTTTACGAAACACGATATTTCGAGAACGTACCTTGGCGTCATCTGCTTGTGATACCATGAGAATCAGCGTCTTAGTTACATCGTGGCTTCTTTATATTCTTATCGCTCATCGGCCCGTCCCCTCAGTGCTCAACTGCATGCAGCGTCAGGTGTAGTGGCTGACGGACGCGACAGACGAATTCTCGGGGCGAACTCCTGTTCCTCACTGGTTCTACTGCAGAACTCGCTCTCGGCCGACGTCGAGACTTCAGCGAGACTTTAACGAGAGTAAAATAATTGTCTCTATTGATCAGGTCATCGGCTATTCGTAATAGCTTCGTTTTGAACAAAATCAGAAAACGACGACGTCTATCTTAAGACCTACGTTTGCTAATATTTTAGTGAGTTCCCTGCAGCAATGCAGTGTTCCTCAGATTTGGTGAGCTGATTGATTCCCGTGTATCTCACGTACCCTGGCACTTTTCTTAGACTGTTCATACAGTTTGCGCGATGTCTCCGTTGCCATATTAGCACAGAATACGGTAGACACACGGTACAATGCGAAGGAATTGCGTTCTGGCATGCGCTTGGCAGTGGTTTGAAGGGCGTAGATGTAGATGTTGGAGGGTAAATGTTGGCAAAAGACCTTGGATCCTATCCACGGTGCCAATGCCTGAAAAGGACAAAACCCCGACTAGCGTCCACTAATATTTGGCAAAGGGTCAGAAATGAAGGCTGAAGATTCGAGTCAATCCTACTTTCACGTCCAAGGCTGTACCAACAAATCCTACTTCCACGTCCAAGAAGACTAGAGTCAGTGCCCCTGGACAATACCTGGCTTACAATGGAAGTGAGTTATGCAATCAATGGAAGAGGGGTTAAAGGCGAGTCTTTTGAGGCTTTAAATAACAAGAGCACATCGGCATACGAAATCCAAAGGCCTCGACGCCAGGGGAGAGTAATTAACATTCGACTGATCGAGAGGGCGAGAGCGTTCAGGAGGCAGGAATAGAGTGAGCCCTGTAGCCTAGAAAGGTCGCCGGTCTAAGGGAAGAAAGCCATTAGTGAAAACTACTTGGTCCTCCAGGAGGCGGAATGAGTCATCTGTAAAACAATGCCATGGCAGATTGACACTGGTACCAGTACAAGGTCCAGACGGTGCAGCAACTGAAGCCCTATGATCGACAGCAACTTGATGAATTTGCTCTTTGGTTTCTGGCACTGATCGAAGTTGATGACATATGATCAGCGAATTTTCTACGTAGCGACGAAGCATATTTTACTCCACAGAGTTCAGTGAATACACGGAACTGCCGAATCTGGGATACCGTTAAACCGCGTGTTCTGCACGAACAGCCATTGCTCTTACTGTAAGTGATTGTGTGGCGTGGATTCGCGAGCACCTTTATGCTTGATCCGTTCTTCTTTGGAGTAAATACACGCATATGGCCAGTCAGATGTACCGTGACATCTCTATCGAGACCTCCTTGTGCAGTATGTGATTCCTGCTTTGGAAGAGCGCAAGTGGGTTGAAACCATTCTTTTCATACAAGATGGAGCTACACCTCATATCGCTCTCCCAGAGAGAGATCTGTTTAATGCTGCCTTCAACCAATATGTTATCTCCAGACATTTTCCAGATGAATGGCCTGAACTGATGTGATTTCGAGTCTGCGGATATCTAAGAGAACGCGTTTACCAGGGATATGTTCTGTCTGTACCGATCTGATATACAAGATCAAGTTGCTCAGATGCCAAAGGAACTGCTGCGATCAACTGATGATAACGTCATTTTACGGACGCAGCATCTCGTAGACGTCTCTAGTGCTCATAATGGAAAGCGGAAATCAATCTCATGTCTTTATAAATTTTTGACCTTTTCTTCCCAAGCCCCGTTCCTAATCCATTAGATATGGAAATACTTTTGTGTATCTTTCTCGTATTCACAGCGCCAGATTTGCACCTAGGGCCAAAACTGGAATTATTTTTTTTTCCAGAGCATATAGTTTCCTTATTAAAGCATTAGAATATCTACGAATTTTCGCTGCCAAACGATAATTACAGCCCATTGTAATTATAACCACCAGGTATATCCATATCCATAGCTACAGGGGGTGTCTAGAGAGGAGGGAACAGGAAATAGGATCTCCATAGCTAATAGGGCGAGATTAGTTAAAGTTTCCTGCAGGTAAAAATGGAATTACTAAGTCACTGAGTCACCACCATGACAGTGTATACGTCAGATGACGACGACAAAACTGAAGAAAAAAAATTTATGTAGAACTGACGGGATCAATGGAGAAGATAAATGACCGAAATTGTATTTCAGTTACAGGGGATCAGAATGTACATACTGAGGAGAAAACTAACAATATTTAATAGTTGGTTATTATGTGGAAAATATGTTAAATGGCAATGGAGATAGGCTGATAGATTTGTGTCAGCAAAATGCCTTCAAGAGAATGAATATATGGTTTAAGCGTACGGCAATACATCAATATGCATGGGAACAGCCGACTCGTAAGTTAAGATAAATAATTGTCCATGTGATAGCAAGGAAGAAAACATGGTTGATTATAATGGAAGTAGGAGTTTTACAGGGCCCCAAATGAGAACCAGACCATTGCTTACTGCTTTCAAGAAACTGATTTCGCTTTAGATAGAAAGAAGCAGCAGGTGAAGAGTTGGCAAGAATGAAGTTTTCGGTGCTGCGGTATAATGTGTTGAGTTTCCAGTAGGATACAACCTTCTTCCTCAATAGACTGACATCCAAGGCATTACATACAAAGGATGATACTGTAGAGAATATGTATCATTCAGTTAATGTAATGTTACAAGAGGTGCCCTCTGAAGGTCCAGGGAATAAAACGAAATTGCGAAAAGGAAGGTGCAATCCATGATGCAATGAAAAAGTAGAGTAATGTGTGAAGATGAAAAAGCTGACCTATAGTTAATGGGTAACTACTCGGCTTGACTGAAAAACACATTAGCTAAGTGGGAAGAAACACAAAAGGCTATTAATAATGCTAAACATAAGATATAGGAGAAAGTCAGAGGGAATGTAGAAGAAAACTTTTGCGGTACTAGAGCAAGCAAAGCGTGGAAGGTACTGAAGACGATGAGAGTTGAAAATAAAGATGGTGGTTATATTTCTCTATTAAGCATGAAGGAGTGTGTACGGTATTACCAAGCCTTGGTCATGGGGAAGAGAGAGGAATTCACTAAATAAATATTAAATCTGACGGAAAAGAACATTCATTTACATGACTGATAACATCTCAAGCAATTTTTAAAGTTATTAATTGTGTGAAAAATTGGCTGTTACCGGGTCCTTGTGGAATGAAAATAGAGTTAATAAAGGCAACTCTTGTCGTTGAGTGTGATATCATGGTCAAATTGCACAAAAAGTGTTTGGGGATTGGGCGCAGGTACCCAAGAAATGGGAAACAAACTGTTATTACTTCAGTCTACAAGAACAGGAATAAGCAGGACGCGAATATTACGGTAGTATACGGGTGATGCCATCACTAGCACGATTATATGGGAGTATTTAAAAAAAACGATAGAGATGGAGGTTGGAGGTTGAAAATATCCAAAGTACTGCCAGAGGGATAGAGTCCCTATGAGTCTTGATGGATTTGCAGATGGCCAATACATATATCACTCTTCTGACTGGTTTGAGACACCCCGGCACGGATTCCTCTCCTGTGTCAACCTTGTCATTTCAAAGAACTCTTCAAAGTACTCCTTTACAGATTTTACCCTATACTGCTCACTCTAGTACAATGCAAGTTATTCCCTGATGTATTAAATCATGTCGTGTTATCCTGTCTCTTCTTGTCAGTGTTTTCCATATATTCCTTTCCTCGCCAACATTACCATACGATTCGTTACTCCAAACGTGCATTCTTAGAAATTTCTTCCTCAAATTAAGGCCTACGTTTGATACTAGTTGACTTCTCTACGCCAGGCATGCCCTTTTAGCTAGTGCTAGTGTGATTTTCATGTCCTACTTACTCCTACCATCAACGGTTACTTTGCTTCTTAGGTAGCTGAATTCCTTAACTTTATGTACTTCATTAGGTCACTAATCCTGATATTAAATTTCTCGTTGTTCTCTTTTCCACTATTTGTCATTACTTATCTCCTTCTTCCATTTACTCTCAGTCCATATTTTCTACTCGTTAGACCATTGATTCCAGTCAACAAATCCAGTAATCCTTCTTCACTTTCACTGAGCATGGCAATGCCTTTATCGAATCTCGTCATTTATGTCCTTTAGCCTTGAATTTTATTCCAATTCTTGAGCTTTTATTTTCGTCATTGCTTCTTCGATGTATAGATCGGAAGACGGGAGACTGTCTTACACTGTTTTCTAGCTGAGCAGTTCGTTCTTGTTCTTCCGTTCTTATCAAATTCTCGGGTTCTTGTCATATATTACCGGTCTTTCATTATTGCTTACCCCCATTTCCTCAGAATTATGATCATCTTGCAACAGTTTACACCTTCGAACGATTTTTCAGGTCAACGAATACGTATGAACGTGTCTTGAATTTTCTTTTATCTTGCTTACATCGTTAAAACGTTTCAACAGCCAAGATCGCCAAAATATTTAAAAACATGAATCACCTTGTGTTACGAGAAACCTTTTATAACGCGCTATTTTTATCCATGGGTCAGCGTAAAATGAAAATGTCTAACAGCGAAAGATTTTAAGGTCTGAAGAGGACAGCACAGTCTGTTGAAACCGGTTGTCTCAAATAAAAAGAAAATATTTTATGAGATTTTGGCTGTTGAAAGGTTTTTAACAATTGAACAGATCGTCATTTAGTTCTCGCAAAGCGGGAAAATTCAGTCAACTTGCTGCCATCATCAGCTGCAACGACAGAACTCTCTTTCTGGTGCCTTTACCTTGCCTAAAGCCAAACTAATCGACATCTAATTGATCCTCAATTTTTTTCAGTGTTCAGTATATTGTTCTTGTGTGCAACAAGGATACGTTAGCTGTTGGATGTATGAGTTTTTGATGTGATCGTGCGATAATGTTTCCAATATGATGGTGTACTAATTCTCGCACTTTTTCGCTGTTTTTATCTTCGGAATTGTGTGGATGATGTTTCTCTGAAAGTCTGATAGTATGTAGCGAGTGTCACATTCTGTACACCAAAAACATTTGTGGACAATCTTGAAGAAAACTAGCGTGTCATCTTACATTAAACTATTTAAACAGTTCTGTAGGGACTGTGCGAATGCTGTTAAAACAGGAAATGCAGGATCAACGGAGTTCCCTGTTACAAAAGCGCTACGCCAAGAGAATACTTTCGCACCGGCATTGTTTAAAATCTATGTCGAGAAAGAACTTAAAGCGTGGAGGAGCACTTTTGAAGACATGGCAGTTCCTGTGGGGGAAGAAATCTTGTGTACACTTCTCTTCGCTGATTACAGTGTCAACGTAGCAGGAGACTGGGATGAAGCTCAGTGCATGCTTCGAATGTTAAAAGAGGAATATGATAGATAGAGGCTTACACTTATTTTGACAAAACCGAATATCTGACTGTTGGCGGCCTTAAAGGGGAGGGGGTTGAGGCCAGTAAGATCAGGGGATGTAAAAGTATATGGGGGCTACGATATCATCAAACGGAAAAGTGTAGATGACAACTAGCTCGGTCCTGTGGGATGACAAAATAACAAAAAGGAACAAACAGTGGAATATCGTTCAGTCGTTATAAACGACGTTTCCTACAGAGCAGAAACATGGGAAGTAAACGAGTGTCAGAGAAACGAGCTGCTTGTAATGGACTTTTGCAGACGCAATTGTGGTATCTCCAAACTGAATCATAAGACGGGCTATGGGCTTCGATAAATCCATACTATACGTCACATAGATGGAAAGTCTGAAATGGTATGGGCGTCTGGAAAGGATGAACGGTAGCCTATGGCCACAGAAACAATCGCAATGGACCCCAACGGAAAGAAGGAGTGGCCAACCTTGGGACGCGAGGCATGCCGAAAGATCACAAGAAGGGGACTAGGGTGGTCGGAAAAAGTAGATTACGGGAAGGGAGAAGTGGTCGCAGCCGTAAAATACTCCCAATATGATGATGACGATACTTAGATGTGGAAATGAGTCTCACTGGGTAACAAACTCGAGTTATTGTCATCATGTGCTACGAAGTATTTGTGTATATACCTGCAATATTGGCATAGTCCATGAAATTTATAAATCTCTCAGCAAACTGGTCCATCTTCACAAAACAAAAATATACAAAATACAGTAGTAAATACATAATTTACTCGACATGTGGTTTGGCATTACACAGTTGCTGTGTCCTGCCAAACGACCAAAAGAGCAGGAGAAGTGGTTAGCAAACTGGACACGTGTTCGGTAGGTCGAAGGTTTATTTCCACTTCCGATCATCCGGATTCAGGTTTTCCATAATGTCTCTAAATAAATGCTGGGTTAGTTCCTTTAAATAGACACAGGTGTTTTCCTTCCCTATGCTTCCGTTATCCGAGCTTGTACTCGGTCACTAGTGACTTGTCGTCGACGGGACGTTAAACTAATCTTCCTTCCTTCCTTGCTTCCTGCCAACCCAGTTTTCTACCAGTTTATCAATTACTCGTTGATGGAAATCCGCTCCTTGATCACGAAGTAATTATTAGGAAATTTCTCTTCCCCCCAGATGTTCTTCCATAATCCTCTCACTCCACAATCATTAGGAAATCTCTTTTCCCCCAGATGTTCCTCTCCCATATTCCTCTGTGGTGGATTTCGATGGCCTTCGTTTCCGATCAGCATAACCCACACAGCCCCTGCCATGATCATAACGTTGGCATCATTTCACTCCAATTTGGAATCTAGACTGTATACCGAAAGAATTTTACTGTGAATCTCTGCGCAGTTTAGACTTTTGCCCTCTAGAAGCGTACTATTATTACGTTACCAGTTGCCGCAACTTTTCACTCACACACTGTGATGCAACTGTGATAGATACCGCAGAACTCTGTTGCGGGAAACCGATAAGATGTATTCTCTTCTAACAGTGCGCTTCGAGCCGGTGTGTCCGAGCGGTTCTAGGCGCTTCAGTCTGGAACCGCGCCGCCGCTACGGTCGCAGGTTCGAATCTTGCCTCGGGCATGGATGTATGTGATGTTCTTAGGTTGGTCAGGTTTAAGTAGTTCTAAGTTCTAGGGGACTGATGACCTCCGATGTTAAGTCTCATAGTGCTCAGAGCCATTTGAACCATTTTTGAACAATGCGCTACTCTTGTAGAACAATGGGACGATATCTGTGACTTTCTTTCTGAGCTCCTTACGTACTTACTGGTTCACCCCCCCCCCCCTTCAACCGCCCCATCACTTTGCCACGACCATCACCATTTTGCGTAATGCGCCTGCTCATACTTCGTTACTTGTTCGTCAGTATTTTGGCCAAAAACAATACGATAATGAGACACAGCCTCCATATTCTCCAGACGTGATATCATGTAACCTGTTTTGTTCCCAAAATTAAGAAAACCCTGAATGGTCGCTGTTTTATGAGCATAGTCGATATGCAAAGCGCATCGTTAAGACAGAAGCAAAGTAAAAGCTAAAAGCTCGAGCCCCGCAAGTGTTTCGGGGATTGAGAAAAGAGCTGGCCTAAATGATACCGAATGACATCCAGTTTGAAGCGAGTAATACTGATGTAGACAGATAAATATAGTTCTCTCCAAGGAATGAAAATTCTCATTATTTTGTTAACACGGTACGTGGCCTGCAGCTGATGGTGAAAAAGACGTAGAAAATCGTCGCGAATTTGTGGGAAAAGAGCAATGCTGTGATGTCTCGTCTGCAAGTTTGCAGATAACGTTACTGGGTCCGTGTTTTACACTACGGCTTCTTATTACTTATCCGACATAATTTTATATATAATACTGTGCTGTTGTTTGAGGATCTAGAAATGGCGTCATCTTTGAGGAAGGGAGACTGCCGATTGATTCGCTTCAAACGTTATTGACACTGCGTAAGTATAGAAATATCATCCAGTTCTTGAAAGATGCGAAAAAATAAGTGTTATGTACGAGTATTACTGGTTGTTGAGAAACGTAGACAACGTTAGTTCTATAATAAGTCTAATAGTGTTCCGTCAGCAATGTTGCCTCCTTGCGTTTAGCTGGATGAAACAATGGTGGTAGTCTTGTTACTTTATTCAATAGTTGTTTTACTTACCATCTGTTTTGGAACCTTTGTACGCACGTTATACATTATTAATACTCTTATCGTGTGCCCTGCCTTTCATATAGCCTTCCGCAGTTACCTATTCAGTGGAGCTTTTTGTCTATCTCTCATAAGTTTTCAATGAAAGGTTGTAGATACTTCGTGGTAATACCTTATGCCTAAGTATGTTAACAGTTAGTTCGATTGGATTCAGCAGGCTATTGTAAGGAGTTAATCGTAGAGAAAAGAGAGCTCTTTTCTTTTGACGTCCTGCCCTTGGTCTAAATAGGCTTAGGTTAATTAGTGTTAGCAATATATATCAGTACCCGCCAGACCCTGTGTTCCATCCCTGAAATATTGTTTTTATGAACTAGGACAAATCTGTCTTATTTGCAGGAACCAAAGTGTGTGGTCTGAAGCATTAGAATATGTAGTTCATACAAGAATTTAACATAATTTGAACTGCTCACCTCGCTTGCTGTCAGCAGCTGAATAGTAGAACACTTCTTACACAAACAACGAAAAAGATCTCCATATAGTAACATCAAGTGCTCCGTACTTCACCATTGGCAGTATGCATGATGGCACGTAATGTTCCTCAGCCATTCGCCATCCCCAAACTCTGCCTTCGAATTGGCAGTATAGAGAAGTCAGAGTCCAGAACACTTCTTTACAGTCATCCACTGTCCAGTGGCGTATCTCTTTACACCATCTCAAGCGACGATTAGCACCGACTACAGAAATGTGAACGAGACGCTCGACCATTGTACACCATTTCACAGTCATTCTTCCGGCTTGACTTCTACCAGCACTGTGGGACTCACTAGTGATGCCTTCCTCTGAATTCGTGTCATTTCGTACAGCCACCCTCGGCGATGCTAAACGGTTCCTGTCTGTCAGTACATGTTGTCTGCCTTATTATGCTTCATCTGTGGTTGTTCCTTTGCGTTTCCACTACACAATCACAGTACCAACAGTTGACTGAGACTGTTTTTGAAGGGTTTAAATGCCCCTTATGGATATGTTAGTCAAGTTATATGCAAAGAGTAATCCATGTGCGAAGTCGCGGAGCTCTCGTGGCGGACGCTTTCTGCTGTCGATGCTTTTCTGGTGCTGACAACCTCGCCGTTCAGCGACCATAAACTCATTCACTCCGACAACACAGTACTCCTTGCCTTCTGTTACACTGCTGGTGGTCAGTTCCATAATGCGAAGGGGTGTCCGGATGATTTGGTCAGATGTTGTTGTTGTTGCGGTCTTCAGTCCTGAGACTGGTTTGATGCAGCTCTCCATGCTACTCTATCCTGTGCAAGCTTTTTCATCTCCCAGTACCTACTGCAACCTACATCCTTCTGAATCTGCTTAGTGTATTCATCTCTTGGTCTCCCCCTACGATTTTTACCTTCCACGCTGCCCTCCAATACTAAATTGGTGATCCCTTGATGCCTCAGAACATGTCCTACCAACCGATCCCTTCTTCTGGTCAAGTTGTGCCACAAACTTCTCTTCTCCCCAATCCTATTCAATACTTCCTCATTAGTTATGTGATCTACCCATCTAATCTTCAGCATTCTTCTGTAGCACCACATTTCGAAAGCTTCTATTCTCTTCTTGTCCAAACTATTTATCGTCCATGTTTCACTTCCATACATGGCTACACTCCATACGAATACTTTCAGAAATGACTTCCTGACACTTAAATCAATACTGGATGTCAACAAATTTCTCTTCTTCAGAAACGCTTTCCTTGCCATTGCCAGCCTACATTTTATATCCTCTCTACTTCTACCATCATCAGTTATTTTGCTCCCCAATTAGCAAAACTCCTTTACTACTTTAAGTGCCTCATTTCATAATCTAATTCCCTCAGCATCACCCGACTTAATTAGACTACATTCCATTATCCTTGTTTTGCTTTTGTTGATGTTCATCTTATATCCTCCTTTCAAGACACTGTCCATTCCATTCAACTGCTCTTCCAAGTCCTTTGCTGTCTCTGACAGAATTACAATGTCATCGGCGAACCTCAAAGTTTTTATTTCTTCTCCATGAATTTTAATACCCACTCCGAATTTTTCTTTTGTTTCCGCTTTAGTCAGATTTGATGCAATATCTGACTGCTTTGGTCAGATATTGCATCAAATATTTTGAACCCACGGAAATAACGCTGATTTACTAACCTAGCGTTTGTTAGGAGTACTAGATTTCTTCACTCCTCTACCTTCAGCAGCTAGTATTTAGGGCCGATAAAGATATTTAAAAAGTGCTATGTGGGTTCATCTGAAATGAGATATTATTGCGACGTCGATTGTCGACTGATATGCAGAGGACTCAGTTTCTATTCCAGGTACTGCTAGGGAGGTTTCCTTGGTGGAGAGATTGGAACGAGGTGCACTGGAACTCGTGGAGCCAGTTGAGGAGCTACTTGACATCCCAATGACACCATTGTCAGAGAGTGACACGGCAGTCGTTCGGTACCGGTGGGCCTGTCGGGTCCTGAGTGTACAGAATAGGTGGCTTTCAGCATTTTGTGCAACTGATTGCCCGTGCGACTGCTAGCAAGTATTCCAAGGAGATTTGATGTTCTTTATTTTAACAAATAGGTTTTTTTATGTGGCTCACCCTCTACAGATCGAAACAGAGATGGCAGATAGTAAATTTAGTTAGCAACAGTAAATAATTTTTCCAAAAGGAGATATAGAGTACACAAAAAATTTTCATTTGGGTGCTGACACCTGACGCAACTGTCGGCGTAAGGTTGCCTGTGATGTATTTACGACGTTCATTTTTTGCGGTATATCACTGCTGGCTACGAACAATTGTTGTGCCTATGTACAGGCCAGCAGACTATCACACTATTGGTTTGTTCCACCGTTTTCTCACTCTTTACTGTCTCTTTAACTTTCCTTTTTTGAAATCTAATACTGTTATCTTAATTGCAGAGCAGAAACTGTCGTTCTCAAGAAAGGAAAATCCTCTGAAAATCATAAAAAGCCATCTTCTGAAAATAAATTTCTGTTTCAGGAACAGAACCACACGAATTTACAAAAGAATGTCTTTTACATGCAGTCACATGTAGCATTGGGATAATTTTTACAATTACTATTACCTTTCACAATTGTTCAATGTGCCCTCCACCAGATGCATGACAAATATCCTGACGAAAGTACAGTCGTCCCATATTTTTATTTACGAACATATATGTATCTATGGGATTCCCTGCTGTTGCTATGCCATGTCCCAGTACAACGAGCAACAAATATTGAAAGCGGTGAAGAAGGAGTCTTTCACAAAGTCCCAAAAACACAAACGCGCGTCCAATGATATCGGGCCATCCTGAAGCTCAGTACTGTGCAGGTGGTGTAGTCCCGTACTCTCGACAAGTTTCACGGTGCGTATTTTTAGGTTCATTGCTGCTGTTTAAACGGACAACGAAAAATGCCTTTTGCTGCTAAGCTATGGCCAGTTTTAATCTGCCAGGATGTTGAGATTGTAATGAAGTGGTGTGCTACTCTGGCCAGTGATTAGTAGGCGATAGCGAATCTGCAACTTCTACCCAGGAGGTATGCTATCCTGCAGCGAGAAGTTAAGGCCGCACAGCGATTCTCTTGAGACAGTTTGTTTATGCTGTTGACTCCCGTTTATGTGGAGGTGCTGGCCGTGAACTCACGCCGCTCGATGGACTGAGATCGCTGGCAGCCAAACCTTCGGGAACTTATAGCTACACTTGCAGATCATGCTATAATGGCGTGTAGTTATTTCAGTAGCCTCTCTTACTTTTCACCGTTGCATACACGGGTGCCGAGGAAGCAAACGAAGTTCTTGAAAACCAGTAGATTGACTACAGTCCTGGGGGTTTCTGCTGTAGCTGTTGAAGTGTATATAACATACATCGGTCAATGTGAGCAGGGAACCCCTGGGTAAAAGCTGCCGTTTCGCTGTTCCCTATCAATCATCTGCCACAGTAGCACAACCAATAGCTTACAGTACAGACACTTCTCCATAGCTATGTTTACTTCAGATTAGCCTATGGACTCTTAGAGCCTAATGTCTGCAGGCAACAGAGAACTGAAATGAGGCACTATATAGGGAAACACCGTCACCAAAATCTAGCGGTCGGTCGTCTTTGGCCGGCCGATGTGACAGAGTGGTTCTAGGCCCTTCAGTCTGCAACCGTGTGACCGCTACCGTCGCGGGTTCGAATCCTGCCTCGGGCACGGATGTGTGTGACTCCTTTGGGTTAGTTACGTTTAAGAAGTTCTAAGTTCTAGGGGACTAATGACTTCAGATGTTAAGTCCCATAGTGCTCAGAGCCATTTAAACCATTTGGTCGTCTTTGAGAGGACTGCTGCAAAGTCGGTCGAAACGACAGCACATAGGTTATATTAGTGTTTCCTAACGATGGGGCTAAAACTGAACGCGAAATGATTTTGCTGAGATTGATGCCTACGAACTGATGTTTATAAATGCGTTACTCCAAAATTCCGTCTTCCTCGTCCATACAGAAAGGAAGTATTTGTTGTTGTTGCACTGGAATCGTATTTACGAGAAGCTTTGATCCAGTTTGCAGTTCAGTCATTGAGATTTAGATGTCCGTGAGTTCCAATATCGATTCAGACACGTGCGGGAGAGTTTAATGTGATATGACTGATATCCTACCGTATGCTTATCCAATCTCAGCTTCTGCCACTCCTCTAACCAACTCGTGGACAGGACATTTGCATCATCCAACAATTCCTCTTCTTCATCTAAAAACAGCAGAACCAAACTTCACCGAATATCTTGTTTTCTACATTCTTCATTTACAACTAAGAGGAAGTGTTTTCTTTCTTCCCACTATTCAAGTTAGTGGAGGACAATCACTATTTGTCGTCAGGAAGATCCTTTTAAGGAAATAACAATAAAAGTGCCACAAAAGTCATCCGGAAGCGTTCATGGATTTGAACTGGAAACTCACACACTTTGTTAAAAAAAAGTTAGGGTTTAGTGTCATGTCGATGACTAGATCTGTAGAGACAGAGTGAAAGCTCAAAACAGTATGGCAGCTATAGGTAAGGTAAAAAGAGACCGTTCTTTTCACGGTATTAACGGAAAAAATAAAAGTGGATAGTCGCATTGGGATTTTAGTCTCTCTCTTCCGTGATGAGAGCCCAGCCATTTTCATCGTTTCTGTACCTCACTTGATATACCTTGAGTAAATAAAAATTTTAAGGGTAATTCTGTTATTGTTTCCTTACGCGTGATAATATTTCCCCATAACCTACTTCCATTTTTAAACGTAATGGTTTTATATTTTCTGGAGATAATACTTAAAACGTCAAGTCTGGTTTTTGGAAGGAATATACCAAAACTGTTACTTTTCGTAGTCCTTTGCTTACTGGTCGAAAACATCGTGATTCGTGTGTCTGCGATTAGAAAATGACAATGCAATTTCGAGTGACATATTGATTAATATCTGGGCATATACATAATGTATATCTGGCGGCAGTTTACACTTGATTCATTACCATTTCGATGTGCAGCAATTAATTACATTTGATAATGTTGCAATGTATTCAGTGGGCACTTCCTATTCAAATACTGATAACGTTATTTATTGTTTAACGAATGCAACATGCGGCATTGTGAACAAAATGAATATCAAATTGAATATTTCAGAAGCCAAGTAGACTGATAGAAATTTTGCATATGATGAAACTGAATTCTGGGAGTACAAATTTGAGGGAGGCGCGAAGACAAGACGTATCTATACATAGTCACTATTTTTTACGTTATTAATTTCTTACTTCTAAAAGTAGCAAACGTTATTAAAATGAAAACAACAATGAAACTAACTGATTTCTTTAGTAACAGCAAATTTACATTTCTTGTTTACGACAGTTTCATTCGATACATTTGTAATGTGCACGTCTCACACTTGTAAACTGATAAGATTTTATTATACTTATGTATACGTAATTTGAGGTATTTGTATTATTTCTTTAAATGCATGCCAAACAACTTGACCGCATCTGAATCAACCAAACAAAGGAAAACAAATATACAGAGATATCAGTTAATCATTCGTATAAAGGCAGCACATAAAGTGATACTAAAAGATTAATATTAATCTGGCCATAGGTAAAACCATATAACACATGCAGAACCATAAAATATGCGTCATATCAAATCTGTTAGAAAAGTAAGGAAACGCAATGAATGTCTTAACGCAGAAGATGGTGTGACTCATTACAACACACGGATTCAACTGATCGTCATGTAGTGTAAATATGTTACAGAGCAAGAAACAGAGATGACTGTTATAAAAAAACCAAAGGAAGGAGATATGTAACTCATGCTACTTCATACATTAAGTATTCACAGTTGTTGCGCACTTCAGATAAATTTTGACACACTGCAATAATAAAAAAGCTATTACAATGAAACGCACACAATACTTTACAGAAAATAAATTTTCTTAGGTAATTTGAGATTCGGAAAAACTGTGAAATGACACAGTAAGGATTGAGAATTACGGCCAACAAAAATTCTGCATAAACTTTGGACACGATGCATCGTCTGTTACAAAAATAAATAAGTATTTTTAAAAATCTGTTGGAATCTTTAAAAATATATTTTCCAGTGTATTACCGGTAGACTATATCTAAGAGGCAGCAATACACTGTTTGACTCTTCTAAGAATAAATATTCTTGGAATTTTAACAGTGAACTTGCCTCTTTTGCCCCTGTTTATCTTCTTTACTTTATCTACTAACACTACTTAGTAACAGACACATGTGTCTTCTGTTTCTCCACTGAAAATACATATTCTAACCAAGAGACACGAATCACGTAAAGCACTAGAAGATATAATGCTAGCAAAGTGGAATAACAGAAGATAAATAATTCTTAAAAACTGAGATAGATTAACAGCATGGACAATGATACAGGAGCAAACTTACAGGACACAAATGAATTAAAGCCATTGGCTACCAGTGGGCACTGATCTATATCAATGGGGCAAGATGAAAATTTGTGTCCGACAGAGATTCGAACCTAGGTCTCCTGCTTACTACGCCACCTGGACGCAGCGATCACCACATCTTTACGGAATACCCTTGCATACCTCCAACCAGACATAAATTCTCAGCTTATACGACCCCTTACTGAAGTACTGCCTCTGCTCATTAGCCAAATACACGTGATAATACTATTAAAATGCAGAACTGAAAAATAAGTGTAACAGTACGCTGTAGCTGTACTTATTTACGTCAAATGGAGACCCATCCAACTGGTTTCACAGCTTTCATGTTGCGTCTTCTGGTGTATATATGCCATATGGTATAGGAGGAGGAGGAGGAGATTAGTGTTTAACGTCCCGTCGACAACGAGGTCATTAGAGACGGAGCGCAAGCTCGGGTGAGGGAAGGATGGGGAAGGAAATCGGCCGTGCCCTTTCAAAGGAACCATCACGGCATTTGCTGATGCGATTTAGGGAAATCACGGAAAACCTAATTCAGGATGGCCGGAGACGGGATTGAACCGTCGTCCTCCCGAATGCGAGTCCAGTGTGCTAACCACTGCGCCACCTCACTCGGTATGTTATAGGAAATACTTACAGACTGCCGCAGAGTAACAGCTGGCGTGGCAGCCGCTACTGCCTATAGCACATGACATAGCATTTATATACACCAGAAAATGCAACTTAAAAATTGCGAAACCGGTTGTGTGGGTCTCTGGTCGATTTAAATAAATATAGGTGCTTTTGGACTTTTCATTCAGTTTTATGTCTTAATAGTTTTAGTACCTGTATTTACTGATTGTCTAAATTAGTGAATGCGTAATTTCATGAAAATAAAAGTGAAACTCATGTTTAGTTTGTTTCATTTTATCAGTAACTGTGTTTAGGGACAAATGCAGAATTCATTCCCTCACCAATGCTAGGGCTTCAGCTGCTCCAAAGTCTCCAATCAAGAAACGACACTTTATTTTAGACATGCAAATTCTTAATACACACAGTGTAACACATAAGTTACTGCAGCAAACGTCATATCAAAAGAAAAAGTAAGAGAGTGTCGAGAGGGTAGAGGTCTCGCAATGCCGTTAGAATGTGTTATTAAATGACACCATAAGATATAGATCTACATGTATCACGTTTCATTTTCACATATCCTGAGCGGCACTGACACCCGGATCGATTCTTTTCCGCAGCTTATCAAATTGGCTTAATCGTGATGGCGCTGACCCAGTCTACATTTCCTCATATTCCAATAAGTAATTTCCGTAGATATGTTGTCTTACTTTTATTTCAAAAACATTTCCTTACAAGCTTAGTTTATTACGTTGATTGAAAATCAAATGTGGAAGTGTGATACGAATGATATAAGAAATTACGTATTATAGTGCACTCCAACCCGCATTTGTCAAAGTCCCCAGCGAAAGTGGGTTAATTGCTTGACGTCACTCCAGTTACACATTCTCATCGCAGCTTTAATCACCTGTCGACCGAGGAGAAATTAAGCTGAAAATAATTTCTTTTACACTTAACCGACGATATTCAGTGTTATTAAGGATTCTGCTCCTATATCTTAATGGTGTGTGACATTTAGCCGACGTCCTCGAATGAGAAGGTGGCTTAATCTCTTCGTTAACTGAAATGTCTCATTACATATTAGATTCATTACCTTAATTTCACGTGAAACCAAAATCATTCCACATTTAGAAACAGAGAAAGAGTCCAATTTTAAAACGAATTGCTTATACTGAAATATCTGGACCCCGACACACAATACAGTGATTCTGTTAACGAGCGTGATTGTAGTAACTCAGTTTTAATCAGTTCATCACATCTGTTCTCAGTCATTGCCACTATGTTCAGGATGAACTTTCCGTGAATCGTAATCGAAATACATACGTGCTTCCTGGGAACGCTTCTCAATCACTGTAATTTGTGAGACTCATCTGGCTACTGTGTGTGGTTAGTTTTTCGCACTTGAAAGCAGATAGTGCAGTTTCGAAGAAGTACGGTTCACATATTAATAAAGCGCCGAATTTGATGAAAAACGTGTATCAGCCAACAAAAGGTGGTTAAGGAGTAATTAGTTATGACATGAGATTACAAAATTCGATGTATTATGTTAAGGTGAACAAAAAGCAATTATAGTGGACAGACCAGTGCTAAACTAAAATATCGTTGGCCAATTGGCTCAGTGTACGCACGAATCAAAACTTGAGAAGAAACTTCCTGGCAGATTGAAACTGTGTGCCTCTGAAAATAGTGGCAATGACTGAGAACAGATGTGATGAACTGATTAAAACTGAGTTACTACAATCACGCTCGTTAACAAAAACACTGTATTGTGTGTCGGGCTCCAGATATTTCAGTATTAATCTGCCAGGAAGATTCATATCAGCGCACACTCCGCTGCAGAGTGAAAATCTCATTCTGAAAACTTGAGAAGTCAGCTTCGAGAACGATCTATGAAAGAGGCGTCGTCGATAAATATGATAAAATGACATATTATCAGTGCACATTATGCAACCAACTTATTATAATTTTCTTGTGGGAAAAACTTCAAAACCGTTTGAAAATGCCGTTTCGTGTACTTTTAAAAATAGCGTTTTTGATTGTTAACGAAAGAAAAATAAAAGAAAGTCAGATGAACATTATACTGACTTCTTGAGCCAAACCATTATTTATACCTGAAGGATAGTTCAACTGACATCTTATGTAAATGCACAAAACGTATTTAGAAATCACTAGACTTCTTTTCACTGATAACTTATTCAGGCTGAACTATAAAATTAGCATAATTATTGTGGTATGAAATATTTCGATAAATGCAGGAGAATTTGAACAATGCAACAAGTAGTTTTGTCTGAACTACAAAAATTCCCAAATGAATATTTCTTATCGTTTCCTGCCCTGATGCAAACGTAGGTGTTCTAGTACAATTTTCTCAAGTGTGGATCGAGAGTGACCACTTGGGTAAAGTGTCTATCCTTGTTTTCGGAACGTGCAGCTGCTAACACATACCTTTAGGATACTCAGTCTTTCAAAAAAATATCCGACCGCTGTGAAGTGTGCGCTACCAGTTCCCTGGAGCTTTTTAAATGTCAGTATCACTTTCGCCTTGCTAGTGACCTAAGATAAACTTCTCCTCAAATCAGAAATGAAATTATGAACGTAGTGCTGGTCTACTCGAAGTAACTTTTTTCGGGAGTTTGATGGTTTTAACGCAAGGACTAAAGCGCCTTAAATTTACAAAGAGCTAGCGACAGATTTAGCTGACATTACATACGTCACTCGTGCCTTTTCACCCACCATACAAAAATCAGGACAATACGCCAGAACTAATGTTTTCTTTAGTAAGTAGCCTTACTTCTTCATTCACCAAGTAATGTCTAGTCTCTCATTGTTTTATTGTTAATACTTGAAATCCCGTCTCGCTGAGCAGTTCTCGCTGTTGCAGGTGGTGCGCTTCAGTCGGGCCAGAGGGCGACGGCATCGGCGAATCGGTGGACAGAACGCCACACCGAGGGTGCGTGTGGTGGTTTGGGACATGAAAAGGACAGGGAAGTACGGAACTGCGGCGGGACCCTGGACTGGGAACATGCATCGGGTCGCGGACAGCAGCTGAAAAGGCTTCAGGGAGGCGCTGAGGACATCGTTTGACGCACGTGACGAACTTATTTTGCCTTGGCCAACAGACTTGCCGCAATGAGCGATGCAGAATGTATTCAGAAAACTAGGATGAGTTGGGTTCGCCGTCCAAAGCGAATACTTCCTGGACGAAGCTAAACAGCGCTGACTGGAGTTGGAGCAGACAGTTTGTAGGTAGTAAGGCAGTGGGACTGTACCGCCAAGACGTGCTATGGCCTGCTGTCAACACTAGGAATCGTCTTCCCGGAGCAGTAGCAGTGTTTGTCTCTGTACGTCCAGCAGATACGGAAGCTGGGGGAAAGAAGTGCTACTGGAAGTGGGCTTTCCGTTAAGACAGTGCGATGGCAGTATATAATGCCATTACGTCACGCTAACCGTTGAATTCATGATGGCATTCTTCAATTTTCAAGATTCTAGTTGATGATGCACGGCACTGCCGGTATTGGGGCTGTAATTTGTGGAACAGTGCATTGCCTTTGGCACCTTGTTTGCTGATATTTGAACCACTGGTGAGTGGTTTGGGAATGCCAGCTCGCCCTGCAATTTCCTGCTTAAGGAGCGCAATTCGTGAGTCTTATTTTCTTCTACTGACAAGGTTTGTGAGTGCTACAATCAGTTCTGCAGTGAATTTTGCATCTCCCATCATAATTCTCTTCGTCCGTCGCGACTACTCAGCACACAATTACGTTCGGGTTGTGACGCGTTTTCCCCGTATGCGGTATAATTCTTCGAAACTGTGATTCTTGAAACACTAAACACGTCGCCTACCCTACTTACGGAAGCACCCACCATACGACCATCATCATTTTGGCCACGTTCGAATACATTATTCTCTGACATAACGCAGTCTCAATTACATAAAATACTGCTCTAAGGGCAATTGCCTTCTGCGACGTACTGAGAACATTGCACAATCGCCGCTCGTGATCAAATAGATATGAGCAGCCTGCAGGCATGGCTAGCACCTACATTTATATTGAAGTATACATTTCCCTCGGTGTTTCCCAATTTTTGTTTACCCCTGAAAATACTGGGCCAGTAACAATAACGAAACCGTGGGTACGAGTAAAAATGCTCAACTGATCGACGAAAGAAAGAAGCACCAAAATATCCAACGAAACACACGAATTCAGTGATATGTCACTTTGTATTGAAATAAATAGGAAGTCTCAAGAAAGCGATGAAGAAATGGCTGGAGGAAAAATTAAATAAACAGAAAATTATATGGTCATCGGCAGAACTGATTTAGCACAAACATAACTAATAAAAAGCTTCGAAGAAATTAAAAGTGAGGGCGGGAACATTAAAAGTGTAATAGGAATTCCTCTGTGAAATGATGACACAAGAGGTGGGTGGAGTTGAATTGAGGGAAGAGACCAAACAGCGAGGTCATCGGTTTCTTCGGTTTAGGGAAGGACAGGGAAAGAAGTCGGCCGTGCCTTTTCAAAGGAACCATCCCGGCTGAGGACACAAGAAGGGATAAATATAAAGAGTACTATGAAGGACTCTACGAGGGGGAGGATTTGTCTGATGTGGTAGAAGAAAAAAACAGGAGTCCATATAAATGTCATAGGTGGTCCAGTAACAGAGATTAACAGATCTTAGGAAGATAGGCGAACAAATAAGGCAGAAGACATATGCAACAATCCTTTGGAATTTTGCAAAATCATAAAACTTATGCCAATCAAACAGCTGTGGGAAGTGGTGTCTACGTAGGTGGGAAGGGAGGCATAGCGTCACACTTTCGGAACAATATCAACCACATGGTCGTGAAGGTAGCAAGAGCAGATCTGTGCGAGAATTATCGGACAATCAAGTTAACGACTAATGCACCCGAGTTTCTGACTAGAATTATAGAATGAAGAATGGCTACGAAAGTCGAGGAGCTACATCTGCATGGTTACTCTGCAATTCACACTTAAGTGCCTGGAACAGGGTTCATCGAACCATTTTAAAACTGTTTCTCTACCATTCCGATCTCGAATGGCGCGTGGGGAAAAGTAACACCTAAATCTTTCTGTTAGAGCTCTTATTTCTCTTATTTGATTACGATGATTATTTCTCCATACGTAGGTGGGTGTCAACAACATATTTTCGCATTCGGAAGAGAACGTAGGTGATTGAAATTTCGTAAATAGATCTCGCCGCAAAGAAAACCGCCTTTGTTTCACTGACTGCCGCCACAACTCGCGTATCGTATCAATGACACTCTCACCCCCATTGCGCGATAAAACGAAACGAGCTGCCCTTCTCTGCACTTTTTCTATGTCCTCCGTCAATCCTACCTGGTAAGGATCCCACACCGCGCAGCAATATTCCATCAGAGGACGGACAAGTGTAATGTAGGCTGTCTCTTTAGTGGGTTTGTCGCGTCTTCTAAGTGTTCTGCTAACAAAGCGCAGTCTTTGTTTCCCC
The DNA here is from genome assembly GCF_023864345.2 of Schistocerca serialis cubense. Lineage (NCBI taxonomy): Eukaryota > Metazoa > Arthropoda > Insecta > Orthoptera > Acrididae > Schistocerca > Schistocerca serialis. Next base: position 404,569,627 of record NC_064641.1, on the reverse strand, counting down.
TTCCCCACAACATTACCTATGCGGCCTTTCCAATATAACTGCTCGTAATTGTAATTCCTAGGTACTTGGTCGAAGTGACAGCCCTTAGATTTGTGCGATTTATCGTATACCCAAAATTTATCGGACTTCTTTTAGTACCCATGTGAATGACCTCTCACTTTTCTTTGCTTAGTACCAATTATCACTTTTCGCACCATACAGAAATTCTCTGTAGATCATTTTGTAATTGGAATTGATCGTCTGTTGATTGTACTAGACGGCAAATTACAGCGTCATCTGCAAACAATCTAAGGAGGTTGTTCAGATTATCACCTAGATCATTTACGTAAATCAGGAACAGTAGAGGGCCTATGACACTACCTTGCGGAACGCCAGGTATCACTTCTGTTGTACTCGTGATTTATCGTCTATCACGACGAATTATGACCTCTCTGAGAGGAAATGGCGAATCCAGTCACACAGCTGAGACGACGCTCCATACGCACGCAATTTGATTAATAGTCGCTTGTGAGGAACGGTATCAAAAGCCTTGTGGAAATCTAGGAATATGGAATCGATCTGATATCCCTTGTCGACAGCACTCATTACTTCATGGAAATAAAGAGCTAGCTGAGTTGCACAAGAACGATATTTTCTGATTCCATGTTGGTTATGTATCAATAAGTCATTTTCTTCAAGGTGATTCATAATGTTCGAGTACAGTACATGATCCAAAATCCTTCTGCAAAATTGAGGTCACTGATAGGGGTCTGTAATTCAATGGGTTACTATTTCCTTTCTTGAATATTGGTGTGACCTGTGCTACTTTCCAGTCTTTAGGAACAGACCTTTCGTCAAGTGAGCTGTTGTATATGATTGCTAAGAAAGGCGCTATTGTGTATGCATACTCTGAAAGGAACCTGACTGGTATACCATCTGGACCGGAAGACTTGCCTTTATTAAGTGAATTGAGCTGTTTCGTAACATCTAAGATATCTACTTTTATGTCACTCGTGCTAACAGCTGTTCTGGTTTCGAATTCTGGAAGCAATTACGGAAAATTGTATTTAGTAACTCCGCTTTAGTGGCACCATCGTCGATAACATTTCCTTCGCTCTCGCGCAGTGACTGTATTGATTTTTTTTTTTGCCACTGGTGTTCTTTACATATGACCAGAATGTCTTTGGGTTTTCTACCATATTTTGAGACAATGTTTCACTGTGGAAAATATTAAAAGCATCTGTCATTGACGTCCGCACTAACTTTCGAGCTTCCGTAAAACTTAGCCAGTCTTGGGGTTAGGTAAAGTTCCGTAGAGGCAGTTTGAGGCTGCGCTTGTAATAAAGCAAAACTTATGAAAAATACTACACATCCACAATTTGTCGACCTATAAGACATATTCCACAATGTAAACTATAGCAATATGTTTGAAATTCTGAAAAATAGGAGTAAGCTGGACGGAAAGACGAGTAATATGCAATATGTACAAGAACCAAGAAGAAACAATAAGAATGGAAAACCTAAAACAATGTGCTTGCATTAGACATGACTTAAGACAGGGAAAAAATCTTTCACCTCTAATTATCAATCAACACAACCAAGAAATGGCGAAGAAAGTAAAAGAAAAGGATAAAGACTGGAATAAAAATTCAGGGTGAAAGTACATCAACGGTAACATTCATTGATGACATTTCCATCTTCAGTGACAGTGTAGAAGAATTGAAGTGCTTTTAAAGGGAATGAATATCTTAATGGGTGCTGAAAATGGAATGAAAGTAAAGCGACCAGAGGCAAAAGTAATGAAGAGTCGTTGTAAACGAGAATTGACAATAAACTTAACATCGAAAGTAATGAGCAGGATAGTAGACAAAGTGAAGGAACTCTGCTACCTTGAAAACAAAGTAACACATTGTTGCGAAGCAAAGTGGACATAAAAAGAAACTACCCTATTAAATTAGGGCATAGGCATACTTGGCCAAAAACATTCTTGGAGTTTGAAACAAGTAAGAAATATCTGAAGATGTAAGTTTGGAACAATATTGTTTGGTAGTAAAACATGGACTGTGAGAATACCGGAAAACGAGAGAATCAAAACGTTTGTGTTGTAGTGCTATAGAACGCTATTAAAAATTAGGTGGACTAGAAAGGTAAGATTGTAAATTACATGTTCCATACAGCATTTGAACATTCATTTATCGGAATGATGTGAAAGGATTCTGCTCAGAATATGTACACAGAATTACTATTAACATCAATGAACACATTATTGTTTTAGTCCTACTCATGCAACTATACTTAAAAATTTGTTGTTTCTTTTTATTAGCTACCAGTTTTTAAGTGGAAGATAGGTAGTGGAATAGAAGGAGTTGTCCTTTAGAAATTATTGTATGTTACATTTAAAGCTTGCTCGGCGTTCTATGTTTTTGGGCAAATGGTCAAAGACATTTATTGCTGCATATTAAACTCCATCTTAGCCTCTGATGGATTTAATAATGAATAATAAAGGTAGTTCTTCTCTCTAGTGATGTAGGTATGGACACCACTGATCTTTTCAAATTGTATTGCATTATTTATGACAAATTTCACTAGCGAATATATCTTTTGTGAAGGCGCAGTAAAAAAATGCCTATCCTTGAACAGGCAACTAAATGACGTCCTTATGTGAACACCACATAGTGTTCTTACTGCTCGCTTTTCTGAAATCAGTACTTCCTTTATAAGTGAAGAGTACGCCAGAAAGTATTCCATAACACATTAGTGAGTGAAAATATCAAAATATGTAAGGATGTCGATTCATTTCTTTACTAGATCAGCAATTATGTGAAGGGCAAAAGTAGGTGAAATTAGTAGTCTGAGAAACTCGGTGATATGCTTCTCCCAATTCAAAATTTCATCAGTATGCACACCCAGACATTTGGAGCGTTCTGCTTGGTTTACTGACTTCTACTCATTTGTTACATCAACAGTTGGCATGATTATTTGTTGTACAGAACTGAATATAGATGATCTTCTAAATTTAGGGAGAGTTCATTTCATAAAACAATTTTTAAATTCTTTGGAAAATATCATTTACCATCTCTTCCGTTGCTCTGTCTCTGCTGTGATTTATTATGACACCAATATCGTCAGCAAAAGCTGGAAAATCCTCTTGTTTAATTTTAAGCGGAAGGTCATTTGCATACATAAGAAAGAGGAGCTGACACAAAATTAAACCATTGAGGGACGCCCTTTGTCAGTTCTTCCTAATCATTAAGATATTCTAAACTTCCGGCGTGGTTTTTATTACTAAGCACCACATTTTGCAATTTGTTTGTTAAGAATGATTCAAATCAGCTGTTCCGCCTGGGAAAGGTTGATGAGTAGAAGTCCATCGTTTCCTTGAGTTTTCGTCGTAGCGGTTTTAGGGGAAATACTTGTATGTGTTTTTGTTTGATTAGGACTTAATTGTGTTGTGTGACATGCTGGTTATGAATATGGTTAACTGGAGGAAAGTGCGTAAATTTAGGGTCGGTATTTGGTTACGCCAAGGTAAACACGTGTTGATGCACGTAATTTAGGGAGAATGAGTAAGGTAGCTAGGGAAGAAACGAGATCATCTGCAATCTGCTAACTCTACTTGGGGACCTTATAAGGCATTTCGCACTGTTCTGAGATGAGAAAATGTAGGAAGAGTGATGCTGACGAATCATTAGGAACAAATAAAGCATCAGAATAATGTAGAACAATCAGAAGTAGGGGTGTTTAAGTGAAGAGAACGTGACAGTTCCTCAGGTAATGGAAGGTTTCATAGCCATTGGCCGCGAAAACTATACACAAAATGCCGCCAATCACGCTCCAAATTCATCTTCACTAACAGCTAATGACTGACTGCCATTATTACTAGAGTGGGAGGAAGTTGCGAAAAGGCTAAAAAGAGGACAAAGGAATTTATTAAAGGGACAGGAGAATAATGCAAAAAGTTAGCTGACTATTTCAAAAAGGGAGAAGAGCTCTAGAATAATACTGAGGAACATTTCAAAAGACAGATGGAAATGCCAGGAGGTAGACGAAAATATCAGGAAAGAAGATAAGAAAGACGTTAAGAAATAATAAGAGAGATGGAAAAATGTCGGGAAAGACCAGATCAACAATTTCAAAAATAAATTAATTACAAGATGTGAAACAGGCAACCGTTGAATTAGAACTGCTAGAAATTAGATCAGTTGTAGTGAATCTGATGCTATTGAAAGTGAACAGACTGATGTAGTGAAGGTTAGTCTTACACATTCGAAGCTGCCAGAAACGATATCAGATGAAGTGAAAGGACAAGACGCAAATATTAATAAAAGGCAGCAGACTGAAGTACTAGATGGGATCAGAGTTGGTCAGGAAGTTGAAAACGAAATTGAAGAGGACACTTAAGTGTGGGAGGCTGTAGATGTTAAAGAACAGGTCGTTCCCGTACCTGATGAACATACAGCACCGGTTACCTAGAAGCTAGATGATGTAATTCTTGTTAAATTTTGACATCATTAGACACTTTCATCTTATTTAAAGATTGGTATCTAGTATTTTTTAAAATTTATCCACAGGTCTGATGATGGTTTTGTAGAAAGAACCGAAACCAGTTACCTGTATCATCAAAACATACATGACGTGATCAAGACTGAACTTTAGTCAAAATATAACAATTAATTGATCACTGCTTTCCAAAAATGTTTACCAAAATTGTACAAAGTTTGTCTAGTCAGGCAATTGGAAATTACAAAAGGTTTAGAAATATTAGAACCAAAATTATGAAACTTGGTATGAAAATTAAATATAATAAAACTTGCCTCATGGAACATATCATACCAAAATATGCTAGAATCAATATCCAATCCAAATCTAGTAATGTAACATATGTACAACAAAAGAGTAGTATTTTATGGATTAAATCTGAAATTAGAGAAGCTTTTAAGATAAAAGATCTTTTAAATGTCGAAATGTATAGTCTGCATTTATTGCTAAGTAATGAACTCTCACCTTTGATTTTTTTCTATTTTACTAAGCAGCATTGATGAGAAAATAGACTTTTTACATAAAGCGATTACCCAAAGACATAAGAGAAAAATTGATTTACTCGTAGCTAAACAACAAAATAAGCTTTTAGAAAAGGTCAACAATAAACATCAATTTTATCCAAGGACAATGAATCTTACAGATATTCAGTTCACAAAGTCCGAAATGTTGCTACTTAACAAAGGCTTAAAATATAACTTAACTCCCCCACTAAATAATACGAATGTTAAACACATAATTGCTGATGTAATAGCAACAAGCAAAATATCGAAAATAAATAAACCCGAAGCATGCAAGATAGCCCTAAAAACGAAGGATTTAATTTTAAAAGAGAAAAACAAACTGCATACAAAAACTGAAGATAAAACACTTAAAAATATCAATAATAAACTACTAGCAGAGAAAGCAATTGTGATAAAGGCCGATAAAGGAAATACCCTTGTTATTATTAAAGAAGACGATTATATATTGAAAACACTCTCATTTTTTAATGAAAATGGGATCGTTGAAGTAACTAAAGACCCCACTCCAAAGTTCCAGTTAAAGATCAAGAAATTAGTCGATGAAAATAATCACCTCTTGACCCCTGAAGAAAAGAATGTGATGAAAAATATGAATCCCCAAATACCTAAATTAAGATCACAGATTAAACTGCATAAAAAAGAGCAATCTATATGACCTATTGTCAACTACAAAAGTAGCCCCTCATATAAATTAAATATGAAACTTAATAAAATTTTGAAAGCATTCTATACATATAACAGCAATTTCAGTATCAAAAACAGTTATGAACTAGCACAACAAATCCACAATATAGACAATCCAACTAGTGTAAGTATCGTCTCATTAGATATTAAAAATTTATATCAAATATACCCACTAATGAGACAATTAATATAATTAGGGATAACTTAATACAATACAAAAATATGACTAAAGACGAAATAATCGAATTTATAGAACTGCTTGAATGCACTTTAGATAACAATTATTTCTCTTTTAATACTAAAATCTATTGTCAGAAAGATGGCTTAGCAAAGGGAAATTCTTTAGCTGGGACAGTTGCAGACATTTTCGTGAACCACATTGAGACGCAATTCCTGAAAAATAACCCTGATATCGCAAATAAAATCAAATATTACAAGCGATATGTAGATGATACATTATTGATTTATAATGGTTCAAAAGATGAAATTGAGAAACTTGCTATAAAATTAAACTCTATGCACCCGAAGTTACAATTTACAGTTGAGCATGAAAATCGAAAATCTATTAACTACCTAGATCTCACTATAACTAATAACAATGGGAAACATTTATTCACCATATCCAGGAAACCTACAACCACTGATGTTATTATTAATGCCACATCATGTCATCCTGACAAGTATAAAAAAGCATTTTTTAAGTCTATGATACACCGAATACTAAAATTACCGCTAGAAGCTAATGAGATCAAAAAGGAAATGACCATCTTAAAACAAATTGCAAAAACCAACTCTTTCAACACACAACAGGTAGATATCATTTTTAATAAAGTACAACAATCACAAAGTACTCCACTAATAGGTAATCCAAAATATATGAAGATGACATATATGGGAAACATATCAGATAGAATTACTAATTTATTCAAAAATTCTGGAATAACAATAGCATTTACAACTGACAATACTTTACAACAAAAATTAAGACATACCGTAAGTAAAGATAATGGAAAATCTACCAGATCAGGAGTGTACAAGATCCAATGTAGAGACTGTGAGAAAATATATATCAGTCAAACAGGTCGAAATTTTGCAGTAAGGTACAAAGAACATATGTGGGGTACCTCATGAACAAAGTCCGTATTTGGTCATCATCTAGCATTCAATAATCATGCTGAGGGGACAGTACAAAATAATTTACAAGTTCTTCATTATGCAAATAAAGGCTTACTTATGAATATCATAGAAGAAATCCAGATATATGCTCATTTGAAAACCAAATCATCAATGCTGCTCAATGAACAATTAGATTTTCGCGAAAAATATTATTACGACCTTTTTGACGAAATTTTATAATAAAAGCATCTACTCTTTTGTTTTTTAAAAATAGAAGACTAGTTATATCCATAACAAAAGCAATGTATGTAAAATATGCTGCACAACATAAAAAAAATTGTTAAATTGACATTGATTATTATAAAAACTATTAGATCGATGATTTTAAAAAAAAATGTAATCAGTAGTCTCATCAGTTATTCAGATATACATAATGTGGAACGTACTCTTGGCTGCTACCCTACTGCTATAAAGAATATTGCTATAAAAACTACAGTTAAAATAAGACGATTCTGCAGCATCCAACAAAGATGCAATTGTGATGTAGGCGACTCGGTATAATCGATATATACCACAACGCCAAGGACTTTCACATCTTTGATGTAACAGGCACTGTAATAGTATTAAGGTTGCCCATAGAGGGCACAACTGTTACACATCGTAGTTCACTGTTTTTATCCAAAATATAAATAAGCTGTAGACATACTAACTATCTGTTAATCAGACATTTAAATGAATCAATTTTATGTTATTAGTGTATTTCCTACTTTTATACTTTGACGATGGCGTCATATTATGAACGCTGATTGGCAGTTGTGAAGTAGTGGACAGGAAGTAGGCGGAGCCTCTGCATATTTAAGCTCGTGCTCAGCACTCATAACCATCAGTTGACTGCGTAGCAGCGAGGAGAGCTCCGCCTACCATCCTAAGGGAGCCATGGGTATAATTAATTTTATTTTATCTTGTTAAATTCTGACATCATTAGACACTTTCATCTTATTTAAAGGTTGGTATCTAGTATTTTTTAAAATTTATCCACAGGTCTGATGATGGTTTTGTAGAAAGAACCGAAACCGGTTACCTGTATCATCAAAAGATACATGACGTGATCAAGACTGATCTTTAGTCAAAATATGATGTAATTAGAGGTAACACATCACACTACGGAGGGTACTGAAGTGCAGGTGATTACAGACAAACAAGAGGAGATTGTTAATGTGCCTCAGGAGTATACATTACAGGCCACCGAGAAGGTGAAGATGTAATTCAGCCTGGGTTAATGATGAATCAGATCTAACAAGTGTTGTTTTAAGAGAGGATCAGGAGAATAGTTACAGAGAAATAATTAATGAAGTAGATAAGGTTCTGCTTGTTGCAGTTTTGAACCAGTTGACAGTGTTAGAACAGTGATGGAGAAAGAGTTAACGAAATTAAAGAGGTTGTCCCTGTTTGAATCAGCTGACAGAAAAAGAAGTGGGGCCTGTAGTAACTAGGTATCGGTTAGAACCAGTTTTAGAGGCTATTGTGATTGTTTCAAATGCACTTGTGGTTCAGCAAGAAGATAAAATATTATAGTACTGTCGAGTTGAGAGCGTAATTGACTGGTAATTAAAGTACGAAGAGTAATATAGTTTCACTCTACAGCAATGTTTGTGAAGTGTTTCCCCATGCGTCCCTATTATTCAGCTGTCCAAACCAGACAGTGAGATGCAGTGAACTACAAGTGGAAGAAAATTAAATATAAAGATGACGTTTCTTACACTGACAACCCTGCGAGTCTTTGCATGTAACTGTAGACTAATGGGGTGAGCTCCGACTTCGCCGTTGAACGAAAAGGAATTTTGTTTGTAATTTGATGAGCTGTGATTAGTATACACTTGTGAATTCAGTTAGCAGGAGGTATTTTGTGCACTGGAAGTGAGATGTGAGAGTTCGTGAGCAGTGAAGAATTGGTATGTCGACGTGTATGTGTATGCAGAGAATAAACATTTGCCGTGATGTGAATAGTGACGCGCCATAAGCTAACTGCAGAGCGTGATGTGGTGGGGCACGTTTGTGGGCGATAATGTGTTACTGACAGCAAAGAGGAGGTCACGCAAGAGTCCATATATTAGCTATAATATTTGTACGTATACTGTGGGCCATTCCGAGTAGAGAAATTTATTCGTAATAACGTTGTGGAGACTGAGACCCTTCGTAATCGCAAATCGAAAGATAGGTGACACGTTTCGCACTTCAAGAGATTCGTTGACTAGGTAACCATCAATTTCATGGCTGCGGGCGTGGGTCAAAGAAGAATGGAAGAGATACTTAGTATGTGCAAGACATCTCGGTGATGTTTGAGCCACTGTGGCTGTATAGAAAGATTAGAATAACGAATGCATTGGGTGAGACATTGGATAAACTTGCTCTACAAGGATGTTTTCTGCGCGTTATAACTGATGATTGTGGCCAGTAGCGAGATGTACTGTGCTACTGTTTCGTCGCACGCCACACCACGTAACTGTATGTGTGTCAAAACAACTGACAATGTACGATTTGAAAGAGTGTTTTGCACATGCTGTTCGCAGGGGTTGCAACTGTCATACGGTGGAATTCTATTTATTACGAATAAAATATGCTGTAACATTAAGATTACTGCAGATCGAAGCTATAACCTAGTGAAGACCATCTTAACACAAGAAATAGAGGTAAAATATGGAAACATATCCAAGCATTGCAACTAATTACAACTGCATTCCAAGAATTGCAACTGTTGCAGTTCTGATAAATACCCTGATAAAGATTTATGCTCTGTGTGATCATTAAATTTATGGTATGTTCCTGTAGTCTTCCATGTAATTTACAATGATCAATTACAGTACTATCTCAGTAACTGACTGCAGAGCGCGCCAAATACTTATAAAGTATGCATGCTTAAAATATATTGAGCATATACAGTCTAGCACCCACCGATACCTCAGAAATCTAACAATAAGATTGCTCTTGCTACACACAGTAATTGCTTGTCACTAACGGCTATTAACCATGCTAGTAAGCAACTTTTTTCCATTTCATCTCGTCGATTATTTAACGTAACGTTACGTTATTTTTACTCATAAACTGTTTTCCGACGCTGTTATGAGGCCAAGAAGCTTGAACTTGTTTGATGGAAAAATTTTTCTGGGCCACCGATCTAAAGTCATGTCGGTTGTTGCTTTGTCAACATTTCATAGTGTATATCAAGGCCTATTAACCACGGTACTTGTTTCAAATGCTGAAGGCGTAAGAGCTACAGTACTATTCAGGTGGAAAGTCTTATGAGATCACAGAGCTATAATTTTCGTAAATTTGGTTAGAATTAAATTTTATTAAAATATGATTGTTATTTGTAGTGGTTTTGTATGGAACAATTGCATGATGTAAGCTGTTGGATGGTTCCTACGTCAGAAAGTCGAAGTGAGAACTTGGGCAAACACAACTGACCCCAGCGGAAGCGACGCGACCTTTACTGAGTGGTGAGAACAGATGGAGTCGCCCCACTGAGTGCTCCCGTCCAGGTACACTGCACGCCTTCTCCACTCCTGCTGCGAGACGGTGGTAGTCACATTCCTATCTGTACTGGCCTCTGCAAGGTAGTAACACGTCTTGACGACTGTTATGTCTGTTTGCAATGACCAATGACCCACTCCTAGCGACTTGTGCCATCAGCACGAAGAATGGCTGGTCGCCTAACCAGCTTACTACAATTGCAAACCCTACTATCCCTCAGACTACCAGTTGACGCTACAGGGGTCGCCGAACCCCCGGTGGCAATGTAAACTGTTAAGCAGACTTTGAGTTGACGTGAACCATAACCAAATTGGTGCGGAAGGTCTATGAAAGGAGCTTTTCTTGTACACTGAGACACCATCAGGTCCCACTATGCACCCTAGATGCTACACATTTGTCTACAAACATGAAGTCCCGTTAGACATTTCAGTCTTGAGTCATGCTATTCAGAGACACGCAGATTAGTGCTACTAATTACGTTATCTTTCTTCACTGTGTGTCTATGAGGAATAGTAAACATTGTAATGGCACCCATAAGCCCAAATCATGTTGTTGTGAGTCACCAACACTTTTGGAATAACTTACGAATCTACTGATGACAAGTCAAATGTCAGAGCAGGTAACTGTCGAACTTTACGATGCTGAACGATGTCAGTGATGTGGAGAAGGTTCAATTTTGTAAGAAACAGCCCATAAACACAAATTCGTTGCTAGTCAGCACGCTAATTATAGTCAAGGTACATCATTTGAACAAACCATTATCTTGAACATGTGAATCGTGTCGTGTTTCCACGAGATTTCCAGCTAAAACTGCAAACTTTAGACATATCTCTTCTGTATTTCTAGCCCGGCAAACATTCTGTAGAATCAGTGAGAATGGTGAACAATATGTTACCCAAGAAGAATGAAGTGACTCTTGTGTTATGTATTTCTTTTTATGTAATTTTCAGGGAAAAAACTGGCCATTAGGCTCCACATACGTTATTAAATAATCTTAGCTCACGCCATTTGCGGTGCTACATATATGTTTACTATTGATGTTTCATGTCTCTTGATTTTAATTTGTTTTCCATGCAGAAATTTTAACGCATGCCATTAGTAGTGCTGTGAACTTGTCTGCGACTGATATTTCTTGTTTTAATTCGTCACACAAGTAATAATTTTAATCCACACCATCAGCGAGGTTGCTGTCTGTGAGTACCTATAAATTTGCCATTTTTAAGATGAAACCATGTATTTGTGTCAATGACAATCCACGCTGTCTCAATTCATGTAGCAATTACATCGCTCGTTTACCGAGATGCACATCGCATAATTACACAGTAGCACAAGTACTTGGGTATGAGCAGTCAACGAGAGCAATAGTAGTCTTTTTGTAATTCTCATGTGTTGTATGCTCAACAAATATGTTTTACAAATTTTGTGATGGTACACAACATAAAATAACAGAAGTGTAATAAATAATGTTTCGCTTATGTCTGGTTTGCTCTGAAGATAAGTCTATAACTGTCATTCTTTGCTTATTCCATGTGATGCACTGAGCACCTGCGTTAATATATCATGCTTTTTGTTCAATATAAAATGCTATGTACTTATTGTTCGATGTGACTTGATTATTCGATTTGATTTGATTACCTGCACATGCTTTTTTGCAAAAGTCTTATTTGCCACATCACATGCTACATGGTACGCTATGGCTTAAAATGACTCATTTGATACTGTAACGTAGTTAGTCGGAATGGTGTAATTAATTGTAAACAGAATTGAATATGGACGGATCTTAGTGGCAAGCCATCTCTCTCTCTCTCTCTCTCTCTCTCTCTCTCTCTCTCTCTCTCTCTCTGTGTGTGTGTGTGTGTGTGTGTGTGTGTGTGTGTGTGTGTGTGTGTGAGAGAGAGAGAGAGAGAGAGAGAGAGAGAGAGAGAGAGAGAGAAAGATTGCTGATATTCTCCTTATTATTACATGTTTCGTCAAAACCAATACATTTTAGTGAGTATGAAGTGGCTTGCATAGGAGTGTGCCTGTACAAATTTCAGGATGTCTACCTCGGCGTGATGTTGAAAAGTGTCAACCTTCGCACAACACTCATCGGATGATGAATGCGCGAAACAAAGCCAAAAATAGTACCCCTATCCAAATAAAATGTCCTTACATAAACTTAGGCTATTGATGAATTTTAGCATAAGTTCATCACCAACAATTTTACTGGCAACAGTGAGCTGATGTTAATACGGTCACTTTTCTCTGAAACTGTCACATAGCTTATTTCAAAATACTTTGTGCTCACTCTCTTCATTAAGTAGTCGATCTCTGATGCTGCGCAATAATATCCTTGAAGACTGAGTAGCACCAGTGGCTGTCACTTTTATTGCTTTCTTTTCCGTTCTTTTTACCTTGATGGCGGACCACAGAGTCGGAAGCATTTATGCCAGCTTGGAAGAGAGGGTGTTTTTGTATACTATAAGAGCCAAGGAAGTCCAGGTAGCCCTAGTGGCAATGGAATTCTCCCAGGCGACACTGTCTACATCTACATCTACATTTATACTCCGCAAGCCACCCAACGGTGTGTGGCGGAGGGCACTTTACGTTCCACTGTCATTAGCTCCCTTTCCTGTTCCAGTCGCGTATGGTTCGCGGGAAGAACGACTGCCGGAAAGCCTCCGTGCGCGCTCGAATCTCTCTAATTTTGCATTCGTGATATCCTCGGGAGGTATAACTAGGGGGAAGCAATATATTCGATACCTCATTCAGAAACGGACCCTCTCGAAACCTGGACAGCAAGCAACACCGCGATGCAGAGCGCCTCTCTTGCAGAGTCTACCACTTGAGTTTGCTTAACATCTCCGTAACGCTATCACGGTTACCAAACAACCCTGTGACGAAACGCGCCGCTCTTCTTTGGATCTTCTCTATCTCCGCTGTCAACCCGACCTGGTACGGATCCCACACTGATGACCAATACTCAATTATAGGTCGAACGAGTGTTTTGTAACCCACCTGCTTTGTCGATGGACTACGTTTTCTAAGGACTCTCCCAATGAATCTCAACCTGGCACCCACCTTACCAACAATTAATTTTATATGATCATTCCACTTCAAATCGTTCCGCACGCATACTCCCAGATATTCTGAGAAGTAACTGCTACCAGTGTTTGTTCCGCTATCATATAATCATACAATAAAGGATTCTTCTTTCTATGTATTCGCAGTACATTACATTTGTCTATGTTAAGGGTCAGTTGCCACTCCCTGCACCAAGTGCCTATCTGCTGCAGATCTTCCTGCATTTCGCTGCCATTTTCCAGTGCTGCAACTTCTCTGTATACTACAGCATCATCCGCGAAAAGCCGCATGGAACTTCCGACACTATCTACTAGGTCATTTATATATATTGTGAAAAGCAATAGTCCCATAACACTCCCCTGTGGCACGCCAGAGGTTACTTTAACGTCTCTAGACGTCTCTCCATTGAGAACAACATGCTGTGTTCTGTTTGCTAAAACTCTTCAATCCAGCCACACACTGTTCGAGAAAACAGCCGCTTTGTATGACGAATCAATTAGAAAGACAAAGAAATTCCAGTCAAGTGTTGCACACCAAAGGCAGGTATGTGAACAGCCATTTGCCTCAAGAGCCACGCCACAACATAATGTTCGGTATAAATTTCAGAATCCGGTGTCCTGAATGGTTCTCATCTGTGCCAAAGTGCCAAGCGTCTCATAGCTCCTCTTAGGAATAGTACCGTGGAGTTTTCAGCCTTCCCTCCCCACCCCCTCCCACACCCCCCCACCCCTCCCCTAGAGAAATATTGGTGAGATATAACAAAAATCCGGAAGATTAGAAGGCTGTTAAGCCTTTTCACTTATGTTTTACAAGGTAGAACTCGCAGTTGTGCCACCATTGCCGGCGACACACCACCTCTGACAGAAAGAAAATTTTGACAATGTCCAGAAAGAGAACACCCCACAAGAAGATCAAAGAGTACACTCACTGCTATGCAGCTGAGCTGTTAGAATGAATTATGAGGTGAGCCTTACTGTGGTATCGGACGATACCTCTACTTGAGCACTGTGTACAGAGAGAGATCTGAACGCAAGAGGCTCCAGCCACTACTGCCGCTGCCTTCCACATTTACGTGAAAAGTTCCGTAAGATGGGCCAGTGTTTCGATCACCATTTTCGAAGTGTTGCTGTACTTATTCGATCCCTTCAGGAGCCAGTTAATCACTCATAATGCTTTGTGCACGGAAATTTATTTCAGTAAGCAGTTTGACGATCTTCCCGGTGTTCAAACCAATTTTTTCGTGTTATTTGGCGTAATTTACTAACGATGCTTACCGTTACTGGTCGTATTCCTGTATTTTTCCTTTTATCATGCTTACCCAATTGTGTCTTCACCATTAGAACCTCTTGTACAAGCGATAAATGCACAATTGTTTATCGAAAAAGGTAATTCATGTGTTTTGCTTTTCGATAATAAATCTGATTATTAGATTAACCACTTGTTTCTTTTGTGCGAGGGATGTTCGTAAAGTAGGTTCTGGTCGGTAGCGAAATGGAAACCACTGTGAAAATCCGATGAATCTTCGTACAGATACGTTGGATAGTATCTCTGGTATACGCTTCGATCGCCTCACGTCGCTCTTTTTAATTCTGACTGCACAGTGAGAACATAAAGATGCCAAGGAAATAGTGTCTCCTACCAAATACGAGGGCTTGGTGAGGAATTTAGCCTGATGTCATGCAGCCCAAATAATACAGCTGTCATGCAGTTCCTTCCTCATAACAATTCTCGGCCGCGCTCTGCAGGGGCGTTGAAGATGCTCCCGCAGTGTTTGTGCTGGGAAGTGTTTGATCACACACAATAAAGCTCGTAACGGGATGCTCCTGAGTTTCAATTCTGCTCTCATCAACCGTTGGATTTGAAGACAACATTTTGGCACAGTAAACGAGCTGTAGACCAGCGCAGAATATTGATGGAAAGCACAGGCGGCTGTCATCTACGACGAGAGTACTCGAAAGTCGACACAACGCTACAACATATGTCTAAGACGGAGCGGCGGCTATGTATAAAACTAGCCGGGAGGAGTAGTTAACTGTTGCAAATACAATGTTTTTGATTTTTGACATTCAGAACAAGGATTTTGTTTAATTTAAGGAAAATACGTGGAACGATAGCCAAACTTGATGCGTCATTTACCGTTCCCAAACAAATATTTTTATTCAATAACAATTCAGTCATGAGTCAACTGACAGTTACCAAGATTCTTGAGAAGTCAAATAGTTAAGATTTGCAAATTAAATTCACAGTGTGTAAGGACATTTCCATTACAAATAAAATTTCAAATAGTACTCAAAAAATGTCACTGTGCAACACAATGGTGGGCAGACTACAAAGAGTTAATTAGTTAAATAAGCCTGTGGCGACACTCTGTACCCACAACTACATCACAGCTGTGGCTAATCACACAACAGAACTTGAATATAAATTGAACAAACATTAAATAGAAAACATTGAATTGCGTACATCTCTACTGATTATTCTACCCTCAGTAGATTTCTCGGTTTCGCAGCTTACAGAATCAGTGAGACTAGGACCGCAACAAAAGCAGAGGACTACCTTCTCCGCTGGGGAAAATTTAAAGAACAAGGTACAACTGGTGAAGTCAAGGATGAGCCCGGTCCTCCGAATAAAATCGCAGCCGAGCAATAATGTGACCTGCTCGTCCTTAACCACGAAAGGTCTGACTGGCCATGACTAGTTGCAAACGGACAAACTACCACGTACCTCGCCAACCAGAGGCAACTTTTGCCCTTTGGCCGCGCGACTTCTCTGGGAAGACAAGGGCACGGGAAACGTTCTCCACATCTGGCCATACTCCAGTTACCATTGGTAATCAAGTAAGGAGACCGAACTGCTAGACAAAGATAAAGCACAAAGATAAGGAAGGGGAGCCCATACAACGAAATGGCACCCTCCACTGACACGTACGACCTCCCCCCTCCCACCCCCCTCCCTACCACCATGGCGTCAGCTGTTAGGTCTGGGGCTTCTCACAACAGGGCACTGGCGCACAAGGTGGGCACTCGCACCGCAACGAAAACAACGACTGTGACTGGACGACTCACATTCGGATTGCTTGCCCTTTCTGAAATTCACAAAAATTAGTCGGGTGGTTGCCTCGTGATGACTAGGTGTTGTGTGACGTCCTTAGGTTAGCTAGGTTTAAGTAGTTCTAAGTTCTAGGGGACTGATGACCTCAGAAGTTAAGTCCCATAGTGCTCAGAGCCATTTGAAGCATTGGTCAGGTGGTGAGCAGATACCAAGCGAGACCGATCATCCATACGCATGCCTTCTAAAATACTGGAGATACTCCAGAATGAGATTTTCACTCTGCAGCGGAGTGTGCGTTGATAGGAAACTTCCGGCAGATTAAAACTGTGTGCCAGACCGAGACTCGAGCTCGGGACCTTTGCCTTTCGCGGGCAAGTGCTCTTTCGCTCTGCCCACGAAAGGCAAAGGTCCCGAGTTCGAGTCTCGGTCCGGCACACAGTTTTAATCTGCCAGGAAGTTTCACTGGTGATACTGTCAGATTCGGTAACGCCCACATCGAGTGCCGGCTGACACAGCCAAAGGCCATCGTTCAACATGCTGGCTCATTGTGTCGAAGCTGCCTGCACTCGCCAATATACCTGCACTCAGGCTCATTGCGTGTTCTCGCCGACAACTTTCTGCCTATAAGTCGAGCCCTGAGCTGTCCTATGGAATCCTCACGTCTCGAGGCTTCAGAAACCAAATTACTCAATCTCCCTTTGGTTAAGCAACGAAAGGATCACGTGGTGCGGTATGCGCAGGTGATCAGCATGAGGCACAACCTGGATAATCAGCCACAGCACTTGTGGTAATTGAGGCAAATCAGCAATAGACAACTTAGGTAGACCGGTAAGGAAGCACATAATGGGTCTGGATAATTTAACGGAGTGATCAGAAGGCAGACTACCAAGACCACGGGCACCGGACCGCATATTATCAAGCATCTGTTTACGACCTAAAACTTTCTGCTCTGGACCCGCATCCTCGCTCTCTAGAGTCAGGAATGCCGCCCTAAGCTGCAAGTCCGCTACCCGATTAAGTAACTGTTTACCCTTTGCTTTTTGGAATCCCTAAGTTCAGCGTGATCGCAATCAATTAAGCGATTCCCATAATGTGCAAGATGTGCATGGGTTATACAAACCGTTTGCTCTCTAGGAAAGACGCATCACATTGGGCATCACCCAACGCGCTGAAATAGTAGGAAGAGCGGCACCTACCTCCCCAATAGTGTCCGGAGAAAGGCAAAGCGAACTGTCCACCGCCGCTCGCTATCTGGCTGCCAGTTCTGGGAAGCTACAGTCTGTAGGCAGGCCTCGAACCTTTAATTCGTGCTGCAGGTGCTCCCTCTAAAGATGCGGAATCCTGGGGCTCTCCCTGGAATCCATGGTATGTAGCGACCTCCTGAGAAACAACCAGAAGTAATAATAATAACTCAGGAAATGACAAATGTACTAGAAAAATACCTTAAAGGAACGACAAATGACGCCAAAGGGTAGACAGATCCAACCGTCCTGCCAAACAGAACGTAACCACACTCTTCAGCTACCAGTTGAGACCAAGAACAAGGATCGGGATTAAAAGGAAAACACTTGGAAGGGTGGCCCTACTTGATGCTTCATTTATTATCCCAAATAAATATTTTATTTAATAACAGTTCAATGATGAGTCAACTGACAGTTATCATGATTCAATCGGAATACATACAAATAGTTAAGATTTTTAAATTAAGTCCACAACGTATTAGAACATTTGCATTGTACATAAAATTACAAATAGTACTCAGAAAAATGTCAACTGTGCAACAAAATGGTGGGCCGATTACAAATAATGAATTAAATAAACCTGCGGCTCCCCATCTAGATCACGTCTGTGGGATAATCCCACAATAGGACTTGAATGTAAGTTCAACAAATGTTAAATAAGAAACATTAAAATGCGTACATCTCCACTGGTTATTCTGCTCTCATATAGACAAGATACGGCCAAGCTGGCCAAAGGCGACGCACTTGTAAAACCGAAGCAACAGTAGCACTTCACTGATTGGTCACAAGCCTTTTTCACATAAATCACGTCAAGTGCTTAAATAAAGTACTGGGCCCATAAAACGCAATTAAAATGATAATAACACTTAAACCCTTAATGTTTTTTAAGAGAACCAGAAACTCCGTGATCAGTTTTCCCGAAGACTTTGGCTAAACGCCCACAAGCGCCTTACAATAACAGAAATACTGAGTCAGTTACTTCCTAATTAGGCAACACGCTCGCCACGGCACGATACCAAAAGAATGACAACAAACTACTCCACGTAGGGATGGAAGGGGTGGAACAGGAGATCCGTAGAGTCGCGTGTGACCCGCGAACTCTTGTGCGATGACAGGAAGGCCGCCGAAGCGGAAGGAAGACGCGTCCCTGCCCCGGACCACCAGAACAGAAACGCGTCAACCGTTGCCGATGTAAGGCTGTCAAGATATACCAAATAACAAACAGCAAAACAAGTTTGATAGAAATTAGCATACACAGTATCAACTATTAAAACTTCTGTATGGGAGCGGCCCTGTCATTACTCTGCAAGTTAAACTTCCCAGCAATAACAAGAAGCAATGTACAATATCATTTAAAAGAATAACTACATAATAATTACAAGAAAGATTTAAAAAATCAAGGTATATCTTTACTGGGGACTCTCAGGGACTAAATGGCACAGTAGTTGAGATACGCACCAAATTGCAGATGGCCGGTTAAATTGTACAACTATACTCTGAAGGGCTTCTCAGCACGGAGTAAGAGAGTGTGCAAATACGAGTACAAGCACGTACACACATATGATCCACACGTGTGTATCTTCAGGCTGGGCGCACACAATTTTAGTTACAGGCCAGATCCAATAACTCGCCCCACGAAGAACCAAGACGTTAACAAAAAACAGAAATTACACTTAGTAAAAAGAAACCATGATTTCAAGTACAAGATTAACATTGTAAAATACTAGCTTGGCGGATGCAGAAACCTCCATATTGAGACACACAACCCCAAAGAGGTCACCAAAAGGAATAAAGAAACTGTACTCCTGGATAGCTCAAAGCGGGCAGAATTAACAGTCTTTAATTACAGTACTTACTAAACAGTCTTCATACATAATTTCAAACAAATGCCAAGGAGGACAAGAGCGTGAGGACTCCGGATAGGCACCAGATAATACTGCCCTGCTGCTGGCAGCTGATGCACATCCTAACCAGGCTGCAAGCGACGAGAGCCTCTTCTTGCCCACTTTAACCACCGGTATCAACGTTCAACAGTGAAGGAAAAGGCTGGCCCACATAGTCCAACGGGAAACGGTGTTAACTCGCTGCAATTGCCGGGACATTCAAATGGCTCTGAGCACTATGGGAATTAAGTGCTGAGGTCATCAGTCCCCTAGAACATAGAACTACTTAAACCTAACCACCCCAAGGACATCACACACATCCATGCCCGAGGCAGGATTCGAACCTGCGACCGTAGCGGTCGCGCGGTTCCAGATTGTAGCGCCTAGCCGCCGGTGGTGGTCTCGCGGTCCTAGGCGCTCAGTCCGAAACAGCGCGACCGCTAAGGTCGTTCGAATCCTGCCTCGGGCATGGGTGTGTGTGCTGTCCTTAGGTTAGTTAGGTTTAAGTGGTTTTGAGATCTAGGGGACTGATGACCACAGATGTTAAGTCCCATAGTGCTCAGGGCCATTTGAACCAGCCGGCCGGAGTGGCCGTGCGGTTCTAGGCGCTACAGTCTGGAGCCGAGCGACCGCTATAGTCGCAGGTTCGAATGCTGCCTCGGGCATGGATGAGTGTGATGTCCTTGGGGTAGTTAGGTTTAAGTAGTTCTAAGTTCTAGGCGACTGATGACCTTAGAAGTAAAGTCGCATAGTGCTCAGAGCCATTTGAGCCATTTGAAATATTTTTTTTGTAGCGCCTAAAACCGCTCGGACACTCCGGCCGGCTTGCCGGGACGTCGAGCGCTCAGGCGCACCCGTTCAGCTCAGTGTCCGACACACCATTCGCCACCACATAACCCCAGAGGGAACACACAACCCAGCATATGACGAGAACCAGAGTCGACGAAACGCGCGTACAAGTGGTGCCAGTAGGATCACGCACGAGCTCTCACGGAAGCCGCCACGGCTCAATTTTCAAAGCGGTTTCCATTTTGCGATCGATCGGAACTTACTTCCCTAACAGCCCTCGTGTATTAGATGATTCCTCCTCTTGTTAACATATCTATGTGCTCTGTTTGGTACCAATACTATAACAGTCGATTGGGTCAACTCTGTTAATTATCATTTAGAAAGGAATTTCATTGCTTGATATTTTCTTTAATTAATTTGAATTATCCTTTGCGTTAATTATCCTCTCTGAAAGTCACCAGAAATCATTAGGGCTATGCATAAAAGCACATCCAGAACTTTCCACTAGTTCGCAGGCAGAATTATTCCCTGTGAAGCCTTTTTTTTTTTTTTTGGGGTCATCAGTGTTCTGACTGGTTTGATGCTGCCCGCCACGAATTCCTCTCCTGTGCTAACCTCTTCATCTCAGAGTAGCACTTACTCCCTAGGTCGCCCATTATTTGCTGGATGTATTGCAATCTCTGTCTTCCTCTACAGTTTTTGCCTTCTACAGCTCCTTCTAGTACCATGTAACTCATTCCCTTATGTCTTCACAGATGTCCACTCAACCTGTCCCTTCTCCTTATCAGTGTTTTCCACATATTCCTTTCCCCTCCCATACTGTACAAAACTTCCTCATACCTTACCTCATGTCCACCTAATTGTCAACATTCGTATTAGCACCACATGCCAAATGCTTCGGTTCTCTTCTGTTCCGGTTTTCCCAGAGTCAATGTTTCACTGCCATTCAAAGCTGTACTCCAGACGCAGTACATTCTCTGAAATTTCTTCCTCAAATTAAGGCCGAGTTTGGTATTAGTAGAGTTCTCTTGGCCAGGAATGCCCTTTTTGCCATTGCCAATCTGCTTTTGATGTCCTTTTTGCCCCGTCCGTCACTGATTATTCTACTAACTAGGCAACAGAATTCCTTAACTTCATCTACCTGGTGACCATCGATCCTGACATTAAGTTTCTCGCTGTTCTCATTTCTACTACTTCTCATTACCTTCGTCTTTCTCCGATTTACTCTCAAACCATACTGTGTACTCATTAGACTGTTCATTCCGTTCAGCAAATCATTTAATTCTTCTTCACTTTCACTCAGGATAGCAATGTCATCAGCGAATCGTATCATTGATATCCTTTCACCTTGTATTTTAATTCCACTCCTGAACCTTTCTTTTATTTCCATCATTGCTTCCTCGATGTACAGATTGAAGAGTAGGGGCGAAAGGCAACAGCCTTGTCTTACACCCTTTTTAATACGAGCACTTCGTTTTTGGTCGTCCACTTTTATTATTCCCTCTTGGCTGTTGTACGTACTGTATATGACCCGTCTCTCCCTATAGCTTACCTCTTTTTTTCTGAGAATTTCAAACATCTTGCACCATTTTACATTGTCGAACGCTTTTTCCAGGTCGATAAATCCTATGACCGTGTCTTGATTATTCTATAGTCTTGCTTCCATTAATAACTGCAACGTTAGTATTGCCTCTCTTGCGCCTTTGCCTTTGGGTTTACCCAAAATGATCGTCATGTAGCGCATCCTCAATTTTCTTTTCCAATCTTCTGTTTATTATTCTTGTCAGCAACTTGGATGAATGAGCTATCAAGATGATTGTGCCATAATTCTCGCACATCTCAACTCTTGCCGTCTTCGGAATTGTGTGGATGATGTTTTTCCGAAAGTCAGATAGTATGTCTCCAGACTCATACATTGTACACACCAATGATTTTAGAAATTCTGATGACATGTTATATATCCATTCTGCCTTATTTGATCGTAAGTCCTCTAAAGCTCTTTTAAATTCTGATTCTAATACCGGGTCCGGATCTCTTCTAAATCGACTCCTGTTTCTTGTTTTATCACATCAGACAAATCTTCCCTCTCAGAGAGGCTTTCAATGTATTCTTTCCACCTATCCGCTCTCTCTTCTGGATTTAACAGGGGAATTCCCGTTGCACTCTTAATATTATTACCCTTGCTTTTAATATCACCGAAGGTTTTTTTGACCGAAAACCATACAGGACCTGTATTATCCGTTCAAAGACGAGTGGCAGATGCTTTGAATGCCAATAGTTTCCAGATTTTTGCCCATCTCTTGTAACTGAGGAGCTAGTCTTAGATGAGGACACAAGAGGGAATTTCGTGTTGTGCCATATCCAGCCAATCGGAACACTTATCACCAATAAATGGTGACCATGTAAAGTAGAACCTAAGGTAGCAACTGAGGCAGTCGCATTGAATCTGAGCCGTCGTTAACAATAAAGAGCTTTAAAACAGACGAAAAGTTGCGAACGTGTGATATTGTTAAGTTTTGTAGCATTTCTGTACCACTGTAAAGAATTAAAAGAGCAGAGCAAGTCATACACAAAGACAGCAAACCAGCTAACTTGAACACCGGGGAATGCCACTTCAAGTGCAGTAAATATTTCACCATATGTGAGCAACATTAAGAAAACTCCGGAAATAGAGGTTATGTTCTTCAACAGGTAGACAGTAAAAAGCAGAGCTGTGAGCAAATGATGAATGAAAGGTTCTTACCTCTAAAATATCTACAAAGATCATAACCACTTAATTCAACCAAAAGATTACATATATTAAAAGCTTTTGCTCGTATGTTAAGACTGTCAGTAAGAACGTAATTAGATGCCGTGCACTTCCTTAGAACCAGGAAATAAACTGTTAACTGAAATTAAAAACACCAGTCAGGTCTCTGATAGGACCGAAGAATATTATTACGTGGAACGAAATATATTTTCGCATATAGATGATCCACAGAGATAGCTTCGGACACGTAATACCGTATTATAAGTTTCAGATTGAACATCCGCAGACTTTTGAATTCAATACACAGTACTTTTAAAGAACCAACTGTTTGAAGTTAATATGTCCATATTGATAATTTTTACTTATGGACCGTCTGACAGCAACTGAATAAAACACAATTTTAGTGCCATACGCGTTTCGCCTTTATTGTCTGCAAAGCATTATCAGTGGCCTGGAATATGTACATACGTTAGCTATTTAATTTACATTTTTGTCACTGAGCCTGTAGGTTGTATACAGTTCTGGTGGTTGGTATTTCCTATTAAGTAGTAATGTTTTGAACTGTACTTACAGGTTTCGTGGACAATTTCTTACATATTACGCTCCTGTTGCATTTTTGGTGTTCTTCTTCTTATGAATGCCAATTTGCGGTATTTTTCCCAAATTCCACAGCACTATGAACTGAACGCTTGTTTCAATGCAATGTTTTTGTTTCTCGTTGCCGACTGTCAAATGTTTTTTCCAAAGATCGAATGTTATTGCCAAACTTTGCAGTGTAATTATTGAAGTATCTGTGATCTGTTCGTGTATGTATTTGTGTGTGTGTTTTGAAGTGACATGATTTTTTTTGCTGTGTGTGTGTGTGTGTGTGTGTGTGTGTGTGTGTGTGTGTGTGTCCAGATGGTGTGGGGAAGAGTTTTTTTGTTTTATGCTATTATTTCCTTTATTAAGTGTAGTAGGGATCCTGTGCTGATGTGTGTTTGTTCATTTATCACATGTTTGTTTTTTGCTATGGATTTCTGGAGGTGGAAGTTTTCTGGTGTTTGTATAAGATGTCTGTCATGGTTGCTTATTCCCATTATTTTCATTTCTTGTTCCATGTTTGTAGGATGATGGTTGTTGTTGTTGTTGTTGTTGTGGTGGTCTTCAGTCCTGAGACTGGTTTGATGCAGCTCTCCATGCTACTCTATCCTGTGCAAGCTTCTTCATCTCCCAGTACCTACTGCAACCTACATCCTTCCGAATCTGCTTAGTGTATTCATCTCTTGGTCTCCTTCTACGATTTTTACCCTCCACACTGCCCTCCAATACTAAATTTGTGATCCCTTGATGCCTCAGAAAATGTCCTACCAACCGATCCCTTCCTCTAGTCAAGTTGTGCCACAAACTCCTCTTCTCCCCAATCCTTTTCAGTACCTCCTCATTCGTTATGTGATCTACCCATCTAATCTTCAGCATTCTTCTGTTGCACCATCTTTCGAAAGCTTCTATTCTCTTCTTGTTCAAACTATTTATCGTCCATGTTTCACTTCCATACATGGCTACACTCCATACATATACTTTCAGAAACGACTTCCTGACACTTAAATCTATACCTGATGTTAGCAAATCTCTCTTCTTCAGAAACGCTTTCCTTGCCATTGCCAGTCTACATTTTATATCCTGTCTACTTCGACCATCATCAGTTATTCTGCTCCCCAAATAGCAAAACTCCTTTACTGCTTTAAGTGTCTCATTTCCTAATCTAATTCCCTCAGCATCACCCGACTTAATTCCACTACATTCCATTACTCTCGTTTTGCTTTTGTTGATGTTCATCTTATATCCTCCTTTCAAGACAATGTCCAATCCGTTTAACTGCTCTTCCAAGTCCTTTGCTGTCTCTGACAGAATTACAATGTCATCGGCGAACCTCAAAAGTTTTTATTTCTTCTCCATGGATTTTAATACCTTTTCCTACATCGGGAAGAGGCTACAACCCTGTCTCACTCCCTTCGAAACCACTGCTTCCCTTTCATGTCCCTCGACTCTTATAACTGCCATCTGCTTTCTGTACAAATTGTAAATAGCCTTTCGCTTCCTGTATTTTACTCCTGCCACCTTCAGAATTTGAAAGAGAGTATTCCAGTCAACATTGTCAAAAGCTTTCTCTAAGTCTACAAATCCTAGAAACGTAGGTTTGCCTTTTCTTAATCTAGTTTCTAAAATAAGTCGTAGGGTCCGTATTGCCTCACATGTCCCCATATTTCTACGGAATCCAAACTGATCTTCCCCAAGGTCGGCTTCTACCAGTTTTTCCATTCTTCTGTAGAGAATTCGCGTTAGTATCTTGCAGCCGTGACTTATTAAACTGATAGTTCGGTAATTTTCACATCTGTCAACGCCTGCTTTCTTTGGGATTGGAATTATTATATTCTTCTTGAAGTCTGAGGGTATTTCGCCTGTCTCATACATTTTGCTCACCAGATGATAGAGTTATGGTGTTGATGATGATGGTTATGGTGTTTTAAATGCTCTGCAAATGTGGAATGGTTTAATGGTTTGTTTCATACTTCCAACATCTGATATGTTCTTTTTATCGTGTTTCAAAATTCCTGCATGTCATGCCTATGTATACTGCATCACAATTTTGACATTCAAGTTTATATATTCCTGTTTTTGGAATTTGTCCCTCTTGGTAGGTGGCTGGCATAGGTATGATTGGAGGGTTTGCTCTAGCCTATATGCTATTTTGAAGCTATTTTAGGATGTTTGCAACTCTGTGTGTTAGTTTATGTGTGTAGGTCATGGTGTACCATCTGGTTCTTTTCTGTGTGGTGTTGTCATTGTGTGTGTTTGTTGAGTGTGTTTCTAAGTTTTCAGCTTGTGAGTTCTCTTGTATTCTCCAAATGTTGTGTTTGTTTTGTATTTGTGTTTTTATTTTTTGATTGAACCTGTGTACCACTGATGATATCTTGCAGAAAATAAAGGCAACTCTGTGTGTTACTTTTTGTGTGTAGGTCATGGTGCACCATTTGGTTCTTTTCTGTGTGGTGTTGTCATTGTGTGTGTTTGTTGAGTGTGTTTGTAAGTTTTCAGCTTGTGACTTCTCTTGTATTCTGGAAATGTGTTTGTTTTGTATTTGTGTTTTTATTTTTTGATTTAACCTGTGTACCACTGATGGTGCCTTGCTGAAAATAAAGGCAAAACGCGTATGGCACTAAAATTGTGTTTTATTCAGTTGCTGTCAGACGGTCCATAAGTAAAAATGATCAATATACCGTAATATTACACGCAACTCAGGAAGACAGGACTACAAAAGTTGAAGATGTTAATATCTCCAATTTCCGCGTGAGAAAGTAGGTGCGAAACGGATGAAAACTTTCAATAAATTCCGACCCTCCGTTATGAAATCATTTACGTATCACTTTTAACAGATTTTATAACGGGAAAATTTTTATTGCTGTAAATTGTTTCCTTATATGGAGTAGAGGATTGAGGAGCCTTAGTGCATGCTTTTAGCAAATTTAAGGCTGTGTTCAGTTCTGATAGCACAACATTTTTTCTAGTTGTACAGAATAACAATAAAGTAAAAGACTTTCATCAGTAGGTAGGGGCTGCATCTACTACCTACACACTAAAATTTTGCAACGAGTGTAAGTCTCACACACACAAAATTATGGGATTACAATGTGGACCAGTTAAATCTGACACCATTTTTGTTCGAGAGTGATGAATTATTATGTTTCAGAAGATGTCACATCTTGTACTGGCCATCAGAACTGTTTCTTCCATATCGCTACGATAAAAACATGTATGCAAAATGTTACCCTTCTTACTACGAGACTGATGATTTATTCAGATGCGTAAGTTTAAAGAATTAACACTCTTCGTAGTGACAGATTCGTCAATGAAAAATCAGGCCATGAAGACGAGTCGTGTGGACCTACGTACTGAATACGAATCAACAAAAACTTCCTTTCGCGCACCTCAGCATTTGCATCATTGCTACGTGACAATCAGATAAACTACTCACCTCGCACATGGACTCTACAGTGTGTTGTATTGCTGCCCCACACGTGTCCTGTCTTACGATGACGCCTCAGAGTGCAAACATCATCGCAGATATAGTATGGGGCTTTTATAACGACTGTGGATGATTTGTGTTCAAAGATGCTGCATTCATTACGTTCTCCAAAGTTGGATGAGTATTAGTGAGATATTCCAGAATCGTAGTGTCACCCAAACTGTTTAGTGCAGTGCTGTGTGCTAAGAGTCAATGAACTATTGCACAGTTGACAAGCTTCCATCATGGGAAGCACTGTGATACTGAGCGAATTTCGCATGAAAATATGGTGACTTCGTTTAGAAGCTGTGGCCAGCTGTACAGCGGAGTTGATGGCAAAGACATTGAACAACTGTTATGGCTGTGTTAAATCTTCAAGGACGCATCACTCAGAAATCTCAAAGAGTACAAGTGCCCATAAAGCAAATGTACCGAGCGAGGTGGCGCAGTGGTTAGCACACTGGACTCCTGTTCGGGAGGACGACGGTTCAAAGGGCGTCCGGCCATCCTGATTTAGGTTTTCCGTGATTTCCCTAAATCGTTTCAGGCAAATATCTGGATGATTCCTTTGAAAGGGCACGGCGATTTCATTATCCATCCTTACCTAATTCCATGGGACCGATAATCTCGCTGTTTGGTCTGCTCCAACAAACAAACAAAGCAAATGTATTTTGATGACAGCTGTGGTTCTATGTCAGCTTCAGTTAAGGTACAAATACATTTAAGTTGGATCATCAGTAACTGATACTGTCTTTTCAACTTGTGTTTTTATTTGTTCAACTGTTCTTACACCATCATCACATTAAAAAAAACTGTTGCTACGAATAACATGCATTACTAGAGCATATTATTGGTTCCATGTAAAACACGTGTTATAACTTCACGTCACCATATTATTGGTTCCACTTAAAAAGATCGTTATCTATCAGTGCAATATTATACATGTTTCTTGTACATAACAGATTTCATTCGCATGAGCAAAGAAGCAGGGATGGTGATATATGTTTTTCGTATACACAAAGAAAAAACCCACATGATTTGTCGACATAATGTTGCATACGTTTATTTTGCATGATGACTTCCATTCACACAGAACTAAGCGATAGTAGTAAAATATTAGATCTCTCACACACATTGGTGATGTGCACAAGCTGTAGCTGCACCACATCATGGTGGGACAGACATTTTCATAACATTATTTGCTTATTACATATCTTTACACTTGCTCCGACTTCTGATCACATGACTATCCATAAGCTGGCAGTTGGATTATCAGTATTTTCTACCAACAAGATGGAATAGAAATGACGGCGCTGACTATAAATAATGGTCTGTTTCAGTTCTATCATCATTGACAGCTCCTACTGCATAAGTACGAATGCTAATCTGAGTTTCAACAGTTTGTTTCCTGGTTCTTAGTCAGGCAATGACGACAATGTTGTAAGCATACACTCACCGCTCTTCAATGGTGAAACTATAGCTTTGATGATGAATGATTTACAGAAATCCGTATCTAAGTACACATATATACAAGTGTTTATGTCGTTATCTCTTTTGAATAATATTTTATGTTTGCAAACAACGCTTCTATGATGTGAGTGCCATTATATCCATGTATGAGTGGAACAACAGCACGCAGGGTTGACTGTAAAGTAATGCCTTCGTCTTCGTAACTCTTCAACAGTTGGCAGCATTGGTATGCGGCAGATACTCGCTTATTCCGTAGCCTCATGTCAACAGCTCCATATGGAGGGAAGCCTTAGCATTCAACGGTTGTGTTGTTACAGTGTAAAGTATGGAAACTGCTGTGTTGGCAGAAGAGCCAACACCGTGTTGCTAGAGGAGGCCGAAATGCACGCGTTTAATTACACGCAGACTGGCGTGAGGTCTGGAACAGTTAAATGTAATTAATATAGCCAATAAGGTACGCTGTTGCTGGAATACTTAACTTTAATCCATAATTGGTGTACATCGCTCTTGACAGTACATGAATATGCTCAGTATAAACTGATAATGGCGCCTTGCTAGGTCGTAGCAAATGACGTAGCTGAAGGCTATGCTAACTATCGTCTCGACAAATGAGAGCGTATTTGTCAGTGTAGCATCGCTAGCAAAGTCGGCTGTACAACTGGGGCGAGTGCTAGGAAGTCTCTCTAGACCTGCCGTGTGGCGGCGCTCAATCTGCAATCACTGACAGTGGCGACACGCGGGTCCGACGTATACTAACGGACCGCGGCCGATTTAAAGGCTACCACGTAGCAAGTGTGGTGTCTCGCGGTGACACCACAGAAACCTGAGCAGACTGTCTGTCGCTGCGATTTAAGCAACGTGCAGTCACTGAATTCTTGACAGCCGAAGGTGTCACCCCAGAAGAGATTCATTAGAGAATGAAAGTAGTGTGTGGTAATTGTGTTGATGTGAATACTGTGCGTCTTCATTCTAGTAACTTGAGAGGACTTCCTGGCAAATTTCAAGTCTGTGTACTTTCATTTCAGGAGTCAGCATCTTGGGTACCCATCTTGCACAGATCTTCCGATAGCCAAGCAAAGCAATAAAGTGACCCACACGTTCTTGTGAAGTGCCGATTGTGCTTGCAGTTTCTCTCCGAGTGGTACAACGATCGCCCTGAATCAATCTGTCAACATTTTGCTTGTGAAACTCGGTGGTTGCTGTCACAGGACGTCCAACTCTTTTTCTGTCACGCAGGTCAGATGTTCCCTTCTCAACATCTTTAAATTTACTCGCCCAACGACGCACAGTACTCACATCAACAATTCCATTCTCTGATTAATTTCCTCTGGGGTGACACCATCTGCGCAGGGTTCCATACTTTACACCGTAACAACACAACCGTTCAATGCTAAGGATTTCCACCAACTGGAGCTGCAGAGAAGAGGCTACGGAAAAAACCAGTAGCTGCCAGCCAGCTGTTGAAGAGTTACGAAGGTGGAGGCATTACTTTTCAGTCAACCCTTGACATTCCGCTCTGTTACAGATCACCACGAATCCCTACAGGATGCTACAAGCTTGATTACAGGATCCTGCAAACTCGCATTGACAACTCAAAATACAGGCTACAGAGATCATGCTGCCTTCCTTAATGCCTGTCAAGCTACCTTTGAAAGGGATTTCCTCTAAATCGACAATGACTCACGGTATGTTACCATTAGGTGCAAGCTTTTCTATAGTTTGAACTCACTCCCACTCCTCCAGAAGGAGATAGTGATGTTCAGGACAAGAACATGATTAAACGTTGGGGGGAAAATGCCTTGACTTTGGAAATCGGAACTTTTACCAACAGGGGCATACTGAGTCATTTTTCCTGAATCAGGAAAGAGGAAATTCAGGTGTGTAATCCACCTTAATGTGTACTCTTACGTTTTTGACTCGGTACTTGGGGGGTTCAGTTTCATCCTTCTTCCAAAAGATATTTCTGCAAAAAAGCAAAAAAAAATCTTACATCAATGCGCCTCATAACTCCGAAGGCATTTCATTCCAAGTCAGACTCGATAAAGTATCAAAATTTTAAGAGACAGAACCCTAATCATTAAATTCGTTTTTACAGGCTGGATGTAGAAAGACAGATGATAAGCAGACTGTGCAGAAAGAAGTAAAGGAGAAAGTATTCGCACTCCTCTACTTTTACAAAGTAACCGGTCAGTGCCCCAGTCAAATAGATTTGTCGCTGTTTTTCGGAGGTTAAGAGACGCCAACGGTCAAAAACATGTCCTGCATTTTTGCCAAAGATGCTTCAACTCTCACGCTAAGTGCAAGTGTCTATAAATTCATCTGAGTGAGTGCTCCAGCCATGATCTGATACATGGGGAAATGTCTAACAAGTATTAAAAGATTGTAAAACTTAAGAGCGCCTGCCACCAGAAGCGCTATCCCTTCAATGCGTATGTTTACTAGTTCCTGTGGAGCTTTACCTCGGAGGATGTCTCCCGCAGTCGAAGACGAAACGTCTGGGGAGAGTTTTATACATCGGCCAAGGCCTATCAGCCCGGAAGTTTTATGTGAAGACAACACCGGTCGTAAAAGCCTACATTGTACACTGTATAATCAGTCCTTGTCTTCTTACTGTTTCACTTCTACATATGGACTAAGTCTTAGCATTTCCTTTTCCAGATTTTCTAGTTTCCTAACCACGTTTAAACTTCTGACATTCCACGCCCCAACTGGTAGAACCTTATCCTTTCGTTGGTTAGTCAGTCTTTTCCACTTGGCCACCTCCCCTTGGCAGTCCTCTCGGAGATGCGAATGGGGGATTAGTCCAGAATTTTTTGCCAATGGGGAGATCATCATTACACTTTTTCAGTAATGTGCCAATAGTACTGTGTATATGTATCTTTAATGCAGTGATTTCCATTGCCTTCTCATACTCATACTGTTGATTATTGCTGATTCTTCTGCGTTCAGGGTCGTTTTCCCATCCTCAGGGCAAGAGAGTGCCCTGAACCTCTGTCCGCTCTTTTGTCGTCTTTTGACAAGGTCGTTGGCAGATTGAGGGTGACTTCTTATCCCGGAAATCTTCGGCCGCCAATCCTAATGATCTTCAAAATCTAGGCTATGGCGGGATTCGAACTCGGGACCGAGGATGGTTTGATTAGCAATCAAAGACGCTACCTTTACACACTTATCTTCTACAGTGCAGCTGACTCTTGGACTGTCTTGACATGACCACGGATGGTTCACTTGTGCAGCTGGGATCGAGACCCGCCGATTCTCAGACTATTCACTTGAGTGTTTATCTGTGTGCTTGTGTATTTATTTGTAAAAAGTGATTACGCATATGAGTGTAGCGGAAATAGATGAACCATTTGTCGCAAGCCGGTGTGGCCGTGCGGTTCTAAGCGCGTCAGTTTGGAACCGCGTGACCGCTACGGTCGCAGGTTCGAATCCTGCCTCTGGCATGGATGTGTGTGATGTCCTTAGGTTAGTTAGGTTTAAGTAGTTCTAAGTTCTAGGGGACTGATGACCTCAGTAGTTAAGTCCTATAGTGCTCAGAACCATTTGAACCATTTTTGAACCATTTGTCATAAATGTGCGTATGTGAGTGACTGCACACTTTGATTGCATACATGTTGTGCAAGATTGCACACTGTGTGACGTTTTTCCTTCCGATGGTACTCCTAGACCAAATATTACATAAAAAGTGAGCTGTGTACGAGGTGCATTCAAGTTCTAAGGCCTCCGATTTTTTTCTAATTAACCACTCACCCAAAATCGATGAAACTGGCGTTACTTCTCGACGTAATCGCCCTGCAGACGTACACATTTTTCACAACGCTGACGCCATGATTCCATGGCAGCCGCGAAGGCTTCTTTAGGAGTCTGTTTTGGCCACTGGAAAATCGCTGAGGCAATAGCAGCACGGCTGGTGAATGTGCGGCCACGGAGAGTGTCTTTCATTGTTGGAAAAAGCCAAAAGTCACTAGGAGACAGGTCATGTGAGTAGGGAGCATGAGAAATCACTTCAAAGTTGTTATCACGAAGAAACTGTTGCGTAACGTTAGCTCGATGTGCGGGTGCGTTGTCTTGGTGAAACAGCACACGCGCAGCCCTTCCCGGACGTTTTTGTTGCAGTGCAGGAAGGAATTTGTCCTTCAAAACCTTTTCGTAGGATGCACCTGTTACCGTAGTGCCCTTTGGAACGCAATGGGTAAGGATTACGCCCTCGCTGTCCCAGAACATGGACAACATCATTTTTTCGGCACTGGCGGTTACCCGAAATTTGTTTGGTGGTGGTGAAACTGTGTGCTTCCATTGAGCTGACTGGCGCTTTGTTTCTGGATTGAAAAATGGCATCCACGTCTCATCCATTGTCACAACTGACGAAAAGAAAGTCCCTTTCATGCTGTCATTGCCCGTCAACATTGCTTGGCAACATGCCAACGGGCAGCCATGTGGTCGTCCGTCAGCATTCGTGACACCCACCTGGATGACACTTTTCGCATTTTCAGGTCGTCATGCAAGATTGTGCGCACAGAACCCACAGTAATGCCAACTCTGGAGGCGATCTGTTCAACAGTCATTCGGCGATCCCCAAAACAATTCTCTCCACTTTCTCGATCATGTCGTCAGACGGCTTGTGCGAGCCCGAGGTTGTTTCGGTTTGTTGTTACACGATGTTCTGCCTTCATTAAGCTGTCGCACCCACGAACGCACTTTCGACACATCCATAACTCCATCACCACATGTCTCCTTCAACTGTCGATGAATTTCAATTGGTTTCACACCATGCAAATTCAGAAAACGAATGATTGCACGCTGTTCAAGTAAGGAAAACGCTGTTGGCGGTAAAATTCCAGTTGCCGTACGGTGCTGCAATCTCTGGGACGTATTAACAATGAACGCGGCCTCATTTTAAAACAATGTGCATGTTTCTGTCTCTTTCCAGTCCGGAGAAAGAAAATCTGAGGTCTTAGAACTTGAATGCACCTCGTACAGTGAGAAGGAAATTGAATTTTGTAGTGTTTCAATAGGAAATGTAGCGCTAATACATCCAATACTAGCTTTAGTGTAAATAAATTTTATCTCTGTACATGATAGTACTAGTTTGACAAACATGTCTGTAGTTATCTTTAAAGTAAAAAAAAAACAGTTATTACGCAAGAAGGTGTTATTTCACTGCTGTATAAGTCGGCTTTTAGGGTATAAAAATAGATATTTCTGAATATTACACTCCTGGAAATGGAAAAAAGAACACATTGACACCTGTGTGTCAGACCCACCATACTTGCTCCGGACACTGCGAGAGGGCTGTACAAGCAATGATCACACGCATGGCACTGCGGACACACCAGGACCCGCGGTGTTGGCCGTCGAATGGCGCTAGCTGCACAGCATTTGTGCACCGCCGCCGTCAGTGTTAGCCAGTTTGCCGTGGCAGTCTTTAACACTGGTAGCATGCCGCGACAGCGTGGACGTGAACCGTATGTGCAGTTGACGGACTTTGAGCGAGGGCGTATAGTGGGCATGCGGAAGGCCGGGTGGACGTACCGCCGAATTGCTCAACACGTGGGGCGTGAGGTCTCCACAGTACATCGATGTTGTCGCCAGTGGTCGGCGGAAGGTGCACGTGCCCGTCGACCTGGGACCGGACCGCAGCGACGCACGGATGCACGCCAAGACCGTAGGATCCTACGCAGTGCCGTAGAGGACCGCACCGCCACTTCCCAGCAAATTAGGGACACTGTTGCTCCTGGGGTATCGGCGAGGACCATTCGCAACCGTCTCCATGAAGCTGGGCTACGGTCCCGCACACCGTAAGGCCGTCTTCCGCTCACGCCCCAACATCGTGCAGCCCGCCTCCAGTGGTGTCGCGACAGGCGTGAATGGAGGGGCGAATGGAGACGTGTCGTCTTCAGCGATGAGAGTCGCTTCTGCCTTGGTGCCAATGATGGTCGTATGCGTGTTTGGCGCCGTGCACGTGAGCGCCACAATCAGGACTGCAAACGACCAAGGCACACAGGGCCAACACCCAGCATCATGGTGTGGGGAGCGATCTCCTACACTGGCCGTACACCACTGGCGATCGTCGAGGGGACACTGAATAGTGCACGGTACATCCAAACCGTCATCGAACCCATCGTTCTACCATTCCTAGACCGGCAAGGGAACTTGCTGTTCCAACAGGACAATGCACGTCCGCATGTATCCCGTGCCACCCAACGTGCTCTAGAAGGTGTAAGTCAACTACCCTGGCCAGCAAGATCTCCGGATCTGTCCCCCATTGAGCATGTTTGGGACTGGATGAAGCGTCGTCTCACGCGGTCTGCACGTCCAGCACGAACGCTGGTCCAACTGAGGCGTCAGGTGGAAATGGCATGGCAAGCCGTTCCACAGGACTACATCCAGCATCTCTACGATCGTCTCCATGGGAGAATAGCAGCCTGCATTGCTGCGAAAGGTGGATATACACTGTACTAGTGCCGACATTGTGCGTGCTCTGTTGCCTGTGTCTATGTGCCTGTGGTTCTGTCAGTGTGATCATGTGATGTATCTGACCCCAGGAATGTGTCAATAAAGTTTCCCCTTCCTGGGACAATGAATTCACGGTGTTCTTATTTCAATTTCCAGGAGTGTATGTGAATGTCATATATGAGTCTATAAACGCAAACAAAAAGTTGATAAAAACCACTGCTGATAAAAAAATACTGTTAATAAACCATTAGTTACAAGCGGAAGTAAAGCTGTGAGTACGGGTTGTATGTAATGATTGGGGAGCTCAGTTGGTAGATCTCTTTCCCACAAAAATCAAAACTCCTAATTTCAAGTTAGAGTCCGACACGCAATTTTAAGCCGCCAGGAAGTTTCATATCAGCTCACACTCCGCTGGAGAGTGAAAATTTCATTATGGACCCATTAGCTATTTTTCTACATCATTGTCATTATTTACAGAAGAACCTAACTCCTACAAAGTGATCAGATTCATGTAACTGCTCATATAGGAG
This sequence comes from Schistocerca serialis cubense, assembly GCF_023864345.2. Taxonomy (NCBI): domain Eukaryota; kingdom Metazoa; phylum Arthropoda; class Insecta; order Orthoptera; family Acrididae; genus Schistocerca; species Schistocerca serialis. The sequence continues at coordinate 404,533,977 of NC_064641.1, read as the reverse complement.
AAGTTGTAATTAATTTGTTATAACAAACTACGATTGTTGAAATATGAACCGACTGGCAGCTAATTATTTAAAATGTGTATAAACATCTGCACTGTATCTGCATTTTTGGCATACTCAGCCAATTTCACGAACAATTTGCCAAATTAATTATGGTGCAGATACAAAGAAAGCGCTTACATCGGTGCGGTCGCTGGAAATCTGATTTCAAAAAGTGCTGAAATCAGCGATTTTCTGTGCAAAACTAGCCCGACGTAGCTACTTGTGTTTACGCGCTTATCGCACGAATTTATTTTAGCGATTCTACTTGACTTCTAGAATTTCAAACTTTATCGCCTGCCAATTCAATTCTGAAATTTGCAATCTGTCGTTTACTGAATGCCTGGCACATTCTATTCAATCCCAGATAACATCTTGTTCAATTAACTAATGTTATATTTTTTATTAAAATCTATTAAATTTCTTAAAGAGCCTTTGATCAGTTCTCTCGTTGACAAGGAGTTTATCAAGGCTCCGTGTGTGCGCTCCGCCTCTCACAATACGAGGCACATTTATTCAGAGACGCATTCCTGTCTAGTTCGTTGTGGAGGTTGATTGGTGCGTACTTTTCAATGAATTTTCCTTCATTTGTGTAACGACCTTAGCAGGGTAAATTACTCGGTCCCTACCTACGGACTTCAGTATCGGCGCTAAAACTAATAAATGTGGAGTAGATATATTTTTCTCTATTGATGCTACAAAGATTCTTAAACGGCGTCGATGCTGAAAAGTCCTCCATCGTCCACAGGGAACGTTGAATCACTAGAGCTTCCGTTTTAGCTTCTGTGTTTTCTTTCTAAGTAGGACGCTGATACACAGCGACGAGGCTGCAGTCTGTTTAGCAGAGTGCGTACATAAACTTTCGGGAGGAAGGTCCGGTTTCCTCCGCAAGCGATCCAAACCGTTTCCACACCTTTCTCTGTGGTGTGAACAAGCTAGATTAGTGATCTCACGTTTGTTTTCCCTTCCCAATGCAGCCAGCCCAACATCTGCTTCACGTCTTGTTACCCTTAACAGTCATCGAAACTTCATAAATAGTCTAACAGGCAATTATTGCCGCATTGGAGTGCTATCACACTGGTCAATCACGTGGAAGGGACCGCGTCATGGAGTTACTTGGCATTTGAGACAGCGTTACTCATTTTACACATCGCAGACAGCAGGAATCTGAAAATTTGCTTTTCTATTACAAAACGTTTTACATTTATGATATTATCAGGATGAGCTCACCAAGTGAGTTCATGCAATTATAACGTATCTTTGTGATAACTCAGACTAACGGTGTTAACTATTGTAAGATATTTTGACACCCTGAAGCAGAAATACCTAATAAGAAAAACTGGAGACGAATTCTGCGTTGCATGCATCCAGTTACCAAAAATAGGTTCCACTCATCAGACCAATTTTTGCTTTTTGAGTAGCAAATGAAACGGGTTTCCTACGTCACAAATACGACGTAGCCATACGGAGTGCGTTATACGCCTGTCACGTTCATGTCTGCAAGTGCCTTTCGTAAGTATTTATTACAGAATACGTATTAAATTCCGCGCATAAAGAGGTTCGTACAGTATATAAAACTATTTCTAGTAACAGCATTAAGTAGAAAGTCAAACAAACGACAAAAAAGAAGGTAAAAATTGCAAGAGCAGGAACCCATTTACGTAACAATTTTAACACTTTTTCTGGTTCTGCGCTTTTCTTTTCTTTTCTTTTTTTTTTTTTTTTGTTACACACAACATATAGATTTTTCTTCTGTTGCGAGTAGCATCCATTCCCACCAACCAGGCAAACATCTGACTGTCATTTACAAATTGTTGACGCAACGCATCGTATTAACATATGCAGCGTGCCGTAGTGGAAAGTACAGACCTCAAACTTCCATTATCAAAGTTACTATAGAAATTTGTATACTGCCTAGAAATTCACCATATACATTCCTTAAATGCAAATTTAAGATATCAAAATGTCACTATTAAACATCCAACTCATCCAAACCTTTAATTTTTACGGGCAAACTACATTAGCAATCACGTTTGTCTTTTATACCTTAAGACTTTTCTCGTTTTCAACCCAGTACTTAATGCTCGTACGCTTCACTGTGCAGATTCCAGCTTCTTCGCCAACCAGATGAAAGTCACATAATGTATACTTTCGTGTGGCTGTCACTATTTGTCCGTTGCGCCATTTGTCTGAAGCAGTTCAACTCTCCTGGAAGTGCATATTTGAAAAATATGAATTAATATATATCAGTCTCTTTCTTGACGCCTAGCGTGTATCTGCCTTCGTTAATAGGCTGTTTATGGATACGTATCATGTGCATGGAGAATCGCAAAACATTTACTGTAATAGCCTTAGCCTTAAAATCCCTCTTACACGAACCTGCACCATATCAATAATATTTAAATAATCCAAATACAGTTCTCATTGCGACTCAGATCTTCCCACTGCCATCACCACTCCACCCAAACCTCGCTATCTTATTTTGTAGTTTCGGCACATAGTACCTTGTTCATAACCCAATGTTCGAAATCCGCTCACCGGTTTGCATAAAGATGAGTATTGTTACCTCTGTTAAGTTACAGTTTAAAATTTCTTCATTTCGGATAGCGTGAGTGATCTTTGCTAGATGCATCCTAATTACACCTATTTTAACTTTTATAAGTCGACCTGGAAAAAGCGTTCGACAATGTAAAATGAAGCAAGATGTTCGAAATTCTGAAAAAAAGTAGGGGTAAGCTATAGGGAGTGACGGGTCATATACAATATGTACAATAGCCAAGAGGGAATAATAAGAGTGGACGACCAAGAACGAAGTGTTCGTATTAAAAAGGGTGTAAGACAAGGATGTAGCCTTTCGCCCCTACTGCTCAACCTCTACACGTACAAGACTGTGGTCATTCTCAGCGATCTATTTAAATCAACAGTGTAAACAGATTCCTCGGTCAAATGTTTTGCAGAGTCTGTGTACGGCGTACACTAACAAGCTATAGTATAAAGAGATTATCGCTTGTGTTTCAAGTGTTTTAAGTGTAAGGAGACCAGCGTGAACAAACATTGAGGCAAAGTAACTGCAGCAGACCAGAAGGATTTTAGATTAACGCAGCGTCGAGTTCCTCCGGTACACAAATCAGGCTTGGATTCCACAAGAGAAAGAACAGTCCCACAACCACTGATACTTCCTTGTGGTAATTTCGCGTTGCAGTAGTGTGAGATACAGGTGATACTGTTCGAAGTTGACAGAGTGTCGCTCAACAAAGAGTGTTCGAAAATCATGCTGAACTATCTAATCGACACAAAAAATACATGTGCTATATCTGCCGACTAGTGGCACAAACCACACGAGATTTTTCTAGCTACTATTAAAGAACAGACAACTTCAGATGTATCGATATGTCTTGTCCCTTTTGAATCTTACAACGTATCTACTGATGTAGTATTACGGTAGGTAACTGTGTAACTGTGTCTGATTGACGATCTATACGTTATCAGTGAAGAACTCAAATAGCTTTCATGTTCCGGTCCTGTATTCGTGCATGTGCACCAAGAAATATCCTTGAGGGTCACAATGTAAGGAAGGAACGAGGGGCGTTCAATAAGTAGCGCACCACATTTTTTTCTGAAAGTAGGTTGGTTTTAATAAGAGTTCCAATACACCGTATTATTCCCGACTCTTTTGGCCACTCTTTTCAACATAATTCCCGTTCAGTGCGACAGTCTTACGCCACCTTACTCGGATGGCCTTTAAGCCTGCATGCTACCACTCTTCAGGTCAACGTCGGAGCCAACGTCATGCTGCATCATTAATCTCCCCCTCATACACGTACCGTTTACCACGGAGTGCATCCTGCATCGTGTCAAAGAGATGGAAGCCAAAACATATGAGATTCGAGCTGTAGGACTGGTGAGAAAGAAAAGTCCAGTAAGGTTCTATGTGCTCCTCTTAGGTGCGCAGACTTGTGTGAGGCCTCGCCTTGCTTGGTGAAGGAGAAGTTCATTTGCGTTTTTGTGGCGACGAACACGCTGAAGTCGTTTTTTCAGTTTCCTGACAGCTCTCTGCTTGGAATGCACCTACATTATAGACGCCATTTTGAAGGCTGTGGATAATGCCGCCACCAATCTGAACATGGTGAAAGTGTAGGGGCAAATCGGTAATGTTCCAAGATGTCCCACACCAAGTACCGCACTTTTTTAGCCGAAACTGGCAGAGAAAAAAATGCATTGCATCACTTATTGAACGCTCCTCGTAATAATTAACACAAGCTGCATTATTTTTAGAAATTTAATATTGACTGTCAAACGTGTCCTCAATTACTATGCAAATTAGATGTTCTCAGAAGGATGATGATAATTCATGTAACCAGTGTCGCCACATCTTTAACACCAGACTTTCCTCCGAACTACTACCAGAAATATGTCACATTTACGGGGTGTTCCATAATGTTTACCTTAATTTCAAATGGTCACAACCCTAGAGTTAACTCCGACCCAGAAACATTATTTGACGCATGTATACACACAATAATAAAGGTTTCAGTCACAAGTAACTTCACTCAATGCAGGCAGTGCGAGCACCACTGGTGTCACGCAGAGTATGCAAATGATACTTTTTCACACGCCACATATTTTGTGGCGTTTTAGTGGTGACACTGTCACCAGTTCGAAAGTTGCGTTCAAAGGCTATGTACATACACAACACAGGTGTGGTACACATGTCGGTCTTACATCTCCAAAGGAAGAAGTCGAATAGGGTAAAGCGTGGCGTCATTGGTGGCCATGGGATAGGCAATCCCCTGAAATACACCGAGTAGGAAATTCTTCATCTAAAGACTGCCAAATGCATGTGACCCACTGAGCTGGTGCTCAATCTAGTTGAAGGATTACATGTAATTTCATCACAGGCACAGCATAATTCTGAAGCAAGTTCAATTAGCAGATGGAAGAAGGATTTGTAATGCATTAGTGCACACTACACATTGGTCTTTCGGACGCATTTTTTCGACGGTTTCTACAAACGCTCAATCTCCATCTGTGTTTCTTCTTTTCAGCTGCAACCTCATCTTTAAAAAAAATGTTACATCCGCGCCGTAATTGAAGTGACATCCGGTGACGCTTGTTTCGAACCTACGTTGCACCATGACTAGAGATATCGTCTCATCTGAAAAAAAAAAAACATGTTTTTCTGATTCCTGCAATGATGTCGCAGTTTTAGCCCTCCAATCAAACGTCAAGAACTAAAATACAAAACTGGGGGTTCTGGTAGTAAGCATAATGCACCACAGCGTCGTGTGCTGGTACCAGCACACGACGCTGTGGTGCATTATGCTTACTACCAGAGCCCCCATCTTATTCTGTTACTCGCTCCTGTGAACAGGGACGCGTTATGCAGATCTTGGTGTCTCTCGCGTCCATCTAGAAAAGATAACCTGAAGATGCCTAAATAAGGCGAAACGCGCCGTTGAAAAATAAAAAAATAAAATTGCAACCAAGACTGTTTTTACCCAATACTGTTAAGCACTGGTTTGCTGTATGCCACATACGGATTGGAAGAACTTCCATATTTTATTTCACAATATATGTATTGTGACTACGTTGTTAAAATGCCTGTTTCCTTAAAAGTTATGAAAAGGTTAATCTAGGGCATCGTAGTTTACAGTAAGATTCATTGCAATGATGCCGAATTGAGCCACGACTTTTTTCTAATTGTAAGAATAATTTTAAAAAAGAAGTAGTTATTCGAATGGTATCGTGTTACACTGCACTTTTTTCTGTCGTGTACTAATCTTTTCTCCTCGACATAACTGTGTTACTCATCATCCTGTACAATAAGTTTTGCCTAAGCCGTTTTATGTTTCCAGTCCAGTCTCATGAATTCCTAAGATTCCTGTTACACTTAAAAAAAAAATACTATGCCGTTGACTTAGTTGTCAGAAACTTCTTCCTCTGTTCTTCTGTATTCCGGTGTCAGTAGAACACGCTTACTGAAGAAAAATTTCTTCCCCTGCGCCAACCCACTTCTGATATCTCCCTTGTTTACGGAATCCTGTGTAACCCTGCTTCGACGCCTGCAAAATTGTTTCACTTTTTCAACTGTGTGTCATTCCCAATTTAGACCTCAAGCTAGTCGTTATGCTCCATTCTCCTACTTGTCATCTTCCTCTTTACTCTGTATATCCTCACATTACACTCTGAGTTGTACTAACCAGTTCGTGGGTGATGTTTTCTATCTTTTGCTTCTATCCAGTCATATAGTCTATACTGTCAGCGTACCTTATACCTTGTCTGCTCATTTTGAATTTATGATCCAAAAGTACCTGTCACTTCCCTTATTTTCGCCGAGCGGTCTAGGGCGCGGCAGTCATGGACTGTGCGGCTGATCCCGGCGGAGGTTCGAGTCCTCCCTCGGGCATGGGTGTGTGTGTGTTTGTCCTTAGGGTAATTTAGGTTAAGTAGTGTGTAAGCTTAGGGACTGGTGACCTTAGCAGTTCAGTCCCATAAGATTTCACACACATTTGAACATTTGAACTTCCCTTATTTCTTCTTAGACACAGAGGTTGAACAATGGTGGGTGAGTGTAGGTGGCTTACACCCCCTTGACACGCACTTTTTTTGTCTTGGAAATACATTAAGTATGTTGGTGTAGAGGCAGAGCTGTTAAGCCTTGAACCACGAATCGATACCCTGCTGCGGCTACAGTTTGCATATACATTTGTTATCAGCCTCCTGGTTGGTTCAGTGCAGCTTGCATCATCAGTCTTCTGGCTGATTCGTTTCGTCCCTCCACGAATTCCTCTCTAGAGGCAACGTCTTCGTCTCCCAACAGCACTGACTCTCAACTTCCTCAATTAGTCGTTGGAAGTACTGTTGCCTTCCCTACAGATTTTACCCCCTACAGCTCTCTCTAGTACCATGGAAATTACTCCCTGATGACTTAGTAAGTGATCTACTATTCTGTCCCATCTTATTTCAATTTTCCACACTTTTTTCTCTTCGCCGATTCTGCAGAGAAACTCATTTTTTATCAGTCCTAATTTACGACATCCCTCTACGGCATCACATCTCAGTTTTCCCACAGTCCAATGATATGTATCCACATAACAGTGTGATAAATTATGCACTATCTTCCTCATATTAATGTCGATTTTCCATAGAATTTGACTTTTCTTGGCCTAGAATTCCCTCTTGCCTATACTAGTTCTCATCTCCTTTTTAATCTATGGCGTTACGTTACTGTAACAAAGTATTATATTTCTTCCAAAGTAACCGAGTTCCTAAACTTAGTTAGCTTTGTGGACACTTGTTTTGATGTTATGTGTATCTCTAGGCATTACTTTCGTCTTTATCCAACAGGCGCTGAAATTATTACTCATTTTCATTGAGGACAACTATGTTATAATCGAATCTTGTCAGTGGTATATTTTTACATTAAATTTTAATCCCACTCCAAAACATTTTTCGAATTCCATGATTGCTTCTTCGATGTAGAGACTGAATAGTAGGAGTGAATGAATACATTATTGTCACATACTCTTCCTAATCCGAGCACTTCGTTTTCAATACCCCATTCTTGCTCTTCCTTCTTGCATCTAGTACGTATTATGTATTCCCGTTCTCCACAACAGTTTACATCTATTTTCCTGAGAATTTCTAACATGCCACATTTTACGTTGTAGGACACTTTATTTACGTCGATAAATTCTCTTAACTTTTGCTTCCATTTCTAACATCAGCTTCACCCTTTCGGTGCCTTAACTTTTCATAACATCATCAACTGTATCCGAAACATTCCTTTCCTTTCTTCTCTGTGCAATTCTTACCAGCAATCTGGATGCATGATATATTTTGCTCTTTGTGCGATAGTTCTCGCTGTTTACGGGATTGTTTGGATGATATTGTTCCGAAAGTCTGATGGTATGTCTCTAGTCTCATAGATTCAACAACCCAACTTAATTAGTCGTTCAGTTGCACCTCCACCAAATGATTTAAGAAATTCCGAAGGAATGTTATCTATACCTCCCTCCTTATTTGATAGCAAGTAAACTGTCAAACTCTGCCTCTTGAGCCTGTATGTCTTTCGTTTCTTCTTCTATCACGTCATCGCACAGTTAGTTCTCTAGTACTCCCTTTCAATGTACTACTTCCACACATCCGATCGTTCTTCTGAATTTAACAGTGGATTTCCTATTGCATTAACAATGTTGACGCCTTTAATTTTCATTTCAGCGGAGGTTGTTCTGACTCTTCTTGATACTGAACCAGCCGTTCCGATGACCATTACTTTTTCGATATCTTAACATTTTTCTGGAGCAGTTCCGCGTTGGCCGACTGCCGTCCCTATTTACTATATTAGTATGTGACTTGTATCACAGTATCCCGGTGTTTTCGTGAGAATTTATGTACTTCCTTCTTCTGTCTAATGACTCATTTCTTCTGTTACCCTAAGTTTTCTGCTCAGTTACCTTTCACACACCTGACAACTTCTGTTCTCGCCTTTTAGGAGATGATCATCTGATCTGCCTTCTGTGATGTTCATAATCACAGTAACTACAGCCTCAGAGAATTTCAGACGCACCTCAGCACTTCAGTAACCCACTTATTTAGAGGAATGGGGAGGACGCATCATAATTGAATAATAACATTGCAGTATCTGTCTTCACGTAACATCTCAAGCGTGTTTTATGGTTCAAGTGGCTCTGAACACTATGGGACTTAACATCTGAGGTCATCACTCCCCTAGATTTAGAACTACTTAAACCTAACTAACCTAAGGACATCACACACATCCATGGCCGAGGCAGGATTCGAACCTGCGACCGCAGCAGTCGCGCGGTTCCGGTATGAAGCGCCTAGAATCGCTCGGCCACCGTGGCCGCCGCGTGTTTTATCCTCTGCCGATGGCTGATGAGAAGAAAGAAAGTATTGCTGAGCTCACATGGTTATCTGCCAAGTAAAGTAGATAAGAAAAATAGCTAACTACTCAGGGCTCGGAAGGGTAATAAGAATTATGTGGATCAGTGAAATGAAACTGTAAGCTAACACTGGTCAACTGCAGAAACGTGCAAAGTAAAGTACCAAGGTCACTCTTTAATGATAACAGCACACATATAATACAAGGAAGAGAACACTGATTGAAAACAGAAGCAGATAGTGTAAAACTAAACTCAGAATGGAATACATGCCGGAATGCTAGTAACGCCAATGCTTGCGGCGTATTTATTGTTATAAAGTACTCTGTACGGTCTAGTGGGATAACTATATTGTATATGAATAAAGACAGTATCACAAAATAGAACTAGTAATAGGACGCTACTATCGCCAGCTTAATAATGCATCCAATGTGCGGATAGCTTCAGACAAAGCCCGGAAAATATCGTGCTCAAATTCTTTGACATATTTTTGTAATACGGAAAGATTTCAAACCGCCGTGTATTAACTGGGAGACACATTCGTGTAGAAAGTGAGGCAAGGACAATAAAGCCCTGCGGCCTTGTACTAAACGTATCTCGTGCAAATTCCTTAGCGCAGTTACTGAGACCTCGAGGGAAACTAGTGAATGTATATGTAGGAATAAATGATCACAAGGGTATTACAGCAAAATGGCCACTGGGATCGAACGATAAGTATGATTAAAAAATGTAACAGGAAATTGAGTGGAATTTACTTGAGCGTCTCTGGCAGAACTTGAGGCATGTTGTAAATCAGGTATTACATCATTGATGTAATGAAAATGAGGAATGGTGGAAGGAAAGAAAGTAGTGTTTAAGGGCCCGCCAACAGCGAGGTCATTTGGACGGAGCGGAAGTTGTAATTACGACAGGAAGCGGAAGTAAGTCGGCCGTGTCTTTCACAAAGCAACCCTCCCACAGTTCACAGAATTCACGGAAAAAACAAGTCAAAATGGCAGGAGGCGGATTTGAATCGACGTCGTCGCAAATGAGAGTCCAGTGTATAACTACTCGGTAACGAATAGTTCGATAATAGTGTTACAGTATATGTCACTTCAAGCAATGTCTCAAGCAAGTATTATCCTCCGTCACCGGTTGACAACAAGAAAGAAACAAAGATCGCAGCCTTTCTATTTGGTGCAATTTTGTTAAACTTGAGCGTCGATGAAAATGAGATGAAATGATTAGGAAAAAATAAAAGTCTAGTCGCCGAGTGAAGAAAATGTCCGACCCCAGCAGAAATCAAACTCAGGACCCAGCTATCTAGAGGTAGTGATACTAATCAACAGACCACGAGCATCAGACGATGACCAAAAGTCTCTTCTTTGTGAATTAATGAATTCAGTTACCTTATACAGAGAAATTATACGGACTATGGTATGGCGATGAAACGGACCATGCGACACGGTCTTCAAGACCAGTCCTTATTGAAGTACTTCATACAAGGTCGTCTGCATTTGACTTTTATGATGGTGTGAATTCAAACACCTATCAACAAGCACCTGTACATGTCAAAGAACCTTAGTCAGACAGCCATCTGATGAAATAAATTTATCTTTGGTTGGAATTGCAACGCAGCCTTGACCATGTCTTTAAAATCTGAGGTTAGACGATGAATATTATTGTCTGGACAAGACTGAATTTACAATGACGGCATGCTCAATAGAAAAATCGAAACTCTGCTCTTTTGCCTGCTGTTGTTTGGGGGTGCCGATCAGTTTAGTACAGACTTTGGTCTTGTGATGACAGAAATGGGCATACTGACGGGCATCGTTCTGAACTTTGTTGAGATGGTTGCTTGCTTCACCTTAAGTGATCTTTCAGATTTATTCACCTGAGATACTGTGCAGCTGGGTTGCATGCGGGCAGTGCTAGTCCTTTGTTCGGTTCGGTTCGGTTCGGTTCGGTTCGCGGGAATAAATATCGAATGTCTGTTCAGTCATCTGGAACTACAAGTTGCTTATTTATTGCTTTCCACTAGTTTGATAATGATTATGTTTCATGTTAACAACATTTGAGGCAAAGAGAGAGAGAATAAACGGCTCTCAACAGTGATGACACTTTCTTATCAAGTTTAAAAGAAATTTTCAGGCAGCCAGGAAAATTCCTGGTGCGGCAGAAAGCACATGCTTTCAGCGATGGAGACTCTTTACAGTCACGCTAGCTCGGGCCTGTACTATTTATTAGGTGTTGTAGGATGCTGAATGCTTATACAGGTGCAATGCATGAATTACACCTATGAGATATAAGCCACATACATTGACATCGAGTAGCCACACGAGATGTAAGGAGAATGGTTTCAACTTTGCCTTGATGTATCTTAGGTTGAGGGCCAGTTAATCATTCAGTTGAGCTAAGAGAAAGTTCATGTGACTACGAAGTATGCACTAAACTAAACCCCCTCCAAACAGGCCTTGGAAGGCCCAACGGTTCCGACCAACCACTGTGTCATCCTCAGCCCACAGGCGTCACTGGATGCGGATATGGAGGGGCATGTGGTCAGCCACACCACTCTCCCGGCCGTATATCAGTTTACGAGACCGGAACCCTACTTTTCAATCAAGTAGCTCCTCAGTTTGCCTCACTAGGGCTGATTGCACCCCGGTTGCCAACAGCGGTCGGCAGACCGGATGGTCACCCATCCAAGTGCTAGTCCTGCCCGGAAGCGTTGTTACTACTGCGGCATGGCCGTTGGCTACGAAGTATACAGGATGGTTATAATTACACTTTCGCTACTTCAGATGGTCCCAATGAGAAACGAGTATTGTTAGGATAATACAACTTCGTAGAAATATTTGTAAGGACATTCTAAAGAGAAAGAAAGAAATTTTAATTTCCACGTGAGGGAGTAATATTTAGTAATTGCGTACCATTTTTAGTTCCTGCTTACAAACTTTGCTCACTGTGACGGCCATCTTGGTCCACGACAGTCTGGAACGGCACTAGAGCTATCATTTCATAACTGTTCGCAGAACTTTGCAAAAGAAAGAGTTTTCAGCTATCGTGACACTGCTCATGCACTGCTTCAAGATCGCACATTGTTTCCAGCCTTTTCAGCCATGACGACATTAACTTCTTCAACAAATAGTGGCAGATTTGACTATCGGCCTCTTTCAGAAGCAATTCTCAAATGACAAGTTAATTCGAATTTCCAAATCACGTTCTTCAACCCCGGTATGGGAAGGGGACCCCTCTGCATTCCTTTAATGCGTCGAAACTCCTGAAGAGCCGCAGCACTATTGAAATTATTTTGATAAAATAGCTTTACGAGTAAAGTCCTGGTCACTTTGTCCAGACTCTTTTTGACTGTCTGCAACTCTAATGCTAACAGATGCTTGTATTTTCAACCCTACGTCGCCATACCAGTACCAATGCTTAACGGCAAGCCGTAACACTAAAATCCTAGTTGGGTATCCGTATAGTAAATCGTTTTCCATCTACATTGCGTCAAGTAGCGAAAATTTGATTATAACCACTCTGTATAATGATGTTGGTCAGATCGACTTTCTGTTCGCTTACGAGCCAGATTTCATTGGAAGGGATATGTTCCAGGACACTACAACCAGGATCATACTAATTTATAAATTCACAGATTAAAATCTAAAATAATAATATGCTTTCACAGGTCATTTTGAAGGACGTCGCACTGTGGCACAGGAATGAGAGTGAGCTCCATCATGATCGTATCATCATTTTCCTATGAAGTGCTAGCGTGTTCCAAAAATTTCGAAAAAGAAGAGTCAAAGGAACTAAAATACCACTCCACTTATGGTCTTATAAGAAGACGATCGATAATGTCTCACCTGATACTACCTACGCCATTTCGTATCACTGTGTAAGCGTGACAAAGTCACAAACTTTTCACTACCATTTCAGAAAGATCAAGCCATGATCGTCAGACTTGGTGACGGTGTTAAGACGTTCAATGCAACACAATTTTCCCAAGAAGCGTAGTTTTCGCGGATACCTTGGAGATGTCTGCATTTTCGCTGTTAATTAAATCTTCCGACTAGAAAAGCGCTTCGTCAATCTGTAATTGGTTTCTTCATCTAAGGAAAAAAGTAATCACGGGGTGTCAAGAGCGGCTGAGGGAAGGAGGCAAAATTTTGTAGTCCAAAGAGTCAGCGTGTGTGATAATGCCCAGCGAAAGTGAGTTTGGGCGTTGTCGTGGAGCAAAAAAACTCATTGGACGGTTTCCCGCAACGTGTCTACTTGACCACCTCATGTAATCTCGTCGGGAAATTTCGGTGATAAGCTCCTGTAATGTTTAAGCTCCTCTTAGCACCACACGATGGTAATTCCAAAAAAAAAAATACTCAGTGACCGTGAGGTCTTTATCGGTGGTGCTGTACAGAAAAGTTACATCTACTTTCCCTGCTCGTTCGTCTCGGAGGAATATCTGATGGGCCTATCACTTGTCATTAGCTATTAGCTGACGAAAGACTTCATCTGGACAGAACTGACACAGCTGCGATATTTACGCAGCTATCTCAATTCAGACGGGAGACGCGGCTACCTCTGCCGTGTTTAGAATACCCTGCAAGACTCTGAAAACTCATACACTCGTCGTTTTCACATTTTTTCAGTGTCACCCTGAGTGTGATGCACCCGTCTTCGAGCGACAGGAATCCACTTCGCTTGCTACAGCCGGTTCTTCAAAGAGACAGGGTTGCCTTCTCGTTGCTAGTCATTCGTTGGCAAATGTTGAAGACAATATGGCACCTAATCACTGTGTCATGTGATAGCGCATTGTTTCCATATACTTCCACCAACACATCATCGGCTATTGTAGAACTTGAAAAAGCGCGCGATTCTCACCTAAGGGCTAGGCCGTTCTGTTTTGACTCATCCAGTGACGTGCTGCTGGACCATGGGGTGGCGATTACAGTATGTAGGGACAACGTAGAAATATATTTGTGAAGAACCTAAAAAATAATTTCCTAACTAAGTATTCTTGATGTGACAGTTGAAACTTTGTGTCTGCCCTCGTAGCTCATCTCACTAGTCCATATTCCAACAGTCCACTATAGCTTCCCTTGTGAGGTACATTTGCCAAGATCTGCCCGTAATACTAAACCTTCAAAACAGTTCTTCAGTCTAGCCAAAATTGTGCACATATTGGTGTAGACGAGGCACAGTAGACCTGGACGTTCCTTCCCACTCGAGACTACAAAGGTTAGGTTAACCCCTTCCTGTATCAACATAGTGAACCGACGTTTAGAAATTCAACTTGTCCGTTCTGACTCATTCTGTCGCTGACGTTGTCGCTTCTCGTAGGGCTACTAGATTCTTTAGGAGATGTGGCCGGCTTATGTAGCTGTAATTGGAACTGCCGGTAGCTAATCTGCTATCAGTATATATCGGGTTGTCATTATGGTACATCTGTTGACAAACACAGTAAAACTAAATGTCACAAGGTCAAAATTAAATAACTTTAAAATTGAAACTTCCTGGCAGATTAAAACTGTGTGCCCGACCGAGACTCGAACTCGGGACCTTTGCCTTTCGCGGGCAAGTGCTCTACCAACTGAGCTACCGAAGCACGACTCACGCCCGGTACTCACAATTTTACTTCTGCCAGTACCTCGTCTCCTACCTTCCAAACTTTACAGAAGCTCTCCTGCGAACCTTGCAGAACTAGCACTCCTGAAAGAAAGGATATTGCGGAGACATGGCTTAGCCACAGCCTGGGGGATGTTTCCAGAATGAGATTTTCACTCTGCAGCGGAGTGTGCGCTGATATGAAACTTCCTGGCAGATTAAAACTGTGTGCCCGACCGAGGCTCGAACTCGGGACCTTTGCCTTTCGCGGGCAAGTGCTCTACCAACTGAGCTACCGAAGCACGACTCACGCCCGGTACTCACAGTTTTACTTCTGCCAGTACCTCGTCTCCTACCTTCCAAACTTTACAGAAGCTCTCCTGCGAAGGCAAAGGTCCCGAATTCGAGTCTCGGTCGGGCACACAGTTTTAATCTGCCAGGAAGTTTCATATCAGCGCACACTCCGCTGCAGAGTGAAAATCTCATTCTGGAAACATCCCCCAGGCTGTGGCTAAGCCATGTCTCCGCAATATCCTTTCTTTCAGGAGTGCTAGTTCTGCAAGGTTCGCAGGAGAGCTTCTGTAAAGTTTGGAAGGTAGGAGACGAGGTACTGGCAGAAGTAAAACTGTGAGTACCGGGCGTGAGCCGTGCTTCGGTAGCTCAGTTGGTAGAGCACTTGCCCGCGAAAGGCAAAGGTCCCGAGTACGAGTCTCGGTCGGGCACACAGTTTTAATCTGCCAGGAAGTTTCATATCAGCGCACACTCCGCTGCAGAGTGAAAATCTCATTCTGGAAACTTTAAAATTAGGTGAAATTGAGGACTTTTCTTGCACAGAGATTAGGTCTAGGTTGCATCCTAATGCTGACGGAATAGATTGGCGAGCAACAGAAATCTTCTGAGGTTTCTAGCTTATTTTCGGTATTCTGTGAAAGTAACGTGAGCTCTCTTGTTATTCAATGTGTCATACTTCACCTCCGAACACTAGACATTTTTCAGACAGAAGTCTTCAATAGTCAACATGTTATTCCATAGAGGTTCTGAGTACATGTAATACAACCCTTAGGTTGTCAGTAGCATTGTAACTGACCTTCAGCATTCAGTGAGAAGCAAGTGAAGGAGTCGGGTGTCTGTTACGCAGCGGAGTAGTCTGGAAATAATTAACTGAACACAGAGTTTCTAAGGCAGATGATGTTGCTTTGCTTGCTAATGCTTTGTTCATGAGTTCGAAAGAGGCAAATTTTTCGCATGGTTATTCTTTATTGTTTTTGAGCTAGTTACTTTGATCGTCGAGACGAGATTAAGCGAAATTGCCTGTTCACATGGCTTCCACTCAGAATTATAGTTCTGCATCTACATCTACAGCTACATGGATACCCTGCAAATCAAGTGTCTGGCAGGCGGTTCATCGAACCACCTTCACAATAATTCTCTATTATTCTATTCTCGAACAGCCACGTAAAAACGAACACACAAATCTTTCCGTGTGATCTCTGATTTCCCTTATTTCATTACGATGATCATTTTTCCCTATCTAGATCGACGGCATCAAAATATTTTCGCATTCGGAGGAGAAAGTAGGTGATCGAAATTTCGTGAGAAGATTCCGTCGCAACGATAAACGCTTTTCTCTTAGTGCTGTCCACCGCAAGTCCTGTATCAGTGGTTTCACGATAATATAAAACGTACTGCTTTTCTTTGAATTTTCTGGATGTACTCCGTTAATTCTATCTAATAAGGACCCAGACTGTTCAAAAGTACTCCAGAAGAGGACGGAGAAGCATATTGTAGGCAGTTGGTTTAGTAGATCTGTTGAATCTTCTAAGTGTTCTGCCCATAAAACGCAGTCTTTGGTTTGCTTCTCCCCATAAATTTTCTATGTGTTCTTTCCAATTTAAATTGTTCGTAGTTGTAATTCGTAGGTATTTAGTTGAATTTATGGCCTTTAGATTTGACTGCTTTATTATGTAACCGAAGTTTAACGGATTCCTTTTAGCACTCATGTGGACGACCCCACGCTTTTCATTATTTTGGGTCAATTTCCAATTTACGTCCCATTCATATATCTTTTCTAAATCGTTGCTTTGAACTTCGGATGAGTTTACCAGAAGATAAAAGACAGCATAATCTGTAAACAACGTAAGACGGCTGCTCAGATTGTCTCCGAAATCGTTGATATAGATAGGGAACAGCAGCGGGTCTATAAACACTACCTAGGGAATGCCACAAATCACTTCTGCTTTAATCGATGACTTGGCGTCGGTTACAACGAACTGTGACCTCTCCGACAGGAAATCATGAATCCAGTCACATAATTGAAACGATATTCCATAAGCACGCTATTTAACTGCACGCCCCTTGTGTGGTACAGAGTCGAAAGTCTTTTGGAAATCTAGAAAGACGGAATGAATTTGAAATTCCTTGCCACAGCACTCAACACTCCGTGTGTGTAAAAAGCTAGTTGTGTTTAACAAGAACGATTTTTTGTAATCCATGTGGACTGTGTGCCAATAGATCGCTCTCTTGTAGGTAAGGCGTAATGTCCGAACACAATATACAGGGTGTCCCATTTATCTTGACTATCCTAAATAAATGTTTGTACAGATGCAAATTACAAAATGTTTCCAGCGAATTTTCTTTAGCCGTGAGGGGAACATCATTCAGTATGATCGCCTTAGTTGTAGCTTTGTTTTTTACTAAGATATGAACAGCAGTATGACTTTTTTAAATGACACCCTGTATTGTTTATTCGGCAGTTCATTTCCTCTCCTAAAGACCTATTCAAAAATGTATCACAGTGTACCATTCACTGAAACACAACGTTATTAATTACATAACGCCACATTGACGTTGACGCTCCCTGCGCTTAGTGCAGGTACTCGGGGTAATGGAACACATTCACGTGCTGACGTCGGCAGAGAATAAATGTAAACATAAGCAGAACGCACACCCGTTATTCCGTCAAAAAATGGTTCAAATGGCTCTGAGCGCCGGCCGAAGTGGCCGTGCGGTTCTAGGCGCTGCAGTCAGGAACCGCGTGACCGCTACGGTCGCAGGTTCGAATCGTGCCTCGTACATGGATGTGTGTGATGTTCTTAGGTTAGTTAGGTTTAACTAGTTCTAATTTTTAGGGGACTAATGACCACGGAAGTTGAGTCCCATAGTGCTCAGAGCCATTTGAACCATTTTTTTTGGCTCTGAGCACTATGGGATTTAACATCTGTGGCCATCAGTCCCCTAGAACTTAGAACTACTTAAACCTAACTAACCTAAGGACATCACACAACACCCAGTCATCACGAGGCAGAGAAAATCCCTGACCCCTGCGGGAATCGAACCCGATAACCCGGGCGCGGGAAGCGAGAACGCTACCGCACGACCACGAGCTGCGGACTTATTCCGTAAACCATAGTCAATTAAAGAGTTGTGTAAATAGAATGTACACCAACGCAAAAAGGTAGAAATGCTACTCATCTATGGGAATGTAAGTTAGCAGAACAGTAATTGCAAAAATGTTTTCTTATGTACAGGTACATTTAGTACAGTAGTTTAGTCCTTTTAAACACCGTTGTGTAGAGTAGGCATACTGTAAAGGCTCTCCTTCCTTCAAACTGCATCGACATAAAGTTTCTTTTATTGTTGTTGAAAGTAGGTGAAATGCTACGCAGGCAGCAAAACTGTAGAGAGAGCGATATCCTGACAAGAACAAACCTTCCAGACGGATGTTTTCTCGTCTTGTTGCTACGCTTCAGGAAACGGGAAGTTTCGACCCATGACAACGCAATTTTCGTAGCACTCACACAGACGAAGCTGCCGAAGTTACTGTTCTCGCTTTCGTTGCTATGAAGCCACATGTGAGCACAAGGCAGCTTGAACACGAGATTGGGGTTCCTAAAACCAGTGTACATCGCATTCTTACACGTGACCGGTTCCATCCTTACCATATATACCTACATCAAGAATTGCATGGGAATGATATCCAGAATCGTGTACAGTTCTGTCAGTGGGCACAGTTGCAAATCTTCGCCAACACGAACGTCTCCTCCAAGGTTATATTTGCCGATGAATGTTCCTTCTCAAACAAATGACAGGTAAATACAAGGAACAGGCATTATTGGTCCAGCGACAACCCACCATGGCTTCGACAGGTGGAACATCAGCGTCAATGGAGGGATAACGTCTGGAGTGGGATGCTTGGTACTACAATTATTGGCCCTTATTTCTCAATGGTAGCCTAAACGGCACAGCGTATGCGAACTTCCTCAGACGCATTCTTCCTCCTTTTCTGGATGAAGTGCCTCTAAGAACCAGAATGCTTATGTGGTAAGAACACGATAGATGTCCAGCACATAATGCCTTGCGTACACGTAGTTTCATGAACGGAAGGTATCCTGGCAGATGGATTGGTCGAGGAGGAATAGTTACTTGGCCTGATAGGTCTCCTGATTTACATCCTCTGGACTTTTTTCTTTGAGGTTGCATTAAAAATGTTGTCTATCGCGATATTCCAACAACTCCAGAGGACATGCAGGAACGTATCGCGCTTGCTTGTAATTCTCTTCAGCAGGCAGCACTGGAAGCAGCAAATTATTCTTTCATTCAACGAGTGCCCCAGTGTATTGGTGTCCAGTATCAACACTTTGAGCATCTTTGAATGTTCTACTCCTAGGCAATGGTACAGGAGAGTCAAAATCAATTTTGTGTTATATTTTTATTTGGTTTTCATTTGTTTTCTGACAACTCCAGCAAGTGGACGAGTTTGTGATCCCGGACTCAATGTCAATGTTGTGTTATGTAATTAATAACGTTATGTTTCATCGAATGGTAGACTGCAATACATTTTTGAATAGCTCTTTAGAAGAGGACGTGAATTACCGAATAAAAAATACGGGGTGCCATTAAAAAAGTCATACCGCTCTTCATATCTTTGTAACAAACAAAGCTACAACGAAGGAAATCATGCTTATTGATGCCCCCCCCCCACCCCCCTCTGACGGCTAAAGAACATTTTCTTGATACATTTTGTAATTTGAATCTGAACAAACAGTTATTTAGGGTGGTCGAGATAGACGGAACACTCTGTATATGTACCTTTATCCTGCTCGATATTGAAGTTAATGATACGCGGCTGTAATTTGGTGCCGGCCGCGGTGGTCTCGCGGTTCTAGGCGCGCAGGTACGAATCCTGCCTCGGGCATGGATGTGTGTGATGTCCTTAGGTTAGTTACGTTTTAGTAGTTCTAAGTTCTAGGGGACTGATGACCACAGCTGTTAAGTCCTATAGTGCTCAGAGCCATTTGAACCATTTTGTAACTTGGTGGATTACTCCTACTACATATCTTGAATATTAGTGTGCCCCGTCAAACTTTCCAGTCTTGGGTACTTATCTCTCGTTTAGCGAGCAGTCCTGGTTCTTTTACAACACAGACATACACGAAACTTGAGGTTAGAAAACCGGTTTACATACACTACAACCTAAATAACGACAAATCCGGCACCTTTGATACACTACGTGTAACTTCAGAACTATCCGTACGTCATTGGTTGGTTGGTTGATAGATCTGGGGGAGTGGGCTCAACAGGGAGGTCATCGGTCCCATTGGATTAGGAAATGTTGGAGAAGGAAGTCGGCCGTGCCTTTTCAGAAGAACCATCCCGGCATTTGCCTGAAATCAAGGAAAACGTAAATCAGGATGGCCGGGCGCAGGTTTCGTACATTGTCAGTAGAATAGTATTTCTCATTTGTTTTATGGTATAAATAGTTTTAAGCGATATTGCAGTGATTGTGTTGTTAATCAGAACGATGAAATGTTTCCTTCAGACACTGCAGTATCGTAATGTGTGCACTAATACAGGTTGTGACGCAGGAACGACTCCATACGGAATTCTGCGTTTAGCCGTTAGTCGTGCACATCTAGCCAAAGCGGTACACTAATGTTCATAGTACCTCTACTCCGCGTTCCCTATGCTTTCCTTGGCTCGTGGAGGGTGGGAGTGGGACATGATAGCCAGGCCTTGGGTTATAGCCCCTATCCACTTTGCCCCCACCACTCTAGGAAGGCTCCTATATTTAAAAAAAAATATTGCGGTTGAGGCGACCACTTGTGTGATGCGTGAAATCCAGGTTCGAGCCCGGTTTCACGCGAATTTTCATTGTCGCCATTCCCTTGAGCAGCTGATGGTTGTTCGTATTCGCAATTGCGAATACATTTCATATAGACAGTTTACTGCCTGATGGAATTGTAGTAACTCTCCTGGCCGAGTCACTGTTCCCCACCTGTTAAAAATAGCGAATAAAAGGTGGTTCAGATAACTTCATAGGTGAAAAGTGTGGTCGCTTTCAATGAAGTTGCAGAATTCCAGCGTTTGTGTGTAGTGTCACAGAATCAAGGCTTGTATCTTCTGAAGGGATGGTAGAAAATTGTGTTCAGCAGTCGCGCAGTGGAACTATGCGACGTTCCTGATTTAGTGCTTCGAGACCTGTTTCTTCTTCTTCTGTTCTCGGTATCAGTATGGAACTAACTGCTCCAGTTCCGTAAAATGGATTTCGTTTACGACTGGGAGAGTACCTTCTCTTCTCTCCATTTCTGCATTCGGGGTACACACGCATGGTACGACAAAAAGACACTGAAGTCGGCTAGGGAAATACTAAGCTGCCATTTAAGGCCTGTAGCTATCCTGGGACGGTTGCAGAATGGAGCAGAGAAAATAGCGAGGTTCTGCAGCGCTCGTAATCCGGTGAAGGACAGAGACGCGGCAGTAATCTGGCGGAGTCTCTTTGCAGCGAGAGGGCTTCAACCGAAATGAGCCGCGCCGGAATGGGAGCCGATACAGGCGAACAGCCGCCGCCGGGATACTTAGCGGCGCGCGCGCGCACCAGACGTCGTGCCGCTGCGCCTTCTGCCAAGTGTCCTCATCGGCTCTCCCGTGGCCTCTCTGTTCTGACTGTTCCTTACCCTTTTTTGTCTCGTTTTCATGGAAAGAAAAAATTAACGTGTGGAAATAAGTACGACATTGACCAGTGATAAATCGTTTGTACTTGGATAAGCGAAGCGATCAAGTAAGGCGGAGAGCGTAGATAGCCGGCCGGAGTGGCCGAGAGGTTCTAGGCGCTACAATCTGGAACCGCGCGAGCGCTACAGTCGCTGGTTCGAATCCTGCCACGGCCATGGATGTGTGTGATGTCCTTAGGTTAGTTAGGTTTAAGTAGTTCTAAGTTCTACGGAACTGATGACCTCAGAAGTTAAGTCCCATAGTACTCAGAGCCATTTGAATTTGAGAGCGTAAATCACCCACTTTCCAAATTTCTTGAATTATTAGGAGGAAGTACAACCAAGGGACGTCACGGTTGATATGGACAGTAACGCTAGTTAGTTATAGCTAGCTGACAAACGCAGCATTGGTCGGATACTCATATCGCTAATTTTCCGTCAAAAATGAACAAAAAATGAACTGCATTCGAAATTTAATATCGAAAAAACTAACTTTCTTTACAATTATAAAAGTTGTACAAAGGAAACTGCATAACGCAAAGGGTGTATAAGTACAATACACCGGACAGTTTCAGTAGGTTACGCTAGGTGCAACTGCTTCACGTCAAGTGTCCACAACGCCATTTTGCAACCGTCTCTATGGCAACGCCTCTTCCTAGCTCCATACACGGCTGTCCTTTCCGCTACAGCCATCTACATTTCGCAGTTGAAAGCTGTTAAAAGAGCTGTCAGATGTCAGGGATATCCTAAAGCTGACACTATTGTATAAGTGTATTAACAATAAAATGTAAATGTATTAAAACTTCAAGCATGATGCGTCATTTTTTCACGCATCTCAGTGTTTACGACGTCATATCTCCTGATCTATGGTGCCATGCAGTGATACAGTTTTATAGGTACATTCAATCCACCTGCTTAGCTGAGTGGTAACGTGCTCGCCTCCCACGCAAGAGGGCCCGGGTTCGATTTCTGGCTGTGTTGGAGGTTTTAAGCGCTCAGTGACTGGGTGTTGTCCTCATCACCATTTCATCCTCACCACCGGCAGACAAGTCTCCCAATGTTGCATCGACTGAAATACGAATCAATGTAGGCCTGTGCTGTGGTAGTGCCACGCAAAACAACAAGGGTTGCAAGCCGGCTCTATGGAAAACACGACTACACTGTAACACCACTGAAACCGAAATTTACTGTTGGCACAACACACGCTAGCACATGACGTTCACCAGGCTTTCGCCATACCCACACCCTGCCATCGTATTGCCACATTGTGTAGCGTGATTCGTCACTCCACACTACGTTTTTTCCACTGTTCAATGGTCCAATGTTTACGCTCCTTACACCAAGCGAGGCGTCGTTTGGCACTTACCGGCGTGATGTCTGGCTTATGAGCAACCTCTCGACGATGAAATCCAAGTTTTCTCACCTTCCGCCTAAGTGGTGTAGTACATGCAATGGATCCTCAAGCAGTTTGGAATTCCTGTGTGATGGTCTCTATTTATGTCTGCCATTACACGTTACGACCCTCTTCAACTGTCGGCAATCTGTCAGTCGACAGAGGTCGTCCTGCACGTGTCCCTTCACGTTTCCATTTCAACGTAACATCGGAAATAGTGGACCTAGAGATGTTTAGGAGTGTGGAAACATCGCGTAAAGATGTATGACACTAATGACACCCAATGACCTGATCACGTTCGAGGTCCATGAGTTCCGCGGAGCGCAACATTCTGCCCTCACGATGTCTAATAACTGCTGAGGTCGCTCATATGGAGTACGTGGCAGCGCAATACACCTAATATGAAAAACGTATGTTTTTGGGGGGTTTTCGGATATTTCTGATCACACAGTGTACATCAGACTTAATAAAGTATCATAAAATCAATCCGTAATATAGCAAAGACAGAATTTCGGGAGTTACACACAATCAACTTACCGTATCATAAATTCAAGTTGATGACTACAGTAATATACAGCTGAAAGTAAAAGAAAATTTAGAATTAGTTGTGTGACTCTGGAAAGTCACCACACAGACAACTCTGACTTTATGGTTGACAATGGAATGTGAAACATAGCATTAAGTGGAAGGGCTGAGGGTAAGGAGGTAGCCGTAATACAACAATTCTAAGCATAATTTTATTGTAACTAACCATCCAGTAAAATCCACTGATACTCTTAAAACCAAACTTTTAAAAACAACACGAAATAATTGATTTGAAACAATATGTCAAAAAAACTTCACAATGAAACTTCTAAATTAATTTAATGTGGTTCCTTGGCCAAGAAAACCTTTACAACCAGAAGTGAATATAATACATGCGCTCATGCTATCAAAATTACTGCAGTTCCTCTTTCGTCTATCTTTGCTCATTGCAAAGAGTTACAAAAGAAACCACAACTACCAGAATTTGGAAAGAACACGAAAATAACCATCTGAATACAGTACATATGGGAAGCATGACAAGTTTTCGGACTCCCCCTCCCACAGATTTCTCTAAGTTAAATATAAGCCACAGGTGAGCCAGATAGAACACGACCAGTATTCAGACCACTGGGCGATGACCGTTCCAATCACCACAGCTCACTATAACTCACTATAACTCAGAAAGGATAATGACCAGTACTATCCACAGTGTCACCAGTACCGACCAAAAGCATCTTCTGTCCGGAACGCCTTGTGTAGCAGGCTAACACAGTCCGAGGCTCCACTCTTTCGTCTTGCTCCCTGGTTGCAACTGTTCTCCTATTAGCTGGCTCTGGCCATCCTTCATGGCAGTCTGCAGAGGGCGACACCTGAGTAGTGCTGGTCGCGCCACACTGTAGTACTGCCGTAGGAAGGTTGCGTGCGGCGTTCAAAGGCGTCGGACATGTGGCGATGATACCATCGGCACAGAATGGGGAGTTAGAAAAGTTGCTACTCACCATACAGCGGAGATGCATAGTCACAGATCGGCACAACAAAAAGACTCTCACAGTTAAAACTTTTGGCCATTAAGCATTCATGAATAATATACTAACTCACGTGCGCACACACACACACACACACACACACACACACACACACACATGCAAACACGATTCACACACACACAATTGCAGTCTGAAGCAACTGAAATTACACTGCAAGCAACTGGGTGGGGAAAAGAAGGAGGCTGGGGTGGGGATGGAGAGGGATAGTATGGTGTGGTTGGTGGACAATGAAGTGCTGCAGGTTAGGCAGAGAATTGGGGAGAGGAGGGGATAGGGGAGGGAAGTAGAATAAAAAGAGAGAAATGACTGGATGTGATGGTGGAATGACGGCTGTGTAGTGCTGGAATGGGAACTGGGAAGAGGCTGGATAGGTGAGAACAGTGACTAACCGCATCCAGACATTTATTTATTTCCTCTTCCGCTATCCCCCCCCCTCCCCTCTCCACGTATCCCCTGCTCACTGCCTATCCTGCAGCACTTCACTGTCCACCACCACCATCTACTATCCCTCCACATCCCTGCAACAGCGTCCTCCTTACCTCCACACAGTCGCCAGTCCCTTCATGCACTGGTGCTGCAGCTCGCAGCGTGGTTTCAGTTGTCTGAGACTGCAGTTGTGCGTATGAGTTGCGTTTGTGTGTGTGTGTGTGTGTGTGTGTGTGTGTGTGTGTGTGTATTTGCGTTTTGTATGTGCGAACGTATGTGAGTCTCTTGTTGACGACAGCCTTAATGGCCGAAGCTTTAATTGAGACAGTCATTTTGTGGTTCATGGTATGGGTTCCTGTAGTCACGTCCTAGTTCATGAGCCACGGGCAACGTATGAGTGGCCAAGTAAGTGGTCCCGACAGTCGGGATACCAGTTACTTTGGAAGAAGGCTGGGCATCTCGGACATATTCTGAGTCGTGGTCACCTTAGGGCTCATAGGGCAAAGACTACCAAATCCACCGGATAGTCTCTCAATCGTTAGGGGTAAAACCCAATGTGACTCGGGGCAAGTAAGGCTAGCAACCTGCTTCCCTGGTACTTCAAATATGATGCTGCCAACAATCAGAGCAAAATGCCTCGGACCTTTGGAGGTGACGGAGTCCCACCTCTGTCTGACAAACCAGGGACTCCTAAGATACGACTTGGCAAACAAATGGTAATGAGAGGGGGAGCTATTAATATCAATGGGGGCTACTCTGGGAAGAAGGTAGAGCTGGCAGAGGCTGCAAGTAAGATGGGGCTGGACGTTTTAGCTGTTAGTGACATTCGGGTAAGGGTTGAGAAAGAAGAGGAAGTGGGAGAATACAAGGTCTACCTGTCAGGAGTCACAGCAGCAATAGCACAATTGGATGTAGGGCTTTACATCAGGAAAGAAATCGAACCCAGCGTAGTTGCAATAAGGTATGTAAACGAACGACTGATGTGGATAGATTTGACAGTGTCTAGCAAGAAAATTAGCATTGTGTCAGTATATTCGCATTGTGAAGGGACAGATCAAGATAAGATGGATAGTTTTTATGAGGCACTCAGTGACGTAGTTGTTAGAGTAAAGGACAAGGACAGTGTCTGCTCATGGGTGATTTTAATGCCAGGATTGGAAATCAAACAGAAGGGTATGAAAAGGTTATGGGTAAATTTGGAGAGGATATGGAGGCCAACAGAAACGGGAAACAACTCTTGGATTTCTGTGCCAGTATGGGCTTAGTAATCACAAACTCCTATTTTAAACATAAGAACATTCACCAGTATACTTGGGAAGGCAGGAGACCATAGTCTGCAATGACTATATAATAACAGATCAGGAATTCAGGAAGGCTGCGAGGGACACACGTCTATTCAGGGGATTCTTTGATGACAGTGAACATTATTTAATCTGCAGTGAAATTGGGATTGTGAGGCCGAAAGTGCAGGAGGTCAGGTCCATATGTAGGAGGATAAGAGTGGAGAAACTTCAGGATAAGGAAATCAGGCACAAGTACATAACAGCGATCTGAGAAAGGTACCAGTTAGTTGAATGTAGTCAATTAGTCATTGGAAAAGGTATGGACAGGGTACAGAGACAGAGTACTAGAAGTGGCTAAAGAATGCCTTGGAACAGTAGTGTGTAAAAGTAGGATAAAGCAAACAGCTTGGTGAAATGACACAGTCAAGGCAGCCTGTAAAAGGAAAAAGAAGGCGTATCAAAAATGGCTACATACTAGAACTCAGGTAGACAGAGAAAGTTATGTTGAAGAAAGAAACAAAGCCAAACAGATAATTGCAGCATCCAAGAAGAAATCTTGGGAATACTTTGGAAACAGGTTGGAGACTATGAGTCAAGCTGCTGGAAAACCATTCTGGAGTGTAATTAGCAGTCTTCGAAAGGAGGGTAAGAAGGAAATGACAAGTAATTTGGACAGGTCAGGAAAACTGCTGGTGAATCCTGTGGATGTCTTGGGCAGATGGTGGGAATATTTTGAAGAGTTGCTCAATGTAGGTGAAAATACGATCAGTAATGTTTCAGATTTCGAGGTAGAATGGGATAGGAATGATGATGGAAATAGGATCACATTTGAGGAAGTGGAGAAAATGGTCAACAGATTGCAGTGCAATAAAGCAGCTGGGGTTGATGAAATTAAGTCGGAACTCATCAAATACAGTGGAATGTCAGGTCTTAAATGGCTACACAAGATAACTGAAATGGCCTGGGAGTCGGGACAAGTTCCATCAGACTGTACAAAAGCAGTAATCACACCAATCTTTAAACCTAGAAACAGAAAAGATTTTAACAACTACAGAGGTATCTCGTTAATCAGTGTTGTTGGTAAAATCTTCTCAGGTATTGTTGAAGTGCGAGTATTAGTTGAGGACCAATTGGATGAAAATCAGTGTGGGTTTAGGCCTCTTAGAGGTTGTCAGGACCAAATCTTTAGCTTACGGCAAATAATGGAGAAGTGTTATGAGTGGAACAGGGAATTGTATCTTTGTAGATATAGAAAGGGCATATGACCGGGTACCTAGGAGGAAGTTATGGTCTATTCTACGAGATTATGGAATAGGAGGCAAACTTTTGCAAGCAATTAAAGGTCTTTACATGGATAGTCAGGCAGCAGTTAGAGTTGACGGTAAATTGAGTTCATGGTTCAGAGTAGTTTCAGGGGTAAGACAAGACTGCAACCTGTCTCCACTGTTGTTCATATTATTTATGGATCATATGTTGAAAACAATAGACTGGCTGGGTGAGATTAAGATATGTGAACACAAAATAAGCAGTCTTGCATATGCGGATGACTTAGTTGTGATGGCAGATTCGATTGAAAGTTTGCAAAGTAATATTTCAGAGCTAGATCAGAAATGTAAGGTCTATAGTATGAAGATTAGCATCTCCAAAACGAAAGTAATGTCAGTGGGAAAGAAATATAAACGGATTGAGTGTCAAATTGGAGGAACAAAGTTAGAACAGGTGGACGGTTTCAAGTACTTAGGATGCATATTCTCACAGGATGGTAACATAGTGAAAGAACTGGAAGCGACGTGTAGCAAAGCTAATGCAGTGAGCGCTCAGCTACGATCTACTCTCTTCTGCAAGAAGGAAGTCAGTACCAAGACTAAGTTATCTGTGCACTGTTCAATTTTTCGACCAACTTTGTTGTATGGGAGCGAAAGCTGGGTGGATTCAGGTTACCTTATCAACAAGGTTGAGGTTACGGATATGAAAGTTGCTAGGATGATTGCAGGTACTGGTAGAGGGGTACAATGGCAGGAGGGTATCCACAATGAGGAAATCAAAGAAAAACTCGGAATGAACTCTATAGATGTAGCAATCAGGGCGAACAGGCTTAGATGGTGGGGTCATGTTACACGCATGGGAGAAGCAAGGTTACCCAAGAGACTCATGTGTTCAGCAGTAGAGGGTAGGAGTCGTGGCAGACCAAGGAGAAGGTAACTGGATTCGGTTAAGAATGATTTTGAAGTAATAGGTTTAACATCAGAAGAGGCACCAATGTTAGCACTGAATAGGGGATCATGGAGGAATTTTATAAGGGGGCTATGCTCCAGACTGAAAGCTGAAAGGCATAATCAGTCTTAAATGACGATGATGATGAGTCATTTTTTGTGCCTATCTGCGACTCATTAGTCTTCTGAATGGTTTCATGTGGCCCGCCGCTAATTCATCTCCAGTGTTAACCTCTTCATTTCAGAGTAGCACTTTGAACGTCTGTTTTCAATTATTTGCTACATGTATTCCAATATCAGTCTACCTCTATAGTTTTTGCCCTATACATCTCCCTGTAGTACCATGGAAGTCATTCCCTCATGTCTTAACAGATGTCCCATCATCCTGTCCCTTCTCCTTATCAGTGTTTTCCATGTATTCCTTTCCTCTCCAATTCTCCATAAAACTTCCTCATTCCTTACCTTATCAGTCCACCTCATATTCAACATTCGTCTGTAGCACTCAAATGCTTTGATTCTCTTCTGTTCTGCTTTTCCTACAGTCCATGTTTCACTATCATACAATGCTGAACTCCAGACGTAAATTCTCAGAAACTCCTTCCTCAAATAAAGGCCGATATTTGATAGACTTCTCTTGGGCATGAATGACTTTTTTGTCATAGCTAGTCTGTTTTTGATGTCCTCCTTGCTCCGTCCGTCACTGTTTATTTTTCTGCCTAGGTAGCAGAATTCCTTAACTTCATCTGCTTTGTGAACATCAATCCTGATGTTAAGTTTCTCGTCATTTCATTTCTACTACTTCTCATTACCTTCATCTTTCTTCGATTTACTCTCAATCCATACTGTGTACTCATTAGACTGTTCATTCCGTTCAGGAGTTCATGTAATTCTTCTTCATTTCAGTCAGGATAGCAATGTCATCAGTGAATCATATCACTGATATCCTTTCACCTTGAATTTTAATTCCACTCCTGAACATTTCTTAAATTTCCTTCATTGTTTCATCGACGTACAGATTGAACAATTGTGGTGAAAAGCTACATCCTTGTCTTACACCCTTTTTACACGAGCACTTCGTTCTTGGTCGTTCTCTCTTATTATTCCCTCTTGGTTGTTGTGCATATTGTATATGATCCGTCTCTCCCTATGACTTACCCCTACTTTTTTCTGAATTTCGAACATCTTGCAGCATTTTACATTGTGGAACCCTCTTTCCAGGTCGACAAATCGTATGAACGTGTCTTGATTTTTCTTTAGTCTTGATTCCATTATTAACTGCAACTTCAGAATTGCCGCTCTCGTGCCTCTACTTTTCCTAAAGCCAAACTGATCGTCATCTAGCGCATGCTCAATTTTCTTTTCCATTCATCTGTATGTTATTCTTGTCAGCAACTTGGATGCATGAGCTGTTAAACTGATTGTGCGATAATTCTCGCACTTGTCAGCTCTTTCCGTCTTTGGAATTGTGTGGATGAAGCTTTTCCGAAAATCAGATGATATTTCACCAGACTCATACATTCTACATACCAACGTGAATAGTCGTTTTATTGCCACTTACCCTAATTATTTTAAAAATTCTGATGCAATGTTGTCTATCCCTTCTGCCTTATTTCACCTGAAGTCCTCCAAAGCTCTTTTAAATTCTGATTCTAATACTTGATCCCCTATCTCTTCTTAATCTACTCCTGTTTCTTGTTCTATCACATCAGACAAATCTTCCCCCTCATAGAGGCATTCAATGTATCATTTCCACCTATCCGCTCTTTCTTCTGCATTTAACAGTGAAATTTGATTTTACTGTAAGCTGAGTCTGTCCTTCCGACAAACATTTCTTTCTCGATGTATTCACATTTTTCCTGAAGCCATTTCGTCTTAGTTTCCCTGCAATTTCTATTTATTTCATTCCTCAGCGACATGTATATCTGTATTCCTGAGTTTCCCGGAACATTTTTCTACTTCCTCCTTTCGTCAATCAACTGAAGTACTTCTGCTACCCTAGGTTTCCTCGCAGTTATCTTCTTTGTATTTTCCTTCCCAACTGCTTTGATGGCCCTTTTTAGAGACGTCCACTCCTCTTCAACTGTACTTCCTACAGATCTGTTCCTTATTGCTGTATCTATAGGCTTGGAGAACTTCAAGCCTATCTCGTCATTCCTTAGTAGTTTCCTATCCCACTTCTTTGCATATTGATTCTTTGTGACTAATGTCTTAAACTTCAGCCGACTCTTCATCACTACTATATTGTGATCTGAGTCTATATCTGCTCCTGTGTACGCCTTAGAATCAACTATCTCATTTCGGAATCCCTGTCAGGCCATGATGTAATCTCACTGAAATCTTCCCGTATCACACGGCCTTTTCCAAGTATACCTCTTCCTCTTGTCTTTCTTGAAACATTTTACAGAACTCAATTAGGCTTTCTACTCTTTCATTTCTTGTCCCAAGTACATATTCTCCTGTAATTTTTTCTCCTACACCTTGCCCTACAACTGCATTCCAGTCCCCCATGACTATTATATTTTTATCTCCCTTTACGCACTGTATTACGCTTTCAGTATCGTCATTCAATTTCTCTACTCTTCAACTACAACTTGCGACGTCGGCATGTATACCTGAACTATCTGCTTCGGTGTTGGTTTGCTGTCGATTCTGATAAGAACAACTCTGTCACTGAACTGTTCACAGTACCACACTCTCTGCCCTACCTTCCCATTCATAACGAATCCTACTCCTATCATTTTCTGCTGCTGTTGGTATTACTCTGTACTCTGACCAGAAATCCTTGTCTTCTTTCCACTTCACTTCACTGACCGATATTATCTCTAGATTGAGCCTTTCCTTTTCCCTTTTCAGATTTTCTAGTTTCCCTACTACGTTCAAGCATCTGACATTCAACGCTCCGACTCGTAGAACATTATCCTTCCGTTGATTATTCGATCTTTTTCTATTTCTCTTGGTAACCTCCTCCTTGTCAGTCCCCTCCTGGAGATCAGATCTACTGAACAGCTATTTCTACTATCTTACCACTTGTTAGACATTAAGGAGTAAATATGTTCAGTAAATGCATCTGACCAGGAATTTTCATCACCAAAGACACATTGCAAGACATATAAAGGAAACTAGTAAACACTGACAACCACTTGTTTGTAGCATGTTCTGTGCTCTCTAAATTCTACTTTAATGTTCCCAACAAAACAAAGCTCTTCCTCCATATCAATTACTTCAGTTAATCGGAGAGATTTCACTGCAGATTCCAGGAAAGAAAAGACATTCTTCTGTTTAAGCGAAAAAATTGTAACTCCGTTGGTACATTCTCCTCCTAAAAATAGTACAATTTTTGAATGTTGTTTGAGGCTTCTTGGTAGAACTACATAAAATTTCTCTCTAGTTTGGTTTTATCTGAAGTAGATAGAGCTTTCATGGCATTCGTAAGTGCAGTTATGAACAACTGATCTTTTCTTTGTTCCAGTTTTCTCTTCAGTAAGCACATTTCATCATAAGCTTCAACCACTGAAATAGTGTATCTTTTTAAGATATCGATACATATCCGTAAGTTAATCTTGTGGATCAAAACTCCTTTTCAGAACTTTGGGACAGTCCTCCCCAGTGATTTGAGGAAGCCTTTGTTGGTAGGCCAGATGTGGGATAATCTTTCTATTGCATGGTCTAAAGAGTGACAGTGGGTTGTAACATGTTCCAGTATCTATCCGTTCAACATGTGCAACTTCAAAATATTTCTTCAGTTCTTCATGGGTTTTCGCATACATGGAAACATGACTATGTATTTTCGAAAAAAAAAACATTTTCTAATGCCTGTATCAAGGCAATCGCTTGATGCCTCATTATATTATGGACAATATAAGCTGAGCGATTTGACGTGAAGTTCTTCAGTGTTCATCACGAATCAGCATAAAAA
The DNA here is from genome assembly GCF_023864345.2 of Schistocerca serialis cubense. Classification (NCBI taxonomy): domain Eukaryota; kingdom Metazoa; phylum Arthropoda; class Insecta; order Orthoptera; family Acrididae; genus Schistocerca; species Schistocerca serialis. The sequence continues at coordinate 404,501,667 of NC_064641.1, read as the reverse complement.
CAGAATTGTACTCTCAGTAACACATTAGTTTTGTCGACAGTATAGACAACAACGTTGTTTAAAGGCAGGCCATTTTTATTAACTATCACTATGAATCACTCATGCATACAACTTGCTTTTTACTCCACTTGTATCTGTGAAGTATTTTGCACACAGAGTAAACATATATTGCTGGCATCTATTACAACTGAAAATAAACAGTTTTTAGAAACGGTTCAAACTGCTCTGAGCACTATGGGACTTAACTTCTGAGGTCATCAGTCCCCTAGAACTTAGAACTACTTAAACCTAACTAACCTAAGGACATTACACACATCCATGCCCGAGGCAGGATTCGAACCTGCGACCGTAGCGGTCGCGCGGTTTTAGAAACAAACCTGTTACGGACATTGGAGCCAATAAATCTTGCCCCAAATTTTATTCCTTCGTTCTTCCACACGAAACACTGTTAGCAATGCTGGAATCCAAAAAAATTATGGGATATCAATTTATTCGAACAATCCGTTATAGCGTAACTATGAAGTAAAATAGTTATTTCTTCTACTGTCACGTTATCTTGTTGTGTTTGAGAGGCTACTTGAATGGGAAAATTAGAAATCTAGGTTTTTCATTTAATTTTGTGATCTTGTATTTACTTTATGGGTTTCAGTTGTAGCGTGTTGCTTGAGAGCTGATTCACAGCCTTGAGACACAACGAATTCACGTACTCAGGTGGAACATCAGGAGGAGGGGATGGACATAGAGAGTGAGTAAAAGGAGACATACAGTTGAGTGTAGAGAAGAAGATGAGCAGAAAGAGTATGGAGATAAGGGTGGGCTGAGAAAAGGGATGAGGAGATTGACAGAGAGAAAGGAGGCAGAGGGGAGGGCCAGAGAGAGGGATGGGCAGATTGACTTGGAAAGGTGGAGGTGATAATATAGGTTGGGGAGGAGGAGATACAGGAGGAAGGGGAGTGATGGACAGAGAGGATGAAGCAGATGGACAGAGAGGGCGGAGCAGAAGGTGGACATGGAGAAGTGCAAGAGGAGCTGGACAGGGAGTCACACGATGAGGCGCTGGACGGAGAAGGAAGCAGATGGGCTAACACAACATTGGAATATAATGGTAAAATGTCGGTAGCACAAAGCGCGGAAATTTGCTAACCCATTTACATCAAATATTTACACAATACTCCAATAAACATTTATACAGACATGGATTATACGTCCTTTTTTTTTAAAAAAAAAAAAAAAAAGATTGCAAGAAAGATAATGCTGCGCTGTGCCGTGAAAAGGTATGGTTTCGTTTCCTTTCCGGCAGTCAGTTTTCATTACGATAGCAGGACCGGCAAACCATTCGACAAATTGTGTCTGTCATACACAGTGTGAATCACGTAAAATAACACCGCAGATATGACGAAAATGAAACGTTTATTGATAGGTTGTTTACATAGAATGGACTGGTAGTCAGGGGCTCATATTGTTACCCAATACACTGGTTCTAATAATATTTAGAAAGTGTATTTCTTCTGCAAAAATACGCATTCTGATACTAACAGACTAATAGTAGGGTAAAGTAGAAATTCAGTCATGTTTTTTGCAGCACTTTTGTGCGAGTCGTTTACGAGATAGTGATTTGTGCAAACTTTCCAGACTGTTCCTTTTTAATGCCATTCAACCTGCGTAGTTGCTAAATAATATATTATTTTTGCTTACAGTGTGTTTGTGTTTTCCTTGAGTGCGCTTTGACTTCCTAGGTCGTGAGTGGATATGAGATTTACCAATGCAGGACAGGCCAACGCGCTCATGATCTATGGCGAGTGTAGCAAGAATGTGCCTGTTCTTGTATGATGTAAGCAGCAAGATATCCCAGTGAACATCAACCGTCTCTGCAATTATTTATCAAACTCTTTAATCGGTGGTAGCGCAACGCCTCTCACATCAACTCCCGCACAATCACACGAGAAAGCGGCATGAGGCATGCAAGTGTCGTATGCATTCTTCATCGACATAGTTTTTCATCCCTATCACATCTCTCTCCATCAAGAGCTGCATGGAAGTGATTATGACTACCGTGTTAAGTTTAACTTCTGTTCATGGGCATTACGACTGGATACTCCAGATGCATCATATATCTTGTTTAGTGATGAAGCCACATCTACCAGTCATAGCCAGGTAAACCACGAAACGTGGACAGTGGGTCTGTTGACATCCCCATTGGGATCGTCAGGTGGACTGCCTGCGTCTGTGGCGTGTAAACGTGTGGTGTGGGATAATGAACCATCAGCTTAGAGGCCCGTTCTTCATAGACGGGACACTGAACAGGCGCAAGTATCGCAGCCACCTTATAGATCATTTTCCACAGGCGATAGAAGAGGCTTTCCTCTGCAAACTAGGAGGAATCTGTGGTCCAACGCAATGTCGGTCCAGCCCATGCCTTTACGAATTGTGACTGGAGGCTTTTCCGGCGTATGTGTAGTTTCCCGGGTTCTTTGGTGCCCAGCCGGATCCGATCATTGAAGTCCTATGATATTTCGGCGAATAACCTTTCCGCCATCATTGAGTGGTACTGATAGAATGGTCTGTCTGCTCACTGTCGGAGTTATTTATATTCGTCAGTCGAGCTTCGATTCCTTGCGCGGACGGTCCGATTGACGTCGCAGACATTCCGATTGCGAGCGGCAACGTTTCGATTGTGGCCACCGACAATCCGTTTGCTGGAGCCGAACCAGGTCCGTGCCGTCCCCAGCGTCGCGCCGGGTGGTGGATCATGCAGCATCCTGTGCATTGTCCCCGGCGGTCGTCGTGGAAGCGTGTTGTGTCCACTTGAGGCGTGACTCCTTGATGGAGCTAAGTAATGGTTTCTATGCCTGGCTGAGTTGAAAACCTGTGCCTCGGTTTATGAGATTGTTCGTTACGTGAATTTCAATGGCCTCCTTGAAGATGCTGTCCCAGTAAAAGCTGGTTAGGGGCAGAATATTGGTCCCTCTTTATTTCGCGTTGTGCCCAGTTTCCAAGCAGAGTTCTGCCAATGCCGATTTGTTGGGCTGGTCTAGGCGGTGGTGTTCTTTGCAGTGGTCTTCGACTGTTCGGATTGTTTGACCGATACAGGATTTGCTGCAGTCACATGGAATATTATATATGCCTGCTTTGTTGAGGCCAAATCTGTCTTTCACTGTCCACAGTAAGGCGCGTATCTCGGATGGTGGTCGGAAGACAGTGTCAATTTTGTGTTGTTTTAGCAGTCTCCCAAGTTTTGACGTCACGTTGCCTGTATACGGTAGAAAGGCAAGGACTGGTTTCTCATCTTTAGACTGCTCTTCATCTGGGCTTCTGCTGTGTTTCAGTCGTCTGACAGCTGACTGGATCAGTCGATTGCTGTACCGGTTCTTGCGGAACACATTCTCCAGGTGCTTGTGTTCTTTGTGCCCCGTATGTCCGATATTGAATATGCCCTGTGAACCAGTGTGTTGAGAATTTAAGACAAAAATGAGACCCAAAATTAGAACCCATCCCCAATTTACAAAACAAATGGTGTCACCACAGCTAAAAGTAAAAGTAAGCTAAGGCTACAAAATGGCAGTAAGCCCTCCATCATGTGACCTTCCCACGCGTTTGGTTTGGTGGAAGAAAAAAAAACAAAAGAAAAAAAAGATTGGGACCTCCTCAGACTGCTCTCCCCCCATGCAATCAAAACAGACCTGATTGCTTATGGATGTGCTCGCGTACAGCGAGGGTTAGTGACTTCGCGGTCGACACGAGAGCATCAGGAGTCAACCCACGACATCAGTCTGGCCGGTGTGAGCTGCGATGCAATGAGACGGGAGATCGGCGCTCCTTCCTGGGGCCGTTGAAGCGGCTGGGAGCGCGATTTGTGGGTGCTGCGCCAGGTCTTCCCGAGAAATCGCAGTTTATTAGAAGTTAAGTGATTGGTGATATGTTGTTTGACCTACTCTTGTTAAATTCTCCTTGTTTTCTTGTTGAGGTCACTAGCCGCGTTGCTTTGGGGTCGTCCCACCATTCTTCTCCGTTTGCCCACCCGCGGGAAGGTGGTTGTTTATAAATTGGGTGGTCCGTTCTTCTCTTGTGGAGTGGGGGCGGGTTAGAGCAATCCGCGGTTCGGGTTGTTCGGTAATCTCCCTATCAATCTACCGTACGTTAGTAGCTGCCTCTGTCATGTTTGTCGGATTTGGTGTGTTATCGAATTTATTGCTTGGAGTGTGACGGCGTAATACCTGAAATATGTTTTGATCTTCGTAAATTGTATTATTGCCCATGATCTTGAGAGGCGGTATCTGTGTATTGTAGAGCATCTTAACTATTGTTTCGCCAACCTTGTAGAATTTTATATAAGATTGCATTTCATGGTCTTTTATTCAAGTGATCATTTTAGTATATAAATTTGTCACCCTTTAACCATAAGACTTTTCTTAGAAGTTAAAATCAAGTTGCACCTTCGGTGGCAAGGTTAATATTTTAATTGTTAGTTTTTGTACCATTACCATCCGTCCTATGGTGGTGCATAGTTTGTGTGCTTGTGTAAATTGTTAAAAATTTTAGTTTAAAGTTATCTGGTGTGTTGCAGATTTGCACCAGTGTAGTCTTTCAGAGGCTGTTGTGAGCGGTCGTAACTACGGCCGTGTCAAAAGGGAGTGGCAAGGTACTCTGCCTGTAAGCTCATACAGTCAAATCTGACAAATCTGAATAAATTGTAACTTTGATAATTAGAGGGTGCTTTCTGATTATAATTTGAAATCCATTTCTTTTAAAAAATGCTTTTAGCGCAATTAAAATGAATAAAATTCCCATTAGTTGAAAGGAATTTGGTTATGATTTCATCAGTTACTCCCTGGCAACTACCTCCATTTTTATATAGCGTGATTAAATGTATTAATGTTCTTGATGAATCACTATTAAATAAAATAAATTCTTAAGAATATTCTTTGAAAATAAATCACGGTTCATTTCTGGTAGCAGAGCGTGGTTAGTGTTCTTGCTACTACTCTTTGAGTGACTGATGGAATTGTAGTTGTACTTATTTTATAATTTTTTAATATTTCGCTTTGGCCAAGTGACTGTTTAGCTGCATGTTTCAAGTTGTTATGGCGTCCAGAAAATGTCCAGGATTAGGCCTGATGCGCAGAAGTAAACTCTTATGAGTTGCGTATTCGTAATATAAACAACAACGCACTGTTCCTGAGTTGCTTGCGGACTTAAACGATGCCTTGCTCAATCCGGTCCAAATTTCACCGGAAGTTATTGGTTCCTTTCCGACAGCCATGGCAGCGTCGGCAGAAAGGTCGGTGGTTTCCAACAACATTTAGACTGGTTATGTGTTGTTCAACCGAGTCGCAAGCAGTTAGCTAGACTACGCGCACATTTGGTGTACGTGTTTAACCTGGTCTCTGCTCTAGAACAAGTTCTTGTAAACGAGGCTGATCGTAAGGAAGTAGCTGAGTTGCAGCGAAACGTGGCTGCGTTCCAGATTAGGTTAACTGGGTTAGGGTCTAGCTCGGAAGAATCTATTGGGCGGGTCCAAGTCGATCCGGCACGAACAGAAGCGAACTAAATAACCCAAACCGCGGAATTAAACCTAACTCGGAGTTTGTCGCACTGATGACCACTACTGTGGTCATCAGTCCCCTAGAACTTAGAACTACTTAAACCTAACTAACCTAAGGAGATCACACACATCCATGCCCGAGGCAGGATTCGAACCTGCGACCGCAGCAGTTGCGCGGTTCCGGACTGCACGCCTAGAACCGCTAGACCACCGCGGCCGGCTAGGGTGTAGGAGATTTAAGTGTAGAATCGCTAGCGAAGATATAGGAAAATTCTGTGGTTACTATTTTATTTTGAGCAGCATTCTTTTGATTTTCGAATATCGCACTCCACCCTGTTAGCTCTGCTGTACCGGTTAGCAAAGGGGAAGTGTAACGAATTAATTTCTAGAGCTCTTTCGGAGGGGTTCTCGTTATCACAACTTAGACAACTTAGAATCACTAAGAGACTCACAGAGGGTTTTAGGAAACATCTAGAATGTCAGTATATTTAGGTGCAGGCCGCTAGTGAAGATTTGTCGACGTATGTGGAAAGGGTAAGGGTAGCTTCGCAGGCCTTGCTAAGTGATTTGTCAGAAGAACAATTGATTGCAGTAGTTTTGGAAGGATGGCGGCTGCTGATAAAATACATTTCATTTTCAAGTCACCCCCAAAGTCCTGGGAAGATCTCTCTGTTGTTGTTACTCCTGCTTCTGCGCTAGAGTTAAGCGAGGACTCTAGGAATGGTAGTGTGTTGGGACAAGCTTAGGAAAATTTGGAAGTGGAGAGAGATCGTCCAAGTAGAAATTATCAAGGAGTACACAGGAATTATTTTCGATGTGGGGCTAGTACATATCTGGTTAGGAGTTGTCCGGTTTTACGTGGGGCAAGAAGTACTAAGCGACATAAGGGCAGGCGGCATGTTTCCAGGAGTAACTTATTGTTTAGTGAGGGGCGTGCCGTAGTTGCTGATTCCCCATTACGTCGACCTTATGTTTGTCTGAGTTTGAATCAGGAACCCCTCTGCGCCATATTGAATACGGTTAACACTTATTTCTTGCTTAATGGGGCTTGGTTTCTGGAATTTGGCAATCTTACCAGGCTCAAACCTGAAAAGATCCCGCTTCGGAATGTCGTATGGCCAATGGTCAGGTGTTGCCTCTGGCGGGGTGGGTTAAGGGTAGTGTCTCGGTAGGACGGTTCTCCTGGCCAATGATCTTTGCTATCGTTGCTAACCTGCCGGTAAATATGGTGCTTGGTTGCGATTTCATTCTAAAACAACTTGTTCTGGATTATTCAGGTGGTAAGTTTTTTTTCCCTAAATTTGCGCCAAGTCAGAAGTTCGAATTTTGTGAATGTCGAGCGGCGGTGTCATCCATGCCTTCTTCATTGTCGGTCACTACTATCGATAAGGTCAATCTTGATCATCTTTCCCCGAGTCAGGTTCAACAGGTCCATCAGTTATTGGAGGCTTTTCCTGACTTATTTTGCGATAAAATTGGAGTATCGAATAAATTAGAATATCATATTCGTTTGACTGACAATATTCCGGTTAGGCAGTCCCCATATCGTCTCTCACCACCTAAGATGAAAGTATTGCGGGAGAAGGTACAGAAGATGTTAAATCAAAGGGTTATCCATCTCTCGACTTCTCCATATGCCTCTTCGATATTCTTGGTAGCGAAGGATCAGGGTAGCGATTTCAGGGCGGTGGTTGATTACCGTCGTTTGAATGAGGAGGTGGTGTTTGAATCAGTTCCGTTGCCTGATCTACACAATTCCTTTACTTGGTATTCAGGCGCGTCTTGGTTCACCGTTCTGGACTTACATCAAGCTCATTATCAGATTCCGTTGACCGAGGAGTGTAAATATGTTACAGCGTTTTGCCCCGATTGGAATCTATTAAAATTTAACAGGGTCCCATTTGGGCTGGGTACCGGAGCTGCTGTGTTGACTCGTCTATTAGATAGTATACTGGGTGAATTAAAATTGGGTTTTGTTTGTAACTATTTGGATGACCTTGTGATACATAGTAAATCGTTTGAAGAGCATTTGAGTCGTTTATATTAAGTATTTACTAAGCTTCAGCAGGCTGGTTTAACCGTTGAACTCTCGAAAGTTACACTTGCGAAGCCAAAAATTTCCTTTCTAGGCCATAGTGTTTCAGGCGATGAGGTTCGGATCCATCAAGAGCGCACTAAAGCCTTGCGCGCACTCCCACCTCCTCCTGATAAGCGGGGAGTCGCTAAGTTTATTGGTATGGCAAATTATTTCAGGAGGTTCGTTCCGAATTTTGCGGCCTTAGCTGCCCGTTTGAATCAGCTTCGTAAAAGAGGAGTTAAATTTACTTGGGTCCTACCCAGCAGGCGGCCTTCGAACAGATCAAAACGACCATCGCTAATCCACCGGTGTTCGGGGCGCCTGATTTTGATAAGCCTTTTATAGTTCATACGGACGCGTCGAGTGCGGGTGTGTCAGCCATCTTATTACAAGAATGGCAAGGTCAGCGGCAGCCTTTGGCCTATGGCTTGCGCCGTTTGAATGATGCTGAGGCAAAATACTCAGTTTACGGATGTGAGGCCATGGCGGTCCTATTTGCATTAGAAAAATTCTGGTTTTACCTTGAGCACAAACCTTTTTTGCTGGAAACGGATAACCAAGCCTTAAGTTGGGTTTTGGCTGGGCCACGCAAGACCGGTCGAATCGTCTGTTGGGCCGTGAGAATTTCAGCCTTTAAATTTAGGGTTAAGCATATCAGAGATTCTGAGAATGTGGTGGCTGATGCTCTCAGCCGTATGTTTGAACCACCAAGTGATGGTTCGAAGGAGCAGCATCAGGGTCCACTTCAGGGTCAATTTTTGGTTTTGAGGGAGGTACCTCAGTTGTTTAGTAATCTTGAAGAAAACCAGGTTGAGGAATTGGGTCCCATCAAGCAGCGGATTAGGTCAGGTGAGGTTATTGGAAATTACAGTTTGGGGAAAGGTATCCTATGTAAAGCAGTGGGCCGAGAGCGCCACCACCGTATTTGCCTGCCACGAACGTTAATCCAGCCAATATTTCAGTGCTTTCATTAGTCTTCGGTGGAAGGTCACTTAGGGACATATAAAACGATTCACAAAATTAAGCAGTATGTGACTTGGCCTCATCTGGAGCGCGACATAAAGAAGTTAGTAGCCGGGTGTCATGTGTGTCGGGCCGCGAAACCTAGTAACGCCCTACAGCAAGGTCTGTTGTCTTCGGAACGTGAAAATTATCCAATGGACCGTCTTTATATCGATTATGTGGGTCCGTTGCCATGTTCCAGTAGAGGAAATATGTATTGATGCCTTTTCTCGCTTTACTTGGCTTATTCCTAGTAGATGTAGTACTTCCAACTTAAGTATTTCTCACCTTACTAACATCTTTTCGGCCTTTGGGCCTACTAAGAGCTTGATTAGTGATAATGCCCCTGCTTTTGTGTCGGATGAGTTTAAGCCTTTGTTTCGGGAATGGCTTCAAGCACATAAACACAACACCGTATAACCCTCAGGGGTCCTTTGCTGAACGTGTGAATCGCAACCTAAAATCAGCTTTAATAATTTACCATCAAGTTAAACAGAGTAAGTGGGATACTAACTTGCCCTGGATTAATTTTGCGTTTACCACTGCGGTTCATGAGGCTTTGAAGACTACTCCGGTCTCTATCTTATTGGCCTATCGTATCAATTCACCTTTGTCTAACTTATGGCGCATCCAAGACTAACTTCCTGAGCGAGTATCCCCGGGGTTAATTAGAAGGAACTGGAATCGAGCTCGTCGCACTATAGCGGCTGCCAATGGTCGTCAAGCCGTGCGGTACAACCGCAATAGGCGTCCTTATCAGAGAAAACGCGGTAGGGAATATCGAGTCCATTTGAACCAGGAGAAGTCTCTGAGTTCGGGGGCCTGTTCTAGTTTGAGGGGCGGGGGCTGAGCCGTGGTAAAAATTGCGGTTTTGAAGAGCGCGCCACGGAGCGCAGTGTGAAGCAGTCGCCCTCCGTCTCTGGCGGTGGTGCAGCTGTGGCAATCGCAGCTTTGGTGTCTCCTTCTGGTGGGAAAGGGGAAAGACTGCCTGTTCACGTGCATTTAAGGAGCGCTATGAGCTCGCCAGTCGGTCAGTATGGGTCAGTCTCTCGTCCCCAGCTTGCTAGTCTGTCTCTCGTCCGCATTTGTTAGGCAGATAGTGTCTGTCGTTCGGAGTGCTAGTATGTCTGTCGTTCGGCTCAACGTTTAAATCCGGCAAAATGAGAGTCTTTCCACTCGGCCTTTAAGAGAACTCAGCGAGTGGTCACCAGGTCGGGGCTTAGTTCCTGCATCTGAGTCTGAGCGCTAGGCCGCCAGTCTGCTCGAAATGGTCATTAACGGTTGGATCGATCGGTTGGTCGGTCTCGCGCTGAGACACGAGATGACTTGTCCGTCTTGAGCGTCGGCGCATATGAGGTCGCCAAGTGAGTCCTGTGGGCCGTGGCGTACGGCGAGGGTTAGTGACTTCGCGGTCAACACGAGAGCAACAGGAGTCAACCTCCGACGCAATGAGACGGGAGATCGGCACTCCTTCCTGCGTCCGTTGAAGCGGCTGGCAGCGGACGGTTCGGGAGAGCGATTTGTGGGTGCTGCGCCAGGTCTTCTCGAGAAATCGCAGTTTATTAGAGGTTAAGTGATTGGTGATATGTTGTTTGACCTATCTTGTTAAATTCTCCTTGTTTTCTTGTTGAGGTCACTAGCCGCTTTGCTTTGGGGTCGTCCCACCATTCTTCTCCGTTTGCCCACCCGCGGGAAGGTGGTTGTTTATAAATTGGGTGGTCCGTTTTTCTCTTGTGGAGTGGGGGCGGGTTAGAGCAATCCGCGGTTCGGGTTGTTCGGTAATCTCCCTATCAATCTACCGTACGTTAGTAGCTGCCTCTGTCATGTTTGTCGGATTTGGTGTGTTATCGAATTTATTGCTTGGAGTGTGACGGCGTAATACCTGAAATATGTTTTGATCTTCGTAAATTGTATTATTGCCCATGATATTGAGAGGCGGTATCTGTGTATTGTAGAGCATCTTAACTATTGTTTGGCCAACCTTGTAGAATTTTATATAAGATTGCATTTCATGGTCTTTTATTTAAGTGATCATTTTAGTATATAAATTTGTCACCCTTTAACCATAAGACTTTTCTTAGAAGTTAAAATCAAGTTGCACCTTCGGTGGCAAGGTTAATACACTCCTGGAAATTGAAATAAGAACACCGTGAATTCATTGTCCCAGGAAGGGGAAACTTTATTGACACATTCCTGGGGTCAGATACATCACATGATCACACTGACAGAACCACAGGCACATAGACACAGGCAACAGAGCATGCACAATGTCGGCACTAGTACAGTGTATATCCACCTTTCGCAGCAATGCAGGCTGCTATTCTCCCATGGAGACGATCGTAGAGATGCTGGATGTAGTCCTGTGGAACGGCTTGCCATGCCATTTCCACCTGGCGCCTCAGTTGGACCAGCGTTCGTGCTGGACGTGCAGACCGCGTGAGACGACGCTTCATCCAGTCCCAAACATGCTCAATGGGGGACAGATCCGGAGATCTTGCTGGCCAGGGTAGTTGACTTACACCTTCTAGAGCACGTTGGGTGGCACGGGATACATGCGGACGTGCATTGTCCTGTTGGAACAGCAAGTTCCCTTGCCGGTCTAGGAATGGTAGAACGATGGGTTCGATGACGGTTTGGATGTACCGTGCACTATTCAGTGTCCCATCGACGATCACCAGTGGTGTATGGCCAGTGTAGGAGATCGCTCCCCACACCATGATGCCGGGTATTGGCCCTGTGTGCCTCAGTCGTATGCAGTGCTGATTGTGGCGCTCACCTGCACGGCGCCAAACACGCATACGACCATCATTGGCACCAAGGCAGAAGCAACTCTCATCGCTGAAGACGACACGTCTCCATTCGTCCCTCCATTCACGCCTGTTGCGACACCACTGGAGGCGGGCTGCACGATGTTGGGGCGTGAGCGGAAGACGGCCTAACGGTGTGCGGGACCGTAGCCCAGCTTCATGGAGATGTTTGCGAATGGTCCTCGCCGATACCCCAGGAGCAACAGTGTCCCTAATTTGCTGGGAAGTGGCGGTGCGGTCCCCTACGGCACTGCGTAGGATCCTACAGTCTTGGCGTGCATCCGTGCGTCGCTGCGGTCCGGTCCCAGGTCGACGGGCACATGCACCTTCCGCCGACCACTGGCGACCACATCGATGTACTGTGGAGACCTCACGCCCCACGTGTTGAGCAATTCAGCGGTACGTCCACCCGGCCTCCCGCATGCCCACTATACGCCCTCGCTCAAAGTCTGTCAACTGCACATACGGTTCACGTCCACGCTGTCGCGGCATGCTACCAGTGTTAAAGACTGCGATGGAGCTCCATATGCCACGGCAAACTGGCTGACACTGACGGCGGCGGTGCACAAATGCTGCGCAGCTAGCACCATTCGACGGCCAACACCGCGGTTCCTGGTGTGTCCGCTGTGCCGTGCATGTGATCATTGCTTGTACAGCCCTCTCGCAGTGTCCGGAGCAAGTATGGTGTGTCTGACACACCGGTGTCAATGTGTTCTTTTTTCCATTTCCAGGAGTGTATTTTAATTGTTAGTTTTTGTACCATTACCATCCGTCCTATGGTGGTGCATAGTTTGTGTGCTTGTGTAAATTGTTAAAAATTTTAGTTTAAAGTTATCTGGTGTGTTGCAGATTTGCACCAGTGTAGTCTTTCAGAGGCTGTTGTGAGCGGTCGTAACTACGGCCGTGTCAAAAGGGAGTGGCAAGGTTGTCTGCCTGTAAGCTCATACAGTCAAATCTGACAAATCTGAATAAATTGTAACTTTGATAATTAGAGGGTGCTTTCTGATTATAATTTGAAATCCATTTCTTTTAAAAAATGCTTTTAGCGCAATTAAAATGAATAAAATTCCCATTAGTTGAAAGGAATTTGGTTATGATTTCATCAGTTACTCCCTGGCAACTACCTCCATGTTTATATAGCGTGATTAAATGTATTAATGTTCTTGATGAATCACTATTAAATAAAATAAATTCTTAAGAATATTCTTTGAAAATAAATCACGGTTCATTTCTGGTAGCAGAGCGTGGTTAGTGTTCTTGCTACTACTCTTTGAGTGACTGATGGAATTGTAGTTGTACTTATTTTATAATTTTTTAATATTTCGCTTTGGCCAAGTGACTGTTTAGCTGCATGTTTCAAGTTGTTATGGCGTCCAGAAAATGTCCAGGATTAGGCCTGATGCGCAGAAGTAAACTCTTATGAGTTGCGTATTCGTAATATAAACAACAACGCACTGTTCCTGAGTTGCTTGCGGACTTAAACGATGCCTTGCTCAATCCGGTCCAAATTTCACCGGAAGTTATTGGTTCCTTTCCGACAGCCATGGCAGCGTCGGCAGAAAGGTCGGTGGTTTCCAACAACATTTAGACTGGTTATGTGTTGTTCAACCGAGTCGCAAGCAGTTAGCTAGACTACGCGCACATTTGGTGTACGTGTTTAACCTGGTCTCTGCTCTAGAACAAGTTCTTGTAAACGAGGCTGATCGTAAGGAAGTAGCTGAGTTGCAGCGAAACGTGGCTGCGTTCCAGATTAGGTTAACTGGGTTAGGGTCTAGCTCGGAAGAATCTATTGGGCGGGTCCAAGTCGATCCGGCACGAACAGAAGCGAACTAAATAACCCAAACCGCGGAATTAAACCTAACTCGGAGTTTGTCGCACTGATGACCACTACTGTGGTCATCAGTCACCTAGAACTTAGAACTACTTAAACCTAACTAACCTAAGGAGATCACACACATCCATGCCCGAGGCAGGATTCGAACCTGCGACCGCAGCAGTTGCGCGGTTCCGGACTGCACGCCTAGAACCGCTAGACCACCGCGGCCGGCTAGGGTGTAGGAGATTTAAGTGTAGAATCGCTAGCGAAGATATAGGAAAATTCTGTGGTTACTATTTTATTTTGAGCAGCATTCTTTTGATTTTCGAATATCGCACTCCACCCTGTTAGCTCTGCTGTACCGGTTAGCAAAGGGGAAGTGTAACGAATTAATTTCTAGAGCTCTTTCGGAGGGGTTCTCGTTATCACAACTTAGACAACTTAGAATCACTAAGAGACTCACAGAGGGTTTTAGGAAACATCTAGAATGTCAGTATATTTAGGTGCAGGCCGCTAGTGAAGATTTGTCGACGTATGTGGAAAGGGTAAGGGTAGCTTCGCAGGCCTTGCTAAGTGATTTGTCAGAAGAACAATTGATTGCAGTAGTTTTGGAAGGATGGCGGCTGCTGATAAAATACATTTCATTTTCAAGTCACCCCCAAAGTCCTGGGAAGATCTCTCTGTTGTTGTTACTCCTGCTTCTGCGCTAGAGTTAAGCGAGGACTCTAGGAATGGTAGTGTGTTGGGACAAGCTTAGGAAAATTTGGAAGTGGAGAGAGATCGTCCAAGTAGAAATTATCAAGGAGTACACAGGAATTATTTTCGATGTGGGGCTAGTACATATCTGGTTAGGAGTTGTCCGGTTTTACGTGGGGCAAGAAGTACTAAGCGACATAAGGGCAGGCGGCATGTTTCCAGGAGTAACTTATTGTTTAGTGAGGGGCGTGCCGTAGTTGCTGATTCCCCGTTACGTCGACCTTATGTTTGTCTGAGTTTGAATCAGGAAACCCTCTGCGCCATATTGGATACGGTTAACACTTATTTCTTGCTTAATGGGGCTTGGTTTCTGGAATTTGGCAATCTTACCAGGCTCAAACCTGAAAAGATCCCGCTTCGGAATGTCGTATGGCCAATGGTCAGGTGTTGCCTCTGGCGGGGTGGGTTAAGGGTAGTGTCTCGGTAGGACGGTTCTCCTGGCCAATGATCTTTGCTATCGTTGCTAACCTGCCGGTAAATATGGTGCTTGGTTGCGATTTCATTCTAAAACAACTTGTTCTGGATTATTCAGGTGGTAAGTTTTTTTCCCTAAATTTGCGCCAAGTCAGAAGTTCGAATTTTGTGAATGTCGAGCGGCGGTGTCATCCATGCCTTCTTCCTTGTCGGTCACTACTATCGATAAGGTCAATCTTGATCATCTTTCCCCGAGTCAGGTTCAACAGGTCCATCAGTTACTGGAGGCTTTTCCTGACTTATTTTGCGATAAAATTGGAGTATCGAATAAATTAGAATATCATATTCGTTTGACTGACAATATTCCGGTTAGGCAGTCCCCATATCGTCTCTCACCACCTAAGATGAAAGTATTGCGGGAGAAGGTACAGAAGATGTTAAATCAAAGGGTTATCCATCTCTCGACTTCTCCATATGCCTCTTCGATATTCTTGGTAGCGAAGGATCAGGGTAGCGATTTCAGGGCGGTGGTTGATTACCGTCGTTTGAATGAGGAGGTGGTGTTTGAATCAGTTCCGTTGCCTGATCTACACAATTCCTTTACTTGGTATTCAGGCGCGTCTTGGTTCACCGTTCTGGACTTACATCAAGCTCATTATCAGATTCCGTTGACCGAGGAGTGTAAATATGTTACAGCGTTTTGCCCCGATTGGAATCTATTAAAATTTAACAGGGTCCCATTTGGGCTGGGTACCGGAGCTGCTGTGTTGACTCGTCTATTAGATAGTATACTGGGTGAATTAAAATTGGGTTTTGTTTGTAACTATTTGGATGACCTTGTGATACATAGTAAATCGTTTGAAGAGCATTTGAGTCGTTTATATTAAGTATTTACTAAGCTTCAGCAGGCTGGTTTAACCGTTGAACTCTCGAAAGTTACACTTGCGAAGCCAAAAATTTCCTTTCTAGGCCATAGTGTTTCAGGCGATGAGGTTCGGATCCATCAAGAGCGCACTAAAGCCTTGCGCGCACTCCCACCTCCTCCTGATAAGCGGGGAGTCGCTAAGTTTATTGGTATGGCAAATTATTTCAGGAGGTTCGTTCCGAATTTTGCGGCCTTAGCTGCCCGTTTGAATCAGCTTCGTAAAAGAGGAGTTAAATTTACTTGGGTCCTACCCAGCAGGCGGCCTTCGAACAGATCAAAACGACCATCGCTAATCCACCGGTGTTCGGGGCGCCTGATTTTGATAAGCCTTTTATAGTTCATACGGACGCGTCGAGTGCGGGTGTGTCAGCCATCTTATTACAAGAATGGCAAGGTCAGCGGCAGCCTTTGGCCTATGGCTTGCGCCGTTTGAATGATGCTGAGGCAAAATACTCAGTTTACGGATGTGAGGCCATGGCGGTCCTATTTGCATTAGAAAAATTCTGGTTTTACCTTGAGCACAAACCTTTTTTGCTGGAAACGGATAACCAAGCCTTAAGTTGGGTTTTGGCTGGGCCACGCAAGACCGGTCGAATCGTCTGTTGGGCCGTGAGAATTTCAGCCTTTAAATTTAGGGTTAAGCATATCAGAGATTCTGAGAATGTGGTGGCTGATGCTCTCAGCCGTATGTTTGAACCACCAAGTGATGGTTCGAAGGAGCAGCATCAGGGTCCACTTCAGGGTCAATTTTTGGTTTTGAGGGAGGTACCTCAGTTGTTTAGTAATCTTGAAGAAAACCAGGTTGAGGAATTGGGTCCCATCAAGCAGCGGATTAGGTCAGGTGAGGTTATTGGAAATTACAGTTTGGGGAAAGGTATCCTATGTAAAGCAGTGGGCCGAGAGCGCCACCACCGTATTTGCCTGCCACGAACGTTAATCCAGCCAATATTTCAGTGTTTTCATTAGTCTTCGGTGGAAGGTCACTTAGGGACATATAAAACGATTCACAAAATTAAGCAGTATGTGACTTGGCCTCATCTGGAGCGCGACATAAAGAAGTTAGTAGCCGGGTGTCATGTGTGTCGGGCCGCGAAACCTAGTAACGCCCTACAGCAAGGTCTGTTGTCTTCGGAACGTGAAAATTATCCAATGGACCGTCTTTATATCGATTATGTGGGTCCGTTGCCATGTTCCAGTAGAGGAAATATGTATTGATGCCTTTTCTCGCTTTACTTGGCTTATTCCTAGTAGATGTAGTACTTCCAACTTAAGTATTTCTCACCTTACTAACATCTTTTCGGCCTTTGGGCCTACTAAGAGCTTGGTTAGTGATAATGCCCCTGCTTTTGTGTCGGATGAGTTTAAGCCTTTGTTTCGGGAATGGCTTCAAGCACATAAACACAACACCGTATAACCCTCAGGGGTCCTTTGCTGAACGTGTGAATCGCAACCTAAAATCAGCTTTAATAATTTACCATCAAGTTAAACAGAGTAAGTGGGATACTAACTTGCCCTGGATTAATTTTGCGTTTACCACTGCGGTTCATGAGGCTTTGAAGACTACTCCGGTCTCTATCTTATTGGCCTATCGTATCAATTCACCTTTGTCTAACTTATGGCGCATCCAAGACTAACTTCCTGAGCGAGTATCCCCGGGGTTAATTAGAAGGAACTGGAATCGAGTTCGTCGCACTATAGCGGCTGCCAATGGTCGTCAAGCCGTGTGGTACAACCGCAATAGGCGTCCTTATCAGAGAAAACGCGGTAGGGAATATCGAGTCCATTTGAACCAGGAGAAGTCTCTGAGTTCGGGGGCCTGTTCTAGTTTGAGGGGAGGAGGCTGAGCCGTGGTAAAAATTGCGGTTTTGAAGAGCGCGCCACAGAGCGCAGTGTGAAGCAGTCGCCCTCCGTCTCTGGCGGTGGTGCAGCTGTGGCAATCGCAGCTTTGGTGTCTCCTTCTTGTGGGAAAGGGGAAAGACTGCCTGTTCACGTGCATTTAAGGAGCGCTATGAGCTCGCCAGTCGGTCAGTATGGGTCAGTCTCTCGTCCCCAGCTTGCTAGTCTGTCTCTCGTCCGCATTTGTTAGGCAGATAGTGTCTGTCGTTCGGAGTGCTAGTATGTCTGTCGTTCGGCTCAACGTTTAAATCCGGCAAAATGAGAGTCTTTCCACTCGGCCTTTAAGAGAACTCAGCGAGTGGTCACCAGGTCGGGGCTTAGTTCCTGCATCTGAGTCTGAGCGCTAGGCCGCCAGTCTGCTCGAAATGGTCATTGACGGTTGGATCGATCGGTTGGTCGGTCTCGCGCTGAGACACGAGATGACTTGTCCGTCTTGAGCGTCGGCGCATGTGAGGTCGCCAAGTGAGTCCAGTGGGCCGCAGCGTACGGCGAGGGTTAGTGACTTCGCGGTCAACACGAGAGCAACAGGAGTCAACCTGCGACGCAATGAGACGGGAGATCGGCGCTCCTTCCTGCGTCCGTTGAAGCGGCTGGCAGCGGACGGTTCGGGAGAGCGATTTGTGGGTGCTGCGCCAGGTCTTCTCGAGAAATCGCAGTTTATTAGAAGTTAAGTGATTGGTGATATGTTGTTTGATCTACTCTTGTTAAATTCTCCTTGTTTTCTTGTTGAGGTCACTAGCCGCGTTGCTTTGGGGTCGTCCCACCATTCTTCTCCGTTTGCCCACCCGCGGGAAGGTGGTTGTTTATAAATTGGGTGGTCCGTTTTTCCCTTGTGGAGTAGGGGCGGGTTAGAGCAATCTGCGGTTTGGGTTGTTCGGTAATCTCCCTATCAATCTACCGTACGTTAGTAGCTGCCTCTGTCATGTTTGTCGGATTTGGTGTGTTATCGAATTTATTGCTTGGAGTGTGACGGCCTAATACCCGAAATATGTTTTGATTTTTGGAAATTGTATATTTGATTATGATCTTGAGAGGCGGTATCTGTGTACTGTAGAGCATTGTAACTATTGGTTGGCAAACCTTGTAGAATTTTATATATGATAGCATTTCATGGTCTTTTATTTAAATGATCATTTGAGTATATAAAGTTGCCACCCTTTCACCGTATGAATTTTCTTAGAGGTTAAAATCAAGTTGGACCTTCGATGACAAGGTTAATATTTTAATTGTTAGTGTTTTGTACCATTACCATCCCTCCTACGGGGGTGCATAGTTTGTGTGCTTGTGTAAATTGTTAAAAATCTTAGTTTAAAGTTATCTGGTGTGTTGCAGATTTGCACCAGTGTAGTCTTTCAGAGGTTGTTTTGAGTGGTCGTAACTACGGCCTTGTCAAAAGGGAGTGGCAAGGTTCTCTGCCTGAAAGCTCATACAGTCAAAACGTGTTTCTTTCTGCATCTGAATAAATTGTAACTTTGACATTTAGAGAGTGCCTTCTGATTATAATTTGAAATCTGTTTCTTTTAAAAAATGCTTTTAGGCACTATTAAAGTGAATAAAATTCCCATATGTTCCCTGGCAACTACTTCCATGCTTACATAGTGTGATTAAATGCGTTAATGTTCTTGATGAATCGCTAGTAAATAAAATAAATTCTTAAGAATATTCTTTGAAAATAAATCACGGTTCAACTCCAGTCTCGTGTTGTTCGTGGAAAGAAAGATTTTCGGTATGCCTCTGTGTGGGCTTTAATATCTCTGATTTTATCCTCATGGTCTCTTCGCGAGATATACGTAGGAGAGAGCAATATACTGTTTGACTCCTCGGTGAATGTATGTTCTCGAAACTTCAACAAAAGCCCGTACTGAGCTACTGAGCGTCTCTCTTGCAGAGTCTTATGCATGACTGGGCAAACCCACCTAAAACCAGGAATAAAACGAAAGCCCCCAACTACGTTAGCTACCGTAAAGACAGGCCAACCCAAGGCGGAAGAGTGGTCATATACATAAAAGAGGGATCCCCACCACCAGGTGTTGTTACCAGCTACCAATAAAATCAAAGCAGTGGCGGTGGAAGTAACCACTGCCACCGGACCCCTAACAATGGTTGCAATCACCGACCCCCACAAGGCGTGACAGACGAGGGAGACGTAACTGCTGTAGGGCAAATTGAAGGCAAACCCATAACAGAAGCGACTTCAATGCCAAACACCCCGATTGGAACTCTAGAGTACCATCCAGATAAGGCACCATACTGTAACAACAAGCACGCAACCACTACTTCGAAACATGGGGTCCGGTCGAGCCCACACATTTTCCAAAAAATGGAGGTAGGCTCGACATGTTAGACATAGCCCTCACTAGGAGGATCACGGCGTTTCTGGCCGCAAAGACAATGAACAGAATGTCCTCCGACCACAACCCAGTGATTCTAGAGGTCGATTTGGGAGAATGGGTAGCACTCCTATGGTACCAGACGTTTTACAATAGTTTAGACTGGGAGCGATATCGAGAAACTGTCTTTTCTGATATTGCTCGCTCCCCGCCGCCTACCGCCGGAACAGTACAACAAGCGCTACAAGACCTAACAGGTACCATCTTGCAGGCAGCGGAACATGCCACTCCCCCATAAAGGGACAGCCCGCCCCTGCAGCGACAACTTCCAGAACATTTGCTAGCCCAAATCTGACACAAGAACAGAGTGACAAAAAAGGGAAAGATCATCAGAAATCAAGCAACTAGGAGGCTGCTCAATCGTCTACAGAGAGAGCTGAAGGTAGCGCTCAATGAACACAGAAACCATTAATGGCAAAACCGCCTCACAATCCTGATAGGAGACGATCACCCACTATGGCAAACCAAGCGAGGTGGCGCAGTGGTTAGCACACTGTACTCGCCTTTGGGAGGACAACGGTTTAATCCCGTGTCCAGCCATCCTGATTTAGGTTTTCTGTGATTTCCCTAAATCGCTCCAGGCAAATGCCGGGATGGTACCTTATAGAGGGCATGACCGACTTCCTTCCCCGTCCTTCCCTGATCCGACGAGACCAATGACCTCACAGTTTGATCTCTTCCACCAAACAACTCAACCCAACACTATGGAAAGCAACCAAGAAATCCACCAAAAGACGCTTCAGGATGCCGCCACTGGTCTACAGCCATGCTGAAAAGGCCAACGCCCTCGCCGACAACTAGTTAGAAACCTTCCGCCCTCCGCTATCGAACACCTTGCAAACGTCTGCAACGAGATTACTCATACCTGGGAGTTCCCAGCTTACTGGAAACACGCGGAAGTGGTCGCTATACACAAACCAGGGAAAGATCCTTCATTCCCTCAGCACTACAGGCCGATTAGCCTCTCAGCAAGACCTATGAGTGCTCCCTGCTGTTACCCACAGTAGACCATATCACCAACGAGCAACTTCTGCCAGATTTCCACGGATTTCGAATTCGGATTCCGACAGAAGCACCTCATCCCACAACAGATCATGAGATTGGTGGAAGCAGCCACAGAGGGCTTCAACCACAGAGGCTACTGCGGGATAGTGCTACTTGATGTAGCCAAAGCCTTCGATTCAGTACGGCTTAAATGGCCTTTATACGAGTTATACACACACGTATTTCCCTAGGAGAATAGTCAGGTTAATCCAAAGCTATCTCACGAACAGTGCTTTCTCTGTCAAGATAGAAACAGCCACCTCCACCAAAAGGCATATTCTTGCTGGGGTACCACAGGGATCTATCCTGGGGCCCATCTTGTACAGTCTTTACACTGCAGACACACTCCTATAGCCCGTCTGGTGCATGTGGCGAAGCAACATCTGGACAAATTCCAGAGGCTGCAGAACCGCGCTCTCATCAAGGCACTGCATCTACCCATGGGATTCCCCACCGACAAATGTAAAATTAGAGAGATTCCAGCGCGCACGGAGACTTTCAGACAGTCGTTCTTCCCGCGAACCATACGCGACTGGAACAGAAAAGGGAGGTAATGACAGTGGCACGTAAAGTGCCCTCCGCCACACACCGTTGAGTGGCTTGCGGAGTATAAATGTAGATGTAGATGTAGACGATCTGCACGCTGCAGCTGAAATCCCCCTCTTCAAAGAAAGATTCCAAGATCTGGCAAGGGCTTTCTACGAGAGCTCTTCCAGATCTGAAAATAACCTCGTCTACTCCCTTGGTTGGTATGACATGTCCCCCATGATAAGCACAAACACCCTATGACGATGTTCGACGACTCAGTCGAAGGGAAAAATCCTAAAAACTCCAAGTCCTAATACCAATCCTTAATCTTTAAAATACCGAACATCTCGCCAACCTCAGGCAAGTACAAGACACCACCAGAACACCACCACAACATACAGACAGCCCAAACTATCCAGGAGAATAACGCACACACACAACATTCGATGTGGAGTAAAAACCAACAGGTTACAAACTCCTCCATACACTTCCCCAAGGAGGGGAAAGTAAAAGGCGAGATAAAGAGAGCAGACAGACTATTCCATCAGAACCACCTTATGATGGCGGAAAGGTTATTCGCCGA
Source organism: Schistocerca serialis cubense (assembly GCF_023864345.2). Taxonomy (NCBI): domain Eukaryota; kingdom Metazoa; phylum Arthropoda; class Insecta; order Orthoptera; family Acrididae; genus Schistocerca; species Schistocerca serialis. The sequence goes on along the minus strand of NC_064641.1, from coordinate 404,479,887 downwards.
AATATCGTGGTATTTCAACGATCGCCTAAGGCTGGACACCCGAGAGCCCTAGAAATCTTTACGAATTGTTTCCAAATCGCTGATTTGAACGCAGAGGACCTCTACCTTGGCAGGCCCACTCCGCGTGTTTGACGCCTGTAGACTTTTTTTTGTGAGGAAAACTGAGTGACACTGTCTACAAGAACATACCAGCTACACCCATTGATGTGCAAAGATGTATTACTGCAGCCTCCTGTGACATTTCCGCTGAAAAGCTAGCACATGGGCAGCAGTCATTCCATACCAGACTGGAAGCGAGTACTGTCGCTGGCAATGGTCATTTTGGACACATCCTCTGCCGGTCAATTGTCTCTTTACTGGTCAGAATCTACATACCAAGTGTGTGCACTTGGGTCGTTCTTTAATGTGTGCTGCCACAGGCATTGTACACGTGTCTGTGTGGAAACTTTTCGCAATAAGGTATTTCGTAAACGACCCGCCCCCGAATTGTGCAACAAACACCACTGGTATTCTAATTTACTCTACTTTTATTACGTTAATGTCAACAGGCATTGTTCCATTGAAAAAGTTCATCATTGCAAAAAATGCTTTATCTGTGTTATTGCAATATCTTTTGTCACTAGCAATAGGAGCACCTAACTACCAACATATTATGTGGAAACTACATGCCAGTAGCACTGTCCATTTTCGCAATATTTTCGGTGCACGTTTTAGGCGATTCACACTGTATATCCATTCCCTTTACATATAATTTTCAACAAAAGATAATATAGAATATTGTTTTATACAAAACAATGTCATGTTTTGTTTTCTTCCTCGCCATCTGTTTTACAGAAAATAGGATAGTTGTATTTATGGATTATAGGTTTAGGATTAGAACAGTATATAAAAATTGTATAGTAATGGAATATAAGGAATTTGAATCATGTGAAACTTTGTAAACCAATACTTAGTAGATTAAAACTATGTGAAATACTGTCACTGAAGCTACTATCCTTACAGATCCAGCTGTGGAGAGATCTGTGTCATATTTCACATATCAAAGACACCAATCGATTTAGCCATTTATATGAAGCTACTTCAATTCCCAATTACTGTTTTGATTGCAGTAACCATAAAGAAGGATGAAGTTCAGGGACAGGAGAAAAGAGGAGAGGGACAGAGAGTGGGAGCAGAGATGAAATGGATGTAGAGAGATGGAAGGAGGTGGAAGGAGGTGGAAGGAGGGAGGGAGGGAGGAAGAAGAAATAGAAGGAAATGGACACAGAGAGGTGGAAAAAGGAGGGTGGATAGAGAGAGGGAGGAAGAAGAGATACAGAAAGAGAAGGGGAAGAACAGGGACAGAGAGAGGGTGGAGGGGTTGACGCACAGAGAAGAGGAGGAAGAGATGGACAAAGGGAGGGATGAGATGGGGATGGACAGGGAGATAGAGGGGGGGGAGAAGATTAGGATGTATATCAGATTTAATCTACGCAATTAGCAATTGTGAATCATTTCCAGGTTCGCTAGTATAACAATAAAATAAGAAATGTAAGAAAGTAAACAATAAAATATGTGAACAAGACGATGTCCGCTGTAATAAAAGGTAAGTATAGAGTAATAAATTTAAACTGCTATGTTTTCGTTGACAGTGTACAAATGGTTGGGTTCTTTAACCATGAAACATTCTGGTCAGATGAGTATTACCTGTAACAATAGGGCTAATTACAGTAGAGAGAATAATTTATATCGAAAAAGTTACCTTACATAAAAATTGAAGAGTGGTGAAGTGTGGCTGTGTATTACTCCGTAAATTTCAAGTGACGGTCGTTGGTTGCGTTTCCAGTTTTCTATTTATCCCGGCTGCGAACGCATGTACAGTGATTCTCTGGTTGGCGCTGTATTGCGCTTCCACCACATCGTACCGTCGATCTCCATTCCGCCACTCGTAGCGTGCAACATGTTCCGATAGGGGCTGTAACGATAACATGAGCAGATTTTTATTCCCGCGTCTTGTTGTGAAAATAATCCCTTATGACATGTAAATCCAATACTTACGTGTTAGTAGTGGTGATACTACACGGGAACAAATAAAAAATACTCCACGTCCATAGTTTCCTTGTAAATGTGTAATTTAATTCGAGGGCACTTAAAACGCGAAAAATAAACACTCACCGCATTAAACTCTAACTCACTCAGTCAGACTAAGTTAACAATGGGATGTATTAGACCAGGGTAGCTGACGAGAAAACATATGGTCGAGGTGGGGTAGTATCAACAAGGAAAGTAAGGTGGAGGTTAAATTAATGAACACCTATGGAATCACAAAGAAGAAATATACGTAGCAATTTTGTGAAAAGATACACAGTATTTGGTCATTGACTGACATATCCGCCTTCTTTTCACAAATTTCCCCTCCTTCAAAATGTTCAGCAGTGATTCCTTCAAGATTATTCTACATCTACATACGTAATCCACAAGACACCATAAGTTGCATGGAGAAAGGTATCTTGTACTATACCTAGTCATTCCCTTTATCGTTCCACTCGCAAATAAAACGAGGGAAAAACAGCTGCCTGTATGCTTCCGTATAAGACATTTCTGTTTATCTTCGTCGTGCTTACGCTAGCTGTATGATGGCGACAGCAGTATGGTTCTGCAATCTGCCATAAATGTCCGTTCTTTACATTTTCTTAGTAGGGTGAAAAAATCGCTTGTTACCCTCCAAGCATTTCGGTAATAGTTATGTGTTGATCTAACATACTGGTAACAAACCTACCAACCCAACTTTGAATTTCTTCGAAATTTTCCTTTAATCCGACTTCGTGGAGATACCATACAAATCGAGCAGAACTCAAGAATGGGTCACACAAGTGTTCTGGATGTGGTCTTCTTCATAGAGGATCTACGTTATGGCAGAAAACCTGTAGGGTTTTGTACTGTAGGAATCAAGGGAGAGGGTGTTGTTTGGTGGCCAGTATCCTCTATCTGCAACACAGCTGCACACGTGCGTTAAGAGGGTTCTTTATCTACATTAACAGGAAGCTACATATCTTTAATAGAGTCTATGCACTGTGGTACAATCTCTTTCATAATAGTTATCTTACAGACAATATCGGAAATCTTGATATAATCTGACGATATGTACTGTCGTAGCCTAGAGCCCACTCTGCATATTAATGTCAGACGCCAAACTAGAATGGGACAGTCAGTGAGCTAGTGAGTGAGGGCCTGGGGCCGTTCTATTAGCGGCGGCGGCCTAAATGCTTGCGGTCGAGAGGGCGTTGGCGGCATGTTGCTTGCGAGTCTTCTCTGGCCTCTTGTCATAGGTGCGCTTCATCGACAGCCTGCTATCGATCTTTGCGCTACATCTTTGCCAACCAGTGTGCTGGCGATACTTACGCCAGCACAAAATCGAAGTCGACCCTTCCCTACAACTGGCCTTATACGCCTGTCCCAACTAATGTCGCTTTGCAACGTTATGCCCAGATATTTCATGGACGTAGCTGTGTCAAGCAGCATACCACCAATATTGTATTCAACATTATATAATTGTAAAATTTAAAATTTTCCCGGCGAATCAACTGTTCAAAGAGATTTCGGGATTGCAGCCAGTCGTCGTAAACTTCATTCCACGATATTTCGGCTGGACAACTGCCAGCCATCTTCAAGTGAGCTGAACGAGGACTGACAAAGACGTTCTTCTTTATTATATTTTAATGCCCCATCTGGGGTTGGCTGGCAGCAGCATATGCGCTGCTCTTCAGACAATCAGAAAATAGAAGACATTTAAAATAACATAAAGGAGAAAATATTGCGTACTTAGATATAAAAATGGGAGAACATCAGGGAAGAGAACAGACAAAAAGGGGAGCGACTGTAAAATGGACCATAAAAAAATTAGCGCACACAAAACAAAACCACACACTGGATCATAAAATATCGACAGATGGCGTAGCACATAACAATCACTGACAATAACACTATGTACAAGTCCAGCATACAATTAAAAATGGTTCAAATGGCTCTGAGCACTATGGGACTTAACATCTATGGTCATCAGTCCCCTAGAACTTAGAACTACTTAAACCTAACTAACCTAAGGACATCACACAACACCCAGACAACACAATTAAAATCACAGCTCTTTATGCACAGGAGAACAGCATGAAACACAACACTGACGTAATACACTGATGACGATAAGCAAACAGAGAGGATCTGCCAGGGGCATACAGACGAGGTATTTGGGAAGAGGGGGGAGGAGGGAATAAGGGAGGGAGGAGAGGAGAGGGGGAGAAGGGAAGAAGTGAGAGAGGGGAGGAGAAGGGGGAGACGGGCGGGGAGGGCGCCGAAGAGGGCCGGGGAAGGAAGGGCATGGGAGAGAAGCTTTAATCTTCTTTGATCCATTACGGATCGTGGGATGACGGCTGGCATGAACTTCTTGATGCAATAATTTACCAACAGCCGTATGTATTGTAGAAATTTATTTTATTTTATGAACTTCTATGTGCTACCAGTTTCGGCATTACATTAATGCCATCTTCAGGCCCCACTCGTCATAGTCGTAAAATCGCTATACACGGAAGGAGCCATTAACTGGATCCGTGAATGAAATCGTCCTGCAACAGTTCTTGGTGGCCAGGCGACATAGACTGGGAAAGGAGAACAAGGTCACCTTGACTCGTGGAGAGGAACTGATGCCACCGCCAAAGGGCGGCAGGGGAGAGGCTATGGATGTTTATGTTGGCGGCAATCACATAGGTGGAGAAGGTGCGGTCAATGTGTCAGAGGGACGAAGACGTTCTCCGCTCCGTTTTATATAGTGCGCTGATGGTACTGCCGGGTATGCATTGAGGTTGCGGATACAAGAGGACCACGCCACCCGGTTCCACCAGCGAGTGCGTTGCTACTGGGCGGTGTGGTCCTTGTGTCCTCACGACCTCAACGCATGCGCGGCAATATCATCAGCGCACTATATAAAACGGAGCACAGAACGTCTTCGTCAGTCCTTGTTCGGCTCACCTGAAGATGGCTGTCAGTTGTCCAGCCGAAATATCGTGGAATGAAGTTTACGGCGACCGGCTGCAATCCCGAAATCTCTTTGAACCATTATATAATAGTTTCTCCAATTAATGCACATTACTTTATATTTTGTACCCTTTTCACGTCGCACAAAAATGCTGTCCATGTCATTCTTAATGCTCCAACAGTTGCTTAAAGATGACTGCTCCGATATATCGTGTGACCAAACTACTGATATCCACCAGTTCGTTCGAAATTTCGAACGGGTAGTGGATTGTTCGAGTCACTCCGATATCTTATAAGCTACTCCTTGTTCTGGGACCTTTGTTAACAGTGTGCTGCATGACATTAAATCAAATGCTTTTTCAGAAATCCAAGAATATAGAATCCATGGTTCACAGGAAATCGTGCGAGAAAAAGGCAAGATGAAATTTTCACTAGCGATGCTATCTAAATACACGTTGATCTGTGGATAGAAGCTTTCCTCTCCAAAGCAAATTTATTACGCTCAAACTTGGAATAGGCTTCCGAATTATGTAACGATATTCGTCTGCAACATTGCGGGTACATTATTTTACCCCTCGGGAGTCACCTGCGCTTTGTACTACAGCGGCTTGGGTCTTGCCACTGGGCGAGAGGTTCACGATGAATGCCAGTTGATTGTGGGGCCAATGCCTAAGAATACTCTCTGTAAACCAAACTGGGGTTACATTTGGCACCATAGACATATTTGTATTCAACACTTCTATCTGCAGTACTATCGATACAAGTGTTCATTGAAGGAGCTTAACGGGAGTGATAGTAGCTAGTGAATTGAACTTAAAATAAAATTATGGTTCAATCAATGCTCTAAATATTTGTAAAGAACACATATTCTTTTTTTATCGTGCAACGTCGAAACAAGCTTGTTCAAACTTCTGGATTATTTATGCTAGCTGGAGCTACCATTTTCTTTGGGCATAATGGAATATCAGAGTGGAATTCGTGGACATTTTCTGCATACTCATAATTCGTATATTACTTTTTATACACAGGAACTACGTGGTTCCCTTTGTCTGCGTTAGTAGTCATTGCCCCTCTCTACCATAGATGTAATTACTAGCGCTTCTTTGTTATCTGCCTTCTGTTTCTATCAGACAGAATTTGCGAGTAGCGAGTTCAATGAACGAGGGACGCTACATGCAGCGTCCAGTAAGTTGGGAGTGTCTAGATGGCCGAAGCGGCGTGACAAGAAAAATGTCGCAGGAACAGTGACTCTGCGAAAACGGAGCCAAGAGGCGGCACACAGCCGCAGTGAAGATATGGAAAAAAAGTGGTTAAAGCAATCGCTCATGAGAAGCTGGATAAATCCGGATTTGAGTCGCAGTCCAGTTTTCAACTTCCATTACATTGCCGCATTGCCATGTGCGGCTGCCCGACACGGTTTCCCACCAATCCGTTGCCTTAGAATCCCATTCCTACATTTTCCTTTTACAATATATTCTGTTCCTCTTATGACATCCCTATTGTCTGCATTTGTTAATTTGTTCTGTATTAACGCTGTATTTACGATCTTTTTGTAACATTTTGTTTCCGCTTCATTCATTCGTATATCAGTGAAATTCATTGTTCTTCAATAAAATGTGTGTGTGTGTGTGTGTGTGTGTGTGTGTGTGTGTGTGTGTGAAATCTTGCCTATGTGGACGTGTGTGATTGTTTTCCCACACTTGCTTGCTCATGGGAAAATTTAAAATGGGTTTTCAACTGTAAATATGTTCTTAGCTATCTGTCCTGCTTTATCCATCATATACCGTGGGAGTGTAGGATTTTTCAGGTAAGTTGCTATCTGTGGCTGTAATTTGTGTAATTGTTTTGTTTAGCTCAAGTTTATTCCACAGTGTTGCCTGATTTTACTGTGTAACTGCGATCTCTGTGCTTATAACGGAGCTTTGAGTGCTGCTTGGGAGTCATCACTTACAGTACCCTTATGTTACAGTAATTTGATATCATCTGATATTGATTACACATTCTGTTGAATTTAAAGTTATTTCTTGTCCTGTGACGTTGGATGACGGTCTCTTTGCGTGTGTTGTAGTCTGGATGGACATTCTTGGCAGGCAGTAATAAGACTGTCAATATTTGCAGGCGATCTTCCTCACATGATGCTCCAGTTATGGTTATCATTTAGATGAGAACAAATGTTCATCGGTCCAGTGGAACATAACTGCAATTAATTCTAAAATTGATGGTAATGAAAGTATAATATAAAACTCTCTTAACAATCAGAATTATATTTTCCTTGAGTAAAACATTATGCATTATTATCTCTTCTGCTAATATAGTGGTTAATGGGGTGCACCATTTCGAGAAACGTATAAAAGCATCAGGTGACTATTTAAACAACACGTATTGCCTCCAAATCGGAGGCAACACCGCCATCAAAATTCAATGTGTTTTATTTGAGTTACTATGACAGAACTGTAATATACAGTAAGTAAAAAAATTACATTTTTTGCTCACTAATTCCTAAGTTTCACTTTCTAAATCTAGCATCACTTTTTAAAAAAATCAAGGTATTAGGATTCAGCTGTGAGCCTTGACTGTCAAGGTCTTGGCCGCCCCGCCAATCCTTGCCATAGGTAGTTCTGTGACTTGAATAGGAAAGAAGTCTGTCATGGTAAGAAATTGTAAAATGTAATTGGACGAACTGATATCGCAGTGAAATACCGAGCTATATCTGGGAGAGGAAAATACATGTTTACATTGGCCTAAAAGCTCTGTAACTGAGCTTTTTCCAAGAGTTACAGTAGAAAATGGGAGACGAAAGGCGAAGGTTGTGGGAGAAAAGAGGGAGGGACATGTCTTACGAAGGGAAGTGGGAGTAGAAGGTATGTGGGGTGAGATAGCGGCGGGAGAAAAGAGGAGGGGGAAGTTCAACGTCCGTCATACTTCATACAAGATGCTTATTCTATTCCTTTTATAACCTAATCTCTTTTTCTCATCTGCTTTTGACGTCGGCGAGTATACTTGAATTTGGTTTCTGCCAGTACAGATGAGTATAAAACTGAACTATTCACAAAATACAATTTTCTGTCTATAATCATCTATTGGAAGTCTTATTTTCTTTCCTTTTCCATCTCTGAATTCCACTCTGTATTTACAAAGAGGTGACAAGAGTCATGGGATACCTCCTAATATCACGTCAGGCCAGCCGGTGTGGCCGAGCTGTTTTAGCGCGTCAGTCTGGAACCGCGAGACCGCTACGGTCGCAGGTTCGAATCCTGCCTCGGGCATGGATGTGTGTGATGTCCTTAGGTTGGTTAGGTTTAAGTATTTCTAAGTCTAGGGGACTGATGACCTCAGATCTTATGTCTCATAGTGCTCAGAGCCATTTAAACCAACATCGCGTCAGATCTCCATTTGCGTGGCGTAGTGCGGCAACTCGGCGAGTCGAGAACTGCACTGGACGTTGGAATTAACCCGCAGAATTATTGACTGTATCCTGTAAATGTTCGATGGGATCCATGTCGGGTGATCTGGGTGAACAAATAATTCGCTCGAAATGTCCAGAATGTTCTTCAAACCAATCGCGAACAATTGTGGCCCAATGATAGGGCAGGTTGTCATCCGTAATAAAAATCCACTCTAGTGTGGGAACATGAAGTCCATAAATGGCTGTAAATGGTCTCCACATAGCCGAAACATAATCATTTGGAGCCAATGACTGGTTCAGTTAGACCAGAACACTATGTATGGTCCACTAAACACATTTCAAACCATTATGGAGCTACCACCAGTTTGCACAACGCCTTGTTGACGATTTGGGTCCATAGCTACGTGGAGTCTGTGCCACATTCGAATCCTACTGTTAGCTCTTATCAACGAAAATCGGGACTCATCTAACCGCGGAACAGTTTTCAAGTAATCTAGGGTCCAACCGATATGGTCACAGCCTCAAGAAAGGCGCTGCAAGCGATGTCATGCTGTTAGCAAAGGCACGTCGGTCGTCTGCTGCCATAGCCCGTAAACGCCATATTTCGCTGCACTGTACTGAAGGATACGTACATCGTACACCCCACATTGATTCCAGCGGTTATTTTGCTTACCTCATAGCACTGACAACACAAGGCAAAGGCCGCTGCTCTTGGTTGTTAAGTGAAGGCTGTCAGTCACTGCATTCTCCGTGGTGAGAGGTAATGCCTGAAATTTCGGCCCACTGTGGATCCTGGTATATTGAATTCGCTAGTGATTTCCGAAATGGAATGTCCCATGCTTCTAGCTCCAACTATTACTCTGCGTTCGAAGTGTGTTAATTCCCTTCATGCGACCATAATGACTTCGGAAACCTCTTCATTTGAATCGCCTGAGTACAAGTGACAGATCCGACAAAGCACTCTCCGTTTATACTTTTGTACGCGGTGCTGCCGCCATCTGTGTATGTCCATTCGCTGTTCCAAGACTTTAGTCACCTCGGTGTTCTGAGACTCCATTTCTCTATACGGTTTTTGTAGGTTCTCGTCCTGACATTCCACGCTTCGAGTCGCAGACTGTTGGTCTTTTCGTTTGTTATCCTGTGGATACACATTATGTGTCGTTAATGTAAAAATTTTCCTTTACAATCTGTATGCAAATGTCGTTGATTATTACTCCGTTTCCCTCTTTTAGGAACTATTTCCCACCGAAGGGCAGGAGACTGCCCAGAACCTCTGTCCATTACACCGCAGTCTTTGACAAAGCCATTGGCAGAACGAAGGTGACTTCTGATACCGGAACTCTTCGTCTGACATTGCGAATGATTTTTATTCGAAAGATAAGCAGTGGCCGGGTTTTATCTCTGAACCCACGACGTCTGGATTACTAGTCAAAGACCGTAGCCCCAGGTTGTCTGAAATTTATTAATTTTTGCCAACATTTCATAGGTACATTCCACGAAACACTGTACGAACCATGCCACGAAGAGCCGGCCGCTGGGACCGAGCGGTTCTAGGCGCTTCAGTCCGGAACCGCGCTGCTGCTGCGGTCGCAGATTCGAATCCTGCCTCGGGCATGGATGTGTGTGATGTCCTCACGTTACTTAGGTTTAAATAGTTCTAAGTCTAGGGGACCGATGACCTCAGATGTTAAGTCCCATAGCGCTTAGAGAGCCATGCCACGAAGATTCTAGCTAGCGGCAAAAAGCTTAAAATTCAGTCATGGATGGCACTTGTCTTCTGTAAGCGCGGAAAACAAGAACACGTTTACTAACGTAGTGCTCGTCTGCTTGCGAGGGTTGTAAGAAACTAACACTTCACTTTGTTAGTCTCAGAACTAACGTTGGAACCACTACCAATTTTTAGAGCACATCCGCCTCACATCAATACCAGTGTTTTAAATATACTTTCATCCTTCCTCATTCCAAATAGATGAGCAGATCTAACAGTAAATGATTTGTTCCTGAAAGAAATTTTATTTTACTTGATGACCAACCTTCAATTAGTTTCAGAAATTAAGAGCTTTGAGGCGGGAATAGGTATGTTTGGGAAAGGAGTGCTCATTGTGTATGCCTATATATTGAAAACAGTAAATTATTTGTGGAATATGTGATGAGGGTGTTTAGCTGCCAAATCAGTGCTAACAAAGATAAGGTACGACTCCCAAATCTTGATTCCATTGCTCAGCCGATGCATTCAAATGCTCCTGATAGCTTATGGAGTAGGCCACATACAGGTTGTACTTGGTCTCTAATCATAATTTCGCTACAACTCGCTTAACATTTCGCGAATTTCGTTATTGTAGACCGTGAAATATCGACACATGCGAGAAATTTTAAAATTGCGTACGTGATATTCAGTAAAAGGTGAACGCATAGAGATCATGCGCCATTGCAATCCACCGACCTCTTGCTAAGCCAGTTACAGGCGGGCCTACGGTTGAATGTAGACTCCATTGTGCAAGTTGACATTTTTAAAATATGAAAGTCATTGCCCGAGCAGTACACAAACCAAACCTATTTAGATAGATAACAATACGGGTTAAAAACTATCAGTCGTGGTATCTGTTTCAGTCCTCCAATTGGAAACGTGATTCTGGGCGCCTTGTTTCACCTACAGCAGACCTATACATAATTCCACTATACTCTCGTACATGTCTACAGGTCGAAAAACGGTTATGTCGCTAAAAACGGAAGCTTGTAAGTTTGTATCAGTCCGACGAATTTCAGGGTAAATTGTCTAAACAACGATTGGATACGTGAGCTGCTGTTGCCTTTCCGCGAATATAACGTTATATTACTGTATGCGATGATTTATTTACATGTTCGGAATGCAGCAGCTGGAGCTGCCCAGTTCCCGCGAGCAGCCATTGTAGTTGCCGTCTCCGTTCACAGAGGGAACTACCGAGCAGACTCGTCAAATTCGATACTTGCTGAAAGTCCTGCTAGATGGCACCAAACGTGCCGCTTTAGTAGACAACATATTGCCCGCCCCCCGCTACGTATTTCATTTCTTTTAACTAATCCCCGTATCGTTAATATTTCATTTCGAGATGAACATTGCTTAACGAATCTAAAGAAGTAATAAATACGTATAAAACTTTATCCTTATTTTTTCCAGAAAACAGCAGTATGAAGCAAGAGAAACATAGCTGTAGAAAACGCTTGCTCGTGTATTCCCTAGTTTTGACACATTGTACAGAAAATAGCCGTAGTGACTAAGATTCACTGTATTTTATAGTTAATTGTAACTCTACCTATTCAAGTCCTCCATTTATTAAAATGTCGCGAACTATGTGGTCAGTTGTTTCCACTCGCCATTTTTTTTTTAAAGTATTCATTCCGTTCGATAATTATTAACTGAATTTGGTGCGTTCATTTTCTTATGTTTTCTTGGAAGATTTCCATTCAATCACTGACTGCATTTTGTTCACTTTTAATTCACATTTGTGATTGCAAAGAAACATTTACCGGTATTGCAGGATATGGTAGTTCTGTCACTTACACAGGATGATCACTGATACACAGCGTGTTGGTCAAACTTTGGAACGCAATACAACAGTGACTGTGCGTGGCAAGGATCCGACCAGTCCATATTAGGTTTCCGGAGCCATGTGTCACTAGGTCACGCAGTTCCTGTAAATTGTGGCTTGTGAACTCGGAACAGCCTCCCCACTCCGTCCCAAGTGTGTTCCATCTATTTAGATCAGACGAATCTGGTGGCCAAGACAGCGACATGAGGTCACTATCGTGCTTTTCACGCCACTGTAGCACGATACTGACTGTGACACCGGCAGTTACTCTGCTGAAAGACACTACAGCCGTCGTGGAAGGTACCAAGCAATTGGGGATGCTGGTGCTCGATAGTAAAGTTCACGTAGTCCACACCTCTAATGGTACCATCTGTTATCGGCCGTATGCGACCCATGCGCTACCTAACATGTTCCAAAACACCGCGCATACACACGGGACATTTCCGGGGCTCGCACCTCACGTTCTGTTGGTAACGGAAAGGTAGGCTCAAGCATTTTGATTAGCCCTTGGACTATAGATCTTTTATATACCCAACAGAACGAGCATCTTACTCTATCCTGCTGTGTAGGTCAAAGTTTGAATATTACAGCCGGCCGGAGTGGCCGAGCGGTTCTAGGCGCTTCAGTTTGGAACCGCGCGACTGCAACGGTCGCAGGTTCGAATCCTGCCTAGGGCATGGACGGGTTTGATGTTCTTAGGTCAGTTAGGTTTAAGTAGTTCTAAGTTCTAGGGGACTGATGACCTTAGATGTTAAGTCCCATAGTGCTCAGAGCCATGTGGACCTTTTTTTTTCTTTTTTTTTTATAATATTACACGCTCCCACCAGTTTAGGCAAACAGAGCAAATCGGTTGGTTCTTTCTGCACTTGAGGTAGCCTACGGTGCGTCTTAAGAAGCTTTTGGAGGCACCATTCAGTTCAGGGGCGGTTCTCGAGAAAACCTCAGGAACTTGGTCTTTAGATAACGAAACCGAACCGTAGACTCCAATACAGCTATGCACAGCAAGCGCCTAAAATTTTTATAATATATTACTAAGATCTTGTTCTCGAACAGCACCGAAAATTTTCTTGATTTCTTTATCCGTTTTCGAGATACGGTGGTACGAGGTTACCCTGAGAACAAACATAAAATATGCCCATAAAATCCGCTTGGAGTTGAAATATAAATAATAAATAATCGCAGTAAAATGGTCAAATTGGAACATTATATTTTCTAGACATTTACCTAGAAGTGTCGCCTTCTCTTTTTCAAAAATCTTAATCAGTTATCGAGAACCACCCCGACAACATGGTTTTACGGTAGCAAAATGGAACCGTGGATTCCAAGACGGCTATGCACTGCAAATGATTGTAATGTTTACGACATATTACAAAGGTTCCGGTCTAAAGCCGCTCTGGGGCGTATAATTACATAATTTGCATTGTATTAATTTAACATAAGTAAACTGCTAAAATTTTACTGACCTATGAAGTTATCTTCACATGAGTGACGTGCCTTGTTGTGGTAGGGAAAATAAGGGAATCAGCAGAAATATGTTTCTACCGGAGCACAAAAAAGGTAATGTGCTTCTGTTTATTAAAAGATTTACTCAAGAGTGGGGTAGCAGCTGCCTCATCCTACCTTCCTCAGTACCTTCAAGAAATTTTCGTAAAAATTTTAACATGCGTGAAAATTCATAATCAATCTTCTTTATGCTGGTTCAGATAGGGACAGTGGCAATGGGAAAGAAGAAAAATAATCAATACTGTAAGATAACAGTGCTGGGAAAAGAGCTATGGAGACAGTGGCAATGAGAGAGGAATAAAGGGAAGGAGAAAGTGGAGTTGAGTGAAACCAGTGATAATGAGACACTTTATGACAAAGACAACTTGGAAAAGTGAGGTCATGATAAATAGACGAAGACGACACACAAGCAGTGCGAAGGAATGACTGAGATAGTAGCACTAAGAGAGAGCAAGAGGGGAAGAGTGACAGTGAGAGGAGAAAGTATTGACATGACAGAACGAAAGAGTTTGTTGATGTAAGACGGGGAACAGTAACAGACTGAAGGAGATAATCACAATGAGTTGTGCAGGATGCAGGAGTGAGAATGGTAAAGTGGGAGTGGAAGGGTGTGACAGATCGACGGACTAGTGGGTGTGAGTGAGCTACATTAGGAGAGCCTCTGGGAAACAGAGGTGAGTTGCATGCTACAAAGAGTGCGAATATGTTCGCATGCCAAAATTTTTGGGAAAATTTTTAAAGGAGCTGAGGAAGGTGGAATGAAGCAGGTGGTACCCTACTTTCCAATCTGTGTCTTTTAATAAATAGAGTGATATCGTCTTTTCTGTGCTCCGATAGTTTTTCCGGTGGTTATTGCATGTGCTTGGAAGCCCAATTGAATGTACCTCATAACACTGCACTGTCCTCTGTGGCTTGTATCAGTGGTACGGTGCATATTTCGAACAGCCTTTCATCTGTATAAATGCATATCCAAAAACAACAACTGACCTGCTGTAACAAGAAACGTCATTCGCCAGACCAGGTACCACTGTTTCTCTATTGATCAACGGAACAATCTCTATCATCTGAACCCACTGCAGTCGCAACTGACGACAATGCTCCAGTCTGCTGCGGAGCTCCGTACTCTACAGGGTGCCCTGAACGGAATGCGTTGTGCCTCCACCAGGATTGTACACTGTCTTTAGAGGTGCCACACATCGCCACGTCTCGTGCTACACACCACGAGCGAGCCTTCGACATCCACGTTCCGTGATTAGGTGTGGACATCTAGCACGTTGTCGCCTACTGGTGGTTTCGCCGATCCCTCAACCACAGTCCGCAGCTCGTAGTCGTGCGGTAGCGTTCTCGTTTCCCGCGCCCGGGTTCCCGGGTTCGATTCCCGGCGGGTCAGGGATTTTCTGTGCCTCGTGATGACTGGGTGTTGTGTGATGTCCTTCGGTTAGTTAGGTTTAAGTAGTTCTAAGTTCTAGGGGACTGATGACTACAGATGATAGGTCCCATAGTGCTCAGAGCAATTTTTGAACCTCAACCACATTCCATAGATGCTCACGATAGCAACATGCGAACAGAATGGCAGCCTCGATATATCAGAGATGCTGATTCCCAAGTGATAGGCCACACCTATCAGGCCTTCGTCACCATTTACGATTCCTATCGTCGCTAGAACGATTCCCTGTTCTTCTCATCTTCTTTTAAACACTTTCCTTGCCATGTGACGTGTCTGCAACACCCCCATGCTGCTTTCAGACTCGCAGTGGGTAGGCGTCCTACAGTTTTGGCCCAACAGGAAGCTACAAGTGTTGTTGCTTTGCTGGTTGAAATGGCGCATCTTTAGGATTTAGAGTCTACTGAAGATAAGTAGAGCATTAAGATCCGAGCTAAAAAAACCGGATCATTAGCCTTATAAGCTTCAACTTCTGAAGATCATGTGGAGATACAGAAACTCTTCAAAATGGAAGGTGGTTAACCCCGTGACATGCAGCGAGGGACGAATAAGAAAAATTAAGGCGAAATTAGACATTGATGAGCTGTGGCTGGCGTCAAATATTCACTGGAGTCTCGTGAAATCAGGAACAGACATTGATATGATAAGAAAAAGGTTGGGCTATAAATGAAAATGAAGCTAATGCGGATGCAACAACAAGACATAAGCGCACTATGGTATGAGCCACTTTGGATCCGTACCCAAAGACTGGAAAGTTTCACAGGTCACACCAATATTCAAAAAAGGTAGTAGGGGTAATCCAATAAATTACAGGCCCATATCGTTAACGTCGATATGCAGCAGGATTTTAGAACATATAGTGTGTTCGAACATTATGAATTACCTCGAAGGAAACGGTCTATTGACACACAGTCAACATGGGTTTAGAAAACAGCGTTCCTGTGAAACACAACTAGCCGTTTATTCACATGAAGTGTTGAGTGCTATTGACAAGGGATTTCAGATCGATTCCGTATTCCTGGATTTCCGGACGGCTTTTGACACTGTACCACACAAGCGGTTGGTAGTAAAATTGCGTGCTTCAGAGAAGTCACAGTCCGTAGTAATTGACGGAAAGTCATCGAGTAAAACATAAGTGATTTCAGGCGTTCCCCAAGGTAGTGTTATAGGCCCTTTTGTGTTCCTTATCTATATAATCGATTTGGGAGACAATCTGAGCAGCCGTCTTCTGTTGTTTGCAGATGACGCTGTCGTTTATAGACTAATAAAGTCATCAGAAGATCAAAACAAACTGCAAAACGATTTAGATAAAAAATATCTGAATGGTGCGAAAAGTGGCAGTTGACCCTAAATAACGAAAAGTGTGAGGTCATCCACATGAGTACTAAAAGGAACTCTATCTTCGGTTACACGATAAATCAGTCTACTCTAAAAGCCGTAAATTCAACTAAATACCTAGGTATTACAATTACGAACAATTTAAATTTGAAAGAACACACAGAAAATGTTGTGGGGAAGGCTAACCAAATACTGCGTTCTATAGGCAGGACACTTAGAAAATGTAACAGACCCACTAAGGAGACTGCCTACACTACGCTTGTCCGTCCTCTTTTAGAATACTGCTGCGCCGTGTGGGATCCTTACCAGGTAGGACTGACGGAGTGCATCGAAAAAGTTCAAAGAGAGGCAGCACGTTTTGTATTATCGCGAAATATGGGAGAGAGTGTCACAGAAATGATACAGGATTTGGGCTGGAAATGAATAAAAGAAAGGCGTTTTTCGTTGCGACGGAATCTTCTCATGAAATTTCGATCATCAATTTTCTCCTCCGAATGCGAAAATATTTTGTTGACACCGATCTACATAGGGCGGAACGATCACCACGATAAAATAAGGGGAATCAGAGCTCGTACGGGAAGATACAGGTGTTCATTCTTTCCGCGCGCTATGCAAGATTGGAATAACAGAGAATTATGAAGGTGATTCGATGAACCCTCTGTCAGGCATTTAAATGTGATTTGCAGAGTATCCATGCAGACATAGATGGAGAAGACAACGCAGTCAGACACTTTTTTGGCCGCTCTCCGTTTGTCAATAAATACCATCGTTCCGTTTTATTAGATAAATTATTTTTTCAATTGACGGTACACTGGCTAAAAAAAAGTGGCTCTAAGCACTATGGGACTTAACTGCTGAGGTCATCAGTCCCCTAGAACTACTTAAACCTAACTAACCTAAGGACATCACACACATTCATGCCCGAGGCAGGATTCGAACCTGCGACCGTAGCGGTCGCGCGGCTCCAGACTGTAGCGCCTACAACCTCTCGGCCACCACGGCCGGCGGTATACTGGCCAGTCATATTACTGTGACGACTTATCGAGAGCCTGAATAACCATCTTTTGCAGCCTGGGCCACTGCGAGACATGAAGGAAGAGGGTCAGTGAGGCTCTGGAAGGAAGTGAAGCCATGCCGACTCCAGCACCGTGTGCAGCTGCGCAGTGTTTCTCAGTTGAGAAGTCAGACCAACCGAACCGAGGTGGTCCCACATATTCTCGATCAGATTTAAATCATGGGACTTTGGTGGTCATGGTAGCATGGTCATGGATGTACACTGCAACCTGTGTGACATGTTTCATAGTTCTGCGGGTAGATGCCTTGGTGCTGAGGAAAACAAACCGCATGTAAACGTGGACACAGTTCCCAAGGATAGATAAATACATCTTTGATCCAGTGTGCCTTCCAGATAGACGAGATCGCTACAGAATAAATGGTTCAAATGGCTCTGAGCACTATGGGACTTAACTTCTTTGGTCATGAGTCCCCTAGAACTTAGAACTAATGAAACCTAACTAACCTAAGGACGTCACACACATCTATGCCCGAGGCAGGATTGGAACCTGCGACCGTAGCGGTCGCGCGGTTCCAGACTGTAGCGCCTATAACCGCGCTACAGAATGTCACGGAAACATTCCACAGAGTATAATGCTGTAACTAGGTGTTTGCTTTCAGATTTTTTCTCGCCGTACACGTGTGATGGAATATAAAACGTGATTCGTCTCAAAAGGACTCGTACAGTTTATAAACATAGCTGTTTCGGAAATGCTTTCACCCGAAGGCCCGAAAGCCAATGCTCATGCCCTTTTGGACGTCAGATAAATAGCTATGTTTCCTTATTATGACAATGACTGCACTATTTTCCACATCCCTCTAACACGCTTTATATACGCTCCACTGCTAACGTTGCCACCTGCCATCTGTAAGTGGTTATCGCGCGTTGACGTTAAACATAGGTAGTGGTCACGTTAATATGACTGCACCGCGAAAATGGACTCCGGAAATGAAAAGTGCTACTGTTGTGCGGTGTTCACAGAATGAATTGTTAGTTAAGGGCTCGTATTGCTAGCCAATAAACAGATTGTAATGATAGAAACAGTACTTTTTATGCAAACATACATCAAGTTTATATGTCAACTAGCTCCGCAGATGATGAATAGAAGGGGAAATGTATGACGAGATGAAAGAAATTATTCAGATACTTACGAGACACGACAATTAAATAGCACGGAGGACTGGAATTTGATAGTAGGAAGACAATGAAAAACTGTAGGGAAATATGGACTAGGACTGGAATTTGATAGTAGGAAGACAATGAAAAACTGTAGGGAAATATGGACTAAGAAAGGTACGAAAGAGGAAGCCGCCTAGTAAAATACTGCACAGAGCATAATTTAACTATCGCTAACACTTGGTGTAAGAGTCATGAAAGAAGGTTGTATATGTGAAAGAGACCTCGAGACACTGGAAGGTTTCAGACTGATTACACCGTGGTGGGACAGTGATGTGGGAACTAGATTTTAAATTGTAAGATATTTCCAGGGACAGATGTTTACTTTGACCAGAATTTATTGGTTACGGACTATAGGTTAAAAGCGAATAAATTGCAAAAGATAAGAATTTAAGGAGATGGGACCTGGATAAACGGAAAAAACCAGCGGATGCTGAGAGTTTCAGAGAAAGTATTATACAACAACGATTAATAAGAACATGGGGAAGGAATAGCAGAAGCAGCTCTGATAGATGAAATAGTGAAGGCAGCAGAGGGTCAAGTAGGTAAAAAGACAAGGGCTATTAGAAATCCTTACTTAACACAAGACATATTAAATTTAACTGATGAAAGGGAAAATTTAAAAATACTGTAAATGAAGCACACGAAAGGGAATACCAAAGTCTAAAAAATGAGATTCACAGGAAGAGCAAAATGGCTTAGTAGGAATGCATAGACGGCATTAGGGGAAATATAGATATACCCCATACGAAAATGAAAGAGATACTTGCAGGTAAGAGAACCACTTCATGAATATCAGTCTTAGGCAAGGAAGGGAAAGCTGAAAGGTGGAAGGAGTATATAGAGTGTCTACACAACAGAGATGTACTTGAGGGCAGTATAATGGAAATGGAAGCAGACGTATATAAAGATGAGACAGGAGATATGACACTGAACAAAGAATTTGTCAGAGCACTGAAAGAAGGCCCTGGGAGTAGACTACATTCCTTTAAAACCACTGATAGCCTTTGGAGTCCCAGTCATGACAAAACTCTTCCATCTGATGAAAACGCTGTATGAGACAGGCGAAATACCCTCAGACTCCGAGAAGAATATAATATTTCCAATTACAAAGAAGGTAGATGCTGACAAGTGCGTAAATCACCGAACCATTTCGTACGATCTGATCGAAGATTATCCATGAAAATGATTGCAGAAGAACTGAACATTATATATATATATATATATATATATATATATATATATATATATATATATATATATATATGGGTGCGACAATAAAGTAATGAGACTGATTTTCTTTGCAAGATGTGGCAACCCTGCAGGCGTGCGTAGGTACAATATCTTTGACCTTGGTCTATAAGCTTCTAGTCCAAGCGGCACATTGATGCAACTGTTCAGCCATGAGTTGTGCTGTAATAAGTTAACATGTCTTTGTGTCTCTCGTCATGGAAATGGAACTGCATAATATTGCGTAACGGTGTGCCATTTCTTTCAGCATTAAATTGGGTGAGAACGCGACGACAACTTACAGTAAGCTTCAGAAGGCTTTTGGAGAGGAGGTTATGTCCAAAGCTCAAGTTTCTCGTTGGCATAAAATGTTTAGTGAAGACAGAACGAGTGTTGAAGATGAAGACCGCAGTGAACGACCATCAACCTTACGGACAGATGTCAACTTGGCCAGGGTGTGTGAACTCGTACGATCTGATCGAAGAACTGAACATCAATCGAGAAACGGTTCGTCTAATAATAACTGACATTGCTAATAATTGGATTCTGCAATACGATGATGCGCCATCCAATACTGATCTGTCAGTACAGCAATTTTTAACCTCAAAACAAATTTAAGTACTACGACAGCCACCTTATTCACTAGATATTGCTCTGTGCGATCAGTCTCATTACATTATTGTCGCACCTCGTGTATATACGGGGTTCGGTGGCCCGAGAGGTGGGCACAAAGTTTGGGGATTGGCGGCAGTGTCGCAACAAAAGGTGGTCACAAAATCCGAGCGGCCGAAGCCACGAGCTGCGCAAGGAGGGCCTGCGCATAGCGGAGATACCGGAGTACTTCATAGGGGTCAGAGTCGACTAGAAGCAGCAGGCCGATCTCACGATGGTTGGATCACAACATTCGTGTCGGACGACCGCTCGTGGACTGGCTGCCCTCTTCTACCTGGCTTTCATCGGCACTACTCAGTAACCGCTGCGACGCATCGTGGATCCATGGAACTGCTTTCTGATAAAGGGATGTAACATTCTGTAATCCTCTTGTTCATTTGTTTCGTTGTCTACCTGCCCCCCTTATTGGTTTTTGGTTTGTACCCGACCCTCAGGGTTTTACTCAGTTGGCTCTTTGGTCATAAATATAGACACTAGTATTGTACTAAGGCACTACTTGTCGTTTGAAAATTTGTCCCACTAACATATTACCTTTCACTTCTGCTTTGTACCCAACCAGTAATGTCCTAATTCATCAGCTCTTGGGCGTAAATACAGCCGAAACAATTGGAGTAAGGCACAGGTTACCGTTGAACAAAAGAGGGACCTTGTGGTTAGATTTAACTGTTAACCGGTTCAATTCTTTGATTGTAATTGCATTTCTCAGTCATTAGTTAAAGTCTGAACAATTTGTTGTACTAAGCCGTACGTTTCTGTTTTTGAAAGACCGGGTCATTATTAGTGTATTTTAGCTAGATTTTGTGGTTCCGCCAAATGAGTTCTCTTGCAATAAGTGCTCACAAGTGATGTTATAAGACGTTCCTTCAGGGCGGTCTTAATAACTGGCAATCAGTTTAAGTTTTAAAATACTAACAGCCAACTGTCACCAGGGATTTAGTCAAAAAAAAAAAAAAAAAAAAAAAAACGGTCAGAAGGGACGGGTTGGGATCCAGTTGAAATTAATAGGTCGGTTGCTTTGAAGTAAGCCTTATCATTGTCATATTTTTGACAATCTGTTTAACCTTTAAGCACAGGTGTGTATCTTAACCCCGAACCTTTTGACATACAGTTTTCAAATTAAAAGATAAGTCAACTCTTTTGAATAATTGAATCACTCTTATCATCAATGGTGCTTATATAGTTTTCACGTGTTGCACAAGGGCATTTAATAAGACAGACTGTGTCCACCATGATACTAAACACCACTGTCTCAGCCGATAACGGGCGTGCTGCAGGTCCGGCCGTCTTGTAATCATTGTCATATTGATGCTGTTTTGCAATACAGCACTTCAGATTTCTTTTGCGAAGATTAAAAGCTTATTCAAGTTAAGGTTTAAGGTCAAAAGAATTTTACAGATTTGCTCATTTGTTGAAGAAAATTTTATGGTTAAATGCTTCGATTATCTGTAAAACACAGTTTATATATTGTTAAATAAACAGGTTGTGTGAAAAGAAAATTATATTGGTGGGTCATCCCTTCCACGTTTTCCTTCATTACGGTACGTAGCACGTATCAGTGTTGACTACCATACTCTCATTGAAATTCTGAGGGTAGCAGGTGCAAAACACAAACAATGAAAGGCTATTTACAGTTTGTACAGAAGCCAGATCACAAATGTAAGAGTCGAGGTGCATGAAAGGGAGGTAGTGGTAGAGAAGAGAGTAAGACATCAGCCTATCCCCGACGTTATTCAGTCTGCACGTTGAACAAGCAGTAAAGAAAGCCAAAGAAAAATTTAGAGTAGGAATCAAATTTCTGGGGGACGAAATGAAAACTTTGAAAAGTGTCGATGATATTGTAATTCTTTCATAAACAACAAAGGACGTGCAAAGGCAACTGAACGGAATGGACGGTGTCTTGAAACGAGAATGTAAGATGAATAACAACAAAAGCAAAAAGAGTATAATGGGTGTAGTCGAATTAAATTGGGCGATACTGGGGGAATTAGATTAGAAATAATGATGGACGAAGTAGAGTTGATGTAAAATGCAGTCTGGCCATGACAAGAAAATCATTTCTGAGAAAGAGAAATTTGTTTACACATGTATAGATTTAAGTGTCAGGAAGTCTTTTCTGAAAGTATTTGTAGTACGGAACTTAAACACTGACGATAAACAGTTTGGACCAGAAGAGAATAGAAGCATTTTGAAATGTAGTGCTATAGAAGAATGCTCAAGATTAGATAGATATATCACGTAACTTATGACGAGGTACTGAATGAAATTGGGAGAACAAATCTGTGCACAACCTGATTAGAAGAAAGGAGTGGTTGGTAAGACACCTTCTGAGATATCAAGGGACCAGCAGTTTAGTGGGGGGGGGGGGGGGGGGGGGGAAGAAATCGTAGAGGGAGCCCAAGAAAGGAATTCATTAAGTAGATTCCAAAGGATGTAGTTTTCAGTAGTTACTCGGAAATGAAGAGGCTTGCACAGGATAAGCAGGACGGAAATCTGCATCAAACCAATCTTCGGAATGAAGACCACAACAACTTTTTAAATGGAACAATGCCAACTGACGTTAACAAACTAAAAGTGGGCTAAATTAGAATTTCAGCGCTATGAGTTGCATGATTCTAATCCGAGTCATTTACGAGATATGGTATTTCGAAAAGTTTTCACATCAACACTTGTTCGTGCCAATCAGCTTGCGCAGTTGGAAGATAAGATGTTGCTATGTTTGGTTACAGTGTGCTTGTGTGCTCCTCGAGTACATGGTGACCTGCTAGTCAGTTACTGTGTGACAGTCCAAGCAGTAGATCTTGACTGGACGATGTGATTTACCAATGCAGAAACAGCCGACATGCTCATGTGTGTGGAGAGCGTATGATGAAGGCAGCTCGTTCTTGTATGGTGTATGCGGAAAGTTTCCTAATACACTCCTGGAAATTGAAATAAGAACACCGTGAATTCATTGTCCCAGGAAGGGGAAACTTTATTGACACATTCCTGGGGTCAGATACATCACATGATCACACTGACAGAACCACAGGCACATAGACACAGGCAACAGAGCATGCACAATGTCGGCACTAGTACAGTGTATATCCACCTTTCGCAGCAATGCAGGCTGCTATTCTTCCATGGAGACGATCGTAGAGATGCTGGATGTAGTCCTGTGGAACGGCTTGCCATGCCATTTCCACCTGGCGCCTCAGTTGGACCAACGTTCGTGCTGGACGTGCAGACCGCGTGAGACGACGCTTCATCCAGTCCCAAACATGCTCAATAAGGGGACAGATCCGGAGATCTTGCTGGCCAGGGTAGTTGACTTACACCTTCTAGAGCACGTTGGGTGACACGGGATACATGCGGACGTGCATTGTCCTGTTGGAACCGCAAGTTCCCTTGCCGGTCTAGGAATGGTAGAACGATGGGTTCGATGACGGTTTGGATGTACCGTGCACTATTCAGTGTCCCCTCGACGATCACCAGTGGTGTACGGCCAGTGTAGGAGATCGCTCCCCACACCATGATGCCGGGTGTTGGCCCTGTGTGCCTCGGTCGTATGCAGTCCTGATTGTGGCGCTCACCTGCACGGCGCCAAACACGCATACGACCATCATTGGCACCAAGGCAGAAGCGACTCTCATCGCTGAAGACGACACGTCTCCATTCGTCCCTCCATTCACTCCTGTCGCGACACCACTGGAGGCGGGCTGCACGATGTTGGGGCGTGAGCGGAAGACGGCCTAACGGTGTGCGGGACCGTAGCCCAGCTTCATGGAGACGGTTGCGAATGGTCCTCGCCGATACCCCAGGAGCAACAGTGTCCCTAATTTGCTGGGAAGTGGCGGTGCGGTCTCCTACGGCACTGCGTAGGATCCTACGGTCTTGGCGTGCATCCGTGCGTCGCTGCGGTCCGGTCCCAGGTCGACGGGCACGTGCACCTTCCGCCGACCACTGGTGACAACATCGATGTACTGTGGAGACCTCACGCCCCATGTGTTGAGCAATTCGGCGGTACGTCCACCCGGCCTCCCGCATGCCCACTATACGCCCTCGCTCAAAGTCCGTCAACTGCACATACGGTTCACGTCCACGCTGTCGCGGCATGCTACCAGTGTTAAAGACTGCGATGGAGCTCCGTATGCCACGGCAAACTGGCTGACACTGACGGCGGCGGTGCACAAATGCTGCGCAGCTAGCACCATTCGACGGCCAACACCGCGGTTCCTGGTGTGTCCGCTGTGCCGTGCGTGTGATCATTGCTTGTACAGCCCTCTCGCAGTGTCCGGAGCAAGTATGGTGGGTCTGACACACCGGTGTCAATGTGTTCTTTTTTCCATTTCCAGGAGTGTATATGTCAGCCATGTAGTCAATCTTTTATCAATCTCTTCATCCAGTTACATGAAAGCGATAGCGTAAAACCTGGATGATGTAATTGAAAGAAACAAGAGACGACAGAAGAGGGGGAAATTAATGTTCTTGCTACTGTACCAGTTGATCCGCACGTTAGCTTTTGCGCAACCGCACGAAGAAGTGGCACGAATCAGTCAAGTGTTCTACGCATACTTCATCGACAAAGGTTGCATTTCTATCACATCTCTCACCATGAAGAGCTGCATGGAAACGATTGTGAGAATCGTGTTAATTCTGTACAGGGACATTAAGACAGAATACTCCAGATGTATCATGTATCTTGCTTACTGATGAAGCTAAGTATGGTCAGCTAAATCCTTGAAACAAGCACTATTCACCTGTTGACAATCCCCGCTGGCTTCATCAGGCGGGACGTTAGCGTCTGTGGAATATAAACGTGTGGTCTATTTTTCATAGACGGAACACTGAACGCCCGTAAGTATCGCAGTCTGCTTACAGACATTCTTCCTCGGATGACAGAAGACATTCCTCTGTTGTCTGTGAGGAACCTGTGGTACCAACAAGATGGCTGTCCAGCCCGTGGTGCACGAAGTACTAAAGGGTGACCTCACGAATTGTCTGCAAAACGTTGGATTGGACGCAGGGAACATGTACCTTGGAAGGCCCGTTCCCCGGATTTGATGCCTGTAGACTTTTCTCTGTAGGGCAACCTTAACGACAATGTCTACAAGGACATACCAACTACAGTTGATGATATGCAGAGATGCATTACTGCAGCCACGTCGGACATCTCCACTGAAATGCTAGAACATGTGCAGTAGTAATTCCATACCAGAATGGAAGCGTATCTTGCCGCTGGCTCTGGTATATTGTCTCCTTACTGGACAGGATACATAGTCTGTGCACTTGGGTTGTTCAGTGTGTGCTACCATAGGTATTGTACAAGTGTCGATCTGGTAACGTTTCAAAATACGATGTCTCGTAAACGACTCGAACTAGAGTAATGCAATGGACGCCAGTGACATTCTGATCTACCCTACGTTTATTTTGTTAATGTCAATAGGGGTTTTCCATTTAAAAACGTGTATTTTCGCACAAAAGCAGGATTTCTAAGTATTATTACAGTGTATTGATTGACTAACAACAGAACCCCCTGACTAGCAATCTGTTGTGTGTATAGCGTCCCCAGTGAAATAATACGAAAAGACTTAAAAACGGTATTTATAAAGAAGAGACATTAATTGAATAATATTGATTTTTTGTCATGTACCCGTAAAATAATAATTTCTCTGTGTAAGTTTAGAGTGCAAAGAAATATGACAAAATGATCTAAAGAGACGACAAGATACGCTCTTTTGACAATTTTTTATTCGTCTTCACTTCTTCTCTTGTCTTGGTAGCGTGTAGACGGACATCTTGCGAGTGCTGGCAAATGTAAGCATATTTGTATAAATTAAGCAGATAATATATTGATTTAATATCATTGTTCACTTTTAATTTGTAAGAGGTGATCCCGATTTCATGTCCGCCTTCCTTTGAATTAACCTGCATTCGAGTAATTTACAGTTCAACAGTCGCAGCGGCCGATGCATCCAACGACGCCATTACGTGGCGATATTAACTTATAAAAAAAACTAGCGGAAGCGATAAATTCGCCCGCTATTAACATAATATAAATTTTTCTCCACAGCCGCCCAACGTTGCAGAAAATACGTAGCTTTAAGATTCTTATTTTCAGTACCACAGCCGAGAGCCAGACCCAGAACTCCAACTACGAGGCAATGGTTAACGGAGGTAAGAAAAAATAATCTCACGCGTATGTGGGCCGCAATTGTAATTAATAACTAAAGATTCTTTGCTTTATAGTGAACTGACTAGTCGAGGAAATTAATACGAACAGTTTATTCCATTGTTCAACGTATGTGCTCATGTCTTAAGATTCAGCGAGTCAAACATCTATTAACGTAACAAATAATTTAAGATTAATATTGTTAAAAAGGAGAACTTCGCAAAAGCATTTAATCGAAAATGAAAATTGAATGAAATATCATTTTTATTAAGGCCCACCACGTAAGACGGCAACAATCAAAATAATAATAATAATAATAATAATATATTAAATTACGACGGCCGACGGACGCGAGATAGGCGCCCAACGTGCTGCCCGATCAAATAAAATTCGACATTTATTAATATAATACTTACTATTGAAAGGAATCTAATTATGTATTTGTCTAATTGTTGTAAAACATTAATGCCTATATGAATTCTTTTACATGTACAACAACAAAACCACACCCTGAGGAGATCTGGAGAAGAAAAAGTGTAGAAAAGAAAAAGGATTACGTTAAAGAAAAGTAACAGATGTAAGGCCTATTGTGCAAGCATCCTGTGTAGCTCTGTGTGGAATATCGAACCCATGTGCACATGAGATACCTTCGGTGAAAAAATGGTAAGTAAAGTGCAATTTAAATTGTGTGTATTTGTGTATTTATGTGTTTATTTTTGAAGGGGATAATTATTCGTGTATGTATCAGTGTTTAAGATTTGTCAGTGGCTTAAAGTGAATTTATTATGGGTAAGATAGGACAAGCTAAAGCATCCATACCAGACGAACAAGATTTTGTTAATACGGAAAGTGACGATCATTTGCAAAACGTAAACTAATCCCATGCCACTGCCTCGGATAACATAATTTCCGGAGTGGGGGGCGAGGATCTGTGGACGGTAAATGACGCTCCACAGCAGAATGGGAATAGAGTAACAACAACTCAACTGCCTGGGCAGGGGGGCCAATCGAGTCCTAGATTAAGCGGGGCACCAGTATGCTCACCGATTGCAGACCCATTTGCAGAATTTCTGCGCAGGTTAGAAGAAAGAGATAGAGAGAGAGATCAGACATTGGCTCAGATGCTCTATGAGCAAGAGCAACAAAGAGAACATAGAGAAAGGGAAAAAGAAAGAATGTCAGAACAGAGAGGAAAAGAAAGAGACGAAAAACTGGCTCAGATGCTACATGAGCAGGAGAAAAAATTAACGCAAAAGCTCAGTGAGCAAGAGCAGCGCAGTGAAGCGAAACTAGACAGTATCCAAAGCGAACTTGCGAGATGCGGGACACTTGCAAAGAAATACCCGATCTTGTGCAGAGCTTAGCCGACGAGATGCAAAAATTACAGATATCGCAGGCTAGGCTTGAAGACAATGTCCAGACTTTAACCAACCGCGTGGATAATGTGGAGATAGATGCACGGAAAAGTATTGACACATATTTGGAAGTGCATACTCAAAAAGTCGAGAATTTAATGAATGTCTATAAGTAACGGATCGCGAGATATGTGCAAAGATTGAAAGCGACGTAAAAACAGCTGTAGAACAAGCGACTGCGGCCGCGAGTGTAAATATGGACGCTAGCGCTGCAGCACTACACGCCGAATTAACACAGTTCAAATCCCGTGTGACAGGCGGTGTTGCCGAATTGGCAACAGGAGGTCGCGCGGAGACTGTCTGCGTTGCAGAGCAATGTAAACAGTGGCGGACAGATGAATCCGACTCCGCGTACTGATTACTATAATAACGCAAACTGTATGCAGGGTGCGAGTGCGCAACCGCAACCTAATGTGAATTACGGTCACGAACAATATGCGATACCGTGCAGCGCACATCACGAAGTAATGAATGCCACAGAAGGTAGCAATCGGATGTGCAAAAAGGAGGACAATGTGATAAAACACAGGACATTCCAACCCTTCAATAGCGAAAAACGAAATGTCCACCCTGTGGTATTCATTAAGAGCTTCACGAATGTGTTTCCCAGGACATGGACGGAAAGACAAAGAATACAGTTCGCGGTCTCCTTTATTCGAGGTGACGCGGCTCTGTGAGCCACCGACGTGTCCGAAAAATGTCTAACAATGCAACAGTTTGAAGGTGCTTTCTTGCAAAAATTCTGATCAGATAGCGTCCAAGAAAGACTACGCAAGGAGTTGTACAGTCCAGAAATGTACAATCCTAAGGTGGGAACGTTACGCAAATATTTTGAAAAGTATATAAATAAAACCAGGTACTGGGACGAGCCCATGTCCGATCGTGACATAATCAGATTAATAAAAATGAAGTTGCCCAGTGAAATTAAAAGATTTCATCAATGTGCCGGACTGTGATATTAACAATTCATGGAAATAGTGCATTGTGTTGACTTATTGATCGAAGATATGAAAACCGAAAACAAGTGGAACCATGCAGGCTGTAATCAACAAAAAGCCGATTACAATGGCAGCCACAGTAACGGTAGTAGCTTTGTACCAAATGGTAACGGGAATAGGCAAGATCACCGGCAACAGAATCGAGGCACAAACAATGGCAATGGTTATAACAGCAACGGTTACAATCGTCAAAATCGGAAGAGACGTCATGATGGACGCATGACTAATGGATATAATGGTAACGGCAATCCGCAATGGCGGAACAACCGAAACCAGTGGCGTGATTGTAATGAACCGACACCACAGTGGCAACAAAACACAGCACCACAACGGAACGCCAACCCAGGTCCATCACAGAACATGTCAGGAAGTTACAACCGACCACCACAAAACCAGAGCCATACACAGTATCAAAATACACCATCGGGGAGGCAGGGCGGCCAACACAGCAGTAGCAACAACCACAACCAGAACCACAATGTGAGGTTAGTGCAAGTGACAGACAACTGTAACCCACTAGTGCTCATCCGTTAAACTAAAGACAGCCACAATATGCTCTCCGTTGTTGGCTGCAAGATGGTGTAGTGAGGGCACATCCACGGATGACAGCCATAAACTTTGTATGCTGAGATACAATGAGGGAATAAAAATAGAAAAGGAACTTGTAGACATACCGCAGAAATGTAACCGAACCGACAAAAGTGTTGTGCAGGCTATATTGCAAGCAGATATGTACGGAGCACCAATACAGATAATAGTCGATACCGGTGCGTCAACCTATGTCATGAGTGCAAATTTTTACAAGTACTTGAGTCAAAATAATAGAATACCAGTATTGCCAGTGAAGAATTGTCGTGTAACAGGTGCAATAGGTGCACAATCTCATATCATAAAGCACCAGGGGCAAGTCGAGTTTACGGTAGGAAATGAAGCAATGAAAAGCACGTTCCTAGTAGTTAAGGGATTAGGTGTTGCTTGCATCCTGGGGATGGAATTTTTACGCCAGAGGGACGCAAAAATCGACCTCTTCTGCGGGGAAGTAATCCTTATGAATGACGGTAGACGTGTAATTTTGCCATTGTTAATGACACGGGAAGTGCACGGTAAATATCGCCGGAGCTTTCAGTCTAGATTCGAAGGAATACAGGTAATGAATTTATATTCTGACTTAAGTACAAGACAAGCATATTATAAAGAATTTATTACTGAAGACAGATGAAAAAAGGAAACTGATAGCCATGAAAGTCATGGAGTCATAACATTTGACTGAAGCACAAAAAAACGAATTGACCCAGCTACTTACAGATTATGAGAATGTGTTTTCGGAAAAACCCGATGTTATCGAGGGCTACACCTATAACAGCGAAGTGGTACGTCACGATATTTTCTGTCACGCCAGCTACACTATCCCGTGGTCAAAGAAGGAGTCAGTTACGAAGGAAATAAGAAAAATCTTTACAAAGTCTTAAAGAAATTCGCCCAGTAGAGCAACTTTTACATATTTGAGCAGTAGGTTAAGTTTCTAGTGTATTGTTTTGTGTGTGTAAATGTTCTGATTTTAGTGTAACAGGTAAAGACAAAGAGGCACACAGGATTAGTACGATTCAATTTTGTAGATGTTAAGGAATAACAGTAATTTAAAAGTAATTACATTATAAAAATGAACGTAGGTTTAAGAATATTTTACAAATTTCATTTTTAAAATGCTTTAAAAATATTTAAAAAAAAATTTAACAGCATGTAATGATGAAAGAATTTTTCATTAGTGTGTCATGAATATTTTTGAACTGTAATAGTAATTAAACTTATGAAATTCAATATTATAGTGTATATGTTGTTCCATGTATTTATGTCCATATCGATCCTGAAATATGATCAATCATAATTTACTAAACAACATGAATGCAGGGTGTAAATCACCTAAGGTACCTCATGTGTTATGGACAAGGTACAAAGCAAATCAATAAACGTGACTAACGCTAAGCACTGTTAAAATATATTGCCATCTTCTAATGCAGAGATTTGCACGAATTTATCGTGTAAACAAAAGTCACAAATCTAACATTAATCTAGGAACTTCCACGCTACGCTTAGATTACAAAATGTGTAAAATAATACGAGAGCCTGGCTCTGGAGGGCAAGTACGCAATGAGTGGGCAGACATGACATGGGGACTTACCTCAGATGAGACGGAAATACAATTGTATAGTCAAAAGTCTGAAGACAAGTACGACTCTGAAAGCGGGAAATGGAAATGGAACGAGGTAATTAGTGCGAGAGATTGGTAAAATCCAGCACGAGCCGAAATCCAGTTCAGACTGAATGAAATACATTAGTGTTTGTGAACTAATCGAAACAGTTACTCTAAGCAGTGTGAAAAACTGTGAAGGTGAAACTGTGATACGGACAGTGAAGTGCTAGTATTGAACGTTCAACAGCGGTGAAGACGCCAAACGCCAATATTACGCACGAAAAACTGTGAATTTGCTTATAATGTGAACTGTTAACGTGAAGTGAACCCACAGTCAATATTTTTGGGACAGACTGTAGTTTCAGTGAGTACAATAATGCGAGATTAGAATTCGATGCGTGGACTGTTGCAAAACAGCGACCGCAGAAACGGCGAATGTTTGTGCTAAGCTCGTATTGGGACACTCACCAGTGCCTGCGAGTGCGGCGAATACACAAATAATTTTATCAAGACAAAAACTGAAGTGTAATGGAAACAGTATCGCATCAAAACTGCATTCACGGGAGAAGATCCATGTCATGTATTCTGCAGGACAATGCTGGCTTGACACTCGGAAACTGGCGAAAACTTAACAACATCTGCCGCACTAATGAATGCTTCTTTCCCACTAGCGTAAACATCTGCAGCGGGAGGGAAATACTACGTTGGTTG
Organism: Schistocerca serialis cubense; assembly: GCF_023864345.2. Taxonomy (NCBI): domain Eukaryota; kingdom Metazoa; phylum Arthropoda; class Insecta; order Orthoptera; family Acrididae; genus Schistocerca; species Schistocerca serialis. Next base: position 404,448,022 of record NC_064641.1, on the reverse strand, counting down.
CGTGTATGTTTCATGTACTATGTCGGAGATGCGTAGCAGAGCTGGCTCCTGCCAACAAGCGCGGGGGGCGGATATCATCCCACTCCGCCACGCCCAGCCGAGACAGAAGCGCATCGCCAACCGTGCAGCCGATCAGCTGATTCTGACGTTCCGCGACGGCGAGAGACACGCTGGCGTCGATCGGGCGTTGACGTCTCCGCAGCCGACGCGAACGCCGAGCACCGAACACACCAACCGGCGCCGTCGCGAGCTAAACGTCGCGGCGTAGATCATCAACGACACCGCAATCAATAACGACGATTTGCATAGTGCAAAGAAAAATTGTTCGTAACGTACGCACATCCTGTACTGCGATGACATCCCGGAAATAATTAAGTGAAAGTTACCAAAGCAGTTAGTCTGTCGCTCCGCCGAGGTTTTCCCCAGGGTTTCCCTACGGCCGTGCCAAATGGGGAGCGAACAGTTGACACCCCTGGGACTTCAGGAATTACATACTAACTTGTGATTGTATACCTTTGAACACTGCAGAAACTGCAACCCCAAAAAGAAGCACCAAAATGAATGTACCAATATGAAAGGTCATAACGTAAATGTCAAACTAATTGTATTCTACGTCTTTTTCTTTTGTACATGACTATATTCGTAAACAATTGTATATTATATTGTTGTGTAAATAACTTCATCTGTATTACACTTTGTGTGCAACAAACATCATAAAGTACAACGACTAAAACAGACGATGTGATATATGTAGACTGTGAAGGAAAAAATCTGCGTGTGGACACTGTGGACATGAAGTAGGAAATTACTTACTTTACACGTGGCTAAGGCCTTATCGACCATACACCTGCTCTACGAGCCTCTTCCAATTATTTCTATCCAGGGAAATTGTTGTCCAATCAGAGTTGATGCCCATCCTAGCTGCATCTTCCCGGATATTCTCCATCCACCTAATTCGAGGTCTTCCTCTTCTTCTCTTTCCTTCTAATTTCTTAGTGGATGCTATTTTGGGTAGTCTGTTCTCCGGCATCCTTGCTACATGACCAGCCCAGTTCAGTCTTCTCTTCTTTAACATTTCCACAATGGTACTATGTTTGTACAGCTCCCGTAGTTCTTCATTTTTCCTTATCCTCCACTCCATGACATTTTCATCGAAGATTGGTCCAAATATTTTTCTTAGTATTTTTCTTTCAAATATCAACAGTTTTTCTTCATCTTTATTCCTGAATGTAATAGCTTCACATCCATATAATGCTACTGGTACAATAGTTGACTGATAAAAACGGATTTTGAATTCAGTACTAAGTGATCTCATCTTTAAAATTTTGATACAGCTGTAAAAAGTTCTATTAGCTACTGCTAGACGGGCGTCTATTTCTATTTCTGCTCTATTGTCTCTGCTAAAAAGACTCCCTAAGTACTTGAAGTGGTCAACTGCCTTGAAAGTGAGACCATTTACCGTCAGTGGTGTATTCTTTTGGAGTTTTTTACTTGTGACTAGATATTCTGTCTTTTCTTCATTCACATGAAGTCCAGCTTTCTCAGCTATTTTATAATAATTTTGCATCATCCTGATTAATTCAGCTTTTGAAGTGCTTATTAAGGCTACATCATCTACATAAGCAAGTCTAGTAATGTTCTGTCCCTGCAGTTGGATCCCTTGTGGATTAGTTTTGGTGAATTCTCTGTCAATATTCTCTAAGATAATATTAAATAGAATAGGTGAGATGGCATCCCCTTGTCTCAGTCCAGTGTACACCTTAAAATTTTCAGTTTCTCCTGCAGGTGTCTTAACTTTGCATATGGTTTCTTCCAAACACATTTTAACTAATTTGATTAATTTTAATGGTATTTCAAATTCTTTCATGGTGTTTAAGAGTGTCTGTCGGTGTATGCTATCATAGGCCTTCTTGAAGTCTATAAATAGAATATGGATATCTACATTAAATTCCCATGCCTTCTCATTTATTTGTCTCAATGTGAATAAGTGATCCAAAGTGGATCTGTTAGTGCGGAAACCACATTGGTAGTCCCCAATCAGTTCTTCGGTTATGGGAATCAGTCTGTGTAGTATACACATCGACAAAATTTTATACGTGACATCGAGTAGGGCAATTCCTCTGTAGTTATCACAGACAAGGGGATCATTCTTCTTAAAGGTGAGGCATATAATTGTAGTTTTCCAATCGGCCGGTATGTTTTCTGTCTCCCAAATTGTTTCAATTAAGGAATGTAGTTCTATTTCCAATTGTGGTCCTCCATTTTTTAAAAGCTCAGCATATACTTGGTCTTCCCCACAGGCCTTGTTGTTCTTTAATTTCTTTATTGTTTGTCTTATTTCATTTACTGATGGTGTGGTGACTTGTATATCAACTGTATCTGGTTCTTCAAATGTAAAGTAATATTGTGGATCATTGCAGTTGAGCAGTTGTGTAAAGTATGTCTTCCATGTTTCTTGTATGTCATTCTTGTTTGTAAGTATTTTCCCATTATGGTCCTTTATAAACTGTTCCCTTTTAGTGAATTTTCCCAAGGAAATATTTATGTCAAAAAACATGAACACTTTTTATGACAAACATTTCGGGGGGCAATATAGCGTCCCCAGTGAAATAATGCGAAAAAACTTAAAAACGGTATTTACACTCCTGGAAATGGAAAAAAGAACACATTGACACCGGTGTGTCAGACCCACCATACTTGCTCCGGACACTGCGAGAGGGCTGTACAAGCAATTATCACACGCACGGCACAGCGGACACACCAGGAACCGCGGTGTTGGCCGTCGAATGGCGCTAGCTGCGCAGCATTTGTGCACCGCCGCCGTCAGTGTCAGCCAGTTTGCCGTGGCATACGGAGCTCCATCGCAGTCTTTAACACTGGTAGCATGCCGCGACAGCGTGGACGTGAACCGTATGTGCAGTTGACGGACTTTGAGCGAGGGTGTATAGTGGGCATGCGGGAGGCCGGATGGACGTACCGCCGAATTGCTCAACACGTGGGGCGTGAGGTCTCCACAGTACATCGATGTTGTCGCCAGTGGTCGGCGGAAGGTGCACGTGCCCGTCGACCTGGGACCGGACCGCAGCGACGCACGGATGCACGCCAAGACCGTAGGATCCTACGCAGTGCCGTAGGGGACCGCACCGCCACTTTCCAGCAAATTAGGGACACTGTTGCTCCTGGGGTATCGGCGAGGACCATTCGCAACCGTCTCCATGAAGCTGGGCTACGGTCCCGCACACCGTTAGGCCGTCTTCCGCTCACGCCCCAACATCGTGCAGCCCGCCTCCAGTGGTGTCGCGACAGGCGTGAATGGAGGGACGAATGGAGACGTGTCGTCTTCAGCGATGAGAGACGCTTCTGCCTTGGTGCCAATGATGGTCGTATGCGTGTTTGGCGCCGTGCAGGTGAGCGCCACAATCAGGACTGCATACGACCGAGGCACACAGGGCCAACACCCGGCATCATGATGTGGGGAGCGATCTCCTACACTGGCCGTACACCACTGGTGATCGTCGAGGGGACACTGAATAGTGCACGGTACATCCAAACCGTCATCGAACCCATCGTTCTACCATTCCTAGACCGGCAAGAGAACTTGCTGTTCCAACAGGACAATGCACGTCCGCATGTATCCCGTGCCACCCAACGTGCTCTAGAAGGTGTAAGTCAACTACCCTGGCCAGCAAGATCTCCGGATCTGTCCCCCATTGAGCATGTTTGGGACTGGATGAAGCGTCGTCTCACGCGGTCTGCACGTCCAGCACGAACGCAGGTCCAACTGAGGCGCCAGGTGGAAATGGCATGGCAAGCCGTTCCACAGGACTACATCCAGCATCTCTACGATCGTCTCCATGGGAGAATAGCAGCCTGCATTGCTGCGAAAGGTGGATATACACTGTACCAGTGCCGACATTGTGCATGCTCTGTTGCCTGTGGTTCTGTCAGTGTGATCATGTGATGTATCTGACCCCAGGAATGTGTCAATAAAGTTTCCCCTTCCTGGGACAATGAATTCACGTTGTTCTTATTTTAATTTCCAGGAGTGTATAAAGAAGAGACATTAATTGAATAATATAGATTTTTTGTCATGTGCCCGTAAAATAATAATTTCTTTGTGTAAAATGATCTAAAGAGACGACAAGATACGCTCTTTTGTCAATTTTTTAGTCGTCTTCCCTTCTTCTCTTGTCTTGGTTGCGTGTAGACGGACATCTTGCGAGTGCTGGCAAATGTAAGCATATTTGTACTAATTAAGGAGATAATATATTGATTTAATATCATTGTTCACTTTTAATTTGTAAGGGGTGATCCCGATATCATGTCCGCCTTCCTTTAAATTAACCTGCATTCGAGTAATTTACAGTTCAACAATGGCAGCGGCCGATGCATCCACCGACGCCATTACGTGGCGATTTTAACTTATAAAAAATTAGCGGAAGTGATAAACTCGCCCGCTAGTAACATAATATACGTTTATCTCCGCAGCCGCCCGACATTGCAGAAAATACGTAACGTTAAGATTTTTATTTTCAGTACCACAGCCGAGAGCCAGAGCCAGAGCCAGGACTCCGACTGCGAGGCAATGGTTAACGGAGGTAAGAAAAAATACCCTCGCGCGTGTGTGGGCTGCAATTGTAATTAATAACTAAAGATTTTTTGCTTTAAAGTGGACTGACTAGCTGAGGAAATTAATATGGAAAGTTTATTCCATTGTTCAACTTACATGGTCATGTCTTAAGATTCAGTGAGTCTAACATTCATTAACGTGACAAATAATTTAAGATTAATATTGTTTAAAAGGAGAACTTCACAAAAGTATTTAATCGTAAATCAAAATTGAATGAAATATTTTTATGAAGGCCCACCACGTAAGTCGGCAACAATCAAATTAATAATAATAATATATTAAATTACTACGGCCGACGGACGCGAGATGTGAAAACCGCACAAAAATAGCGCTTCTCATTTCCCCAATATTTACGGTTCAAGTTTTGGATGATTACCCTGTGTCGTCATGCGAGTTCACATTTCTTAGGATTACTTTTTACGTTCATATGATGTGTGATGGTATAATGCAAATGTTGTTACAGGGGAGCTTTAATATTGAATAAATTAATGGCACACGAAGTACCAGAGGAAGCTGTATGTTCGCCAGTCAAGGCTTTTAAAGCATTGTTTCCTAAAGATGTTAATGAAATAATTACATATGTCCTTGAATGTTAATTCATCTGTATTCGAGAAATCCTGTGGAAGTAAATGTGAAATCCGAAAAGTGGTAAACAGGCATAAAAATCTAGCAGCTCCTATATGAAGGAGTTTCAGACAAACGCAAGTAGTGTTTAAAATGAGTGGCTCACAGTCACGGGAATTAATTTACCATTCAAAGACGTCCTGCGTATCACGCCAGAGCGTTACGGCCAGATGAAACCCACGGCACCAGTGCAGGCACAATATCCGACCAGTCTTTTGTACCGCCGGCTGGGGTGCCCGAGCGGTTCTAGGCGCTTCAGTCTGGAAACGCGCTGCTGCTACGGTCGCAGGTTCGAATCCTGCCTCGGGCATGGATGTGTGTGATGTCCTTAGGTTAGTTAGGTTTAAGTAGTTCTAAATTCTAGGGGACTGATGACCTCAGAAGTTAATTCCCATAGTGCCCAGAGCCATTTGAACCATTTGTTATGTACCGATATGTACTGAACGTAGCTCTTATTGGGTTTACCGACTTCGAACGTGGAATCTGTAAAGGTGCACGGACGTCACGTCTCCTATACGGCTGCATGCTGCATATAAATCGTGTTCTTATTTGTGCGCTCGTAATTTGAAGTCTGCTTATCCAAGCCTCTGTTAAGACGAAAGATTGCTTTTGTAAGTTCCCCGGGAAAACGCGACCAGAGACAGGCAGAGAGAGACAGTTCGGCTGGAGACGCCAAAGGATACTGTTCCGATTGAGACGCGAAAGCGGACAGTCGGTCTTTAGGCAGCTAGGAAGTGAAACGACTTAGAAACTATGGCGTTAAGTGGTATCGCGGAACTTTGTCTCTAAGCGGTGAGCAGCCGCGCGCTTGGTGTGAACTCTAACTTTTCGCGTAGATGACTTGTATTTCGCGATGAGATTGTGAATGATCGAACTGTGTGAAATGGATATGCGCTCGAGTGTAACAGTAACTCTAAATACGACCCCTTTCGTTATTAGTTTGCTTTCTGAATAAACGTTAATCTAACCCAATCGCAACTGTGTGCCCTACATCGTTCATGGGTCGTTAATTTAGTTCCCGACATTATTATTACGGTTATTATATATAATGTTTTTTGTATTTCACAAACTTTCCTTCAGCCAGACAATTTAACCAAAGGGTCAGAAGTGTCTAATTTGGGGCGTATAATGCGACACGTGCGGTTCCATCTCCATTAGAGTTTGAACCAAGATATTTTGACGAAGAGGAACCGTGTGTGAGATCGAACATCTTTGGGATGTTAGCTCGCAATTAGGTGCTCGTCCGGGATAGGAATTCGGAAAGTGTTGGTTGAGGAATAAGAATCGTGCAAAGTATTGGAACAGGACTGTATTTTGGATAGTGTCAGCTGCGGTATATGAACTCTAGAACGTTAAGAGCTGGGTTTGACTTCTGCAAAGTGTTTTCAAAGTATTATCTGAACTTCGATAGGCAGGACCTCTCGCAAAAGTTAAATGTGAGATCGGTTCAGGACTGACTATTAATTGAGAATTTACAATTGTCATTCTCACAGTTAACGATAGTCTGTGACCTAGGTCCCAAGTCTGTGGCAGATTAGGCAGTGTGCGAAGGGGCTCTGAGTTACGAATTTTGCAACAGTCGTGTGCACCGAGTTTTAGCAGTAGTTAGGAGTGAGAAAAAGTAAGGCGGAAGAAGAGGTGACATCGAAAGCACTTTGTTCCAGCCAGCAGCAGCATCTTCAACGGCGATTCATCGCGCAGCGGCTGTTGCGGCACCACAGCAAAGGCTACGAGATCTTCAGCGTCGGCTTCAACTGCCACATCGGCAGCAATACCACGGCAGGAGGATCCAGCACGACAAAGCTAAGCACTAGCGCTGATAGCGAGATTATATATGGTTCTGTAGTTCAATAGCCAATAATAGACGTCGCTAATATTAAGCAGTCTGCCAGTTGGTGTGTCTTCGAAAATACTAGCGACCTGCTTAGCCCGAAATCGGAGCGGGAGAGCGAGATCGGCGGTGAATTTAGTAGGGCAAATAGTCCGAAATCAGGCAAGGGAGATGAGTATGAGGGAGACAAGATGCCGCAATTCATGCAAATAATAAGAAGATTGATTCTGTTAAAACTAGCTTGGGATACAAAATTCTTTCTGTTAGAACCGATATGGGTGACGTAAATTTAAAAATTGACTCTGTTAAAACCGATATGGTTGACGTAAATTTAAAAATTTATTCGGTTTAGTGGAATCGAGGAATTGATAGGCGGAAAATTAAAAACCATTCGCCCGCATCTCGTGGTCGTGCGGTAGCGTTCTCGCTTCCCACGCCCGGGTTCCCGGGTTCGATTCCCGGCGGCGTCAGGGATTTTCTCTGCCTCGTGATGGCTGGGTGTTGTGTGATGTCCTTAGGTTAGTTAGGTTTAAGTAGTTCTAAGTTCTAGGGGACTGATGACCAGAATGTAGTCCAATAGTGCTCAGAGCCATTTGAACCATTTGAACCAAAAACCATTCGGGATGAAATGGTCAAAATTTCGCATGAAGTTGGGATACTTGGCTCTAAGGTAGATCAAGCGGAGAAAAATTTCAGTGACAATGTGGAGAAGTTGCAGGCAGATCTGGGAGGCAACGTAATAAATTGTATGAGTGGGCAAGATTCTCTAATGGCTGAGACGACAGAGGCTATTAGCAACTTATCCGTTTCAATAGGTAAAGGGGAGAAAGATGTAGATCAAATAAAGGAACAAGTAGAATCTAGCATTAAAATTGAAAATAGTTAAGTTAAAAAGCAAATCAATAAAACAAAAAGCGAGGTGAATGCTTTAGCTGCACATCAAACTGTAGTGGTGGCTGCAGAGCCAACACCGTGTTGCTACAGGAGGCCGAAATGCACGCGTTTTAGCTCACGCAGGCTGGCGTGAGGGGGGAAGAACTATACTGAAGTGAGGTCTGGAACATGACAAGGAATTAGAATTCAGAAAGCGGACGTAGTTAGTTTCATACTTAACTTTAATCCATTAATGATGAACGTCGCTCTGGAAGGTACATGATTCACAATATCAGTATCAATAGTAACTGAATATGGCGCCTTGCTAGGTCGTAGCAAAGGACGTAGCTGAAAGCTATGCTAACCTGTCGTCTCGGCAAATGAGAGCGTATGTAGACAGTGAACCATCGCTAGCAAAGTCGGCTGTACAACTGGGGCGAGCGCTAAGGAGTCTCTCTAGACCTGCCGTGTGACGGAGCTCGGTCTGCAATCACTGATAGTGGCGACACGCGGGTCCGACGTATACTAACGGACCGCGGCCGATTTAAAGGCCACCACCTAGCAAGTGTGGTGTCTGGCGGTGACACCACACAAACCTCTACAGTGATCAGTGCTCCCTGGATGAACTCGGGAACGGTCAAATGTTTTGAAGACGACGGGAAATATCACCCAGTAAATTTTCTAACAGTATGTAGGGATGGTTTTATGAGGGGAATGTCCGACGAGGCGAAGATAAAATTCATGAAAAGACATTTGAAAGGTGAGCCACAATCGTGGGTAAATATAAACGTAGTAAGAGATGAGAATCAAATAGGTAAATTATCAAATCAGATCGTACGCATAAGGCGTAATCTTAAGATAATGAAAGATAACGATGAAGGCGATGACAACGATTTAGGACTAAATGATTTGTTTTATGAATGTGAGACAAAAGAGTGTGTGAATGTTAATACAATGAAAGATTCTATGTTCCAGAATGAGGCTGCATTTGGTGGAGTTAGACGTTATAGAAAATTCTAAAGAGGTACTAACCAGCGGTAACGATTATAGTGATGAAGGTGATGGTGTTTCAGGTGATATTGTGACGGCGAAAGTTGTTAAGGAGGTAAATAAGGACGGCGTATCATTAGTCTCGTAAGGTGTTGATGAATTTGTGTATGTATCGGCGGCTATGTGTGAATTATGTTTGAAGGAAGGTAGTAATGATGTTTTGTGGGCTGAAGTTACGAAGGTTGAAGCTGCTGGTATCGATACCTCAGAGGAAGGAATCTGTGTGTATCTTGAAACACGTATGTAACGTAGCAGCGATGGTGAGGCACGTTAAAATCTTTGACCAGAGAGCCTATTATCGTGGTTAGTCTGCGCTTGACCGCGCGAGTGTTGCGAGCAGTTCGCTAGTAGTCGTCATGTAGAGCAGTACGCGAGTAGCAGTAGGCCAGTGCAGTCTGTCGATAGCAGTAGCTCAGTTCAGTTGCGTCCAGCAGTACGCTAGTAGTCGTCATGCAGATCGGTCGGTCGGTAGTAGCAGCCCAGTGCGGTTGTGTGATGTAGTCTGTCGGCAGTAGTGGTCTAGTCCTGTCACGGTCGCGAGTGGGACGCAGTCGGCGAGCGTCGACATGGCATTCTGGTCAAGATGCTGAATGAGGTATATTGTTAATTAAGGTAATCATCAGATAATGTAAAGTTTATTTATTGTAATTAATTTCCAACAAGTGCCCCAATAATAATTTTGATTTCAAAGCAATTTTTACAAATAAAAAAAATTTATTTAATTAAACTAACGATTTCGTTCCACTTCCCTTAAAGAAAAATTTCAGTTAAATTTAAAAATATATATATATATTATTTGCAATGCAGTTCGTCCAAGCCGTGGGCAACAATAAGAGCAGAAATTTGACAAGCAGTTTCAATGAGGTAAGAAATTAATTCTGATTTTTGCACAAGGGCCAAAGACCGATATTTCGGTTTAATTGAATTATCATTATCACTGAGATTTTCTTATCATTGAATTGTTTTTCATTATTTTCGTGAGAGCTTACACCTTGAGTCAGATTGCGATTCTCATTTTTTATTGTCATTAAATTTAATTGCTAGGGAGGTTACACTTGGCTCCATTTCTATTAAATATTGTCATTTAAATTATGGTAGGGAGGTTACACTTGGCGACCCTGCCAGGATCGTATTTTGTTGAGAATCTTTTGAACAACAGTCAGATATCTGCTCTTATTTGCTTAAGTATAATTAGGATTTGGCGCTACGCTTTTACTAATCTTGTGACTTTCTTTCTACAGGTCAACGGCAATTCGTTGCTCTATTGTATTTGTGTGTTGCTTTTGCATTTGTGCTTATTGTTTTGTGAATAATTCCGACTACTGTAAAAATGCCGCGAAAGACTGTGAATAGTGTATCGCGAGGTATTATGAATGAAATTACCGACTCAAACAACTTTACCGATAGTAATTGTGACACACAGTGTAATGATGACAATCCTGCGTTCACTAACAATCAGTGCATTCCAACCACTAGTGATGACTTTTACCCTGATAATGAACAAACGAACTCAATTGTCTCGTCTGTTAATTTGACGACAATTGATGACGCAGAACGCTCTATTGTAATGAGCGCTGCCCAGCTTAACACACCCGATTTGGAAAACTCAAGTAACGTACAGACAAATTTGTCTAATGAAAATGAACAGGATACTCAAAGTACGATGGATCTATTTAATTCCGAAATAATGTCTGACAGTGTACATCCGACTGACGAACCTTCTTGTAAATCTCAGAATAACCAAATGGTTACAGAAAGCGAGAGAATTCCAGATTCACCACTAAACAGCACAGAGAGTATAAACGCTAACTTTGGTTTTGAACAAATTATGGCAAGATTGCTACAACAACAAAGTGAGAATCTCAAACAACAACTTAGAGAACAGAACAAACAAGATAACGAAAATCTCAAACAGCACTTAAATGAAAAACTTGACAATAATGCCGAAGATCTGAAACAACTTAGGGAACAGAACAAACAGCTTAATGAAAAATTAGACGACAATTCCAGACAGTTAAATAAAAAATTAGACGACAATTCCAGACAGCTTAGTGAACAAATTAGAGCCGTTGCCGCGCAGTGCCATGACACTAAGGAACAGTTGCGCGTGGAAATTGAGGCTTGTTCACAAAAAAATAGCGAAGAAATTAAGTCTGTTGCGCAAGAATTAAGGGAAATGCAGACAGCCGCAACAGAAACACTCAGAGACGAAATTAGCGGAGTCGCTAAACAATGCTCTGAAAAAGCTACACAATTACGGGACGAGTTTAAAGCAATGACGGTAGAACTTTCGCGCACAGTGGACGCAAAGATAGACGCGAAATTCGAACAGCAGAACACTCAGATTGACGAACGCTTTAATCTTCACATACAAAACAGTGATACGCGTTTCCGCAAATTTATTCAGGATCAAAATAAAGTCAAACGTCAGGTCATGGAAACAATCACTGCTCAAAGACAAGAAGACAAACGTAAAATGTTTGCGAAGGCAAAAACGTATGTAGACAATAATATTACTACAGTGTCCGACAAAATTAATACCATAGAACAGTTGAACGCGGAATTACGGGATGAAATTTCTGATCTTAAATCAAAAACAGATACACACACAGTAAATATTCAAACAGTGACAGACAGATTCGAACAATTAGAACTAACACAGGATTGCGATGTCATCAAAGCTGATGTTATAAAACTGAGCGAAACTACGCGTAAGTTGCAAAAACAGATTAATGCGTCTGATTCTAAAACCGATGATCAGGTTAAAATACTGACTGAAAAGTGTGATGAATTGGCCAGTCGTATTGATGTTATCGAAAATACTAATGACAATAAATCAGACGATACTGCATCGGTTTCGTTTAACCAAACACCTGAATTTCAAAATTTACAGCAGACAATTAATGAGATCGATTCATCTAACAACACGTTACGTAGGAAGTTGTCAAATTTACAGCAAGAAGTAACAGAGATGAAAAACATTTCAGTTAATAACATACCACAACAGACGCCACTTTATGAACATTTGTCAGACTCACGCAGTGCGTATAATTTGGGTAATCTACAGAGAGTACGGGACTTAGATTCCGATCAACCACAGTCCAATAGATTCTCTTACGATCCTGAACCTGTTCCATCACACAGAGATGATAATTTCGATTACAAATATTTTCTGTCAGTGAGAAAGTTTAAAGTTTTTAAAAATGATAGAACGCAGATTCATCCACTGGATTGGATTCAACAATTTAGCTTTGCTCTTCCACCGACTTGGTCTGTAACACATAAACTTGAATTTATTTGCAGTTTTTTGGAAGGCGAACCGGCAACTCGTATGAGACCGATCGCGAGACAGTGTTACTCGGTAGAGGAATTTCAGAATGCTTTTCTATCAGCGTACTGGTCGAAGACGACACAGCGCGGAATTAAAGATCAACTAATTAGTTTGCCAAATTATGAGAACTCCAATTTTCCGAGTGTCACGCAATTTTTTGAGCACATGGTGCAACAAAACCAGTACCTAAGTGAACCGTACAGTGAATCCGCACTTATACAATTATGCATCTCTAAATTACCACGGTCATTACGAGTGTCACTTCTAACGGGCCAGCAAAAAGCAAACATTTCAGCATTCAGAGATTTGTTACAGCTCTTGGAAGTACAACAATCTGATTATTCTTTTGTAAACAAAAACTTTTCGTATAATAACCAAGGTCAACAAACTTACAGTAATTATGAACAGGGACATAATTTCAATAGAAAAAGTAACAGACGCTTTAGGAACGGCAACTACCAGAACATAAATCACAGACAGAATTCTGATTATCAATATCGTCAAAATCATCAGCAACAGGAACCACATTTCGGTAACAATAGAAGTTTTCCACCGCAACAGCATGAAAGTCAACCGGTTAGCATACGTAACCAACAATGTAATGCACAAGGTCAACCAGGCTTTAATGTTCAGCCGCGTGCACGTATAGTCCCAGACCCAATAAATAGTAACGCACGACAGCAAGGAAACAACTACGTACAAAGAAGACAGTATTTCAATTCCTATCGCAATGCACCGTATAGGAATGACTATCACGACAGACGTAAAAACGATGAGCACAATTATCAGCGTACATGTAATAACAGTCGGTCTCACCAACAGCAAAATTATCCGCAAGAACCTATTCTCATGAATGAACCGGACAGTAGGTATCATCCAGAGCGTAACACGTCTGGAAGAAGTAATAGGACAGTTCAAATAGTCGAAATGCCACAGAATCCTCCTAATAATAATAACACGTCAGATAGAATCTGACTAGATACTGTACAGATCGCATCTTCCAGTAACACAAGTACTACTTCAGACACACAGAATGTTATACATGAAAATGTAATTACTTTTGACGATATCAGAGACACTCTATTGCAGGAAAGACCATTTGTTCACAAAACTATTTCACATCCTGTTATCGAAATTAAAATTGGTTCATCGAAATTTTCAGCAGTAATCGATTCCGGCTCACCTATATCAGTAATAAATGAGGAGGCTTTTAACGAGTGTAACAAAGAGAATACCTATCCGACATTACCTTTAGGCAAAACAAAAGTGAAGGGAGCAGTATCGAGTAAAGGTGTAGACGTTAAATTACAGACGCATTTATCATTTTGTATTGGAGGTCATACTTTCCACTCTAAATTTTGGATTGTTCCTTTATTGACAACAGACGTAATTTTAGGTACTAATTTTCTCGTACAACACGATGCAGTCATTGATTTTCAGAATTCTTATTTAATGTTGAAGGATGAAAATATACAATTTGCTATAGAATTTCAGCACTCACTATCTGCGGAAGAACAAACAATTAACCGCACAGAGGTCATTTCCGCAACACGTAACATAGACTGTAATCCCACATTGTTCACGGATACGTACGTACACAACTATAATACTCCAGACGAAGCTGACTACGACGTAATGCAATTGATTCCTGATAAGGTTAAAGAGAGCAGTGCAAATACAGACGACGAACGCACGCAGTTACACAAAATTCTTTTACAGCAAGCTCCAGTTTTTGACAATATTCCTCGTACTATGTCCGGCTTTATGTATGAATTTCAAGTCAAACAGCACGATACATTTAAAGCTAAGCATTATCCTATTCCGTATATTCATAGAGAACAAGTTAAAAAAGAATTGCAGGATATGCTTGACCAAGGAATTATAGAACCGGCAGTTAGTCCGTACATAAACCCGCTACATATTGTTAAGAAAAAAGACGGCTCTCTTCGCCTCGTACTTGATTCACGTCACATTAATGACATTATTATTAATGAAACAGATCGACCACAGACACTAGAGGAACTTTTACAGAAATTTCATGGTACAGCTATTTATTCTACATTGGATTTGAAATCGGGATTTTGGCAAATTCAACTTCATCCGAATTGCAGAAAATATACAGCTTTTCTCTGTTTTGGAGACTGTTATCAATTTTGCAAATTACCGTTCGGCTTAACTATTTCTTCTGCAGCTTTTATTCGCGGTTTGAACACAATACTTCCGACAGAACTTAAAGACAGAATTACGACGTACGTAGACGACATTCTTATCGCAGAAGCTAACTGGTCTGAACACAATCTGATTCTTGAACAACTGTTGCAAACTTTTCGTGCACAAGGACTTACAGTTAATCTTAGTAAATCGCACTTTGGCAAAACTTCCATAAAATTTCTTGGACACGTAATTTCAGCAGAAGGCATTGCACCTGATCCGGAAAAACTTCAAGCTCTACGTGACATTACTGTTCCAACGACGAAGAAACAACTACGCAGTTTTTTGGGCTTAATTAACCTTTTTAGTAAATTTATTCATCACTCTGCTTTAGACACACCCAGATTATGCCAATTAACAGGTAAAAACAGTATTTGGTCTCGGGATAAGCAAGCACACTCTGAATTTATGAACGTGAAACATGCTTTGTTGAATGCTCCACTTTTATCGCACCCAGATCTTACCAGAAATTTTTCTATTGCCACCGACAGTTCCAACACCGCTTTAGGCGTACATATTTTCCAGGAAATTGAAGAAGATGGTTCTACAGTAATTAAAAACATCGCATTTGCAAGCCGCATTCTGTCACCTGCTGAACGAAATTATTCCGTCACAGAACTTGAAACATTATGCGTTGTATGGGCTTTCACGAGATTTAGGCACTTTCTTTATGGCAGACATACCGCCGTTTACACAGACCACAGAGCGATACAATTTTTACTTTCGTCTAAGTTCACTCACGACAGATTAAGCAGATGGAAACTTTATTTACAGGAATTTAATTTTTCAATAGTTCACATTCCCGGCACACAAAATGTTATAGCAGACGCACTATCCCGTTCTCTGAGCAACAATCAGCAAGACGTAGCAACCAACTTCTGCAAAGCAAATTTCAGTGTCATGTACATTCAGAAAGTTGCATTTGAAAACTTTATTTCATCGTCATTACAGGACATAGCAAAAGAGCAAAATAAAGACAACGTGTGGAAAGAAATTAAACACCTTTAGCAAGATAAGAATAATGTTACGATTAGAAACCATTACACTGTGCGCAATGACATTCTGTTTCGCCGCTCTCATCCTGACAGCAACAATTGGTTATTATGCATTCCTGACGAACTGGTTAACAAATTAATCTGGTACACTCATTTAAGTTACGCACATTACGGAGCACGAAAATGTTTTCTTATACTGAGACAGAACTGTTATTTTACTAACATGGAGAAACGTATACGACGAGTTTTAGCGTCTTGTAAAATTTGACAGAAAGCTAAATCTGACACCACTTCACATATTCCTCCTTTATATCCCATTGTACCTGTTAAATTAAGACATATGGCCGCTGTAGACATTTTTGGTCCGATTCCGAGAACTAACAGAGGTTTTTGCTACATATTTGTCGCTGTTCAGCTCACTTCAAAATTTGTTACTTTCACTCCATTACGCAAAGCTACTGCTAAAACTGTTTCGAAAGCATTTGTAAAACATTTTCTATTTCATGTAGGGCATGTGATGAAAGTAATTTCTGACAATGGATCACAATTTCGTAGTACCATATGGATACGCATGTTACGAGCTAGAAACATTTCTCCGATCTATATATCCAAGTACCATGCTTCTTCGAACCCTTGTGAACGGTTAATGAAAGAAATTGGTAAGCTGTGCCGAATATACTGCCACAAAAGACATATTGATTGGGATACACACATACTCTCATTCCAAGATGTAATTAATTCCATTCCAAATGAATCCACTATGCTATCTCCGTCTGTTATACTGAAAAACGTTGAACCACCAAACAAAATTAAAGAATTAGTAAACTTCCCTAAATGTCGTCGCCTACGACACCATGAAATAATTGACATTGCGCTGAACAACATCAAACGTGCCGCAGAGCGCCGGTGAAGACAGCAAAAACGGGTTTGTACACGCCGCGACTTTCACATTGGACAGAAAATATTAGTACGTACACACTATTTATCCAGCAAATTAAAAGGTAAGTGCAGTAAATTGGAACTTCTATACGCAGGTCCATATCGGATTCGCAACATCCCTCACCCCAATGTTGTACACGTCGAAACTTTGAGAACCAGAAAATCGAAAGGCAACCACCATATCTCAAACATTAAACCGTTTATTGAATGAAGATACTTTATGATTCAACACACTATGATGCCATTTACTAATGCAATTATATTCACCTGACTAATTACTGATGATTATCGTATTTTTTCTTGGCAAGTGCCCGGCAAGGTAAGGTTAGCAGGTCGCTTTTCTTGTCGTTACACATCAGACCGTGCACATTTTCCACTTTTTTTGTGTATATGATTGTACTCCAGTTTTGTTTGTATGCACTGTGAAATAGTTAAGATATAACACACCAGTCGACTTTGACATTTTTTGCCTTATGCTACCTCAAGATCATGACTGTTTTACATTTTTTGCTGCTGCATTGTGATATTCTCTGTACATTTTGCATCTGAACACTGTCAATGTCTTTGACATATTACGTTTTCTGTCATGTTATGCTGTATGGTTAATTATGTTACCATAAACCAGTCATTATTTAGTGGGTATATGATTTAAATGCAAGACATTAATCTTTGTTCATCAATTTCAGAAAGAAATGATGCGTGTAAGAAATAAATTCAACAGAAATGGGAATTTCACCTACGGAATAAACGAAA
The DNA here is from genome assembly GCF_023864345.2 of Schistocerca serialis cubense. Taxonomy (NCBI): domain Eukaryota; kingdom Metazoa; phylum Arthropoda; class Insecta; order Orthoptera; family Acrididae; genus Schistocerca; species Schistocerca serialis. The sequence continues at coordinate 404,430,785 of NC_064641.1, read as the reverse complement.
GAAGATGCAATAACTTTATGAGACACAGTAAATGGATCAGGATTAACAAGCATTAACAAGAATATACTATACTCATCGTAGAATAGCAGTCTTAACTAATTTTTTCTTTCAGAATACAAGGTGATTGATGCAGGCTGTCAGACAGAACTACACATCTTAGTTTTAGTGATGAAATATGCTAGAGATAAGGAATAGTTATGTAATGAGTAATGAAGTGATTTTTTTTGCAGATGATAATGAATGCTGATGAATAATGATGAAGAATATGCTGTTATGAATAATGAAGTTTTTCTTTACAGGTGATGATAATAATGAAGTTATGATAATATGGATAATGAATAATGAAGTTTTTTCTTTACAGATGAATATAATGTTGAAGTTATGTATTTATGCTATGTAGTTATTTAAGTATTTGTTGCAGTTTGTTTTGACAGCAGGTGTTATATTGCATAGTAGGATGACGGAAAGTTTTGGAAAGGACAGCTATGGAACACATTTTTATACACATTTCACCACCTGTTAATTCGAAGTTCACTACTTTTCAGCATAGTATGCGTTTCTTTTTTCAGGTCAATAATCCATTTTGTATTTTTTTTCAGGAGAAGCTTTTCATGATACTTACTAAACATGTTACTTATTATACCTGTTCTAGTACTTGCATTTTTATTTTTTACCCATTTGTGTTTATCATTTATAAACGTGATCACATATACTGCCTTGTTACATAACCTTGCTACAGCTGACTCATGACGAATGACGTTAACTATCCTCATTTGCAGCAATAGGTCAAAAGCAAATAGTGTTATGCCTCAGCAATTAATTATCGATCCCAACGCAATGCATTGCTAAAAGAGGTATTACCAGTCCCACATAATGTCACTAGTTTATGATAATTTTGAATAATACTGATCAACTCTGAATAGTATGTCACTTCAGTAATGACTTCTTAATGAGACAAATATATATATATATATATATATATATATATATATATATATATATAAAATAATGCTTTGTAACTGGCTAATAACTGCCAATGTTTTATTGTAATGAGACTACTTATAATGCCCATGATTATTAATGCTATGACTGTAATTAACTGATTTTTAATAATGACTTCTTAATGATCTGAATAATACTGAATGAGGAACAATGTTTTATACTATTCGATACTTGATGGCCACTGAGTGCCAATAATTAATGTCAATCAATGAATTATGTTATTAATTATGCCATTAATTAGCTCTTGTTTTCAATCTTGATACTTTGTAATTGGAAATGAATGCGATTGTTTAATAATGCTTTGTAATTAGAAGAAGGCTAATGATTAATACTATATTGGAATGACAAATAATTAATTAACTATGCCATACTTTGTAACTGGAAAAGAATGCGATTGTTTCATAATACTTTGTAATTAGGAGAAGGCTAATGATTCTTACTGTATTGGAATGACACATAATTAATTAACTATGCTATACTTTGTAACTGGAAAAGAATGTGATTGTTTCATAATGCTTTGTAATTAGGAGAAGGCTAATAATTCTTACTATATTCAAATGACAAATGATTAATTACGCTTTGTAACTGGAAAAGAATGCGATTGTTTAATAATACTTTGTAATTAGGAGAAGGCTAATAATTCTTACTATATTCAAATGACAAATGATTAATTACGCTTTGTAACTGGAAAAGAATGCGATTGTTTAATAATACTTTGTAATTAGGAGAAGGCTAATGATTCTTACTGTATTGAAATGACAAATGATTAATTAACTATGCTATACTTTGGAACTGGAAAAGAATGCGATTATTTAATAATGCTTTGTAAATGGGAAAAGAAGGTTACTGATTCTATGTAAAACAATTAATGAACATTTTTCTGTAATACTACATACTTGGTACAGAAATGTTCAATAACTGGGCTATGAATGCCGCAAACTACTAATGAAGAATGGTATGTGACATAATGTCCTTCACCTTATGAGCTAACTACCCTGAATTACTGCAATGTCTATTTGTCCTGTCTATCCTAGTGATCATGGAGCACTATCTTTGGTTTTGCAGTAATTCTACGTTGGTGTGCCTTGTAAGAGCGTGGTGTTGACACGACATGCTGTCCACCACTGTGAGCGATGAAGACGTTATTATGGTCCCACTGTTTGGTGTACCTAGTGTACTGCCAAAATGAGAACATGGAACATTACTACGACAGTTCAGTTTCTTGGCTACACTGATAAATTCTGATGGGAAAAGAACTTCAAATTGTGTCACTTGGTGTTGTACTTCTGTGGAAAGATATGGACTTTCAGCACAGCTGTGTGCAATCTAAAGTGCTACAACCACGATGCAACCCTTCCCTTTCCTATCCTAATAATGAAAATCATTTTTTGCTAACATCATTTATGTTCATGGCTATACATTTTTTTTCGATTTGCTGAACTCCAGTGCGAGTACACTTACGTCACTGGTCGACATGATTTTTTGCCATTATGTTTATTTATTGCGAAAATGCTAAAGACATTTTTTTTATTTGTTCTGAAGTACAGTATATGTGCACTCTTGTCTTTTATATTGTATATACATTTTTTATTTTTTTTTAATGATATGTTCTGAACTACAGTGCATGTGCACTTATGTTAGGTGTTAATATGTTTTCTACTGAACTTCAGTGCCTGTGCACTTTTCTCATTTTTCAATATGATTTGTACTCATTCTGTATATTCAATACTTCAGTGTGTATGCACTTGTGTCATTTGTTACTTATTGTATATACATTTCATCATTTACTGATATGTTCTCAACTGCAGTGCATGTGCACTCATGTCACTTATCAACATAATTTTTTTGCCATTCTGTTTATTCATTCTGTTTATGCTAAAGAATTTTTTTCAGTGCCTGTGCACTTTGTTATCTGTCAAATAATTTTTATATACAGTTTTCTGATTTGCTAATATGTTTTGTACTCATATTTTGTCTTTGTCTGATATATTTTGTACTCGGTGCATGTGCACAACTTTTAATTCATGTACTACATCTAAATATTCTGTAAATTGTAGAAGTTTATTAATTAAAGAAAAATTTTGCCGCACTTGGCAAGTCCAAATGACTCACCATCGCTGCCAAATTTTTGCCTCCACAGTGGAGGGTTATGAAACACGTATGTAACGTAGCAGCGATGGTGAGGCACGTTAAAATCTTTGACCAGAGAGCCTATTATCGTGGTTAGTCTGCGCTTGACTGCGCGAGTGTTGCGAGCAGTTCGCTAGTAGTCGTCATGTAGAGCAGTACGCGAGTAGCAGTAGGCCAGTGCAGTCTGTCGATAGCAGTAGCTCAGTTCAGTTGCGTCCAGCAGTACGCTAGTAGTCGTCATGCAGATCGGTCGGTCGGTAGTAGCAGCCCAGTGCGGTTGTGTGATGTAGTCTGTCGGCAGTAGTGGTCTAGTCCTGTCACGGTCGCGAGCGGGACGCAGTCGGCGAGCGTCGACATGGCATTCTGGTCAAGATGCTGAATGAGGTATATTGTTAATTAAGGTAATCATCAGATAATGTAAAGTTTATTTATTGTAATTAATTTCCAACAAGTGCCCCAATAATAATTTTGATTTCAAAGCAATTTTTACAAAAAAAAAATTTATTTAATTGAACTAACGATTTCGTTCCACTTCCCTTAAAGAAAAATTTCAGTTAAATTTAAAAAAAAAAATATTATTTGCAATGCAGTTCCTCCAAGCCGTGGGCAACAATAAGAGCAGAAATTTGACAAGCAGTTTCAATGAGGTAAGAAATTAATTCTGATTTTTACACAAGGGCCAAAGACCGATATTTCGGTTTAATTGAATTATCATTATCACTGAGATTTTCTTATCATTGAATTGTTTTTCATTATTTTCGTGAGAGCTTACACCTTGAGTCAGATTGCGATTCTCATTTTTTATTGTCATTAAATTTAATTGCTAGGGAGGTTACGCTTGGCTCCATTTCTATTAAATATTGTCATTTAAATTACGGTGGGGAGGTTACAATCTTTCTACTACTGGAAGTGAACCCGAAATTATGGATGGATCTGTGGATCTTGAATGTTCGTTTGAGAATGAATGTGGATCTGAATTTGATGTGCGATCTGAAATTAATGTGGCGCAACAGCGTGTAGGACTGGAAAAGGGATTATGCTCAAGTTTAAATGAAAACGCAGCGGAATTTAACGATGTTGTTGATTCTAAAATTGCACGACGCTGTAGCTGCAATTTGTGTTGTAGCGTCAGAGGATGGTGAAACTATGAACGGTTCTTATATTGGTGATTTGTCGACGGAGGTAAATGAGTTTTTGTGTAGCGAGTTGTATGGTGTATCAGCAGCTGTTGGAAGCGCTGTTTGTGAAGGTGTTTGTAATGATGTGGAAGTAAAAAGTAATGCTTTATTTCATCATAATGATGTTGTAGTTACTAATGGCGATAATTTTAAGGAAGAATACAGTGAGTTTGATTCTAATATAGGAACCAAAAAAAATGGTTCAAATGGCTGTAAGCACTAAGGGACTTAAAATCTGAGGTCATCAGCCCCTAGACTTAGAACTACTTAAACCTAACCAACCTAAGGACATCACACTCATCCACGCCCGAGGCAGGTTCGAACCTGTGACAGTAGCAGCAGGGACGTTCTGGACTGAAGCGCCTAGAACCGCTCGGCCACAGCGGCCGGCGATATTGGGACAGAATGGTATCTTAAGGAGGAATGTGATTTTACTGATTGGCGATGGTGCGGTAGAACATTACGATCGTTATTGCCTCATTTGTGGACTCGAGAGAAGTTTAAGATAGCGAGAGGATTAGAAGGGAGAAAAAATGAAAGTGGGTTGAAAGAAGCATTTAATGAATCATTTTGGGATGAATACGAAATTGAGGGGTGGATCAAACAGGATATGTGTACTCAAGAGATGGAAGAGAAGGGACGAGACATAATGAATAATTTATTGAGGGAACAGTGTTTTGAGCGAAAAGAAATGATTAGTGTTCAGCCTATCACTGAAATCAAAGTAAATGACGAGAAAGCAGATGTACTGCTCGATACTGGAGGTAAAGGGTTGGCAGTGTCGGAACGTTATGTACATAGGATAAAGAGTAAGAAATTAGTGTTACTACCTGTAAATAGTGTAAAAATTCAAATAACAGTTGGCGGTTTAAGTAAGCCGATAAGGCAAGAAGTGCTCTTGGAATTCAAGTGCGACGAGAATCATTTTAGTGTAGGATGCTTTGTAGTGAATGGATTTGTAAAAGTGTGGTGCTGAGAACAGATTTCTTATGTAAATATAAAACTTCGGTTCACTTCATGGGAAGCTGTTTTGATTTTGAAATTGAGGGTTAAAAAAGGAAAGTAAAATTTAAGAACCTTTTGACAGGGCACAACCAGATTGCGCACACCATAATTACACATGGTTGGGATGAAGAGAACAATATGTGTGTCAAGTTTGGAAGGGTTACTTGTGATGTTGTATTTCAGGATTTATTGAAGCTTGCTTGTTGTTTAGTAACATATGTATTTTTTTTGTTTTATTTTGGGCACATGGGCTGTGCAGTTATAAAGAGATAGTTTAGATGCACACTTGGGTGCAAGGAGGTCGGAGAACTCAATTATTTAGTGAATGGTATCAAGTCAAGAATCAGTGCACAGTATGCATATAAATTAGATTTTTCGGGGTATATAATGGATTTATTTATGCGTATGTATTTGTTAGGCTTAAGTTTGTGCATGGTTTTATCTTTGATGTGATTTCCAAATTATAAGATATGGTCACACCCATTTGGATGCATGGGGGTCGGAGAAATTTAGAAAATGAAAATTAATAATACATACCTAGGAAGACAGATGTATGTTTATCTAATTATCTGAGAGTATTTTTGGGGAATAATTAATTGTTGTATGTTGTATCGATTTGTGTAATCAGCTTCACTGCACGGAATTAAACGTGGGGTGATATTTGTTCATATTTGTTGTTAGTTTTGAGCCAAATGGAGTTATTTAAATTAAAAGAAAATATTAATTTGCTAATGAAGTCGATTGGCAATCTGTCAAGGGATGCATGTCTCTAGTGGGATTTGAATAATGGGTCAGAATTATTTGAGAACTTACGAGCATCATGCAAACGCTGTAAATCAGTTGTGTGCTGTGTAATGTGGATCTGTTTGTATCGATTGCACTGGGAGAAGCGCTCAGTGCAGCTCCTGGGTGGTTTCGGAAAGTGTTTGTTTCCTGATATCTACACCCGTTTCGAATTTCAACAGATTTGTTCCCGCAAAACATTGGAGATGGAATACAGAGCCATACAGAATTTCTGCAAGGTACTCGGCTCCGAATCTGTGGAGTGCCGCTGGAGACTTCATTGTGACGGAAAGGTTCTGTGAAAGTGAGCGCTGTGGCACTGATATTTCTGTGGCATTTCAGTAGACAGTCGATTCTGATAAATGTATAATTTTATTTGGCATTTAATTAATATGACACAGTTCATAATTTATGTTAGATATAAGTTTCTGTAAATTTTAAGCAACACCACTACAAATAATTACACTATTGATCTGGCGCTTAGGATATTTATGTTTTTGTACTAGGGTTGTTCGAAAGGTAAGGAACGATCGGTCGAGAAACCGAAACCACGGTGAAAATCAAAACTATTTTCTTTGCTCATTTAGCTACACCTTCCCAGTACATCTCTGTATAGTCGCCGGTCCGACTTAGACATTTGTCGGGGCGTTATACCAAATTTCCAACATCATTGTCGTAGAAGGCTGTGCTTTCCGATAATTCTCTGCACTGGTCTACAATGCATAGCCAGCTCTCAAATGTTGTATTCGTATCCTGCATTTCATGTGAACAGAGATGATACTCGAGCCGATTAGGGCTATGTTGCGGGTGATCGAACACTTCCCAACGAAAACGCTGCAGGAGGGTCTTCACTGCCCCTGCAGAGTGCGGTTGAGAATTGAAATGAAGAAGGAAGTGCGTGGCATTTGTGTTAGGTGGGTTGCTTTCATTAAGGCGAAGCGAAGCCCCCTACTTGCCGGGAGACATTGTTGTTCTAGGCACTTCTACTTGCTCACGGTGCGCTCACAACTGAAAAGAGCATCTTGATGCGATCAACAGACATACTAGAGACAATGCCCAAAACGTCCGTGAAAAGCCTCTTCGGATCTTCCCAGTGGTTTCCATTTCGCGACCGATCGTTCCTCACGTTCCAAATAGCCCTCGTATTACGAATCTGTGTCTTGTAAATTTGGGTGCTACTTCATAACATATATGACACACCAACATGTTATGAAGTGGAGATGTGTGACTTAACGAGCATTGAGCTCTCATTTAAATATATGGCCAAAAGGGTAAGGACCGTGTGCCACGTGCCACAGAGGACGCAAAATCACCACGAAAGGGAAATTCACAGGCGTTTATTGTCTATTGAGGCCTAAGCGGTGCAGTGTGCGAGTGAGACAGATGAGGACCTACATCATAGGGAAAGCCACTAGAAGCCGTTTGTGGCTGAGAAGATATAGCAGTGTGTAAATGTGGCAGACCTATCGGCCATAAAGGGAAACATTCATGAAAACTATTTAATGGTGTAGTAACTCAGGGAATGAAGCCACAGTAATTTTAATCTACCGTCCTTCATGAATTTTCATGGTGATCCCAATAAAAGTCGAATATTGATCATGCTATAAAACTCTACTGTTTACTGTTAAAGCAAAATTAACAAGTTTTGTAACAAAGACCTGAATGCTAAAATCTGAACGCTTCGGTCGATTTAACAATCGAAATTTCATACAGAAGCGCACCATTAAAATGACAAAAGTTGTAATCATCAAGTTCGTAACTTTATTTGTTTAAAAGGTACAGTAAATTTAAATATTCAGTATTTACAATTAAGCATCAGAACATCATTTCCTCCACACAAAACATTTTTAACGATGAGAGCATGACACTTTACTCAGTCATTAGGTAATAGAATGTTTGTTGTAAAGTTTAGTGCATAATAGTTACTTTTGTTCTTTATTTATTTATGAGAAAGCACATTGATCCATGGCTACTGGCTGTGAAATTCAAAGCTAAAAATGTAAAAGAATTTAACATTTATTATATAATGGATATTATAGTTACTTTATTTAGAACGTAAAAGTGGTCAAGCTTTGATTATTTAAATAGGTTAAAATGTAAAATAACGTAGAATAAGCTGTAGCCAATCAGATGGCCGGCTTCAGGCAAGGGAACTGCAGTAGTCAGTTGAGGGAGGATATTCGGCGCGCGGGAAAATGCGACCAGAGACGGGCAGAGGGAGACATTTCGGCTGGAGACGCCAAAAGGAAACTGAAGTGTTGTGTGGTATCGCGGGACTTGGTCTCTCTGGGCGGTGAGCAGCCGCGCGCCTGGTGTGAACTCCAACTTTTCGCGTAGATAACTTGTATTTCGCGATGAGATTGTGAATGATAGAACTGTGTCAAATGGATATGCACTAGAGTGTAAAACTCTAAATACTACAATTTCGCTTTTAGTTTGCTGCCTGTTATTCTAACCCAATCGCATCTGTTTGCCCTAAATTATTTATGGGTCGTTAATTTAGTTCCCGGTATTATTATAACTGTTATTATATGTTATGTTAACTTTGTATTTCACAAATTTACCATCAGCCAGACAATTTAACCAAAGGGTCACAAGTGTCTAATTTATTCGTGTGTAATGCGACACGTGCGGTTAATCCCTGTTAGAGTGAGAAGAGGTACCGCATGTGAGCCCGAACATCTCTGGGATGTTAGTTCGCACTTCGTTGAATCCAGTGAACTGCAATAGAATATTTCAGTAGTGCAACCGCAGACTGACCTAATTTTAAAAAGGTAACTACCAGAGTTGCTGGAAAAGAGACAGCTGTGAAAAAATCCTTTGTGACTGACGTAATTCGGGAGTGCAGCTGTTCGTGTCGAAGCGAATTATTGACCATGAAAATAGGAGAACAGAATAATTTATTAAGATGATTATGGTCCGTAGTAGGCTGCTACGTAAGCATTTTCTTTATTTAAATGATGCAATTAGCTAATTTCGAACGTAAGTCATTTTCAAACAAGTATTTGATATTACATATAACACAATGCAATTATCAGATTCTTTTACTTTACACACATAGAAACAGTCAATGTACTTAGTAGTTACATTAGGAATAAGTGGACAAAAAAATATCATAATATCAAATCACATACTGATTACTTTACTCTAAGTATTACAGATTATTAACTTCTCAGGCCGGGGCTCGCAGTGATGTACAACTTTTTAAAGGAAACCTTGTTCGACGTCAACTGCATGTTATTTATTTCACTACTACAGCTGCGGTATTTCCTAATAGATACTCCAGCATTCGATACGAGCAAACCAATTGGGACTTCGCTTGTTGATGCTTTCACCGTAGGTAACTTAGCTACGCACAGCTCTGTTTAAAAAGAGTAGCTCGACATCGTCATAGTGTCGAGCTTCGCACTCGCCGCTAATTGTAACCGACAACTGTGATCGAGCTGTCAAACAGTCTGTGCACTGAATAGAACTCCCACTTAATGAAGCAGTTACACGTATTACGTAAAAGGTAAATCAAGAATCAATAAAAGCGTTCTATTTTAACGTCTGAAATTAGTGAAGATGGCAGAGAACTCTGTTGCATAACGTTTATTGAAGAATGTAATCTTAACCAAAAAAATTGTTCCTATGACAACCGCTTATAACACAGTCAGAAAGATAACTTTATAAAACGCAATAAAGTTGCGAGAGTGGTAGCAGAATCCCCAAGCTAAATAGGCATCCAAGACGTACTGAAAATTAAGTCCTTTTCGTGATCACACTGCACGAATTATTCGCCATCTCATATAATTCAGAGGTTAGAATGACAATTTACACAGTAACGCACGAGGGATAGCGAGTAGGAACTCATACTTTGTTTATTCTCATTTCAGAAATGCAAGGGGAAAAGTAAAAGTTCTGCGCAGGAACACATTCGGACCTCGCGAAAGTTATTGTTCCTTCAGAAGCTAAAGCATTGTAGCGACCGTACACCACGCATAATCAGTCACCCACAAACTTATACATTCCATCAGGCAGATCTGCCTTCTTCCGGAACTAACGAAAGTGAATGTAATTCCAGCTTGGGCTCAGGAGCGGATGGTCGATGAAATGTAGTAATACTGCACTAAAAGCTATTTTTGATATTGTTGTATTAGGCAACCAGTTTCGAAGTTCCCGTCACGTTATCTCCAGGCGAGTTACGCGAATGACACCAAGTACCACTCGTGCACGTGTAAGACAAGGCACCAATATTCGTATCTAGTTTCGGAGATATCCGAGCTTCATGAGCACGTATTCTCTTCACGTATGACAGTGCAGTCGCTGTCACATGTGTGAAGCGCACACGTGATCATGAAGTTCGGATATCTGTGGAACCAGAAACGAATATTGGCGCGTATCTTATACATGCACTAGTAGTACTGGCTATTCATGTGACAGGCCTAAAAGTAACCTGACTACAACGTCGAAACCAGTTGCCTAGTAAAAAAAACACAGTATTATTACATTACTTGAAAGTGTCCTTACCACTTAAAAAGTGTCTGTCTCCACTTGGCTCCAGTAACGTTCCGCCAGTTGCCAACAACTCCACTGGCTGAAGGCCGTACTCATGAAAACTATCGCTCTTGTCTTCTACAGATATGATTTTGACTCGACCGCATTCTGCAATAAACTATCACAATATTTCAATAAAGAAATATTACAAACGTTCATTCACACTCAGAATAAATACGAATAAAGTTTATTCATATACAAACAAACCAGTATTCTTGCGCAAGTACACTCGCGTTAAATGATTGCAGAATGCCATTAAATATTGTTGAAAGTATTATTTATGTCTGCTTGATCTGTCTTTTGGCTCACTTTCCAATAGTGTCAGCCAACACATGTAACTGACCAATTCTTAAACTGCTACTGCCATTTAATTTCGACTGTAATCATGTATGAATAAATTTACTGGAAAGATAGTAAAACGTCCATTAAAAATATCATAAAACAAATATAATAAGATACGGTATAACCATGCTGCATTTACTTGCTGTGTTATTGCAGATGATATAACGTTCTGACCAACATTTGCATAAAAACGATATAAAACGTAATAAAATCATAAATAAAAATGTAACAAGTTCATAGCTTTCAGGGAGAACGCTATAGTTATCGTACAATGCTGTCACCTGAGATATCGTTTGTTGAAATTGAGTGAAGTGTTTAAAAGTTGTTAATTTGAAGTCCATTTTGAAATATTCAGTCACAGCAAAATTTTAATTCTGTTGTTTTTAAGTTATTAGAAATGTATTATTTCATTTGCAGCACCTCATTCCTCTGAGATCACGTGTGTATCCGAATTTGCTCTGATATTTAGCCGTGAGTTATTATAGAATTTTTAAGAGCAGTAAGTAGCCATATTTCAGTAAATCTTAAATTCTGCAATTTCAGGTACATCGTCTTCGGCCAAGAGCGCAACCGTCTTGGGTCTTACCCGTTTGCAGCCATGCTGACGGTCTTTGAACTTAAGTAGAGCCGTACCAGCCACGTTGATGGACCGGTCGCAGTGAACCCTTGGATCACCGATTATCTTTCAGCCATGGAGACAAATTTTCCTTACATCCTATCAAAAGCAGACTAGCACTGGCAGATAGGGAATTCCTGGTGAAGAGAAGTCTGCTGTATCAGACATAGGCCTTAATTTTGGGAATGAATTTTTGAGAAAGTACCTTAGCGGTACGGTGTCGTATGTAGTGAAACATAGACTGCGGAAAACCGGAACAGAAGAGAATTGAAGCACTTGAGATGTGGTACTACAGACGAATGTTGAAAATTAAGTGGACTGATCAGGTAAGGGATGGGGAGGTTCTGCGCAGAATCGGACAGGAAGTGAATATGTGGAAAACACTGACAAGGAGAAAGGGTGTGGGGGTGATGATAGGACATCTATTAACGCATCAGGAAATGACTTTCATGGTGCTAGAGGGAGCAGTAGACGGCAAAAACTGTAGAGGAAGGCAGAGAATTGGTATACATCCAACAAAAGATGGAGGACGTAGGTTGCAAGTGCTACTATTGAGATGAAGAGATTGGCACAGGAGAGGAATTTGTGGGTCGCCGCATCAAAACAATCAGAAGACTGATGAATCAAAAAACGAAAATCTGAAAGAAATTTAGTTTTAGCAAATTTCACACTTTAAAATCTCATAGAGACGATGGAAGAGGATGTAGATGAAGATGAAATGGGAGATACGATACTGCGTGAAGAGTTTGACAGAGCACTGAAGGACCTGAGTCGAAACAAGGCCCCCGGAGTAGACAACATTCCATTGGAACTACTGACGGCCTTGGAAGAGCCAGTCCTGACAAAACTCTACCATCTGGTGATCAAGATGTATGAAACAGGCGAAATACCCTCAGACTTCAAGAAGAATATAATAATTCCAATCGCAAAGAAAGTAGGTGTTGACAGATGTGAAAATTACCGAACAATCGGTTTAATAAGCCACAGCTGCAAAGTACTAACACGAATTCTTTACAGACGAATGGAAAAACTAGTAGAAGCCGACCTCGGGGAAGATCAGTTTGGATTCCGTAGAAATACTGGAACACGTGAGGCAATACTGACCTTACGACTTATCTTAGAAGAAAGATTAAGGAAAGGCAAATCTACGTTTCTAGCATTTGTAGACTTAGAGAAAGCTTTTGACAATGTTGACTGGAATACTCTCTTTCAAATTCTAAAGGTGGCAGGGGTAAAATACAGGGAGCGAAAGGCTATTTACAACTTGTACACAAACCAGATGGCAGTTATAAGAGTTGAGGGACATGAAAAGGAAGCAGTGGTTGGGAAGGGAGTAAGACAGGGTTGTAGCCTCTCCCCGATGTTATTCAATCTCTATATTGAGCAAGCAGTAAAGGAAACAAAAGAAAAATTTGGAGTGGGTATTAAAATCCATGGAGAAGAAATAAAAACTTTGAGGTTCGCCGATGACATTGTAATTCTGTCAGAGACAGCAAAGGACTTGGAAGAGCAGTTGAACGGAATGGATAGTGTCTTGAAGGGAGGATATAAGATGAACATCAACAAAAGCAAAACGAGGATAATGGAATGTAGTCGAGTTAAGTCGGGTGATGCTGAGGGTATTAGATTAGGAAATGAGACACTTAAAGTAGTAAAGGAGTTTTGCTATTTGGGGAGCAAAATAACTGATGATGGACGAAGTAGAGAGGATATAAAATGTAGACTGGCAATGGCAAGGAAAGCGTTTCTGAAGAAGAGAAATTTGTTAACATCGAGTATAGATTTAAGTTTCAGGAAGTTATTTCTGAAAGTATTTGTATGGAGTGTAGCCATGTATGGAAGTGAAACATGGACGGTAAATAGTTTGGACAAGAAGAGAATAGAAGCTTTTGAAATGTGGTGCTACAGAAGAATGCTGAAGATTAGATGGGTAGATCACATAACTAATGAGGAAGTATTGAATAGGATTGGTGAGAAGAGAAGTTTGTGGCACAACTTGACCAGAAGAAGGGATCGGTTGGTAGGACATGTTCTGAGGCATCAAGGGATCACCAATTTAGTATTGGAGGGCAGCGTGGAGGGTAAAAATCATAGGGGGAGACCAAGAGATGAATACACCAAGCAGATTCAGAAGGATGTAGGTTGCAGTATGTACTGGGAGATGAAGAAGTTTGCACAGGATAGAGTAGCATGGAGAGCTGCATCAAACCAGTCTCAGAACTGAAGACCACAACAACAACAACAGAGAAAAGGCGTAGTTTTGGCGAGGAATTTAATATCTGACATGTGCTTAAGTCTGCAGTTCTATTTTATAACTGTGCAAAGGCCGAATTTGCAATAGCGAAATAAATAATTTATTCAGTCAACGGCAAACATAAACGCCTTAAAAAGTAGTGCTATTGTTTAGATGCTGAGCTGTAGTGCTTAGAGTACAGTTACCAACATGCGAAGTGAGGTTGCAATGTCCTTGATGTTCATGGATTCCTAATGTAATTATGGAATATGACGTCTTTCTCAACATGTATTAAGCCAAAGAAAGTGACAATTGCGTTGCGTAATACGTAATATGAAATATGCCATTGACAATGGCGTATGCTCGGAATTAGCTAATCGCATGATTTAAAAAAAGTGTGTTTACGTTATATTCTGCTATGGATCATGTTTTACTTTAAAAACCATTTAGAGCCGTTGGATCGTCACAGGATCAGAATATCAGTGAAGGATTTGATATGTGGCATTACATATGGAGGCTGAAAATGATTATGATTGATATGAAATGGCGTGGTTCTAAGCAGAATCGCCGAGTAAAGGAACATGTGAAAAGCACTGACTAGAAAAATGGGCTAGATAATACATGTTTTGTTACATCAGAGAAAAACTTTCATGATTCTACAGCTGTAGAGCGTAAAAACTGTAGAGGATGTTTGAGATTGAAAACTGTACATACGAATATATAAATGAAAACGCTGGGTGTACCTGCTAATAAAAGATGAAAAGGTGGCACAGGGAGGAAAAATGTAGCTGCTATATCAAATCATTAAGAAAATGATGACCCTGAATAACAATTATTTTTAAAAAGGCGTCTTTATCATTAGTTGGTGAAATGTGTTTTTCCATCTCCTCAGTTCCACAATATAGACTGCGCAACACAATTAAACAATCACTACTTTGAAATCCCGTGATTGCCTCTCATTGCAGTGCATAAATTGGAAGTTTGACTCAAATGTGTCTGCAACCTTCCTCTGTGACGGGACAAAAGCGCAGCGCCCTGCGACGTCGCCCTAAGACTCGGTGACGCTTGCAACAATGAGGAGTCGACACATTCGAAGAAAAGGTTATAACTTAGTTCATGTTAGGAATGGTGGGTTAATAAAATCACATTGGACACAAATTTCACCACTACTCTGCCGAATGCCAAAGTGGAAGTGCCACCCGATGAGAAGGTCGCTGCGCCCTCTCTTACCTATATACCACCCCTTGCTTTGACTCCTCCGCTAACGGCCTTGCCGCAGTGGTAACACCGGTTCCCCTTCAGATCACCGAAGTTAAGCGCTGTCGCGCTGGGCTAGTACTTGGATGGGTGACCATCCCGCTTGCGGGGCGCTGTTGGCAAGCTGGGTGCACCCAGCCTTTAAGAGGCACACTGAGAAGCTACTTGATTGAGAAGTAGCGGCTCCGGTCTCGTAAACTGACTTAGGGCCGGGAGAGCGGTGTGCTGACCACATGCCCTTCTATATGCGCATCCAGTGACGGCTGTGGGCTGTGGATGACACGGCGGTTACCGTTGTGCCTTTCAAGACCTCTATTCGGTAGGAGAGAGAGAGTTTGACTCCTCCGTGATGGATGATAGAGTCACAATGCGCATGTATTGAAATCACGCTGTTTTCCTGTGTGGCTGAAGAAAACGTTTCAAACAGAATACCGCTCAGATCGGACATGACAAGGCCTCGTGGGATGGCGAGGTTGGGGGGGGGGGGGGGGGCGTGCGGTGGCGTAGAGGACGTCAGTGGAACAAACCCTTCCCCTGAGCCGCTGATTGTCACACATTTTGCTGTCGAAAACACAATTCACAGTGCAATAGGACGAAGTTCTTAATATACTTGGAAGGGGTTTCTTTCAATAAAATGAAGATTAGGGACCATAGGCAGGTCAGCCAAATGTCGAGGGGTTTTAACAAGAATGCTTTCACTTGTTCACTTTGCTACTGGATTGGGTCGTTGGCTCTGGCTGAAGGCCTGTTATGAGACCCAGCCTGTAAATTAAAACTGCCCCTTCACTAATTTTGATTAATATTTAATAATTAAATAGTGTTGAGGGAACTGATCACTACTAAACAAACAAGGGTAGCATTGAACACATTTATTGAACAACAATCTTCCTAACATCAAACTGAACAATGACATACATTTGTAAGTGATAAAATTAAGCTAGTAATGGCAATGGCCCTTAAATTCCAATTACGAATTATCCATGTTTGGTGCGTCCCTATCGCCTAATTGCGATTGACTGGCCACTGGATAATCGTTTTGATCACCGTACTCACACTAGCAACACAACTGACAAAACAGGTGTGTCTCGAACACTAATGTGTCGGACAGACCACCTTATAATTATCACCCGAAACACCCACTATCGCCATACGCTAATAACGCAACGGGTGGGTCCTGAACACTATCACGTCGGACATCACACCCTGCACTCGTCTCAAGAAACGCAGCACATTCGGTGGGACGCAATGTCCACCTGCGACATCACAACACGCTCAACACACCCCAAATCCATCCACCACAGATCCAGATTTAGTCCTGAAAGTTCTCCTGTCCAATAGCCTTGCCATAAAATTTTGTATAGGAAGTTACCTACATAACATAACGCCTTCTATAATTAATCTAATACTTCTAAATATTGTTTGTGTCATAGCTGAAGCCAATTTTCTATACTAAGCGACCCAGTGCTCCCCATACAACAAAATTTAATAGAAACACATAAAATAGACACAATGCATACCAAAATAAGACAAACACATCAAAAACAGCAAAATAAATACACACAACATAAGACAAATAATCACAAAACACAAATAAAACACTAGCCGGCCGAAGTGGCCGTGCGGTTAAAGGCGCTGCAGTCTGGAACCGCAAGACCGCTATGGTCGCAGGTTCGAATCCTCCCTCGGGCATGGATGTTTGTGATGTCCTTAGGTTAGTTAGGTTTAACTAGTTCTAAGTTCTAGGGGACTAATGACCTCAGCAGTTGAGTCCCATAGTGCTCAGAGCCATTTGAACAAATAAAACACTGTCTATACAAATACAAATAAACATCGCCAACAAATCACAAAAATCTAATCTAATTATACACGACTTAGTTCCCGGCCGCGTTCTTCCGCTGCCAGTGTGTCGCCCTAGTCATTCTTGTCTGTTTCGCGCAGTTTGCGTACGGCCAGGGCTCGCCAGACGTATTTAGATTATTTGTGCAGTTTGTGGATTGCGGTATTCACTCGCTCCCCAGTTCTGCACTGGTTGCTCCCTTCCATTTTGATTGGCTGGGTTCCAGTTATTATTACCCTGGTTCTATCAACGTCCCTGTGGCGGAAAATTTTGTTGTCTATATGCCACTGTGGGTTGTTTCCCCTATTGTTACCGTTACTGGCATAGTTATTCCTCATCTGGTTTCTGTTTTTCCTTACCAATTCTGGCTTCTGTTTCTGTCTATATTCGCGCCTTGGCCTTCCTCATGTGGCTCCCTTTGCTTCTTCTTCTCACGCACCTGCTGCTCGTTATAGGCAAACTCCAGTTCCCTAAGAATGCCCTTAAATGCTTCTACGTCATTTCCGCATCTGCCAGCTAGCGTCTGCTGATATGTAAGTGGCAACTGCATATAGCATACGCGTATATCTCCCCATGGCTGCACGGTTCGTCCAGATACTGATTCTTTTTCAGCATGTTCTCAAAAATTTTCACAACACTTCGGAAACCTGAGTTCTCGAAGTCGCGTGTCATAAGGATTTCCTGTTTAATTCTGTCTTGGATCTCCTTTGACCAATATCTGCTCATAAATGCGTCGCGGAACTCTTGGTACATTCTGCAACCTTCAGCAACACTACGCACACTTTCCGCTGATGCACCTTGAAACGTCCCCTTTGAACAATTATACACGACTGTCCTTAAACTGATACACAATATTTTTTTTTTTAGCGCAACGCAATCTGACTTTCAAAAATCCCTACAAAAGAATGGCCCTGACTAACATTAAACTATACCTTTCACAAATCACTTACCTCACAAAAATCTTCGCTGCTCAAGCTACTGCAATACAGCGAGCGCCACTACTGCCAGCTAAATAAAAGATTCAAACTATGGAAGGCACTAACTACTGATAGGGATAGTTAGCAAATGAAAGATATTAGTAGAGAACAAACAATGTATTTACCTTGATATCATCATATATAAATATAGCAGTTCATGACAAATTACAAATCTCCGCCATCTCTCTCCCCACATCCACCACTGCTGGCGGCTCACCTCCAACTGCACAACGCTACGCGCTGTTCACATCCAGCTGCCGCTGCCCAACACTACAATGGCAGACAACAATGCAAACTAGCCACAGACTGCACACAGCACAGCCAGTGATTTTCATATTGAGCGCTACGTAACGTTGCCAATAAGAAAACATAAACAGCCTACTTACATAGAGAAAACATAAACAGCCTACTTACATAGAGAAAACATAAACAGCCTACTTACATAGAGAAAACATAAACAGCCTACTTACATAGCCCCCATGCTCCCCACACAAAATTTTACAAATTTTTTTTTGGCAGTGGCCAATAATGATTTGATAAAATTTTTCATAATTACAATAACAAAGAAATCAAATGCATACACTTATTGATATTATGTTGGTCAAAAGCTCAAATTTTCTCACAGTCCATAAAGATAGTCCTGATCATTCATCATAATAGTAATTACAGTTTTTTTTCACAAAGTCTCATTAGTAAAAGAAATTGCACACAGAAGTAGTGGATTTCCATGCAGTCTTGAAGAAGTAGTGTTGTCCTTCCAACGGAAAGACAGTGCTGACTCTTGACATGCTGACAGGTAATGGGCCACAATGGAGCAAACCCACAGCAGAGTCATTCGAAGTTTTGAAGAATATTGGTAGGTAGGTCATCACAGAGCAGTCCCACTGGAGTCCTGGTAGAGATTGTGGTATTGGTGGGCCACCAGAGGTGCAGACCCACCGCAGTTCTTGTAGAAATAATGGTATTGGTGGGCCATTAAAGATGCAGACCAACTGTAGTCCTTGTAGACACAGCCAGCAGCCATCTGTTGCGACTGTGCAGGTGCACAATCACCATCGAAGAGTCTTGCGGAGAATATAGCAAGTCCATAAACCACCACTTGTGCACTCACAAAGTTTTTGGAATTGTCCTTAGAACCAGCAATGCTGTTATCCAGTCCCTTGCTGAATTATTAACACACGTGCAAACACTAACAGTCCCTACTTCTCACATATTGTCCATATACTATGACCAACAGAAATGTGTGCAGTGAAATGTAACTTACAAGTTAATAATAAGATGAACTGGTGTGAATTACAATTTTATAAATTTACAACATGAAAATACAATTACAAAGGTACAAAATACATCATTAAAAACATAATAATACAGATAACATTTGTAGTAATATGGGCTTTACAAAAGAATCGAAATAGACATATACATCAGTGTTACAGGAATTATGACATAAGTAAATACATAAAGATCACAAGAACTTTTGAAACATCACCTTCACATGTGAGCAACAAACCAGAATAAATAATGTCTAAGCATATTTACAAGGTAAATAACATATTATTAATGCAAATTATATTTGAGGATAACAGTATTCCTCATCATAGTGAATGTAGCTTAATGTTAAAAGAAGAAAAAATTCTATGAAACTACACAGAGACAGGAAGAAAACAAATACACAAGGGTACACAAACATATAGTGGGATAACACAAAAGGAAAGGACAGGGTTTGTTGTACTGCAGTATTTTGCAAACAAAACTTTCTTTACTTCTTGGAGATCTCCCTTCATTCATCATTATTCCCAAAAAGTCCTATCTATACCTGCTTTCTGTACTTTTCTTGTATAGCCCATCAGTGCATTTCTTCAAATTCATCGCAACTCATTCTCTTATATAGTCTACCCCCTCTTAAGCTAACTTAAATCTACTGAGCTCAGATGCTAAACTAAGGGATGAGGCAATGCAGCATCACATAAAACAATTAATATAAACAGCAGTAAAAAAAACGCAGATTTGCGAAGCAAGCAGCATTAAGAAATTAGCAAAGCGATTGTAATATTACAACTAATCTAAGGCAATGTGCAGCAAACAATAAAAATAAATCATTAGTATAACTGGCTTAACAGAATAATGTAAAGTCAAATTCAATAACACTATGCCTGGCAAACAGCAGCAACTTATACCTAAACATGACATAGTTCAAGCAGAAAAAATATTACAGTAAAAACAACAGTGCAGATAAGGGAAATGTATATTCACATCTTAATGTCTATGTAATTAAAGTGGTGCACCACAAATTATTCTACAAAAGAAATTACCAAGTACTTGAAAATTATAGATGCAGTTACTGTTATTAGTCCCTTCTTATTGTTCTCTCCATTCTAAGAGCTCCTTTTTCGAAGAATGTGGATCAGAAAATAATTATTTAATAAATCTGTTGGCAGAAGGTGTTCACATTAGCAGATGCATTTAAGTTTATTTTATAAAACCAATGCTGCAACACAGCTGGAAACCAGATATTAAACAAAATGAGCAATCTCTTAACTACAAAGACAATAGATGTAAAATGTTTCTAATCATTTCATTAGGCATTTTAGTAAATATCATAAATTACGAGCTCCACAGTATGCTTTCAACAAGGAAATGTCAATAGCGAGGACAATGGCCTCCCCTTTCTTTTTTTTCTACCTGTGCTTCTGATGAGGCACTCACTAATGACTTGTTCTCCCGGTGTCTGACACAGCTGCATGCCCACGACGCATTACGTGCAGGTGGTCACTTAACTTTCTTATGGAAATATTTACGACAGCAGTTTCCGCTACAGTGACAGTCTCATATAAAAATTTCACAGGTCGAGAATTTACGTTGCAAATGTGTAGAAACAAAATCCTATGAATATAACAGTGTCCAAAAAAATTTTCGCCGGCATTGTGATACATTCACGCATTTACACACATTTCATAACTCTTAAAGTACGATTCTTGGTTTCCAACATCCTGTTTCACAAGTCAAGAGTCCCTAACTTCTATTCATTATTCATATACATATAAACACGTAATCACATTCCTCATATATGGTAGCATCATCTTATTGACATAAACGTACCTCAACAGCATAATACACATCGTCGTCGTAAAAATAACATCATAACACCTCAGTCAAATCTCAAAAAGGTCGTAGCTTTCTGCAATAACTTCAAACCATAAAAAATATTCTCTGCTCATTTCAATAGTGTCATCTGCCTCAAACGTACTTTAAAAATCATGATCTCATACCAAATACATCATTCAAAGCTCTCGTAGTATCACAATGGTTCCGAAAAAATATGAACAGTTTACAAAGTACAGACAAAATACAGTTTCATAAGTGTGAAGTTATCCAACTGTGTAATTACGCAAACATCTGTCACTGATGTAATAAAAAAAGTTTATCTCTCAGTTACATGATCAGATAGCTGTGTAATTTATGTTTCAGAGAAATATGGTACCGATGTGTAAAGTTGTATAAGGAAATACCATATTAGCTAGGGTTCCTTGTGGTTGCCACACACATGGTACACAAAGTAAGCGTGTATCCCCCTGAGGATTAATGTAATTATACCCTCAGGTGTTACAGATTACAGCAATAAAATGAAATGTATCACTGAAAACCTTTGTATCATTGTACTTCAAATATCTTTAAAAATAAATGTTTTAAGTACAAAATTAATCACTCAAATACGTGTCCTGTAGCGCTAAATGTGCGTCTTGCTGTAAGATAATACTGTGGAAGTGTCGTACTTATCGTCCTCCGAAAGCTAAGTTCTGCAGAAGTCAATGTACTTACCTCATGATAAACAAAAGTGAAATGCTTTATGTATAGATATCGTAGTTATTACGCTTATTGTTGTGATGAAGAAAGTACTGTACTGTAACATATTGTTGTGCTATGGAAAACCCTGTCTCATTGTAGCTATACTACAAAAGTTACTACTAAAACCTGTTTCACTTTCCAGAAGAATTCAGAAAAACTGTGCAGATATAAAACAGATACACCGCAAAAGCAACATTGTAAATTGTCACTCATTAGTAGCGTCGTGATAAAACCGTGTAGTTGTCACATAAACTAACCACTGTGTCGTCTGGTATCTCACAGAAAGTACTTTAAATCCAGAATGTATTTTCAAGTAAACCAAAATGTTGCATTAAAATCTCATTAGCAGTACCAGTATGTGTCCTAAGTATGTAAGCCTGATACTCGTTACGTAACCGTGCAACTAACAAGCAAGAATGTACAAATACAACACTGTGTCGTCTGTTCACTATAACAATGCATTCGTAATTTCTGTTTAAAAATGTTCCCTAGGTTCTAGACTGGATATTTAACTTCAAACATTGTTGCATGTTAACAGTTTCTTAAGTCTGACAAAGCATACTAGAAATGTGAAGTGAAAAGTTTTACGGCAAAGACAAAGTTAAAAAGCAGATTATCTTTCAATAAATGGTTTTACATGTGAAATGTGGTGTAAACCTTTACTCTTCCTAGTACGCAGAGTTTCAACTTCAACGCAATTATCATGTGGTATACGTCGGATTCTGTATGGTCCATTGTAAACTAGAAAGAATTTGTGACTCAAGTGTTTCTTCTTATGTGACAATGAATGAGCTTTAATGAGAACTTTCTGACCAATATACAAATTCTTTGCATTTGCTTTACCGTGTAGTTTTCTCCTTTTGTCTGCTGCAGATTTTATATTTTTAAGAGCCAAATCAATTATGCCTTTGTGTCGAAGTTTACGTGTATTCGGGAAAGGTACAAGTTCTCTGATTCTGTTCGGTGGTTCTTCATTCTTCAGTACAAGAGTATGTGGTAAAGCAGTGGAATCATGAGGCATTTCATTCAGCACGTTTTGAAATAATTGTAGATATCTGTCCCAATGCTGATGCTTTCTGTGACAATAAAGCCTGCAAAGCTTATTGATTTCTTTCATAATCCGTTCGGAGGGGTTACAATGTGGTGAGTACAATGAAATAAAAACAGGTTTGATTTTATGGTTGCGAAGCATGCGTGACCAAACAGCAGATCTAAATTGCGGTCCGTTATCTGAAATGACTTTAGCAACGTGGCCAACTTCACGTAAGAAATTTTTAACAAAGGCGTTGGATACAGACTGTCCAGTGGCTTTACGTAACGGTGTGAAAGAAACAAATTTTGAAGTAAGTTCAACAGCGACTAGAACGTACGAAAATCCATTAGATGTTCTGACAAGCGGTCCCAAGAGATCAACGGCAGCAAATTCTTTTAATTTAGAAGGAATGATAGGAAACAACGGAGCACGATGTGAGACAGTAGATGGTTTCGCCTTTTGACAAAGTTTACAAATAGACAAGACTCTTCGAATTCTCTTTTCCATATTGTTAAAATAACAAGTCGTTCGAAGAATATGATAACATTTTCGTGGACCAAAATGTGCGTAGCTGAAATGAATGTACCAAATGAGCTTATTAACAAAATCGTCAGGAATGCAAAGTACCCATAGCTTGTCATCAACAGTGCAGCGTTAGAACAGTATGTTGTTTCTAACCAGATAATAATGCCGAATCTGTGTGTGTGTCTTTTCATGCCATTTGCTCTTGATGTCTTTCCAAATCGGATCTTTATCTTGTTCATGAGCAATGTCCTTTAAAGATGTGGTGATGAAGTTTTCAAAGGCGACTTTCTGAATGTAAAGAATACTGAAATTTTTCTCGAGGTTGCCTTCTGTGGTACTTTTCTCAAGCCCAGCCGGTGCGCGTGGCAGTGCGTCCGCAACAATATTCTCCTTGCCGGGAATGTAGACTATTGTGAAGCGGAATTCTTGCAGAAACAATGCCCAACGTTTTAACCTGTCATGATTTAATTTTGAAGTCATAAGAAATTGTAATGCACGATGATCACTGTATACTTTTACGTGCTTACCAGAAAGAAAGAAACGGAATTTGTTAAATGCCCAAACGATAGCTAAAGCTTCTAATTCAGTAACGGAATAATTTTTTTCAGATTTTGTTAGCACTCGGCTAGCAAAAGCAATGGTTTTCTGAATGGTTGTACCATTTTCTATGGCTTCTTGAAATAAATGGGCACCAAGACCGACTTTAGAAGAATCCGCGCTAAGGCAGAAATCTTGTGACAGATCTGGATGAGCTAAGATTGGCGCGTGAAGTAACGCTTCTTTCAAAGAATTGAATTCCAACTGTGCTTGTTCGTCCCAGTTCCAAATAGTATTTTTTCCAGTGAGAGAACAAAGTTTTGGTGTAACAAGAATATGCATATTCAGAAAACGACGGTAAAAATTTACGAGACCTAGAAAACTGCGGACTTGTCTTTTTGTGGATGGAACTGGAATGGCTCTGATTGCTTCTAACTTTTCAGGATCCGGCTGAATCCCTTCAGAAGAAATAATATGTCCCAAAAACTTCACCTTTGTCCTACCGAATTCAGACTTTTCCAAGTTAACTGTAATTCCAGATTCTGCAAAAATACGTAACAAACTGTTGAGGATGCGATTATGTTGTTCCCATGAAGCTTCTGCTATCAGAATATCGTCCACATATAAGGTGATGTGACGTTTTAAGAACTCAGGTAATATGGAATTTAACCCACGAATGAATGCTGCCGAAGAAATGTTCAAACCAAAAGGAAGTTTCCGAAACTGATAACAAACGCCGATACAAAGAAAAGCTGTGTATTTTCTACATTCTGGATGAAGTTCGATCTGATAAAAGCTGGATCTGAGATCAATGGAAGACAACACTTTTACACCATTAAAATTTTGAAGAAGTTCTTCTAACGTTTGCGGCCTGTCTGTTTCAGGAATAATGATCGTATTGATTTGTCTCGAATCTAAGACAAGCCTGATCGATCCATTTTTCTTCTCAACAACATGTAATGGATTGTTGTATGAGCTTACTGCAGGCTCAATAATGCCCTCATTAAGCATAGATTGTATTTCTGTTCTAACACGGTCCCTATAATGCGCCGGAATTACGTATGGTCTAACACAAAATTTAGTATGCTCACGAACACGAAATTGGTATTGAAATCCCTTGATTGTTCCTGTTTTATGAGTAAAAACTGTGGAATGTGCTTGTAAAATCTCAAAAAGGTCCTGCCTATCAGTGTCATTACAATTCTCAATTGTTTGAATTTTATTCTGAATTAACTTGTTAGTGTCAAATGCGCCGTCGATATCATCCCTGTCAGTACTTGCAGAGTGATTGTTAGTGTCTAGTTCCGTAGAAAAGTCCGAACTGTTGTCTAACAGAAGGTAAAGCCGATTAATTTCCTCGTCATGGTTTGAGAGCCAATCTTCAAATTTCAAAGCTATTGACTTACCTTCTTTCTCTAAACTTATTTCAGCATCGTGAAAGTTTAAGATTGCTTTGTATTCATTCAAAAAGTCTACTCCCAATATAATTTCCGTCGACAATTATGGAACAATGAGAAAGTTCATAGAGAAGCTGTGGCTTTGACAAAAGAATTCTAAATTGGTTTGTTGGCGTACATCTACACTTTTTCCAAAGATTGCACCTTGTAATTTAATCTTACGTAACGGAAGTGTGGGTCAATCGTTCGATTTATTGCATTTGCTAAAGGCTGTTTCACTGATTACTGAAATGGGCCTGCCAGAGTCAAGTACTGCCGTAAATTTTACGTCATTTACAGTAATGTGAATCACAGGATATGCAATGTTGTTATGTTTTACGTTGTGTTCCTGGAGTAAGATGTCCCTAATGTCTTCCATTTTTACGTAATTACTAGCTACGGCAGCTGCATCGTTAGTGTCATAAGAACGTTTTGTGGCTGCCAGCGGTGTGAGTCATTGCCTATTGTCTCCTTGTTGGCGCGCGTCGTTATTGGGATTTGGAGACCTAACTTCTACAAATTCACCTCCTCGAGAGGGCCCTGCTCTGTTTGAATCCCGCCAGTTCTGATGCAATTCAGGTCTGTCGTTACGATCACATCGTCTGTCGTCATGTCGGTAGTTCCTGTAGTTTCTTCCTTGTCGGTTAAGTGGTGGAGAATTTCTCCCTGAATCGTAACTGCGCGCTGAACTGTTGCGTCTGAAGTTATTCTGTCTCCCTTGATAATAATTATTTTGGTTCCCATATTGTCTGTTTCTCTGATTGTCTCTATGATAGTCACTACCACGGAGAGGTGATCTTTCCCTGTAATTATTACTACTCTGCCAACGGTTGTCGTACGGGTGGTGTCTATTTTGGTCACGATTTGCGTTGTAAGAATAGACCAGTCGTGTCCGGTTATTGTTTCTGTCATCACGGAATTGTGACGGATGTCACCTGTAAATGTTGTGTCCTTGTTTTCGCGTTCCGCGATTATCAGTGTCAATTTCTAGTTCTTGTAACAGTCCCTGAAAAGCTTCAATGTCGTCTTTGCAACGTCCTGCTAAAATAATATGCCGTAAATGTTCAGGTAATTTGATTAAGCAAATGCGGATGAGTTCTGAGGGGCTGTATGGGTTTGACAGGTACTGATTCTTGTGCAACATGTCTTCAAAATATTTCACAAGACTGGGGAATTCAGATTGGTCGAAATGTTTGATCATTATGATACCATGTTTTACGCGGTCTTGTGTGGCTTGAGACCAATATGCTGAGAGGAAGGCATGGTAAAATTCTCCTTCACTGTGGCAATCGTGAATGACCGATCGCATTCTTACAGCTGGTTCATTCTCTAAGTAGCCACACATAAATTCTAATCTGTGTTCCAACGACCAGTTAGGAGGAAAACAATGAGAGAATTGATGGAGCCATGCTTGTGGATGAATGTCGTTGCCAGAATTCTTAAATGTTTTGAATTTACGTGTAGTAATGAACAGCTTATAGTCAAAATCATCATGTCGGCGAGTCGCATATCGGTCATTGTTAGGTCGTGTCGGCCGTTCCATCTCAAAATTCGGTGCACATTGACAATTTCTTTCATAACTTCCGAAATGCCCTGTGTTATTATTTTGCGGCTTTTCCGTGTTTCTAAGTCCCTCTTCCCGTGTTGGAGCGCGAGTGTCCTCTGAAATACGTAATTCTTGTATTACCTGTGTCAGCTGATCTTGTACTTCCCGGATTTCTCTTTGGTGTTGTGTATTAATTTGATTCTGATTTTGGTTGAATTTTCTTATTTGTTCATACTCTTCTGTGTCAGTGAAGGCTACGGGTCTTGTGTCATTCAGATCATCATCTACCTTTGTAGATAAGTTAGTGACCTGATCCGAAAGTTCGGCTACTTTCTCCGATAGTGTACTTATTTCTTCAGTGTGTTTTTCTGAACCAAGTTTCAGAGTATCTACTGTATCCTTAAAGTTTTCTTGAGTTTTTGCAAGTTGCGTAACCGAATCGGTAGATGCAACTGAGTCAAATTTAGCTTGCAAGGTCTCATGATTTTCATGAACAATAATTTGCAGTTCTTTTATGGCTGCTTCGTGATTCTGTAATGCATTTTCATGCCGCGAAAAAATAGGTTGAAAATGCTCACAAATTTGTGTTTTTACGTCATTACAGACTTTTTGACATTTCGATTCAATGTTATGTAACTCAGTAGTTAAATATTCACGTGTTTGTTCAAGTGTTTGTTCCAAGGAGTCTAACTTTTTAAGATTTTGTTCCACTGTGTCTAACTTTTGAAGCTTTTGCTGTGTTTGTCTCTGATTTTGTTCCATTGTGTCTAACTGTTGCTGTGTTTGTCTATGATGTTGTTGCATTGTGTCTAACTTTTCAAGCTTTTGTCCCATTTGTTGCATTAATTGTAATAACAATGCACTAGTGTCTGAAACATGTTCCTCAGTGCTTTTCGGCAGTGAAGTTGCACCGGCAACATTCACATTTTGACAAGTGGAAAATGTGTCTTGACTCATTTGAGAAAACGGTGGGAACCCAAAACCTGAGTCTGCAGTATTTGCAATATTGTGTTCTATCATTCCCGATTCCTGAGGCGAGCTGTTGCCGACCAATCGATCGATAACGCTTCCCTGTTCACTACCTGTTTCACTGTCTACACCATTGTTTGCCGCCCGCTCCATTTCCCTATGCGCAATTACCAAATTACTGCTTTGAACATTAGTTAATTCATTACTCTGGCGCTAACACACTGCTTTCGTCTTCACTGTCATTTCTCAGTATACTTTGGAGCCTAGTATTACATTTTTCACACGCCGTTATTGTCACAGTATTTCACACGATAACACAGAAAAGCGCAATTTGAAGATCAAAAATAAGAGAACACATTAACATAGCACTGACAATAATATCTAGTTAATTGCAAGCGCAGCTGCGAAATACTTGGTGCAAATCTACATGCATGCCACAACTGTTTTACTGTACAACAATGAAAGACTGCAACTACAAAGGAAATTCTCTCTATAATTACGTGCTAGCAATAAACAAAATCTACACTAATTACACAAACTACAAGAAAAAAATCAGAAGATTCCAGTGAGGTATCCTCGGCTAAGGGTCGACATATGAAACGTCCCCTTTGAACAATTATACACGACTGTCCTTAAACTGATACACAATATTTTTTTTTTTTTAGCGCAACGCAATCTGACTTTCAAAAATCCCTACAAAAGAATGGCCCTGACTAACATTAAACTATACCTTTCACAAATCACTTACCTCACAAAAATCTTCGCTGCTCAAGCTACTACAATACAGCGAGCGCTACTACTGCCAGCTAAATAAAAGATTCAAACTATGGAAGGCACTAACTACTGATAGGGATAGTTAGCAAATGAAAGATATTAGTAGAGAACAAACAATGTATTTACCTTGATATCATCATATATAAATATAGCAGTTCATGACAAATTACAAATCTCCGCCATCTCTCTCCCCACATCCACCACTGCTGGCGGCTCACCTCCAACTGCGCAACGCTACGCGCTGTTCACATCCAGCTGCCGTTGCCCAACACTACAATGGCAGACAACAATGCAAACTAGCCACAGACTGCACACAGCACAGCCAGTGATTTTCATATTGAGCGCTACGTAACGTTGCCAATAAGAAAACATAAACAGCCTACTTACATAGAGAAAACATAAACAGCCTACTTACATAGAGAAAACATAAACAGCCTACTTACATAGAGAAAACATAAACAGCCTACTTACAACCTTCCAAGTGCGCACACACAAAGTCAAGTTTGTACATTAACGGCCACTGTGTTAGTAACGTTAGATCAAACTGTCCAATGAAAGTTTTTGGATGTAATATATTATTATCATCCTTATAGTGCTGGAACTTGCGTATCGACAGAACGTGTTTATAATCAAACTGCTTAGTTTCATCTTTCTGCGGTCACGGTTCGATGTTTTCATAAACAACCTCAGTGTGTGCCTCCTGGATATCCTGTGGCTCTCGCAAGTGCGAGGTGGATCGCCCAAGCAGGTAGCAATTGCTTGCGCCAGTTGTTATGCTACTGAACTCCGCCTCCGGCAAATCACTTATTACGCGCGTTACCTCCGTACGTGTGACTAGCGGTTCATAGCTGCCCTGACGTTCTAACGGTCGGGTTTCCGGCATGCGTGCTTCATTATCACGTCGGTTCACAGCCCCTGTGACAGATACTGTGTCCCGTTGCCGTACTTCCGAGGTTACCTCTTCCGTGGATACCGTCTGAATATCGGCTCCAGTTTGTCCTGTATTTGTAGAAGTTCTGTCGACTGACAATGCCTCTACCCTACTCTCGATTTGTTGTTTAAATTCGGCAAATTCTGCCATCAGCGGTGCCTCTCCAGCTTCCTCCTTTCTGCTCGACACGGTTTCCTCAATCTTTTTCACTCGCGTCTGCGGCTTATTTAAACAGTTTTGCCGACGTTGGTCGTGTTCTCTGTGACCTCCTTCGTTTCTCTCGCTATTCTCTTGGCTCTCCACGCAATTAATTTCGCCTCATTGGCGGTTCTTTTCGCTTCGGCTATCTCTCGCTCTAACTTCGCTTTTACTTCAGCCTTCACACCGCATGTTTCACGCTTTATGATGGCAAACTGCGCCCGAGTTTCCTTTCAATACTCCTGTATGCTGCTCTGTGTTTCTTCACTGATTCTTTCCAGACTAGCTTGCGTCTCCTTTCTACATGTTTCAATTCTTTCCTGCGTCACTTTCGTAATAGCGTCTATGTTCTGCATCATACACTCCAAGAATCCAGCGATACATGAACCGTCAACCGCCAGGTCCCCCCTTTCAGCATGATAACTACTGTCATGACTTGCAGGTGATCCCCTGCTCATTCTTTCGTCTCCTGTCGAATAAGGTCTAAACCCTGCTCGGTACGACAATATCGGACTATTCCGTTCCGATCCTCCTGTACGCAACCCACTCATGCTTCTCGTAGGCGACGTTTGCCCCCGCGGTGACACACTGCCGAACTCACGCGTGCGTATCACCGGTTCAATGTGCCTGATTGCACCCCTTGGACTCGCCAATGGCCCACCAATTCGTGCATCATGCTCCATGTCGTCCGGTGACGCCATGCGCTCTGTTCGTTCCCGGAAATAGCTGTTTTCTCTTTCTAATTCCGCTGCCGCTAATTCGTGTAAGCTGTCGCTGCTTCCTCTCATGACTGCCATTCTGTCAACACCTGTTGCGCCCTGAACTGTCTCTATTAAGCACGCCTACGTTTCCTTACCCACTAACGTTATACACTAACAAAACTTTACACACAAAATACACATTATAATCATTAACTCCCAATATCTCCACAATATTCACAAACAGGTTACCCAACAAATCTTCCCGATCTCTGCGGATCCTAATCCTAACCAATTACTCTCATTATTTCCCTAATCAAAAATATTTATTCAATCTGTGACAAAACACATAACACGAAACGACACAGTAATCCCAACAACAACAAATTAACGGCGCGCCAGCAATACATAGAAACACTGAAACAAATACACAACATAAATACACAAAAACAAATAACTGCCGCCATTATTACTAATCAGAAGATTACAGCTGTCTACGTATCCTAGGCAGGGTCAGCCACGTGGAACAGGTTTCATTCAATAAAATGAAGATTAGGGACCATAGGCGGGTCAGGCAAATGTCGGGGGGTGTTACCAAGAATGCTTTTACTTGTTCACTTTGCCTACTGGATCGGGTCGTTGGCTCTGGCTGAAGGCCTGTTATGAGACCCAGCCTGTTAATTAAAACTGCCCCTTCACTAATTTTGATTAATATTTAATAACTAAATAGTGTTGAGGGAACTGATCACTACTAAACAAACAACGGTAGCATTGAACACATTTATTGAACAACAATCTTCCTAACATCAAACTGAACAATGACATACATTTATAAGTGATAAAATTAAGCTAGTAATGGCAATGGCCCTTAAATTCCAAAACTAACACTTAATGTCGGATAACGCATCTGTATTTATTATTTTCTACTCTCTCCCCTTGTCAGACGGCATAAAATACGTCAGACAAACCTACTGCAACTAACAAATTCTCAATAAGAGCGTGACTGGAAAACTGAGCTCTGGTAATCACAGGTGTGCGTAATATCGGATTAAATGCCGAAACTGAGCATCACGCTACCAAATGCAGCGTCGTGGACAGGTCAGCAAGCTGCCGATGGCGTCTGCCACGTCGAGGAGCCTCAATTTGTAACAAAAATGAATTTATTTTCACGAACAGGCTTCCTCTTCGTAAACTCCTATACAAAAGCTAATTCTGCTTTCTTTCCAATCGTCTCGCACTCGATAAGTCGAGACTCACCAGCCCAAAGGCGGAATCCAGTAACGTCTTTAATAAAGTGTGGCTGAAGGAAGTTGCTCTGCTCCCGTCTGCTTCCTGTGAGACAGTATTCCCAACCGTAATTAGCGGAATCAGCCTGTCTCTAAAAGTAAAACATGACAGTACCCCTAACTAAACACTAGCTTCAGTTGCAGCTGGCAGACTTATTCAAAGTTCTGCACAGCACACCGAAAAGTATTTACTCTCCTACAGCAGAGCCGAAAGCACGACGTCCGCTCGCTACAGGAGCTAAGACGCTTCTCTCGATAACAGCTCCACAAGCTTCCCCCTGCAAAAATCTTCACCCCCACGCTATTTTTCGAGCTGGCCAATCTCGTGGCTCTAGACCAGCACAGTTATTTCCCACTAATATTTCCTGGCTTCTTCCAGCCAGTTAAAACATTCTGCGTCTTACTGCGCCTAGAGTGTTCTGGAACAAACTGAAACTCCATTCAAAATTGTCTCTCTGTTTGCCCTCGCGCGGGAAAAGGTCATTGCACTAGGTTAACCGCGTTTCTTAGAAAGCCCCAGAAAACGTTAAGATTCGTGGGAAAGATCCCTTAGGCGCCAGCTCATCTCGACATAGTGGCGTCGGCGTAACGTCCAGTGCCAACGAGGCGCCGTCTCCCAAAGGCCCCGCGCAATGGGTGCCTACCTGCTCCGGCGGCGCATCTCCCCAGTGGGACACTTTGGCATGCCGACTCATAATGGTCGGTTGTACACTTCCGCACCCCTCTGCCCTGCCTTTGAGCAGTGCCGCTCGTCCGCTCCAGCCAAACTCCATGAAAATATCTCCTGAACCCCGACTTCATGCAACATGCGAATTTATTAAAGTTAATACGCGTCTTATGCCGTCTGATACTCCCTATATTAATTCCAATAGGCTGATTGCCTGATAAATAACATAATAACAGATATCTAACTCGTCTTTGCAACAATTATTATATTACAGTAAGGTGCAAAATACTGCTACCTTACAATCTTTGACACTGTTGACACCCAATGGACACTTCAACCAATCTCTAAAGACACCCCGCTGGACGTGACCGCACCCCTATGGACTGTAGTGCGATGTTGCTGTGGCATAAGGTATGGAAACACAAGGGAACGTTCAGAATCATTCGACGGAATTTCACTGTGATCGTAAGCAGCAATAGGTGTTTATGCTTTTTCAGCATCTCAGATTGATGCGACATTGACATATGCGTGAATACAGTTGGTAAAGGGTGAGTCTTAAGTCACCCATTTTAATAATAAGAGTAGTGCCTCTCATCCATGGTGGTTGACGCTTTAAAAATTTACCTGCACAACGAAAGCCCGTGGGAGAGTCCCAGCCATCTGCTAGTACGCCTCATGGAGCTGCCTACCGAGCAGGCCCCTAGAACTCTCATCATGGATTTTCTCTGTAAAATCACTTTTTAAAAGTGCTCAACAAACGTTGCACTGAGGGTGTGGCTGGGATTGGGGGTGGGGTGCCTAATAGGGACACGAGTTTCATTCACACATTTGTGAATGCTGTACCTTTACATTATCACACAACAGAGCGCAGTAAATAGGGAGCCTGGAAAAGCATAAGCACCTATTGCTGCTTCGGATTACGTTCAGACATCACCGAATGATTCTGAATGGTCCCTTGTGGTTCCAGGCTGTATACCAGAGCAAAAACTGCGGTTGCACTTCAGTTCAGAGGGATACTATCAAGTTCAGTTGGGTTGCTGGCCCACGATGTCACATCGTTCGGTAGCTCATTACACTGTGCTACGACTTCTGCACCACTTGTTAGCAGCAGACACAGTGGCTGCGCCAAAGACTGAGGCGCCGTGGAGTTTTACAATTATTTATTGAACTTTCTTTACAATTTCTCCCTCGTCGTTGCTATCCAGCTCTGCGGATCCCTCCGCCTCGCTGCTGCTGTGTAGATTCTCCGACAATGAACGCAACGCGCGCCGCTGATCGCACTCGGGAGCCTCAGGCCACCAGTGATCTGCTGAAGCCAGGATGCCCTGTGGTTGACATGAACTCGTCACCGCTTGGCGCCCAGTACGGGCACGCCCACGGAGCCGCGTCACCATGAGGTCATCTACGACGCCTGCTGCACCGGCAGCTGGGAAGCTGTCAGTCGCGATGTCTGCGAGGTCCCATCATGGATGGACCAAGCGCTGTGGGCCCAGGTTGCCATGAAGTCCAGGCGTCAGTGCCTGGCGGAGCCTGTGACCAAGACCACGCTGTGGCTGGTCGTGCTGGAAATTCTCACTGTAGTTAGTGCTGACCGAACTCGGGCCGACCTCCAGAGCTGAAGTTGATATCTGACGGCGAACGGATGACTCCTGCGAGCTGGAACAGACTTCCGGAATCGTCACCTACGAAGATTGAACATTCTGACAAGGACCACATCTGTCCTCAGATCCGAACTGCTTCCTAATGGCTTCTGTTCCTTGCTGCCTGCGCTCCACTATTTATATCCAGCAGGAGGACGTTTTTTACCCTTGGTGGTAGCTTTTTTTATTACTCCCGCAGTATATTGCAGCATAACTTAGCATGTTGTTCTCACCTCCCCTTACTCAGCACTCTCCAGGCTTCGCTCGGCGCTCGGTCTGTGTGCGTCCTTGCGTCAGTCTGTTGGTAGACTGCTGCTGTCAGCAAGGCTACCTGTGCCTGCCTACTTTGCAACGCCTCGGTCGCCGGCGTGCCTCTGTTTTGCCATTCTCCACTGCGTGAAGCAATGCTTACTACATGTGGCCGCAACAACTGTGAACTGTCGTCTTCGACCGCAGATTGTATGCGAATCGACGTCTAAAGGAAAGGGGCGGTTCCACTGTTGGCCTTTATGCCGTCCCCTCAGGCCTTTTCCTGTCGATTCTGAGCGGCAGTGTGTGTCTCAAATATTTTCCTCAGCCACACATGAAGAAATCGCGTGATTTTAAAGCTGTGCGTCGTGAATCTAAGCTCCATCGAAGTGACCTCAAAAGAAATGGTAAAATATGAGTAAGAAGAGATGTGACGACATTATGCAAGTCAACTGTGGCATTGGGCTGAATCATGAAATTTGGTGCCAATATGTCATGATTAACCGACCTTATACCTCACATGAGCTTGTGATTTCTGGCCTTTTTTCGCCTGCGTCGACATTTTGTTGCCTGAAGCGTCGCCGAGCCCAATGGTGACGCCGCAGAACTCCAAGCTTTCGCACCGAAGGGTTAGGTACTTTTGAGTCAAATTTCAAATTTATACGTGGCAGTGGGAAATAATCACTGTGTTTTGAAAAGCTATCCTTTAATTCTGTTGTGCAGCGTAGATTAGCTCGGCGCTACACTGTAAATGGTACATGGCATTTTAATTTTATTTACTTTTCTTTCTTGTCTCTATCAAAAGAGAAAGGTATAAAGCGTGGAAATTTTGCATCAGTTATGCAACATGCTTCTTGGCTTATACACCGAACTCTTAATCAGGTACAGTTGTTAGGAACAGTTTTTTATGGTTTCCCAGAATCAGACGAATCTTTTTAGTGGCTTCATAAGGATCACTGTCGAATTTCTTCTCCCATCTTCATATGACTGACTACTTTGGCCCTAAAAACCTCAGCGTCTACTAGACGTTTAATTATATTAACATATTTAATCAGACTGATGAAACATGTTAAATAATGAAAAGTGACTTGATGTGAAAATTCTGCTTCACAACAACAGAAACAAATACAACTCAATAATACTGCTTTCAGAATTATAAGAAAAGACCGTGATCCTCGTGTGTGACGACTCGGTTTTTATTTCATCCTACATAAATCTGAATTAGACGGAAATATTAATTTGTCAGTAGCGAATGGATGCTACATCTGCCTCAGTGGGAGCACTGGAGTTTTCTTGTCGAAGCAGTAAATATCTTTAAGGGCAAAAATCACTACCAGAATACCTCTAGTATATGAAGGACACTACGAATCTAACTGTTTATATGTTAAATTTTCACAACTTTAAAGAAGTCTATAAAATAATGCGTCATCATCCCGAGTAGATGTCGTGAGACTTAGCATGGGAATCTGCGAAGTCCCTTCGGTTTGCTGAAGGTAGCTTGGTTGCAGACAGCTGCGACGGGGATCTAATGTTTATTTAAGCGTCTTCCATAGAATTAGACGGCTTAGAGTGACAATCCTCCGCGGTGAATACAGATGGGCTACGGGAACTCCGTTACCTACAAATGAGAGAAAAAACTTTGCCGGCTGACGTTTTACATAACGCCCAACTTATTTCGTAACTACAACGGGTGAAAAAAAGGAGAGTGATAAGACGGATGGAAGATACCGCTTAAAGTTGTATCACTTAAAAAAGTGGAAGAAGGGCTGGTACGAAATTCTTGTCGACTCATTTGAAAACAAGTTCTTTCCTGTAGGGAAATTCGGATGACCTTTATAAATTTTTAAGTTGAGCAAATGTCATTCACCTATTATTTGAATGAGTTCAGAAACCCAAAAGGAATAAAATGACATAGATTAATGCACATTGCCTTCTAACTCTATAATACGGCTCTAAAACTTCCAGGAAAGGCTCTGTCTCGCAGTATACAGCCGGTAGCTTCGTGGAATACATATACCGAGTTGTTTTGCATAAGTGTCAAGAAAACTTCGCTACTGGGAATCTGTTAGTGAGACTTTCATGCACAAAGCTTACTATCGAGTATTAAATGACTAACTGTCTGCCTTTTTCTTCGAGTAACCTACATTTTCGTAACGGCAATGCGGCATGATACGATCATTCTGTATGATGTTAATGACACCGCTCCTTCGTAGATGAAATTATAGCTTAGATAATTAATGATAGCAGTGTAAAAGATAAATGGAATACATTTCAGAGACGTGTAACAGAAAATTCTATGTTTTTTTTTGCTACAGTTCTTAACATTCGTGAATGACCTTGCCGTAACTTGAATGGAATGTAGGAAAGTTCTGGCGTTTGATGATGACCCAAACATACTACTAAGGATCCTGCCTCAATCATACCAAAAGCTGAATTCCACTAATACTGGCCCACAGTGAAAAATTTAAAATTGTGTCGTTCTTGGCTTTATGCAGACATTAATGACAATGCACTATATCTACCACTAGTCT
This sequence comes from Schistocerca serialis cubense, assembly GCF_023864345.2. Classification (NCBI taxonomy): domain Eukaryota; kingdom Metazoa; phylum Arthropoda; class Insecta; order Orthoptera; family Acrididae; genus Schistocerca; species Schistocerca serialis. The sequence goes on along the minus strand of NC_064641.1, from coordinate 404,394,023 downwards.
AATATTCCATGGGGGCCTGTTAGATAATAAGCAAAGATGTAGATGCACATATAAAATCTAATTTAGGAGTATACTTTGGTATATTTTGCAGTTAAATTACACCCTCAGTAAATTGAAATAAAGACAAGGGTGTGAGCTTATTTTGTTTATTGCTACTATGGTTGAGAATTGCAGCAAATGCTTGTATATAGTATTAACTCAGAAAAGCGATGAATAAGACTACCGCACAAACAAGTACTGAACGTATAGCTTGAAAACCTGCAGATGATATTCAGTTGTCAGTATAAATCAGTTTTATACAGTCAATGAGTTACACAACCGCAACGCAAGAATGGAAAGAATATTTATTTAGAGTTTATATCTTCGAATAGATTGCACTGTTGAAATCTGTGTTCTGGCACCTAGGTCTTCAGAAACCTCCTGTCTGCCATACAGCCGATAAAACGCAGTTCTGCGTGATCTATGAGTCACACAACTGCAGTACACGACACTGAAGGAAAATGTTCATTTTGACTCTGCATCTAAACAAAATTAAATGTGTATTCTCGTACACAGCCCTTCGACAACATCCCATCCAGAATAAAATAAATTCGAAATCAATATAAATTCAAAGTCAAAGTAAATATTTAACGCTTCAGAAACTCTTTCAATCACTTATTCGATTTCTACACTATCTTATTAAAAATGTCTGGATACCTGTTAGAGGACATTATTATGTGGAGTGTTTACCCTTCCCCAGCAAGACAGATTGAAGCCTGCTGGGGACACTTTAAATGAGGTGTATGAATATCTGTGGAGGAATGGCTGCCCATTCCTCCTTATGAACCGAAATCAGAGACGGTAGAGCTTGCGCAAGATAACCACGCCGGTGTGCAGAAACGCATTCTCGTTCTAGTGCTGTGAGAGTCCACCCCTCTGTTATGAAGCGGCGGCAACCTCAGTTTGATGGCATTACTGAATTGCGTGCTTAGTCCATTATAAACGAAACATTTTCTGCCCACTTCAGCTTTACTGCAAAAGTGGAGGCTTGTGACTGATCAGCAGTCATTCACCAGCAATTTGGAGACACTATTCAGTAAAAGAAATTTAATCTATTGTATGTCGTAGCCACATTCATCAGGTTCGTGAGAAAGTGCTTATCGTTTGGTTATTAATTTTCACTATCCACAACTTCTGACGCTGGTCATCTTTGGTTGTGCGTTCCGCCCTCTACCGTAGCGCTGCGTATCTTCCTCGTTTTCCGTTCTGCGTCGTTCGAATCCTTGTGTGCGTCGCATTGTTGTTCGTCGTCTAGTATTAGGTGTATGTCCAATCCTCTTCACACGGAATTTCTTGCACCGTGGTGTTCAACATGCTTCCCACGTCATTTCCACGCACGGATACATCAGCTACAGTTTTAGTCCTCTTTACTCATCTTGTTGGTTCCACCAGCATACTCCCTTTGGTGAATGCAGAAGTGATCTACACTAATGTCCGAGGTTTTAATCTTCCATCCGAGGTAGATAGTTTTCTGAAGTCCATCCGGCTCCGGATATTTATACTTACATTTTGCATAACAATATATATTTATTCACGGAAGTCTTGGATCTGAGACATTGTCAGGACCCGTGCGCATCTCAGCTTCAGTAATCTGAGGTTATTATTAATCAGAAGTTCTTATGATAAGTAATGTCAAAAACTTCAAGAGTGTAAGGTAACATGATCCAGTTAATATATTAACTGAAGACTTGGTCGAAGCGAGAGAAGGGTAATAATACTAGAACAAATCAGTAACTGAGACTTTTAGGTATTGCAACAATGTGCAGGCTACTTATACTTCAAATGCTAAAGAAAAAAAAAGGCCAGCGTTGCAGTAGTGTATTCAGTTTGCACATTACTGAATTGCTTTGACTGGCTAATCGATTTCCTCCCTTTATAAGTGAGCTGACATCACATCCATTATGAACTGAGTCTGTAGTTAAAGCTACTTCACAGAGGAATAAACAATGCCTAATACGAGTACGAGAACTTTTTCAGTTATTGTGATGATGGTTTGATTCATAGTTTATGCTTGAAATGGAACTGCCAGACTAATGTGGCTTCACAGAAACGACCTACGGTCGTTTGTCACAAACGACATTTCCACGAATTATGCGGCGTCGCCCCTGTTTTACTGCAGCAAATATATCTGAGCAAATTGGCCTGAAGATTGCTCGATCACTGCTAGTACCGAGTGGGTGTAAAATTAAAAAAAGTTTACTAATAAAATGTTTACGTCTTGACTTCTCACTTATTTCGATATCTTCTTGTTATAAAGAAAGACTGTGCTGAAACTTTCCTTCATACCACAATTTTAAATCCTTTGAAATGTCTGATCTTTCTGTTGGCGTTGACGTCTTTATTAGCAGTCTAGCAGCAAGGCAAATGAACAATAAACGGACAACACGAAGAAGATCGTCATTATGGAATGTAGTTCGAGGTTACGTTAAAAAGTAAGTTACTCATTAACGAGACGCCACATAACATTTATTGAATGTAGTGACACGCCAAAGTGACAGAGATACATGAAATTGGTTCCGTTCCTTACTGGGCACCTGGTACAGCAAACGGTTATGAATTACTTTGAAAGAGAAAGCGGCGGTTGCAAAACCTTATTTATTTACAGGAAGTGGCGCGTTTCGCCCTTTTGGGGTATCATCAGATTTGCGTAAAAAGTAATGTGGGATAGCCAACATTCGTCCATTAATGCCCACATATGGCATTAAGACAAAATTTTGTAAAGAACCGTCTCCCTATCGTTCATTCATCCCCTGACGATAGGACGATAGTTCCTTATAAAATTTTGCCTTAATGGACTAATGTAGGTTTTCAACATTAATTTTTACACCAATCTGATGATGCCCCAAAAGGCCGAAACCTATCATTTCCTGTCAATAAAAAAGAAAACTTTGCAACGAGACTGTCTTATTTCGAGAAAGCTACATGACACTATTTTTCCACATGGTCACCAAGTCTCTGAAAAGAAACGATCGGAAGTTTCCACCAATCGTTCAATTGAGATCGGTGACTGAAGTCTGGTCCTTACTCACAGAGCCATTGGAAAACAGCAGCGTGAACGCCCCCATCGTTAGAGAATCTCTTTTCCACCGAATGTTGTTTGAGCTTGGGTAAAAGATGGAAATCAGATGGAACAATCTCTAGACTTCCCGACCAGTACTACCCTCATTTGTGCAGCTTTCAACTAATTGTTTGCAGCACTACCATAAGACCGGACGCGACATTGCATTTGGTACATAACCGCTAGAATTTCACCATGATTCTACGTGAAATTTAGACGTATTGCCCCCAAGAACGATACTGTTCCGCGTACTTGAACATCCGAGTACGTATTCCACGCCGCTTGGAGTGGCCATGAGGTTAGAGGCGCCCCTGTCACGGATTGCGCGGCCCCTCCCGCCAGAGGTTAAAGTCCTCCCTCGGGCATGAGTGTGTGTGTGTGTCCTTAGAGTAAGTTAGTTTAAGTAGTGTGTAAGTCTTGGGACCGATGACCTCAACAGTTTGGTCCCTTGGGAATTTCCACACATCTGAACATTTTGAACTTATTCCACTGCCGCACCTTTTCGCTCGCACTTGTTGCCTGCGTCGCAGCAAAACTGTCTCCGCAGGAGATCTGGAATATGAACTCTCTTCTGATAAGACCCTATTCTTGTTGCGCTGTCGGACATGTTAGCTTACTTTCTGAAATCTCTACGAGCTACTGCGATACTGTGTCTGAAACAGAATCTCAGCCAGCGTTTTCCATCTAAGTGCTAAGAGGCTAGGACTTCATGTATTGCGACTGTTGAAATGGATGTCAAAATATTGGGATTAATGATAAAATAAACTGAATCTTATGAGGAGGCGGAGAGGTATTCCAATCGACACTTTTCGCCACTGTATTTATAATTGATTCCCGCAATCCAAGCACATCTCCCCTTCCACCCTCGAACCAGGGACCTCGCCTTGTGTGATGGTTCGCGTGTCTCAACTATACAGACAGCTGTGCCATAGGTGGAATCACAACGAAGTGATACGCAAGCGCAAAAATGTCTCAACGTTCCCTAAGAGGTGTAGCCGGATTTTCCGTAGTAGCAGGTGTCACTTTCAGTTGGTTAACTGATGTTAGTTGATGTTAACTGATGTTAGCGGACATGACCTTTGTACTTAGGTGCTGTAAACAGCTGAAGGGAAGGGGGAACTACAGGGTGTTAAAATGGTTCAAATGGTTCTGAGCACTATGGGACTTAACATCCAAGGTCATCAGACCCTTACAACTTAGAACTACTTAAACCTAGCTAACCTAAGGACATCACACACATCCATGCCAGAGGCAGGATTCGAACCTGCGACCGTAGCGGTCGTGCGGTTCCAGACTGAAGCGCCTAGAACCGCTCGGCCACTGCGGCTGGCGTAGGCTGTTAGGGTATAAGTGTAGATATTGTGATCATTAATAACTTAACATGTACCCACGTCAGTGTGTTCGTTATTTTCTTTTTCCTTTGCGCCTAGCAGTCTTCACGCAGAAACGTGATCACACTTCATCTCCTGACCTGCTGCTTAGGGGAAAATAACCATTAATGGCTGTCTCTTACCTCATGTGGTTGGGGCACTTTTTTTTGAGTCATGTGTCTTGCGAATAGTTCGACGCTGCCCCCAAGAATTCCTCTCCTGCGCCTTCTTCACCTCCAAGTAGCACTTGCAAGCTACGTCCTAATTATTGACTGGACGTATTCCAATCTCTGTCTTCGTCTATAGTTTCTACCCTCTACATCTCCCTTTAGTACCATGGTAGTCATTACTTGACGGCTTAACAGATCTCCTGTCATCCTGTCCCTTCCCTTGTTAGTGTTTTCAATGTATTCCTTTCCTCTCCGATTCTGCGCAGAACCACCTCATTCCTATCCTTTTACCCCACATAATTTTGAACATTCGTCTGTAGCACCACATCTCAAAAACGTCGATTCTCCTATGTTCCGGTTTTCCCAGAGTTCATGTTTCACCACCATACAATGTTGGGCTCCAAACGTACATTCTCAGAAATTTCTTCCTCAAATCAATACTTGATAGTAGTAGACTTCTCTTGGACAGTAATGCCCGTTTTTCCAGTGTCAGTCTGCTTTTAATGTACTCATTCCTCAGTCCGTCATCGGTTATTCTGTTGCCTAGGTAGTAGAATTTCTTAACTTCATCTGTTTAGTGACCATCAAAAGTTTCTTACTTTTCTCCTTTCTGCTACTACTCCTTACTTTCGTCTTTCTTCGATTTACACTCAATTCATATTCTGTACTCATTTGACTATTCATTCCATTAGCAGATTATATAATTCTTCTTCAATTTCACCCAGGACAGCACTGTCATCAGCGAATCGTATCATTGATTTCCAGGTTACTTCTATTAATTTCATCCCACAGGTCGACTATAATCCTTTGTAGTTGCCTGGCCTGTCTACAATTACATCTACATCTACATGGATACTCTGAAAATCACATTTATGTGCCTGGCAGAGGGTTCATCGAACCACCTTCAAAATTCTCTATTATTCCAGCCTCGTATAGCGCGCGGAAAGAACGAACACCTACATTTTTCCGTACGAGCTCTGATTTTCCCTATGTGGGTCAGTGTCAACAAAATATTTTCGCATTCGGAGGGGAAAGTTGGTGATTGGAACTTCGTGAGAAAATTCCGTCCCAATGAAAAACGCCTTTCTTTTAATGATGTCCAGCCCAAATCCTGTATCATTTCAGTGACACTTTCTCCCATATTTCGCGATGATACAAAACGTGCTGCCCTTCTTTGAACTTTTTCGTTGTACTCCGTCAGTCCTATCTGGTAAGGATCCCACACCGCGCGGCAATATTCTAGAAGAGGACGGACAAGCATAGTGTAGGCAGTCTCCTTAGTAGATGTGTTACATTATCTAAATGTTCTGTCAATCAAACGCAGTCTTTGGTTAGTTTTCTTCACAACATTTTCTGTGTGCTCTTTCCAATTTAAGTTGTTCGTAATTGTGATAGATAGAGGATAATGGTTAGAAGTATTGTGATGGTTGACGTCTGATGGCGTGGTAAACGTTGCAAACTCGTCTTTTATCCCTGCGGTAGCGTGCAATGTGTCCAGGGTTTCTACACGGGAAATGTATCTGCTTGTTGCCCTCTGTCCTCCACACGTCAATTTTTCTGCGGGGCATTATACTGGGTGTTGATCGGGTGTCCGGTTGTCGTTTGACTACTGCGGCGTAAGTCCGAGTTGGCCGAATCCATTCTTTCTGGCACGATCGACTGGTGACGGAGATTGGTACCAAGCTTCACACACCTTTTATTCAACATTGTTTATTATGTCCTGACTTGTGGGACCAAGTGTGATGGCTGTATCTCTTTGTTAGTAGGTCCGAGAGCTACGGCTACCGTATAATGCTGTATCTCTTCTTTTATATTCTGAAACTCTGCCATGGAGACCATATTTGAGAGTATTCACCAAAAAATGACACCTCGTAAAGGGGAAGAACGTCGAAATCCGAAATCAGAGTCGTCAGTGAAGTACAATACTCAGCGCTGAAATCACGTTTGTCACGTACGACAAGTTGCTGCCAGAACAGAACGCAACTGCCGTCCTGCACGGAGAGTGCAAATGTTTATAAAAACGTGGAATACATGAAAAGCATAATAAATTTCAAAAAACAACAATATCCAGAAATTAAAAATATTAGATAACAAATTATTGTGAATTTTCAGGTTTGAGCTAGCGCCCTGCTACGTCACACTGTGCACAGAACAGCTTGCGTTATTATGACAAACACATATTGATAAGTGCAAGTATTTATTAACATATACATATGTGATACGTATACTTACATAACTGTTACTTCGACATACATAGCTGATGGATATTTTTCTCTGTAATGCAAATGTTAAATATGAACTAATGCCAGATAATAGGTTTCATATACAGAAAGAATGTTGTAGGATTTGAGTGTAACGTTATTGATATGCTGCTTGACTTAGTCACATTGATAAAATACAAAGGGATAACACTTCGAAAAACATGAGTTTGGAAAAATTATACAGAATTGCATATAGGAAATGCTAATGAATGACTAAGGTTTAGTCAAACAACAAAGCTGCAAAGCATAGTTCGCCATCTTTCCTTGATTACTTCTGGAATTTTATTGGAATTTGGAGCGAACTTTTAGATTTGAAAGTAGCCTGTTGAGCTATGACAAAGCACGCTTAGGTAGCTTACGTCAGAGTCCTTAGGAGAATGACGACATTCACCTTGACGAAAAATACTTGAAAGATAGTATAACTATAACGGTGTCACTCGTGGCTGAGCATAATCTGGAACAGGGAATAATGGGGAAGTATGCTGTCTGTTTCAAGGAACCGATACGACATTTAACTGTTTTAGAAAAATCACAGTAAAACATCAGGGCTGCAATACGGATATTAGAAGGGAGATACTATGGTGCCAAGGTCTACTGGGCAAACAATTGCTACACCTAGCTCAATAAAATACTATAAGACTATATTACTTGATCCACATGAGGCGTTAGGAACAATGTACAAAGAAGAAAAAAGACTCACTAACGGGATCACACAGTTATATAGACAGTAGTACGTTTAGTGTTTTCCATTAGCTATTACATCAGGAATCTAACTGTGGTCACAAATTGCCATTCAACATACCGAAACATGCACTATGCGGTTATTTCTTTATCTATATGCAATTGTTTTTACTTTACGGTGCAATATGGAGCGGTTCCCAGGCCAATATAATGTCATGACAAATCTGAAGTCTACATCTTTCAGGAAAAAGAAACAAACAGCAGTAAAGAACCCTACAATCCCCTTCTAACGATCATAAATGGCGTGCGACTGAAGACATTGTAGTCACTTTGGTTGTTCGGCTTGCACAGTGGCTTAGATAAGAAGACAGTCAATTACGGGAGTGCAGGCGACGGACCTTTTGCCCCGCGATCCGCAATCCCTGGCGGTAATTGGAGGAGTCTCCAGGGAGGGTCGCATGCCGCTGTACTCAGTGGAGGTGGTAGCTTTTTCCCAGGTAATTCGGAAACGAATGGAGGGGTGGAAACTGTCGGTGTAGAAGCCTTTCAGTACCGGTACTTCCAGCAGTTTATTACATATTTGTTCTCCCTGTAGGTCAACCATTTTGAAACCTTGTCATGAAACTTTTTTTAAAGAAGAAATAATAAGACTTACGTGCACCTCAAAATTTTATAATTACTTCATGTTCTTCGGAAAGACATGGTGAAGACTTAATGAATGTCATTCCACATTCTCTAATAGCACATTATTCGGTATCAGGCCTTGATATTCTTGCACATGTTATGTTTATAGCGACAGCGTTATTCATCTGTACTTTTTGTTGAGTCCTCTGACTGGTGTGACGCGGACCGCCACACATTTCTCTCCTGTACCAACCTTTTCAGCTAAGAGTAGCATTTGCACCCAGCATGCGTAATCATTTGTCGTCTGTATTTCAGTCTCTGTCTTCCACTGCAGTTTTACCCTCTACATCTCGCTTTAGTACCGTGGAAGTTATTCACTTATGTCTTCACATATGCCAGTGTTTCCCGTACGTTCCTTTCTTCGACGATTCTGCCGATAACTTCCTCATTACTTACCCTGATTTATAACATTCTTCTGTAGCACAACATCTCAAGCGCTTCAATTCTCTTATGTTCCGTTTTTCCCGTAGTTCATGATTCATCACCATACAATACTGTGCTCCGAACGTATATTCTCAGAAATTTCTTCCTAAAATTAAGGTCTATGTTTGACACCAGTAAACTTGTCTTGCCCGGAAGTCCCCTCTTCGCCTATGCTAGTCTGTTTTTTACACGTCCTATCACATTAATGTAACAGCCGACTATGCTCGACATCAACGTGCAGTAATTTCTCACAGTCGACAGTTGATAGACTAGCAGCGGAGATTCTATAAAGCGTGTCCGGGGAACACAGAATACAGTGCAGTCGCTGTCGTAATGCGGAAACGGAGCGAATTGTCTAACACCCAAAAGGACATCATCGTTAGCTTTCGGTCCAAGGATAGAAGGTTTTCTGATACGACTAAGAGAGTACACTGTTATCGTGCTGCCGTGGTTAAAGTACATCTTGCATGGCAAAATGACGCTGTCTAAAACCGACGCCCAGGCCACTGTGGTGCCACAGGGTCCATAGGTGACAGGAGTGGTTCAAAATGGTTCAAATGGCTCTTAGCACTATGGGACTTAACATCTGTGGTCATCAGTCCCATAGATCTTAGAACTACTTAAAACTAACTAACCTAAGGACATCACACACATCCATGACCGAGGCAGGATTCGAACCTGCGACCATAGCGGTCACACGGTTTCAGACTGAAGCGCCTAGAACCGCACGACCACACCAGCCGGCTGACAGGAGTGAACGGTGGCTGCGGAAATGTGTACGTGCGAATAGATTGTTGAGCAGCTGACCCCTCAGGAGATCAAGGGCGTACCAACGATGTCTCCTCAACAAACGTTCAGCGAACGTTGCTGCGTTTGGGACTCTGCAGCAGGCACCTGGTTCATGCACCCATGCTGAGTGCTATTCAGCAGCGGACGAAAGGTTGGAATTTACACGACAGTACCGCAGCTGGACGTCCATTGAGCGGCTACAGATGACGTTGTAAGATGACGAGTGTGTGTTGGCGTGTACGACGTGAAACGTCTGAAAGCAAACACGATCGTCGGAAGGTTCCAGGACAGAGAAGGGTGCGTTATGGTTTGGGATACGTTTTCGTGGCATTCCTTGGGTGATCCAGTCATTTTGGAAGGCACAATGGATCAACACAATTATGCATCCATCCTTGGGACCATGTCCACCGTTAAATGCAGTTCGTTTATCCTTGGCTCGCTGCCATCTACCAGCAGGACAATTCTGAGCTCGCAGTTTACTTGCGATAGTCGAAGAGCGCCAGGATGAGTTTACCGTACTGGTGGTGGTGGTTAGTGTTTAACGTCCCGTCGACAACGAGGTCATTAGAGCCGGAGCGCAAGCTCGGGGTAGGGAAGGATTGGGAAGGAAATCGGCCGTGCCCTTTCAAAGGAACCATCCCGGAATTTGCCTGAAACGACTTAGGGAAATCACGGAAAACCTAAATCAGGATGGCTGGAGACGGGATTGAACCGTCGTCCTCCCGAATGCAAGTACAGTGTGCTAACCACTGCGCCACCTCGCTCGGTGTTTACCGTACTCCTCTGTCCACCAGTTTCCCCGGATTGGAACTCTGATTGGGCTCGTCATGGATCCTAAACAGAGAGCTTAGTGGAGCTGGCTGGGGGATTGGGGGCGGGATGGCTGGTACCGTTGATATCTTCCAGAACCTCATTGGCACTCATCTTGCGTGTCTGGTAGCTGTACGCGATGCAAAAGATGATAATTCAAGCTTTTGACAATTGGTAATATTAATATGATTGCACAGCATATATTCGCCTTTCTTCATTCGTCTTAGGTATTTCACTTTGCGTAACTTCGTCTATTTCATTACCAACAATTTTGATGTTAAGCTTCCAGTTGTTCGCATTTCTGCTACTTCTCATTACTTTCGTCTGTCTTTGGTGCACAGTCAATCCATCATTTTTATTCGTTAGTTTGCACCTTCTATTAGATGATTCAATTTCTCTTCTCTTCCGCAGAGGGTATTTCAAAGACAGACGGACAGACAGACAGACAGACAGACAATGTCCGAGCAGGCCTTGAAGGCCTAACGGTACCAACCAGCCGCCGTGTCATCCTCAGCCCGCCAGCCGCTGTGGCCGAGCGGTTCTAGGCGCTTCAGTCTGGAACCTCGCGACCGCTACGGTCGCAGGTTCGAATCCTGCCTCGGGCATGGATGTGTGATGTCCTTAGGTTAGTTAGGTTTAAGTAGTTCTAAGTTCTAGTGACCTGATGACCTCAGATGTTAAGTCCCATGGTCCTTAGAGCCATTTGAACAATTTGAATCTTCAGCCCGTAGGCGTCACCGGGCGCGGATACGGAGGGGTATGTGATCTGCACACCGGTCTCACAGCCGTTGTCATATTAAACTCAAGAGGGATTCCTATAAATAAAACTTAAACGCATATTTAGTATTTCTGGCTCGAATGATAAACAAAAATTCATTCACAATATTAACTTAACCCTAAAATGGACGGATTCAACATAGAATAATGTAATAAGGAAGTACATACAATTGTTTATACCAACAGATAACAATGTACAGTTAGTTAGCTTTATTAAGAAAACAATAAAATAAAATTTAGAAATATTTTTACAGATCTGTCTTAACTTATATAAGAAAAGAATTTGGCAAACCTCATTCCGGAATCCATTCAACTTAAAAACTGTTGTCACAGACCTTTAAACTTGAATCCCTTTTGTTAAGACAGTTTAGAAATGCCGGAAACTTGAATTACATGTCACACTTGGTGTTATAATTTTTAATGTATATAGTATCCGCCGTTGAGTAGAAAAATTATTCGTTTCACAAACGCTCTTCCTTCCTTTGGACCATTATGATGTGGTACTGCAAAATACTGTGCACAGTCTATTGCAGTATCATAAGATAATGGGCCAAATGCCGAAATAACAATTGTGAAATAAGTTATTTCTCCAAGCAACTGCGAATATGGCGTCGTCTATAATTTCCTACATGACTATGAGCCTCGACCATGAGATGATTTTATGTTGTTTTTTCTTTTGGTCACTAGTCTTCTGACTGGTTTGATGCGACCCATCATGAATTTGTCTCCTGTGGCAACCTCTTCATCTCAGAGTGGCACTTGCAACTTATGTCCTCAACTATTTGCTGGATGTATTCCAATCTCTGTCTTCCACTACATTTTTTGCCCGCAGCTGCTGTCTCTGGTACCATGGAAGTAATTCCCTGATGTCTCAAGAGATGTCCAGATGTCCTATCACCCAGTCTCTTCCCCTTGTCTGTGATTTCCCAATATTCCTTTTTTCTCCGATGCTGTACAGAACCTCTTCATTCCTTACCTTATCATTACACCTAATTTTCAACATTCGCCTGTAGCACCACATCTCAAATGCTTTGATTATCTTCTCTTCCTATTTTCCCACAGTCCATGATTCACTACTGTACAATCCTGTACTGTAAGGTACATTCTTAGAATTTAATTTCTCAAATTAAGGCCTATGTCTCATACAGTAGACTTCTCTCGGTCAAGAATGTCCTGTTTGCCAGTGATAGTCTACTTTTTGATGTCATTATTGTTCCGACCGTTAGTGGTTATTCTGCTATATAGGTAGTAGAATCAGTTAACTTCATCAACTTTGTGACATCAATCCTGATGTTAAGTTTCTCGCTGTTTTCATTTCTGCTACTTCTCATTGCTTTCATCTTTATTCGATTTACTCTTAATCCACATTCTGTACTCATTAGATTGTTCATTTCATTCAGCATATCATGTAATTCTTCTTCAGTTTCACTAAGGAAAGCAATGGTATCGGTGAATCGTATCATTGATATCTTTCCACTTTCAGTTTTAATTCCAATCCCGAACCTTTCTTTTATTTCGATCATTGCTTCTCCGATGTACAGATTGAACAGTAGGGGCGAAAGGCTACATCCTTGTCTTACACCCTTTTTAATACGAGCACTTCGTTGTTGGTCGTCCACTCTTAGTATTCCCTGTTGGCTGTTGTACATATTGTATACGACTCGTCTCTCCCTACTTCTTTCAGAATTTCGAACATTTTGTACCATTTTACATTGTCGAACGCTTGATTTTTCTTTAGTCTTACTTCCATTAGCAACCGCAAAGTCAGCACCGGCAGTCTTCCGAATTGTGTTGATGATATTTCTCTGAAAGTCAGATGGTATGGCGCCGGACTCATACATTGTAGACACCAACGTTAAGAATCGTTTTCTTTTGTCACTTCCCCCAACGATTTCAGAAATTCTGATGGAATATTATTTACCCCTTCTGTCTTACAACTTCTGCCTTACACCTTCTGTCTTATTTGATCATAAGTCCTTCAAATCTCCCTTAAATTTTGATTCTAATAATGGGTCCCCTATCTCTTCTAAGTAGACTCCTGTTTCTTCTTGTATCACATCAGACTAATATTCCCACTCATACTGGCCTTCAATGTACTCTTTCCGCCTATCCACCCTTTCCTCTGCTTTTAATAGTGGAATTCCTGTTGCGATCTTCATGCTACCATCCTTGCTTTTAATGTCGCCGAAGGTAGTTATGACTTCCCTACATGCTGAGTCACTCCTTCCGACAAACATTGCATTTCCGATTTCTTCACATTTTTCATGTAGACATTTCGGCTTAGCTTCCATGCACTTCCTATTTATTTCACTCCTCAGCGACTTGTATTTCTTTACTCCTAAATTTCCCTAAACATTTTTGTACTTCCTTCTTTCACCGATCAACTAAATTATTTCTTCTGTTACCCAGGCTTTCTTCGCAGTTATCTTCTTTGTAGCTACATTTTTGTTTCCAACTTCTGTGATCGCCTCTTTTAGAGATGCCTATTCCTCATCAAATGTATTGCTTACAGAGGTATTCCGAATTGCTCTATCTATGGACATAGAGATCCTTAAGCCTGTCTCGTTATCCCTCATTCCTTAGTACTTCAGTATCCCACTTTTTTGAGTACTGACTCTTCTTTACTAATCCCTTGAACTTAAGCGTATTCTTCATCACTACTATATTGTGATCTGAGTCTCGATCTGCTCCTGGGTACGCCTTACAATCCAGTATCTGATTTCAGAATCTCTGTCTGACCACGATGTAATCTAACTGAAATCTTCCCGTGTACCCGAACTTTTCGAAGTACACCGCCTCGTCTTGTGATTCTTGAACAGAGTATTCGCTATTACTAGTTGAAATGTATTATAGAACTCGATTAGTCTTTCCCCTCTCTCATTCCTTGTCCCAAGCACATATTCCCCTGTTTCTGCTGGCCCTTCCCCTCCAACTGCAACATCGTTCCCCCTGACTATTAGATTTTCATCTCCCTTTACTTACTGTATTAACCTTTCACTATACTCATATACTTTTTCTATCTCTTCATCTTTAGCTTGCGATGTCTGCATTTGTACCTGAACTGTCGTTGTCGTTGTTGGTTGGGTAACGATTCTAATAAGAACAACCCTATCATTGAACTGTTCACTGTAACACACTCTATGCCCTAACTTTCTATTCATAACGAAGCCTACTCCCATCATACCATTTTCTGCTGCTGTTGATATTACCCTATACTCATCTGACCACAAATCCTTGTCTTCTTTCCATTTGACCTCTCTGATCCATATTGGATCTATATCGAGTCTTTGAATTTCCCTTTTCAGATTTTCTGGCTTCCCTGCCACGTTCAAGCTTTTGATATTCCACGCGCTGACTCACAGAACGTTATCCTTTCGTAGATTATTCAGTCTTTTTCAGTCATCGTCACCTCCCCCTTGGCAGTCCCCTACTGGAGATCGGAATGAGGGACTATTCCGATATCTTTTGCCAATGGAGAGATCATCATGACACTTTTTCAATTACAGGCCACATGTCCTGTGGATACACGTTACCTGTGTTTAATGCAATGGTTTCCATTGCCTTCTGCATCCTCATGCCGTTGATCACCGCTGGTTCTTCCGCCTTTAGGGGCTTTATCCCACCCCAAGGGCAAGAGAGTGGCGTTAACTTCCATTCGTTCCTCTGCCCTCTTTAACAAGGCCATTGGCAGAGTGAGGGTGACTACTTATGCCGTAAGTCTTTGGCCGCCAATGCTGATTGTTAATGGAAAACACAAACGCACAAATACATATATATTTACATAAAAGTATACAGAAAGTAAGTCACTTGCGTTATGGGATTCATAGAGTATTTAAGTTGTTTGCTGATCAATTATTTATTATTTCACTGGATGATAATGAAGTCGATTGACAAAGTAACCACCAACAGCCCCAGTAGGTAAAGTGGTTAGTGCTATATATTGTTAATTATATGTCCTCTTGTCAGTGATTATTATTGTTGGTTATTTAAAATTTATCGTTTGCTTACTGACATCTACGTAATCCAATAAATTTAATAGATCTTGGACATTAACTCTTTACTTACATTTGTTCACGACAACCAAGTAAATATGAGATATGTCTTGAATGCTCTAAGTAAACTTTTAATAATCAGTTCAAGAGGACACGTCTTATTTTAAGAAAACAATTTTGTTAAATACACGAACACATTCCACCACAGCTGTGGCACCCTCGGTGGACTTACTTCTTTACTGTTTCTTTTTTTTATAGTCTATGTGCTCTGTAGCTGCCAACAGGAATCAGCTACAAGTCTAAATTAATATACCATCTCATTATTGCTATATTTGGATAGTCTCGGGCTGTACATGGTTTTGACTTGCCTGCTAATTCAGTTTT